>NC_141689.1:89770399-90370399 GCF_964263255.1 Lissotriton vulgaris
GTAAAGCATAGCATAAGCGCGAAGGATATGATTTAAAAAAGGGCGTGGCTGAAGTCCCTTGTTACTGTACTACAAAGGGAATTGTTTCAGCACATGATTTGTGGGAAATACTGCAGACCCATTAATATTCCTCCGGGGCACCCTAAGGGGGAACATGTGGGTAAATACGAGGAATTACCAGGGAATCAGGATCGGAATTGCTTATCCCGTCAGTAATTCTACCTTTACAGTGGCGGCTCCTCCGCTAAGGTAGAGGAGCATCGCCCCACTGCTTTTAAACAGTTGAATAGAGGAAAAATAACTGTGACGGCCACCACTGCTTTCAAAGGGGTCCTCAGGATCTCACTTGAAACCCATTGTAACTCTGCAACCTCCCAGAGTTACGGATTCCTCCAGTATTAGTACCTCCAGGGCTGAGTTACCAGGGATTAAGGAGCCTCCTGGGACAGTTGCGGCCGGCACGGTTTGGAGGGTGGCAGGAGTCAGGGGGGAGACGGGGGAAGCGCGTGTAAAAGAAAAGAAGAAAAAACTTATATTCTCGCCGCTTCCTCACAGAGTCTCTCCTCTGTAGTCCCTCGCTCCGACTGGAAAATGAAGCACACCCAGGCTCCCTATGGCCAATCACAACACTGAAGTGCAGCATTGTGGTAAGTCTGAGCGCCGTGCTTCCGCATTCAGGCAGGCAGTGGGAGCTTTGGCATGTTCTCAACCAGGCTGCAATATAGCCTGGGTGGAGAACATGGGAAAGTGCACATGAATGTTTGGCCGACCCAAGACGGCCGGTGTTGTGTAATATCTGGTATCCCCTTGGGATCGTGTATCCCCTTCTCTTCGGCTGTGTTCGGATAGCAAACTCAGCCCGGGCAGGTTTAGACAGAAGCAGTCGATCTCTGCTCGGGCTGAGCGAGGGGATACACGATTTTATGGGATACCAGACAGGCTCACGCTATAAATTACGTGACGTTTCTTTAATCGCGGAGCCACAGCTGCACAGGAAGCAAAACAGGAGCAGCAAAAAGAAGGAAAATAAATTAACATTAATGCATGTCGGAGTAAAAGAATGGTATTTTTTTTATTTTAAATGAAATGGAATCGGATTGTAAAAAAAAAAAAAAAAACACGAGGAGCAAGAATGACCGAGAAGGGAAACAATGTCAGAGATTAAGAAAACGAAAATAGGGTAGAGCAAGCTTTCGAAAAGCCAATAGGTCTCGCATTTTGCATGGCAATACAGACCTCTTCGTTGTGTCATTGTTTCTTGCCGATATTGTTTAGCATCAGCAGAAAAAGTAAAAGACCGTTGATCAGTGGGGCATTTCTGAACGAATGCTGCACGCACATGAGAAAGCAGGGAAAGACGTAGTCCCGTGGAGTGGTGGTTTCACAATATGGAACAGATTGATGACACCTCACGAAGCACCTAAGAGCGAGCGATGTCACATTAATGAACTACCAGCAGTGGTGTCACATGAGGAAACTGACAGAGGTGATGTAACATAGTCGCTTTGACATTAGTGATATCACACAAGGAAATAGGCAGCAGAGATATAACATTCTATATACGGGAATGTTGATGTCACCCAAGAAAACCAGCTGTCAAATGTGAAGTCATCAGAGGCAATTACAAAAATAGCGATATCAGGCGCAGCAGCTGACAAACAATGACATTACATCAGGACATATTTGAATTAATGTCAAAAAGGAAAACTGAAAGAGAAGAAACTAATTGGTCAAATTGACTTCGGTGATATACATGAGGACAGATAGCGTGATGTCACATGAGGCAACTGGCAGTGACACAGTAGACCCCCCAAAAACTTCATGTGAACAATTATCTATTGTGATGCTGGTGAAGTTTTCTAGATCAATGTCACACATAACAAGCATTGGCATAGCCCATAGGCCTCACCTTTGGGACCTTACAAGTGTTTAACTACGCAGGAGTTAATGTTGGTGCACCAAGAATGTTGTGCTGCATAACTAAATACTTATAAGGTCCCAAAAGCGGGCTCCTCTGGCGTTGGGATGCCCCTGCCCCCGTGTGTAGATGCAGGGCAGTTGTTGCCTAGTACTGGGGCTGATGTTTAAGGCAGAGTGAGGAATCTGCTCCTGGAGGAGGGCATGCATGGCTCCCAGCAGCACCGACAGGCACGATGAGGGCTTGAAGGGGTTAATCACGAGATACAGCAAACACTGCCAGCTTTCAGCATGAATGGGGTCAAGCGCTATGAGTCTGCGGGGGTGATTCATGGTGTGAAGGTAGGGTGAGAGACAGCGAGGGATTAAGCAAGGGGGAGATAGGATGGGCAGGGATGATACAGAGTGACACTGCCAGGATGGTGAAATGAGGGTAGGATGAGGCAGGGGGCGAGGTGATGCAGGGGTGAGATACAATGGGAAGGTAGCGAGAGTATGCGGGAGAGTGGTGGGCGACAGGTGAGGGATAAGACAGTGAGGGTGAGGTGAGAGGGCAGGCGATGCGTGGCTGAGAGGTATGACAGGGTGGGGTGAGACAGCTGGTGGGGTGAGGCAGAGGGTGAGTGACGGAGGAGTGGGAGATGAGAGGTCGAAGGGGTGGAGAGGCTGCACACGGTGAGGATGTGGGGCTGGTGGAATGCAGGGAAGGAGTGTCGGTGGGCAGACGGTTCGTGGTCATTCAGGGGTGACACTGTGAGGGGGCTGAGAGGAAGAAAGCGTAAGAAGAGGATGGGAAGAGACACTACAGAGTTAAAGCAGTAGTTTAATGCAGGGGGTGGGGCTGTTAGGGTCCACAGCCATGGAGGGGTGGGGGCTGTGAGGGTGCGAGGGGTGGGACTGTGAGGGTGAGCAGTGACAGTCCCAGAATTGTTTAACATATTTAAGTTAGAAAATATGGAACTCTAAAAACCGTGACTAAAAACTCAGCCTGAATGTAGATTGTTTTGTTATCTCCGTAAAAAGCACCAACTTGCCCTTGAAATGCATATAAGCAGCGAGCGGCAGGCGGGCGCCTTGACTTAAACTAGCACAGCAGTTTCTTGGGGGAACAGAGAGAGGTTTTATTGTACTGTATTGTTGACAACTGTAGATGGAACAACGTTTAGCTAGATAACCGGGAATAATTGTGTTCCCAACATCACCCCCATCCCCCACAACTGCATAACGTTTTTGTCTGTGGCAAGCTGAGTTTTGGCAGATAAACACCTACTAGAGCGCCGCCCTAGCATCCTTTAACTAGGATTTACAGAATAGGCGCTCGTGCCACTCATGCAGTCTGCGCAACAGATGAGTGACTGCTGAGGCCATCTTACAAACGAGTGACTGGAGTTGGGAGTTAATTGTGCCTTTGTACGAGAAGTGAGGTAAAGAACGTTAGAATCCCACTAAAATAATAGTATGCCATTGAACAGAACAAGGGCTACAGTGGGGTTAAAAAAAACACTTTGGATGTTAATTTACAGACTTACTCTTGTTCACTGATTTAACCACAAAGATTTCTCCGTTAAGTTAAGTGCGAAAGAGTTTACAGGCATTTTTGTCAACTTTTATTGCATGTTTAGAAAAGTGAATCCTACAGCAATGGCCGCCTTGATTAATTCTGTCCTATGCATGCGCCAGGGCTAAGTAGAGGTACTCACTTGTAAGTCCCCTTTTGATTTCTAGTCACTGAGTAGCCCAGCCCTCGTTCCCAGCTGTGGGCGATGATCTTCTCCCACTCGTATTTCAGCCCATTCTCAGCAATGCGTTAAACATTAATCCTGGGGGGCCACCGGCATAGGACAACGCCGTGTGAACAGTACATGTCCCCAATGACCTTAAACTTCGGAATTCACCAATTCATTCCAGGGAAGACTTCAGCCGAGCTACGCAACGGGGCTCTACCTTTACTGCAGGCAAAACTGCGTCCACCTTCAGAGCTGAGCTGAGCGTAATATAGTGCTTTAAACTTGCAAGGCGCTTTATTGTTTGTAAATTATTTGATAACTGACGCTGCACTGGGTTGTCTGCTAGGTACAATGGCAAAGCCGAGCGAGAGAGAAGCAATGTCTAACGTTTATCTTGCGGGAGCGAGCAGCAAGGCACGATAATTGCTAACAGATGGCCCACTGCTCGCTCCCGCAATGGAAACGCCAACGTGCACACGTTGCAATACAAAGCAATGCAAAACCTGCACGTTTTTGGCCAAAATGCTGATCGATTCCAAGAGGTCCCCCCCTAAGCAACGAATGCGCGCTGCGTTGGCGAGACCTAAAAACTGACAACAGTATGTAACATGTTAAATGGCACGTAAATGTGGACAAGGAAACAGAGAACAATTATTTAACGAGTTAACTGCCAGCAGTGCTGTCACACTGGAGAACTGACAAGTGTGAACAGACGTTACACAGGAAAGTGACAGTAATTCTATCTTTCTAGGGACAGTACTGCATGACATGTACAAAATACTGTGAGAAGGAAGGTTCCAGCTCTGATATCGCATGACCAGACTGGTGCACTTTTGTGTGGTGAAGTTTGAAGGGAAGTGCATTTCTTTTGTAGAAATCAGACGTCTTGTTTTTTAATGACCAGGGGCCCGATGTAGGTAAATTCATTTTACCACTTCTTAAATACCGAATCATACCGATTTGGTATTTAAGAAGTGGTAAAATGGAGGGGGGGGTGTAGGTATTTCAGATTTGGTAAATACCGAATCGTTAAGATTCGGTATTTACCGATTCTGTAAATACCGAATCGGTAATGCCCATTGATTCCTATGGGAATTGAAGCCCATAGGAATCAATGGTCATTACCGAATCGTATTTACTGATTCGGTAAATACCGATTTTTACAAGGGTGCAGGATGTATCACTTTGACACCCTCTAGCACCCCGAATTCAGGCATGTGTGACATGTGGCACACAGATATGCCCTAAGGGCATGTCTGATTGTCACATGGCACAGGTGTGCATGCACACATGTGCATGCACACCTGGATTCGGTATTTTACCACCCAATTGGATTGGGTGGTAAAATACCGATTCTGTAAGGCCTGTGGGACTCAGAAGAGTCCACCTACATCTCCAAGTTACCAAATCGGTAAAAATACCGATTCAGTATTTTAACGATTCGGTAAATTTACCGATTCAGTAAATTTACCGAATCGGTAAAATAGGGTCCCCTACATCAGTAATGACCATTTGCCGGTCGGTAACGGCCGAAATCGGCCGTTACCGGTCGGTAAATGGACACCTACATCGGGCCCCAGGTTTTTAAGAAAGATACTGTGCTAATAATTAACACACAACAATCAATTCACTGCACCACATTGTGTGTTGAAACGCGCCACTCACAGAAAGAACAATAGTAAAACAAAGCTGCAATTATACAACAAATACTGACTGTGTGTTTGGTCAAATGGGATGCTCAGCACCAAAAATCGTCCTATGTGGTTTGCTAACGTGGTTGTGGTCATGCTGGTAGTACTTTCAGATATAGCCTTTCAAATTTCTTTCCCACTAGCCAAGATATCTGCATACGGTAGACAGGAGGAGGTAGCAAAAGACCAACATTTGTTTGCTTACAAGGAATTCAACAGGCACTGACTGGTCTGTACCGCACAGCTGCTATCAATTAACAATAGACCGCAGTGCAGGAACTACAGTGCCCCGTCTCAAGTCAGTCACACTGTCTCTGCTGTTTAATACCCTGCCTCTTGTATTTATTTACCCGAGCACGCTATGGGCTGTTTGCTGAACTGTCATTCTAAGAAGTGAGTGCTGCCCATGCGCATCAAGGCTGAGATTTAGGTAAAGCAGCATTGTTAAAGGCAATCTGGTGGGGTGGCTAGTGGGGTAGCTAGCGGGCGGGGTGTAGAGGGGTAGATAAGGCATGTGATTTTAAAAAACGTTATAAAGTGGCCACCGCTAGGCACTTTACAGGTCCTTTTTAGGTGGAAGAGGCAATGTAACTGGTGCTCATGGCAAGTAGTCCAATACCTTTGTATTGAATTAGCGCTATATAAAGCTGCAAAAAAATAAAATAATAAATGAACAGCATTTCCAAAGGTCTACCAATGCGTTTTTTCTAGCGAGATGGAAGGGGAAGGTCTGAAAGCAACGACGGGAGGGTTTTGGGAAATTACAAGTAACAACAGAAAGGTGGAGGTGTAAGTGCCCAACAGTAATTGTTTAATTATATACATACAATAATAAGGCTGCCACCTTACTGACATATAACCAGCTTGCATTATATTTCCGTGATTGTGCCAATTAAAACAAGCATTGGCAAAGCCAATATTTTTGCCTATGAGAGACTTATTTGTCTTAGTCTTTAAGTAATTTTGTGTAGGAGCATGGCTGGAGTGCAGCAGAATGAAAATAAAACAAGCATTTGCAATGCAAATTGGTCTCACATTTGTTAGAGTTAGAGGTATTGGTGCTGTAAATGACATTGTCTTTATCCTCTGACCCTGCTTGCAGGCAGGTCGCCCCCATGCCGCTGCTCATCACCTGACTGCCTGGTTCCTGCCTCCCTTGCTGCCTCCTTGTTTCCTGTTTTTTTTTCCTTCCCCTCTGGCCTGTGCGCCAGTTTCCCCCGCTGCTCCTGATCCGGCCCTTTCCCGCTGTGGTTCCCTGCGGCCCGCCCCCCTGCACACCCATTCGCCTCCCTGCTCCCGCCTACCAGCTGCTCCTCCCTCCCAAGCCACCTCATATGCAGGCCGAGAAGTGCCTAAGGCAAGCCCGTCTGCGCCCATCCGCGCCTTGACCGCGCCCATTGCCAGAAGCCGTGGACCCTGCGAACGCCACAAAACCAGAATCCACTACGACGCCAGCACCCTCCACACACTCAACGCCGGCCGAAACCACACCTGCTGCCAGGCTGCCCCGAAACGGACCCACGGACCCTTCTCCTGCCACACCTGCAGCTTCTCCTGTGACAGAACCACCAAACCTCCAATGACTGGACCCAACCACCTCCGCTGCATACTCCTCAACACCCGCTCCGCACACAAACACGCCATCGAGCTCTGGGATCTGCTCGACACCTCCGCCCCAGACGTGGCCTTCCTGACCGAGACCTTGTGGAACGACTCCTCGGCGCCCGAGATCGCCATAGCCATCCGGGACGGCTACAAGATCACCCGCAGGGATCACGCCAACGGAATCGGAGGAGGAATAGCCATCGTCCACAAGTCCACCCTCAAGATCACCACCCACGCAGACGACACCTTCAACACTGCACTTTCGGATCCACACTGACCCCAACACCACCCTCAGAGGAACACTCATCTACAGACACCCGGACCCCAGGCTCAGTTCAGGGACTCCATTGCTGACACTCGCCTCCACAGACTACATCCTCTCAGGGATCTGAACTTCCACTTCGAGAACAACAACAATGCCAAATCCGCCACCCTGATCGCCAACCTCGCCAACTTCGGCCTCAGACAACTCGTCACCGCACCCACCGACGCCGCCGGCCACACGCTGGACCCCGTCTTCTCCACAGGCTCCCACGTCGCCTTCGACCACACCACCGAACTCCACTGGACCGACCACCGCTGCATCCATTTCATCTTCAAGAAACCAACCACGCACCTCCGCACCCAACAGCTGCCTTGCCAAGCTGGAGCAAAGTCATCGAAGACCAGCTGATCACCTCTCCCTCGCCAAGAACCCACCCACTGACCCCACCAACCCAGATGCCGAAGCCTGTAACCGCAGACAGTGGATCGGCGACTGCGCCAACACCCTCGCCCCGCTCAAGAAACCCACCAACAACCACGCCAACAAGAGAGCCACCTGGTTCACCGACGAGCTCCAGACCTCCAAACGCGCATGCCGGAAACTGGAGAAGACATGGCTCCACGAAGGACAACCATGCAGCCCACAAGGACGCCCCCCGCAGACACCACCACCTAATCAGATTAGCCAAGAGATCCTCCTTCAATGACCGCTGGGATAACAATGCACACAACAGCAAAGAGCTCTTCAGCATCATAAAGGAACTCTCCAACCCCAGCGCCAATGCCAACGACATCCCGCCCTCACAAGAACTGTGCGATTTACTAGCCATCTTCTTCCACTGCAAGATCGCTGACATCCACGACAGCTTCAACACCACAACCGCCAGATTACGCCAGACTCCACCTCCCCTGTGAACACCACCAGCGCCAACCGCCTGACCTCTTGGTCCAACGTCAACGACGACGAGACACGCAAGGTCATGAACTCCATCCACTCAGGATCTCCGTCTGACCCGTGCGCACACCAGGTATTCACCAAAGCAGACGCAGGCATCGCACCCAATTACGAAAGGTCAACATCTCCTTCAAAACAGCTACATTCCCAGAAAGCTGGAAACACGCCGAAATCAACGCCCTCCTCCAGAAGCCCAAAGCCGACCCCAGTGGCATAGCTAGGGGGGATGGGGGGAGGCGGTCCGCCCAAGGCGGCATCATTTTGGAGGGACTGGAGGCCTGTTGCGGCCGCAGCGGCCTTTATAATTTATTTGGAAACAAACAGAGTGCCCTCCAGTGCCGAGGCCACCCGGGGCCCAGTTTAAAAGTCTAAAGCCGGGCTGAACCACTCCGTCTCCTTCTGACCTGCTTTGGCGCCTGCAATGCTTTCAATTAAATTGACAAAAACGAAGTCCCGCGCTTGTGCCTCCTAAGACTCCTCGACCGTTGGTGCCCCCCTGTCACAGCCTCAGACAGAGTCCAGGGCTGTCAATCTTGTAGCATGGGCGGCGTGCGTGAGCGCTACTAATGACGGCCCAGTACAGTGATATTTTGGCCAGCCCTTGCAATGAACGTAGCAGTGACGCGTTATGCGCTTCACCGCTACGCTCTTGCAGATGATTCTAGTGCCGGAAACGACAGCCAACACCCAGAAGGCTCTATTGCGGAATTCGAGGACTTGTCTGGCAAGCAGTGGGGTAAGCATGCCCATGGTGTTTCATGTTAGCATTTTTACTGCTGTGTTGCACCTAGTTAGTAAATTATATCAAACTAGTCACACTGAATAGAGAGAGGTGGCATTCTAAGTTTCAGCCTTAATCACTGGCCAAGACTCCGCCATACATTACAAAGGTTTATGGAAAGCAAATGAAGAATATTATGTCACTGGTTGTTTCCTTGGTGCCTTACTATTTCTGCCATGCAGTGTCTCAAAATATCTTTGACTAAAGTAGTTGAACTTTGCCAATTTTTGGGATCTGAAATCAATGCATTATTTAGAATTTAAAACCTAATTTAAACGTCTCCCAGTTTATTTGTTTAGGGGAGCTGACATAGGATAGACAGTAGAAGTGAAATAAACAAGCATTTGCAATGCAATAGGTCTCGCAGTTGTAGAGTTTGAGCCATTGGCATTGTAAATGGCAATGCCTTTTATTTATGTGTTGGTTTTTAAAACGTAAATAAAAGACATTGTCAATTACAATGGCAATAAGTTAAACTCTCGCAAATGTGAGACCTATTGCATTGCAAATGCTTGTTATTCAATGAAGAGGTATGAGAGACACTAGTGGCCTGTCTGCGCCCTTGCTATTCATTGAAGAGTTATGAAGGACATGGGTGGCCTGTGAGCGTGTTTGTTATTCTATGAAGAGGTATGAGATACGTGGGTGGCTTGTCTGCGCCCTTCTTATTCAATGAAGAGGTATGAGATACATGGATAGCCTGTCTGCACCAGCGTTATTGAATAAAGAGGTATGAGATACACCTATGTCCTGTTTGCACCCTTGTTATTCAATGAAGAGGTACAATATACACATATTGGCAAGGTGGAGCTGACTGACCCCTTTGTGCTGCGTTAAGTTCTAAGGGCACACAGTGAGTCATTCCCTGTGAATAATTAATTTGCGTTTTATGAAGGATTAAGAATCACAGGCTTCAGCACTGTTAAGTTGGTTTTGGGTCCCCAGAGCACATCACGTTTGTACAGGTCCCCACTGCTTTAATGGGGGGACTATGATGTATGGTCATTTAATGTCAGCTGTAGATGATGGATCCCTGATCAGTGTCATGTATGTGCATGTTTGCATTGTGCTGAGGGGATTACCAGGTAATTGTTCACGCAGCTCTCTGATGGATGTCACATGCAGTTTTTCTGAGTCCACAGATAGATCCTGCAGCCTGTGTGTTCTCTTTTGTACTGCCAGTCACCGGTGTATCCAACTCTGTAACCTTTGACCTTCTCATCTATGTGCATGTAACTTGGATGATCGAGGTAACTATTAGCGGCAATACTATGCGTCTCTTGGACATCTTTCAAGTGCTCGCCATCCTTTTTCCCCAGCACCCCCCCCCCCAAGGGGCGGCAATCTGAGGTTTAGCCCCGAGCGCCACAAGCTCTAGCTACACCGCAAGGACATCAAGAACTTTTGGTCCATCTCCCTGCTTCCGTTCCCGGCAAAGCTCATCAAGAAAATCGCCAACATGCAACTGGCCTGCCACTTGGAAAACAACATCTTGGACCTGTCCCAGTCCTGATTCAGACGAAACCACAGCACTGAGACAGCCCTCATCGCCACCACAGATGACATCCGGCACCAGCTAGACAATGGCAAAACATCAGCCCTCATCCTCCTGTACCTGTCAGCCGCCTTCAACAGGGTCTGACATCGCACTCTAAAGACACGCCTCCTAGAAGCCGGAATCCAAGAGAAGGCTCTTGACTGGATCACGTCCTTCCTCTCCGGCAGAACCCAGAGCGTCCGCCTCCCACCCTTCTGATCCGAAGCCACCAACATCATCTGCGGTGTCCCCCAGGGCTCATTCTTCAGCCCGACGCTGTTCAAGTCTACATGGCCCCCCTCGCACAAGTGGCCCGCCATCACGTCCTCAACATCATCTCCTACACCGACGACACCCAGCTCATCCTCTCCCTCATCAAGGACACACACACCGCCAAAACCAACCTCCGCGAGGGAATGAAGGCCATCGCCGACTGGATGAGGAGCAGCCGTCTGAAGCTGAACTCGGGCAAGACGGAGGTCCAACTCCTGGTGGCCGCCACACTGGGAAAAGCCCCAACACCCACCGACCATGCACGCAATCTAGGATTCATCCTCGACTCCTCCCTCTCCAAGCAGGTCAACGCGGTCTCCTCCTCCTGCTACAACACCCTCCGCATGCTCCGCATTATCTACAAGTGGATCCCAACCGAAACATGAAGAACTGTGGCACAGGCCCTCGTCAGCAGCAGACTGGACTACAGCAACGCACTCTACGCAGGAATCCCAGGCAAACACCTACGACGACTACAACGCATCCAAAACGCCTCCGCCCGACTGATCATCAACGTCCCCCACCGCAGCCACATCACCCCCCACCTGAGAGACCTACACTGGCTCCCCGTCGACAAGAGGACCACCTTCAACCTCCTCACCTGCGCACACAAAGCATTCCACAACGCTGGACCAGCCTACCTGAACAGCAGACTCTGCTTCCACACCCCCGCCTGCCAGCTCTGCTCCGCCAGCCTCACCCTCGTTGCTGTCCCCCGCATCCAACGAACGACCTCTGGCAGCAGATCCTTCTCCTACCTCGCCGCCAAGACCTGGAACACCCTCCCCACCCACATACGGCAGACCCAAGACCTACTCGCCTTCTGAAGACTCCTCAAGACCTGGCTCTTCGAGCAATAGCATCACCCACCCCACCCCCCTCAGCGCCTTGGGACCCTCACGGGTAAGTTGCACGCTTTACAAGTACTCTGATTGATTGATTGATTGATCCTTGTGTTTTGGATATGCGTGGATTTGATGTATGTGGTGTGGAGTGGAATTATGTGGTTTGGATTGGAATTCTTAGTTGTGGAATTGCATGTGGTGGAATTGTGTGGTGTGGAGTGGTTTTTTGTAGTGGAATGGTGGCCAGTTGAAATGTGTGGATAATTATATGGGATTAAGTGTACTGAAATTATGTGGAGTGTAATTGTATGTCACAGAGTGTAATTGTGTGGAATGGCATTTTGTGTTGTGAGGTGAAATGTTGTGGATTTTAATTATGTGGTGTGCTGTTTAATTTTGTGGCATAGTTTGGAATTCTGGGGCATTGTTTGGATGTATGTGGTGTGTTGTGTAATTGCGTTGTTGAGTTGAAATATATGGTTTGATGTTGAATTATGTGGTGTGAAATGAAAATATGTAGTTTTGAATTGTGTGTCGTGGAAGTGTGTGGTGCTGAGGGTAATTGTGTTGCATGGTGTGGAGTGTATTTGTGTGGATTGTGTTACTAAATTTTAAAATGATGAAATATAATTACAAAGAATGGTGGCCTTTCATTGCGTACACATTTACAAAACTTTATAATAATATG
This sequence comes from Lissotriton vulgaris, assembly GCF_964263255.1. Classification (NCBI taxonomy): domain Eukaryota; kingdom Metazoa; phylum Chordata; class Amphibia; order Caudata; family Salamandridae; genus Lissotriton; species Lissotriton vulgaris. Next base: position 89,782,683 of record NC_141689.1, read on the forward strand.
TAAAGACGTGTCCAAATATCTCAGTGGAAAAATGCAGAGTAAATACCCAGTGACATTTGTGTTGATGAATTTTAGGAGGCTTGAACCATGTGGGGTGCTGATTGAGTTGCAAATGGTGCTAGGGCTCTGGACATCTGTGGGGGGTGGGACCCAAACCATGTTCATCTAAACACAGCCTGGCACATTTGTCAGAGAAGTTCTGATTCCGTGGGCCAAAACCATGCACCCATAGATTTGTATGTGGTTCCTGGGATTTTGAATTAATTCACTGCTCAGCAGGCAGCGAGTGGGTTGCTCATGAAACTGTAAACATATTCAACACCTCAGCATTGGATAGCTATTGAGTGAGGTAAATAAACAAGCAAAACATTTATGTCAGATAAAAGAGGGCAGACACCTGCCTCATTGCATCTGGCCCCGCAGAGTAGGGTTACTGTTGTACCTGGCCATTTCCTATCAGCATTCTCAAGCTGTTATTGCCTTGTTTACCTTATCAGACCTAAAATGGGGGATCTTGCTGGGGGCAGTCCCATTTCTTTAATAATGATGCTGACCCATGCCTGACCCACCACATCGCCAATGTGATTGTGTCATGTGTTTAAGGCTGGTGTGTTTGGGGTGGCCATTCACCACTAGTGACTGAGATCAACTTGCAAAAATAAAACAAAATCGCACTTTCTTCCCAAGGGCTCGGAAAACTAGTGATTTTATTATTACTGTACTTCCTGAGAAATGGTCTTATTTAAGCACGATTCTAGTCTCTCTACACAATGAACCCTAGTCAGCATGTCTGTTCATGGCGGAAAATAACATCCTGGACCCCTCCCAACACGGGTTCAGGCCGGGCCATAGTACGGAATCCGCTCTCCTTTCCACCACTGAACACCTGCGGAAGATCATGAACACCGGTCAGAGTGCTGCGCTGATACTGCTCGATCTCAGCGCGGCCTTTGATACGGTCTCTCATGACATCCTTCTAAGACGCCTGGAAAGCATTGGGATCCAAGACCTGGCACTGGAATGGTTCCGATCGTTCCTCACGAGTAGGTCCTTCCGGGTGTCAGCTCCCCCATTTATCTCCCAACCACAAGCGATAGGCCAAGGAGTCCCACAGGGCTCTGCCCTCAGTCCATCCCTTTTTAATTTATACATGCAGCCTCTTGCGGAAGTAGCCAAAAAGTGGGATCTCACACTGGTGTCGTACGCCGACGACACACAGTTGGTAATCACCCACAACGAGGCGCCCTCCCCCGATGCCACTAGATTTAGGGATGGATTGGCCGCCGTCGCCAACTGGATGACTGCAAACTGCCTTCAACTTAATGCAGGAAAAACCGAAGTGCTGCTCCTGGGCAAGAACCCCAACAGCTGGAGTGATCTTTGGTGGCACCCCTCATTGGGCCCAGCCCCCCCCCCAAAACTCTGGCAAAAAACCTGGGAGTATGGTTGGACTCAGCGCTAAACTTCCAGACCCACACCAAAAAAGTAGCCGCGACTTGTATTGGGCTGCTAAGAAGCCTCAATCCCATTCTAGGCTTCTTCGACCCTAAAACGCGGCAACTCCTCGTCCAATCGACCATCCTTGCCCGGTTGGACTACGCGAGTGTCCTGTTACTAGGTGCGAACAAGGCTGAAACCAAGAGATTTCAACGAATACAGAACTCTGCGGCCAGGGCAATAGTAGGCCTTCCTAGAAGGTGCTCCGCGAGAGCCACCATTCACAGACTTCACTGGCTGCCCGTGGAAGCCCGCATCCAATTCAAAGCCCTCACCATTGCCTTTAAAATTCTGAAAACTGGGGCCCCGAGCTCCTCCGCTCGCTGTTAACACCCTACATCCCCCAACGCAACCTTCGTTCTATGGGGCAACACCTAGTCTTGGTTCCCCACACGAAGTTCTGCCGCATCGGAGGACGCTCATTCAATCTGCTGGGAGCAAAGCTATGGAACTCCCTTCCCCTCAACATCCGCTGCCTTAACAACTTGTCCGCTTTTTGTAAAGCTATTAAAACTCACCTCTTCCCCCCCTGTAGGCCCCCTTCTCCCCCTTTCTCAGTTGGTTATGATATGGTTCTTAGCACCGGGACGCCCCGTCGCTGGGGCAGTTGTCGCGCTCAACAAATATATAACATAACATAACATATATGTTCTCTGCTGATATTACTGTGTTGGTCTCCACCCCTAGCCCAGAGGTGCCTGGAATTTCCTGCCTCACTGCCCTGGCGCTAGATTGTCTGGGGCAACAATAGATCAGTGTCAAACTCACAATAGCCATCTGTGAAAAAAAAGGAAACCTGATTTGGAATAACGCTTGCTTGAGCAGAAATGTGCCAAATACACAGAGCAACTGGCAGCGGTCAAGATGTCCGCTTGTTTGAAGCATGCAGTTTAAGTGCAAATGTGTCCATGCTTAAAGTTGAAGCTTGACGTGCAGCGCAGATGAATGTATAAAGAGCTGCGTGCCGTGCTGATCAAGGAGGAAGTGCTCATTGCGATGACCGACCATGAATAACAATGAACGCGTGATGGACAATCCGAAGGAATAATGAGCAAACTCGCCTGAGCATGAACCAAGCACCCAATGGAGGGACAATTTCTAGCAATGGACAAATAAACTGGCAGCGTTTACGAAAGGCACAAAAAAGAACTAATGCCAATCGATGGGCTTGGTTAAAGCCCATATTGTGGATGGATGTATGTCGTTACAACGCATACTTTTACTCCGCATACCATTACAACGCGGTTTTTACAACGCATACCATTACAACGCATAGCGCTTTGAGGTGCTGGATAGTGGTAAGTATAATTTACTATTCTAACTCCAGTCCCCGTGGACCCTAGGGAAGGTGTTGGATAGTAAATTAAACTTACCTCTTATCCTAGAGCGCCCCCCAGCGCAATGCGTTGTAATGTCATGCGTTGTAATGCCTGCGTTGTAATGGTAGTGCGGAGTAAAAGTTGCGTTGTAACGGGTGTATACCATTGTGGATACATCATGCTCGCAGAGCAACTCATGCACGCTGACTCTAGGCTCGACCTAAAAAGCAAATATGATACAGACTTAACCCTTTTTTTATTGCTGGTGGGCTAGGAGGAAGGGCAGGGACACAAGGAAGTATGGATGGAAGGAAGGAAGGGGTGTGGGAGGCAACATGGACAACATAGAGGGGTGGGTAAAAAAAATAACGTTTCGTTTTTTTCCAGGCTGGTGGCACAGTTCTGCCAAGTATTATACATCAGTGGGTAGACTAATACAGTTTGTGAGGTAGTCCTCATCACTGCACTAAAATGCTTAGTTATGCATTTACAGTGCCTCCTAACACAGTGGCACTGTGAGGCACAATTACTGCAAATAGGTGCAGGACATTGCAAAATCACAAGTAGTGGGCTGCCTGCTGGCAATGCTGTGCATACCGTGCTGCCATTCACGATTCCATTTCTTCACTTCCAATAATGAACACAAATTGTCATCACATGGTGCAGTGCCTGCCTTAGGCTCTGGCTGCAGTGCACAACAAAGCCGGGCCTCAGGTACTCAGGCACGTGACATGCCATTGCAAAGGCAGTCAAACAGACTCTGAAAATTTTACCCTCTCTGGAAAGTAATAATCACCCTGATACCACCCAGCCGTGCACTGCCCCTTGCCCAGACTGAGACAGAGAGTGACGATCCATCCAGGGGGCGGCGACTTGCCCTGTTGAATTTTAAAAACGGGCGCACCCTGCATGGCACCGTCAGTGACAGTTAACTCAAGTCCACAAAGAAGTCAGTGATTGGATGATGATTGGCCAGTGACCTTGCAACTGATGGGCAAAACTATGTTTTTGTGTTGCTGGATACCGTGTGCTCCCCCGCAGGCATAGAGTGAGTGGATCTGCTGGCACCTCTCAGACCATGCAGTGTTTCAGACCCCTGGCCTCATTTGGCAGTGCTGTGTTTGTTTTTTTCAAAATCCTCCTGACTTCCCCCTGGAAGGCATCACTGCCAGTGGACAGGGCACACTGGGCCTACCTGTTGGCATGAGAAAAACGAAACAGGAAAACAAGGGAACCCTACTCACTAAGGAACCAGGGTGATTACGTATTTTAAGAAACAGTGGTTCCAGTGGCATATATACTTAATATTAATTAAGGCAGAGAAGGCGAAAATCGCATTTAGCCAGGGTTTTAAGTGGATGTCAAAGAGAAAGGAAAACTCATACACTGATTCAGTTATATCTAGAATTGTATTCCAAAATTCAATTAACCAATTTTTACAAAACATACTAGAAGACCCAGCCGGGTTCCCTAGTAAGGGTGAAGTTTTCAGCAATCCTAATTTGTAATATTAATATTCAGTAGCTCAGTTTCCAATAGCAGTGGTCGAGTTCAGCAGAACATGCCAGCAAACTAGGGAGCAGCATCTCTGCACTAGTTGAGCGTCAAAAGGCAGCCAGTGTGAGTCAACCCTGGAGCAGCTATGGCATGGGTGTCAGTCCGCTGAGAGCCAGCAGACAGAGTTGGCAAGTTGCAGGCAGAGCAACCATTAAGAGAAAGACAAAGTGATATGTTTGTCACTGTGCTGTTTGTGGTGATCATATTTGCATGTCATATTACGGTTTTCTGAAACAATGAGAAAAGGAGATTTCAAATAAAATTTCTAAGTTGTGATAAAAGATGTGTTTATGTAGCCACATTAAATCAGGGCCAGGCAATTCCACTCTTTTCGGAGACAGTAATGCCATAATTTGTCCATGTTGCTGCAAGGGTCAAAGTAGCCCTGGTAAGTAGGGGCTAGTCCACGGGTTTCTCATGTTTTTATAATGGAGGGTGGTTGTCATAGTAACCTTCCATTTGAGGTACTTGGCAACTGTTTCAAGATTGTTTTAGAACTTTTTATTGCTCAAAGGTAAGTCATTTTGCTTTCTATGCACTTCAGTGCTTGGTTTTACTCACGAGAAAGTGTCACTCTGATTGTCACATATTTGGTCGTTGAATGTCACTCATAAGTAAGCTTAAGCCATTGAAATGTCACACATAAGCAGCAAATAAGCTGTTGTGGTGGCAACGTGGGCAGGTGAGTCAGGGGGACAACACGGACACTAGATGGTGGAAGGGAGGGCCTCAGAGCAAGCACATGTACAATGTATGTAGGGAGGGTGGGTGCAAGCACACACGGGCAACAACATGTACTACAACAGGAGGGAGGGTGGGTCAGGTAGGGAACAATACGAGCAACATCCAAGGAGGGTGAGTGGGGAAAGCAACAAAACAAGAAAAAGGGAAGGAGCAAGGGTGGGTGGGGTTGCAAGCAACAACGGAAGAAGAAAGTATTGGTGGAGGCAAGCAACAACGGAAGGATGGTAGGTGTTGAAAGCAACTACACAGGCAACAACAGAAGAAAGGAAAATTGGAGGGGGGAAGCAACAATAAGTGGTGCAACCATGGAAAAAGGGAGGGTGGGTGGAAGCAAGCAATAACATAGGCAACAATAGACGGAGGATAGAGTGTCGATGTTGCAAGCAAAAACCCAGGTAACAACGGAAGGAGGGAGAGCAAGGGTCAAGCAAGAAGTGCAATAATGGAAGTTGGGTGGACAGGTAGAAACAAGCAATAACACGGACAACAATTGAAGGAGGGAGGGTGGGGGCAAGTGAGAAACACCACTGGCAACAATGGAAGGATGGAAGGAGGGTGCGTGGAGGACGCTACAACATGAGCAAAAGTGAGAGGTGGGACAATGAGTGTTGTAAGTAAAATTGCGGACAACACAAAAGGAAGTTGGATGGATGGGGCAAGCAACAACATGGACAACAGTGGAAGGAGGGACAGGAGCATCATGTATGAGGGAGAACCCCTCAGGGGGAGAAGTCCATGAAGGAGCCAGCTGAACAAGATGCACTCTGCTATAGTGCTTAAACACAAATAAAAAGTTATGTTTAAATAACATTATCAGTGAAAGGATACAAGTAATGTGTGCATGCTCTAGTGGAGGGACACATACGTAAAAAGAAAGGAAGCTTACAGCATCTTACCAATAAAAAGTAAACAAATTAGATTGACAATGAAGCCAACAAATGGTAAGCAATGAGCAGGCTCTAAGCCCACTTTTAGAAAACAAAACATCTCAAATTCGCAGCACATGCGCTGCTTGGTGAAACCTACAAAGCAAATGCATACAATTCTGTATGTTTTCTTTTGACATAAACCTAGAAGAGCAAGTATGTGAATAAATCATTTAAAAGTGTCTAATTTTTCAATACTTATTTAAGGAAATGGAGGCATGATTGTTACAAATGTGGACTTAGCATTTTACACAAACTTGTTTTCACCTACCAGCTCTTGGCTGTTCCAAAATAGCAAACATAAGCAAATGAAATATTTTTTCTAGTGTAACCGGATTATCAAGGAGCTGATACCATGTGAGATAGCAGTCTACACTTTTTAATTTACACCATGTTGCATTCTGGGACTGGAAAAGGTTCTCTGTTATAATTGACAGTACAACTGAAAAATAATTGGAAGCAAAGTGTTGATGTGGCTAAATAAGAAGGACACTAAATATTCTGTGTGGGCATCAACAGTGCAATAGTCAACAGCTTGAGGAGAATCAGTACTTCCCAGGCACCTGCAGCATAAGCCCCCGTCAAACACAGAATAGCTACATTAAGTACACTAGTACACCTGTGCATCATTACTTCTTAAAGAGTCAAGGGAAGTGCATACAAATGTGAGGGAAACATTTTAAAATTAATAAAAAACATGAAATTAGTGCAAATCCCAAGTCTGGGTTGGATGCATCATCTATTTGGTTTGCTTATGGTGCCGAGTTAGTTAATGTCAGCAAGTCTGGTTTGCTACTGGTTAGAGCACATGCTTGCCTTGCACTATAGCATTGTGTATTTTATATTTTGCAAAAATTCCAGATTAGTAGTTAAGACGATGAGTCCATATAGGCTAAATGAACAGTGTCCCAAAAATAATGGCCCATACCGGCTATATTTAGTACCCCCTACATACCAAGTGTTTACACTTACCAGAATAGAATTTGACATGCTCTTCACCTGTTGACTAAGTGAGAGCAGTACTTCTCTGTCAAATCGCACCTTTCCTAGTAATTTCCTCTCAGGGGTTACCTTTTAGGCATTGGCCATTTCAAATTTCATTTTATTTGGCTAGGGATCACAGTTGGTCTATCTACATTTGACATTTTTAGTGCACCCTCACATGCAGTTCTTGTGAAGGATACCATGTACCTGTACGTTGCTATAATATTTTGTATCACCTACGTTTACAGAGTAAACTCTTACCTTGATAAGATTGAAGCAGCTTTATGTTGGCCTGGTGACTTCAGTATTTTCCAGCCAATTCACATCCTTCTTTGTTTTACAATATCTTCTTCTACTGGGACACCAAATATCATGGCTCATTTATTGCTATATCTTGTCTCCCCTATAATGCAAGGCTTAACTTTAAGCTATTTACTAGCTGAAATGGCTTTTTATTTGATATGAGATCACAATATGTTTTAGCACTTTTGATACCATTCCACACGCTTTCACTTCTGGGTCCATTAAGCCATACCTAATATAATGGCCCATACGGGCTATATTAGATTGTGTCTCATGTTTCTTGGGTTAAAACGTAACAGGATACTATTTGATATGGTCTTATAGTGATGTGGAAAACACAGTCATTTTCTGACACATCATACCCTTGTTTATGTTTTCCACTGTCTCTTTCAATGGGGATATTAAATATTATGGAACATGCAGTGATGTAATATCTGCTATCCCTTACTTGTCAAGCGTTATCTTTTGACCATTGACAAGTTAAAATTGCCTTTTATATGACAGCAGATGAAATTATCTTTAAGCATCCTTAAATGCATTCCACAAGCTTTCATATCCAGGCCCTTTTGGGACTACCAAATATAATGGCCAATACGGGCTGTAATATTTGCTAGTCCATATGTTATTATAATTAAAGCTTAAAAAATATACAATTTGATGTGCTTACGATGGCATAGTGAACACAGTGTTTGTCAGCCATATCGAAGCAATGTATTCCAGAGTCACTTTCTATATGTATACCAATTATTACGGCTCATGCTTTGCTATAATGTGTGGCATCTCCTACCTTTCAAGGTTTACCTTTTAACAATTGACAAGTTGAAATTGTTTTTTATTTGACAGCAGATTACAGCATCTATTAGTACCTTTGAAGTTTTTAATGCATTTCATACGCTTTCACATTGATTTCACTTTGGGGATCCGAATAGGCCTATACAGACTATAATCTTTATTATTCCCTATGTTTTTAGGGTAAAATCACAACAAGAATTCATTGGATATGGTCTTATGCTGGCTGGCTTGTGAGCACAGTCTTTATTTGCCAACTGGTAGCCTACTTTGAGTTTTATAATATCTTTTTCTATGGGAGTACCAAATATTATGGTTCATGCATTGATCTACTATATCTCGTTTAATGAATCACACTTTAGCCATTGACCAGTTGAAATGGTATTTTAATTGATAGGAGCCTACAGTATCTATGTGGCCTTAAATATTTGGTATCCCCTTTGCTTCTCGGCTTAGAACTTACCAGGATTCGATTTGAAATGGTCTTATGGATGGAGTAAAGTATTTCTATTCCAAATAGAACCCCTCTGTTTGCTTTCCAACCTTGTTTACTATGGGGATACCGAATATTATATCTCACTCATTGTTGCAATATCTTTCATATCTTCCATATCCTACATTTCATGGGTTATCCTTTGGCCATTGACCAGTTAAAGTTACCTTTTATTTTTATAGCAGACTACAGAATCTTTTCACATTTTGTACATCATTCCAAAAGATTTCACCTCTGGTTCCTTTAGGGGATACTAAATAAAATGGACATTATGACCTATAATATTTGGTATCCCCTGTGTTTCTTGGTTTAGAACTTATCAGGATTCAATTTGACATGGTCTTATGCTGGCTGGGTGATTACAGTATTTGTATGCCAAATACCACCTGTCCTTTTGCTTTTCAACATTGTTTACAATGGAGATACCAAATATTATGGATCACGCATTGCTGTAATATCTTGTATCACCTTTGTTCCACAGGTTACCAACAGACTAGAAAACTCTTCTCACATTTTTTACATCATTCCACAAGATTTTACATCTGGTTCCCTGAGGGGATACCAATTATAATGGCCTATATCAGCTATAATATTTGGTATCCCCTGTGTTTCTTGAGTTACAACTCACCAGGATTCAATTTGGTTTGGTCTTATGTTGGATGGGTGAGCACAGTATTTCTATGCCAAATAGCACCCTTCTTTTTGCTGTCCAACATTGTTTACAATGGGGATACCAAATATTATGGATCCCACATTGCTGTAATATCTTGTATCACCTTTGTTCCAAGTGTTACTCTTTAGTCATTGACCAATTGAAGTTGCCTTTTGTTTCATAACAGACTAAAAACACTTCTCTCATTTTTTACATCTTCCACAAGATTTTACATCTGGTTCCCTAAGGGGATACCAATTATAATGGCCTTTACCGGCTACAATATGTGGAATCTTAAGTGTTTCTTGGATTAGAAGTAACCAGTATTCAATTTGACATTGCCTTCTATTGGATATGGGAGTACAGTATCTCTATACCAAATTGCAGCCTTCCTTTTACTTTCCGCCATCATTTACAATAGGGATACCAAATATGATGGCTCATGCATTGCTGTAATATCTCGTATCACCTATGTTTCATGGGTTACCCTTTAGCTATTGACCCGTTGAAATTGCCTTTTGTTTGATAGCAGACTACAGTATCTTTTTACATGTTGTACAACATTCCACAAGATTTTGCATCTGGTACCTTTAGGGGCTACCACATATAATAGCCTATACGGCCTATAATATTTGGTATCCCCAGTGTTTCCTGGGTTAGAAGTTACCAGGATTCAATTTGACATTGCCTTATGTTTGATTGGAGAGCACAGTATTTCCGTACTAAATAGAACCCTCCTTTTTGCTTTCCAACATCATTTACTATGGGGATACCAAATATTATGGCTCACATATTGGCCTAATAGCTCTAATCCCCTATGTTTCATGGGTTAATTTTTAGCCATTGGCCAGTTGAATTAGCCTTTTATCTGACAGCAGACTACTGTATCATTTTGCATTTCGTACATAATTCCATTAGATTTTGCATCCTGAACCCTTAGGGGATACCAGATATAATAGCCTATATGGCCTATAATATTTCGTATCCCAAGCGTTTCTGGGGTTAGAAGTTACAAGGATTCAATTTTACTTGGCCTCATGTTGCTTGGAGGAGTACAGTGTTTCTATACCAAATAGCAGCCTTCCTTCTACTTTCCAACATCACTTACTATGGGGATACCAAATATTATGGTTCCTGCATTGCTGTAATATCTCGTAATCCCTATGTTTCACAGGTTACCCTTTAGATATTGACCAGTTGAAATGTACTTTTATTTGAAAGCAAACTACAGTATCTTTTCCCATATTGTAAATCATTCCACAACATTTTGCATCCGGTACCCTTAGGGGATACCAAATATATTAACCTATATGCCATATAATATTTGGTATCCTGAGCGTTTCTCGGGTTAGGAGTTAGAAGGATTCATTTTCACACGGCCTCATGTTGGATGGAGGAGTACAGTTTTTCTATACCAAATAGAACCCTTCCTCTTGCTTTCCAACATCACTTGCTATGGAGGATACCAAATATTATGGTTCCTGCGGTGCTGTTATATCTTGTATCCCTTATGTTTCAGGGGTTACCCTTTAGCCATTGACCAGTTGAAATGTACTTTTATTTGAAAGCAAACTACAGTATCTTTTCTTTTTTGTAATTCATTCCACAAGATTTTGCATCCAGTACCCTTAGGGGATACCAAATATAATAGCCTATCCGGTCTATAATATTTGGTATCCCCAGTGTTTCTCAGGTTAAAAGTTACCAGAATTAAATTTGACATTGCCTTATGTTGGATGGGGGAGCACAGTATTGGTATGCCAAATAACACCCTCCCTTTTGCTTTCCAATATCATTTACTAAGGGGATACCAAATATTATGGCTCACTCATTGCTGTAATTTCTCGTATCCCCTATGATTCATTGGTTACCCTTTAGCCATTGACTAGTTGAAATTGCCTTTTATTTGATAGCAGACTACAGTATCTTTTCACATTTTGTACATCAATCCACAAGATTTTACATCCTTCACCATTAGGGTATACCAAATATAATAACCTACACGGCCTATAATATTTGGTACCCCAGAGTTTCTCTGGTTAGAAGTTACCAGGTTTCAATTTGACTTGACCGTATGTTGGATTGAGGAGTACAGTATTTCTATACCAAATAGCACCCTTCCTTTTGCTTTCCAAAATCATTTGCTATGGGGATACCAAATATTTCTTATATCCCCTATGTTTCACGGGTTAACCTTTAGCCATTAACCAACTGAAGTTGCCTTTTGTCTGATAACAGACTGCAATCGCTCTAGCATTTTTTATATCATTCCACAAGATTTTACATCCGTTCCCTGAGGGCATACCAAATATAATGGCCTTTACGGGCTACAATATTTGGTATCCTAAGTGTTTCTCTGGTTAGAAGTTACCAGGAATAAATTTGTCATTGCCTTATGTTGGATGGGGGATCACAGTATTTCTATGCCAAATTGTACCCTTCCTTTTGCTTTCCAACATCATTTACTATGGGGATACCAAATATTATGGCTCAAGCATTGCTGTAATATCTTGTATCCCCTAGGTTTAATGTGTTAGCCTTTAGCCATTAACCAGTTGAAATTGCCTTTTTTTATAGCAGACTACAGTATATTTTCGCATTTTGTACATCATTCCACAAGATTTTGCATCCGGTACCCTTAGGGTATACCAAATATAATAGCCAAGATAGCCTACAATATTTGGTATATTGACCAGTTGAGGTTGAAATTTGTTTGATAGCAGTCAAAAGTAGCATTTCACATTTTATATATCATTCCACAACATTTTACGTCCAGTTCCATTAGGGGATACCATATATAATGGGCTATACCAGCTATAATATTTGGTATCCCCTGTTGTTCTCGGGTTAGAACTTACCAGGATTCAATTTGACATGATCTTAGTTGGATGGGTGAGCCCAATATTTCTATGCCAAATATCACCCTTCCTTTTGCTTTTCAACATCATTTACTGTGGGGATACCAAATATTATGGGTCAAGCATTGCTGTAATATCTCGTATCCCCTGTTTCATGGGTTACCCTTTAGCCATTGTCCAATTGAATTTGCCTTTTATATAATAGCAGACTACAGTATCTTTGCACATTTTGTACATCATGCCACAAGATTTTGCCTCCGGTACCCTTAGAGGATATCGATTATAATAGGCTATATGGCCTATAATATTTGGTATTCCCACCGTTTCTCAAGTTAGAAGTTAACAGTATTCAATTTGAATTTGCCTTCTATTGGATGCGGGAACACAGTATTTCTGTAGAAAAAAGTTCCCTTCTTTTTGCTTTCCAACATCATTTACTAAGGGAACCAAATATTATGGCTCATGCATTGCCGTAATATCTTGTATCCCTATGCTTCATGGATTACCCTTTAACCATTGACCAATTGAGTTTGCCTTTTATTTGCAAGCAGACTACAGTTGCATCCGGTACACTTAGGGACACCAAATATTATAGCCTAAGCGGCCTGTAATATTTGGTATCCCGAGCTAGAAGTTACCAGGATTCAATTTGACATTGCCGTATGTTGGATGAAGGAGCACAGTTATTCTATACCAAATCGCACACTTCCTTTTGCTTTCCAACACCATTTACAAGGGGTATACCAAATATTATGACTCAAGCATTGCTGTAATATCTTGTATCCCCTATGTTTCATGGGTTAGCCTTTAGCCATTGACCAATTGAATTTGCCTTTAATTTGATAGCAGACTACAGAATCTTTTCACATTTTGTACATAATTCCACAAGATTTCGCCTCAGGTACCCTTAGACGATATCAATTATAATAGCCTATATGGCCTATAATATTTGGTATTCCCAGCATTTCTCGGGTTAGAAGTTACCAGGATTCAATTTGACATTGCCTTATGTTGGATGTCGGAGCACGGTATTTCTATACAAAATAGCACCCTTCATTTGCTTTCCAACATCATTCACTCTGGGGATACCAAATATTGTGGCCCACGCATTGCCGTAATATCTCATATCCCTGTTTCATAGGTTACTCTTCAGACATTGACCAATTGAATTTGCCTTTTATTTGATAGCGGACTACAGTATCTTTTCACATTTTGTACCTAATTCCACAAGATTTTGCGTCCGATACCCTTAGGGGATATCAATTACAATAGCCTTTAAGGCATATAATATTTGGTATCCCCAGCTTTTCTCTGGTTAGAAGTTACCAGGATTCAATTTGACATTGCCTTATGTTGGATAGAGGAGCACAGTATTTCTATTCCAAATAGCACCCTTCCTTTTGCTTTCCAACATCATACAATAAGGGGATACCAAATTTTATGGCTCAGGCATTACTGTAATATCTTGTATCCCCTATGTTTCATGGGTTACCCTTGAACCATTGAAAAGTTGCAATTGCCTTTTGTTTGATAGCAGACTACAGTATCTTTTCACATTTTGTACATCAGTCCACAAGATGTTGCACCCGTATCCTTGGGGGATATCAACTATAATAGCCTATACGGCCTATAATATTTGGTATCCCCAGTGTTTCTCAAGTTAGACGTTAACAGTATTCAATTTGAATTTGCCTTACGTTGGATGCGGGAACACAGTATTTCCGTAGAAAAAAGTTCCCTTCTTTTTGCTTTCCAACATCATTTACTAAGGGGATACCAAATATTATGGCTCACGCATTGCCGTAATATCTTGTATCCCTATGCTTCATGGATTACCCTTTAGCCATTGACCAATTGAGTTTGCCTTTTATTTGAAAACAGACTAGAGTATATTTTAACATTTTGTACTTCATTCCACAAGATTTTGCATCCGGTACACTTAGGGAACACCAAATAGAATAGCCTAAGTGGCCTATAATATTTGGTATCCCGAGCGTTTCTCAGGCTAGAACTTACCAGGATTCAATTTGACAACGCCTTATGTTGGGTGGAAGAGCACAGTATTTCTATATCAAAGAGCAACCTTCCTTTTGCTTTCCATCATTTACTGTGGGGATACCAAATATTATGTCTCACGCATTGCCATAATATCTCGTATACCCTATGTTTCATGGGTTACCCTTTAGCCATTGACCAATTAAATTTGCCTTTTATTAGATAGCAGACTATAGTATCTTCTCACATTTTGTACATTATTCCACAAGATTTTGCCTCCGGTACCCTTAGGGGATACCAATTGTAATAGCTTATACGGCCTATAATATTTGGTATCCCCAGTGTTTTCTCGGGTTAGGAGGTTACCAGGATTCAATTTGACATCGCCGTATGTTGGATGAAGGAGCACAGTTATTCTATACCAAATAGCACACTTCCTTTTGCTTTCCAATATCATTTACTAGGGGTATACCAAATATTATGACTCAAGCATTGCTGTAATATCGTGTATCCCCTATGTTTCATGGGTTACCATCTAGCCATTGACCAATTGAATTTGCCTTTCATTTGATAGCAGACTACATAATCTTTTCACATTTTGTACATAATTCCACAAGATTTTGCATCTGTACCCTTATGGGATACCAAATGTAATGGCCTATACGGCCTATAATATTTGGTATCCCCAGTGTTTCTCGGGTTAAAAGTTACCAGGATTCAATTTGACTTCGCCTTATGTTGGATGGGGGAGAACAGTATTCATATACCAAATAGCACCCTTCCTTTTGCTTTCCAACATCATTTACTAGGGGGATACCAAATCTTATGGCTCAACCATTACTGTTATATCTCTTATCCCCTATTTTTCATGGGTTACCCGTGAGACATTGAATAGTTGAAAATGCATTTTGTTTGAAAGCAGACTATAGTATCTTTTCACATTTTTTACAACATTCCACAAGATTTTGCATCCGTACTCTTATGGGATACCAACTATATTAGCCGATATGGCCTATAATAATTAGTTTCCCCAGTGTTTCTTTGGTGAGAATTAATCAGGATTTAATTTATCAGGATTCAATTTTCAATACGCCTTATGTTGGACGCGGGAGCAAGGTATTTCTATACCAAATAGCACCATTTCTTTTGCTTTCAAACATCATTTACAATGGGGATACCAAATATTGGGGCTCACGCATTGCCGTAATATCTTGTATCCCCGATGTTTCATGGGTTAGCCTTGAACCATTGAATAGTTGAAATTGCCTTTTGTTTGATAGCAGGCTACAGTATGTTTTGCCATTTTGTACATTATTCCACAAGATTTTGCATCCGTACCCTTATGGGATACTATCTATAATAGCTTTTTCGGCATATAATATTTGGTATCCCCAGTGTTTTGTCGGGTTAGAAGTTACCGGGATTCAATTCTGCGTCACCTTATTTTGAATGTAGGAGCACAGTATTTCTATAGTAAATAGCTCCCTTCCTTTTGCTTTCCAACATGATTTACTATTGGGATACCAAATATTATGGCTCATGCATTGCCATAATAACTTGTATCTCCGATGTTTCATGGGTTACCCTTTAGCCATTGACCAATTGAGTTTGCCTTGTATTTGATAGCAGGCTACAGTACCTTTTCACATTTTGTACTTCATTCCACAAGATTTTGCATCTGGTACCCTTAGGGGATACCAAATATAGTATACTATACGGCCTATAATATTTGGTATCCCAAGTGTTTCTCGGGTTAGAAGTTACCAGGATTCATTTGGACACCGCCTTATTTTGGATGGTGGAGCACTGTATTTCTATACCAAATAGCGCCCTTCCTTTTGCTTTCCAATATCATTTACTGTGGGGATACCAAATATTATGTCTCACGCATTGCTGTAATATCTCGTATCCCCTGTTTCATGGGTTACCCTTTAGTCGTTGACTAATTGCAATTGCCTTTTACTTGATAGCAGACTACAGTATCTTCTCACATGTTGTACATCATTCCACAAGATTATGCCTCCGGTACCCTTAGGGGATACCAATTATAATAGCATATACGGCCTATAATATTTGGTATCCCCAACGTTTCTAGGGTTCAAAGACACCAGGATTCAATTTGACATCGCCTTACGTTGGATGGAGGAGCCTAGTATTTCTATACGAAATAGCACCCTTCCTTTTGCTTTCCAACATCAATTACTAGGGGTATACCAAATATTATGTCTCACGCATTGCTGTAATATCTCGTATCCCCAATGTTTCATGGGTTACCCTTTAGCCATTGACCAATTGAATTTGCCTTTTATTTGATGGCAGACTACAGTATCTTTTCACATTTTTACATCATTCCACAAGATTTTGTATCAGTACCCTTGGGCGATACCAAATTTAACAGCCTATATGACTTATAATATTTGGTATCCCCAGTGTTTCTCGGGTTAGAAGTTACCAGGATTCAATTTGACTACGCCTAATATTAGATTGGGTAGAACAGTATTCCTATACAAAAGAGCACCATTCCTTCTGCTTTCCAACGTCATTAAATATGGAGATACCAAATCTTATGGCTCACGCATTGCTGTAATATCTTGTATCCCCTATGTATCATGGATTACCTTGAGCAATTGAATAGTTGAAATTGCCTTTTTGTTTGATAGCAGACTACTGTATCTTTTCACATTTTATACATCAGTCCACAAGATTTTTTATCCGTACCCTTAGGGGATACCAACTATACTAGCTTATACAGCCTATAAAAGTAGGTATCCCCAGCGTTTCCCGGGTTAGAAGTTACCAGGATTCCATTTGACCTCCCCTTATGTTGGATAGAGGAGCACAGTATTTCTATACCAAATAGCACCCTTCTTTTTGTTTTCCAACATCATTTACTAAGGGGGCACCAAATATTATGGCTCATGCATTGACATAATATCTCGTATCCCCTATGTTTCGTGGGTTACCCTTTAGCCATTGACTAATTGAATTCACTTTTATTTGATAGCAGACTGCAGTATCTTTTCACATTTTCTACTTCATTGCACAAGATTTTGCATCCGGTACCCTTAGGGGATACCAAATATAATAGACTATAGGGCCTATAATATTTGGTATCCCCAGAGATTCTCGGGTTAGAAGCTACCAGGATTCAATTTGACATTAATTTATGTTGGATGGAGGAGCACATCCTTTACCTATTAACCAGTTGAAATTGCCTTTTCTTTGATAGCAGACTACAGTGTTGTTTCACACTTTGTACATCATTCCACAAGATTTTGCATCAGGTACCCTTAGGGGATACCAAATACAATAGCCTATACGGCCTATAATATTTGGTTTTGCATGTGTTACTTGGGTTGGAACTTACCAGGGTTTAATTTGACATGGTCTTATGTTGGATGGGTAAGCACAGTGTTTCTTTTCTAAAAAGCACCCTTCCTTTTGCTTTCCAACATCGTTTACTATGGGGATACCAAATATTATGGCTCATGCTTTGCTGTAATATCTTGTATCCCCTATGTTTCACAGGTTGCCCTTTAGCCATTGATCAGTTGAAATTGCCTTTTATTTGATTACAGACTACAGTATCTTTTCATATTTTTAAATCATTGAACAAGATGTTTCCTTTGGAGGATAACTTATATTATCACCTTTACCGGCTGCAATATTTGGTATCCCCAGAGATTCTCGGGTTAGAAGCTACCAGGATTTAGTTTGACGTCGCTTTATGTTGGATGGAGGAGCACAGTATTTCTATACCAAATAGCACCTTTCCTTTTGCTTTCCAACATCATTTACCATGGGGACACCAAATAGTATGGATCACGCATTGCTTTAATATATCGTATCCCCTATGTTTCATGGGTTAACCTTTAGTTATTGACTAGCTGAAATTGCCTTTTGTTTGTTAGCAGAGAACAGTATCTTTTCACATTTTTGTACATCATTCCACAGGATTTTGTATCTGTACCCTTAGGGGATACCAACTATAAAAGCCTATACGGCCTATAATATTTAGTATCCCCAGTGTTTCTCGGGAGAAGTTATCAGGATTCAATTTGACTTTGCCTTATGTTGCATGGGTGAGCACAGTATTTCTATGCCAAATAGCACCATTCCTTTTGCTTTCCAACATTGGTTACTATGGGGATGCCAAATATTGTGGCTCGCACATGGATGTAATATTTCCTATCTCCTACATTTCTTGGGCTACCATTCAGCCATTGACCGGTTGAGGTTGACATTTATTTGATAGCAGACTACAGTAGCTGTTCACATTCCACAACATTTTACATATGTTTCCTTTAGGGATACCATGTTTAATGGGCTATACCAGCTATAATATTTGGTATCCCCTGTGTTTCTTGGGTTAGAACTTACCAGGATTCAATTTGTTATGGTTTTATGCTTTCCAACATTGGTTACTATGGAGATTCCAAATATTATTGCTCATGTATTGCTGTAATATCTTGTATCCCCTACGTTTCATGGGCTACCCTTGAGACATTCACCTGTTGAATGTTAACAGACTGCAGCATCTTTTCACATGTTATACATCGTTCCACAACATTTTACATACTTTTCCTTTAGGGGATACCTGATATAATGGGCTGTACCATCTATAATATTTGGTATCCCCTGTGTTTCTCACGTTAGAACTTACCAGTATTCAATTTGACATGGTCTTGTGTTGGACAGGTGAGCACAATATTTCTATGCTAAATAGCACCTTTCCATCTCTTTCCAACATCGATTATTATGGGGATACTAAATATTATGGCTCACGCATTGCTGTAATATCTCGTATCCCCCAAATTTCATGGGCTACCCTTTAGACATTCACCAGTAGAAGTTGCCTTTTATTTGTTAGCAGACTACAATATCTATTTGCATTTTATACTGCTCTCGTAAGAGGATACCAAATATAATGACCTCTACCGTCTATAATATTTGGTGTCCCCTGTGTTTCTCGGGTAACATACCAAGATTCAATTTGACATGGTCCTATGTTGGATGGGAGTGCAGTGTTTCTATCACAAATAGGACCATTCCTTTTGCTTCTCAACATCATTTAAAATGGGTATATCAAATATTATGGCTCACGCATTGTTGTAATATCTTGTGTACCCTATGTTTCATGGGTTTCCATTTAGCCATTGACCACTTGAAGTTGCCTTTTATTTGATAGCAGACTACAGTAACTTTTCAAATTTTTTACATAATTTCACAATTTAAGGGATACCAAATATAATGGCCTATACTGGCTATAATATCTGGTAACCCCAGTGTTTCTTGGGTTAGAACATTCCAGGATTCAATCGGACATGGTCTTTTGTAGAATGGGTGAGCAAAGTATTTCTATGCCAAATATCACCCTTCCTCTTGCGTTCCAACATCGTTCACTATGGGGATACCAAATATTATGGATCACGCATTGCTGTAATATCTCGTATCCCCTATGTTTCACAGGTTACCCTTTAGCCGTTCAACAGTTCAAGTTGATAGCGGACAACAGTATAATAGCAGACAACAGTATCTTTTCGCAGTTTTTACATCATTCCACAAGATTGTACGTCCGGTTCCCTTAGGGGATACCAAACCAATTGGGCCATATGCATCAACACATTTTCCCATAGACACACAATGGGCAAAACTCTTTGATGCATCTGGCCCATAGTGACCTCTACCACCTAATATATTTTGTATCCCTGTGTTTCTCGGGGTAGAACCCACCAGGATTCAATTTGACATGATCTCATGTTGGATGAGTGGGTACGGTATTTCTATGCCAAATACCAACTTTCCTTTTGGTCCCCAACACAATTTACTAAGGTGATATCAAATATTATGGCTCAGGCATTGCTGTAATGTCTTGTGTCCCTTACGTTTCTTCGGTTTCCCTTTAGCCATTGACCACATTTTTTTACATCATTCCATACAATTTTACCTCAGGTTGCCTTAAGGGATACTACATATAATGAGCACCACCATCTATAATATTTGTTATGCTCTGTGTTTCTTGGAGTAGAACCTACCAGGATTCATTTTGACATTTTCTTATGTTGGATGGGTGAGCCCTGTACTTCTATCCCAAATAGCACCCTTCCTTCTCCTTCCCAGCATCGTTTACTATGGAGATACCAAATATGATGAGTCAAGCACTGCTGTAAAATCTCATGCCCCCTACATTTTATACGGGATACCATTTCAAGTTATCTTTAATTTCATAGCAGACTACAGTCAATTTTCACATTTGTGATTTAATTCCGCAAGCTTTTACATGTGGTTCCTTTAGGAGATACCGAATGTAATGCCTCATAAGAGCTATATACGATTTGGTATCCCCTATGTTTCTCGGGTTAGTTCTTACCAGGATTCAATTTGACATGGCTGTCTGGGTCAACACAGTATTTTCCTGCCAAATAGCACACTTCCCTGTGTTTTCCACCATCTTTTACTGAGGAGAAATTAAATATTAAGGCTCCTGCATTGCTGTAATGTCTGGTATCCCCTACTTTTCAAGGGTTACCTTTTAGCCACTGACCAATTCAAGTTGCATTTTTATAGCATACTAGCAGCCCGTCCCGACGTTGTCCGGGTATGAATTGCTGCCGGCCAGTAGTATATTGTTTTGTAGGATTTCGTTTTGATAGCATTTCTTATCTGTGACAGGCCTGTGAAACGCTCCGATTCACAGTGCACTGCTGATGCACTTAAGAGTGCACGTTCAGTAATGTGTGAACTCGAGTTTCCCTACTTTATTTTTCCTTGCAATATTATATAGCGCGAACTCGACAACATGGCATGAGCACAATTTACATTACAGAAGAACACATTCATTTGTGATAGGCACGGGGAGACAGAGCGATTTGCCTGGAATCACAGGATGTTGAGCTGATGCCGAGATTCAAACGTAGCTCCCCAGCTCTAAAGTGCGCAATTCTAGAACTTGTGGAGGGAAGTATGTCTAAAAGTGTATGTCGGTGCTGGCCATCAATGAGAGAGACCTGTGCATTTTTCAAATGGGTGGTGAAAAAATAGGAGTATGTTGCTGGAGATGTGGGCCGCCGTGCCACCAATGTACTTACCGGGGGAGGGTAAACACCCATTATTCCGCAACTTTCTTTCCGCATACCATCACTCCGCATACTTTCATTACGAAAGTACCATGACTCCGCAATGACATTATAACGCATGGCATTACATTTTATATGCTTTTACCACGCATGCATTTACAACCAAATGCGTTGTTAATGCATGAATAGTAAAAGCATGTTTTTTTTTTAATGTTTGGATAAGGGAAGTATAGGTATAGGGGTATATGTTTTGGGGTGCTTGGGTATTTTAAGGGTTCAGATATAGTTTTGGGTTATGGGGTACAGGGGTAGTTTTATGGTTTAGGGATAGGTATGGGTTTTGGGGTACAGGGGTATTTTTAGGATTCAGGGCTAGGTTTGGGTTTTGGGGTAAAAGGGTATTTTTAGGGTTCAGGGGTAGGTTTGGGTTTTGGGGTACAGGGGTATTTTAAGGGTTCAGAGCTAGGTTTGGGTTTTGGGGTACAGGGGTATTTTTAGGGTTCAGGGCTAGGTTTGGGTTTTGGGGTACAGGGGTATTTTAGGGTTCAGGGGTAGGTTTTGATTTTGGGGTACAGGGTTATTTTTAGGGTTCAGGGCTAGTTTTTGGTTTTGGGGTACAGGGGTATTTTTAGAGTTCAGGGGTAGGTTTGGTTTTTGGGGTACAGGGGTATTTTAAGGGTTCAGGGCTAGGTTTGGGTTTTGGGGTACAGGGGCATTTTAGGGTTCAGGGGTAGGTTTGGGTTTTGGGGTATAGTGGTATTTTTAGGGTTCAGGGCTAGGTTTGGGTTTTGGGGTACAGGGGTATTTTTAGGGTTCAGGGGTAGGTTTGGGTTTTGAGGTACAGGGGTATTTATAGGGTTCAGGGCTAGGTTTGGGTTTTTGGGTACAGGGGTATTTTTAGGGTTTAGGGATAGGTTTGGGTTTTGGGGTACAGGGTTTATTTATAGGGTTAAGATGGTTTAGTGTTTAAGGGTGTTGGGGTATTTTAAGGAGAAAGGGTGGGTTATGATTATGGGGTGCAGGGGTATTTAAAGGGAGCAGGGTGGGATTATCACACGATATGAGACATGGCATAAAGGGCGGAACATATCACACGCCCCCAGCGTTTGTCACGCCCCCAGCACACGCCCACAGCACAATGCAGACACGCCCACAAGGGACTACTTTGCTGGCACGGTTCTTTTACCTTTTAAATGTATATGGTGGGCGTCTGCATAGCCTATGTCCTTCTGCTACAACTGCCCTTTCCAACGCTGTATTGGGTGTTGTGATTGGTGCTGTGGTTCCTGAGATTACCCGCCTCAAAGGTTTGGGCTCTCTCTTTATTATATTAGTATAGATTACAATATTTTTCACACTTTTTATTCCATTACACAAGTGGTTCCTTCCTCTATGTGAAAGAAATCTTTCTATTGTGTATGCATTTTGGTTATTTTTATGTAATATATATGTTTTTTAATTGATGATTTCAAGATATTTGGTTCACTTTTGTACAGCTTTCATACATTTTATTTGTTGCCCTTAATATAATGTGTAAAGATTGTCAATAAAAGATCTGAACAATCTGGCATTTTTTATGGTATTGGACTTGATCAGTGTTGCGGTTGTTATGGAATGAGGGCTGTGTCCAATGCGGTGAATGTTTGAACAAATGTTTGTAGAAACAAAGCTGTGGTTGGAAGTCCCAAAAGGAGATTTCTTTTGACTTTTTAGTCTTACATGGAGCCTTGTCCCTTTGGTCCGGGGGCCCCTCTCTTTTTACCATCCTACTAGCGGCCCGTCCCGACGTTGTCCGGGTAAAAAAAGGCTAGGCAGCAATGGTTTTAGTATCATTGTACATTCGTCCCACATGATAAGAGACACATTTTGAAGCAGTGTGCCCAAAGGTCCGTTCTTCCGAATAGAGCATATTAAATCCCATTCAAGGGAAACTGTTAGAGGCAGTTCAAAGGTAGAATGTGCTGTTTTCCCAGCTGTTAGCAAAGTGGCAGCTATTCCAGATGAAGCAACAGCTAGAGCCAAATTCCCAGAAGATTGAACTTTGGCAAGTATGAGGTTGATTAGGCAAGTTTTTCCTGTGCCACCGGGGGCGTCTATGAACAATAATTTGCCTTGCCTCTTTTCAACACTATCAGCTATGGTGTTGTAGACGAGTTGTTGATCGAGAACTAAGTTAGGCAAGTGTTGAGCAAGGTAGTTATTTAGCTCTGGAATATTGTGTGCAGTAGCGATATTGTGGTATCCAGTTAGGTTAGTTCAGACCGCTGGCGGCAGGCTGAAATCTTGTAAGGACTTCTCGCTTAATAGATACAGTGAGTCTTCAATTTCTATCAGTCCTTGATTTATGATTTCATTGTTGATAGCAAGCCGTGCCGACCGTGTCCGGGTATGAATTGCTGCCGGCCAGTAGTATATTGTTTTGTAGGATTTCGTTTTGATAGCATTTCTTATCTGTGACAGGCCTGTGAAACGCTCCGATTCACCGTGCACTGCTGATGCACTTAAGAGTGCGCGTTCAGTAGTGTGTGAACTCGAGTTTCCCTACTTTATTTTTCTTTGCAATATTATATAGCGCAAACTCGACAACATGGCATGAGCACAATTTACATTACAGAAGAACACATTCATTTGTGGTAGGCACGGGGAGACAAAGCGATTTGCCTGGAATCACAGGATGTTGAGCTGATGCCGAGATTCGAACGTAGCTCCCCAGCTCTAAAGTTCGCAATTCTAGAACTTGTAGCGGGAGGTGTGTCTAAAAGTGTATGTTGGTGCTGGCCATCAATGAGAGAGACCTGTGCATTTTTCAAATGGGTGGTGAAAAAATATGAGTATGTTGCTGGAGATGTGGGCTGCCGTGCCACCAATGTACTTACCTGGGGAGGGTAAATACCGATTATATAGTTTTGGGTTATGGGGTACAGGGGTAGTTTTAGGGTTTAGGGATAGGTATGGGTTTTGGGGTACAGGGGTATTTTTAGGGTTCAGGGCTAGGTTTGGGTTTTGGGGTATAGGGGTATTTTTAGGGTTCAGGAGTAGGTTTGGGTTTTGGGGTACAGGGGTATTTTAATGGTTCAGGGCTATGTTTGGGTTTTGGGGTACAGTGGCATTTTTAGGGTTCAGGGCTAGGTTTGGGTTTTGGGGTACAGGGGTATTTTAAGGGTTCAGATATAGTTTTGGGTTTTGGGATATAGGGGCATTTTTAGGGTTCAGGGGTAGGTTTGGGTTTTGGGGTACAGGGGTATTTTAAGGGTTCAGGGCTAAGTTTGGGTTTTGGGGTACAGGGGTATTTTTAGGGTTCAGGGTTAGGTTTGGGTTTGGGGTACAGATGTATTTTAGGGTTCAGGGGTAGGTTTGGATTTTGGGGTACAGGGGTATTTTTGGGGTTCAGGGCTAGGTTTGGGTTTTGGGGTACAGGGGTATTTTTAGGGTTCAGGGGTAGGTTTGGGTTTTGGGGTACAGGGGTATTTTAAGGGTTCAGGGCTAGGTTTGTGTTTTGGGGGTACAGGGGTATTTTAGGGTTCAGGGGTATGTTTGGGTTTTGGGGTACAGTGGTATTTTTAGGGTTCAGGGCTAGGTTTGGGTTTGGGGTACAGGGGTATTTTAAGGGTTCAGATATAGTTTTGGGTTTTGGGGTATAGGGGTGTTTTTAGGGTTCAGGGGTTGGGTTGGGTTTTGGGGTACAGGGGTATTTTAAGGGTTCAGGGCTAGGTTTGGGTTTTGGGGTACAGGGGTATTTTTAGGGTTCAGGGCTAGGTTTGGGTTTTGGGTACAGAGGTATTTTAGGGTTCAGGGGAAGGTTTGGGTTTTCGGGTACAGGGGTATTTTTGGGGTTCAGGGCTAGGTTTGGGTTTTGGGGTACAGGGGTATTTTTAGCGTTCAGGGGTAGGTTTGGGTTTTGGGGTACAGGGGTATTTTAAGGGTTCAGGGCTAGGTTTGTGTTTTGGGGTACAGGGGTATTTTAGGGTTCAGGGGTAGGTTTGGGTTTTGGGGTACAGTGGTATTTTTAGGGTTCAGGGGTAGGTTTGGGTTTTGAGGTACAGGGGTATTTATAGGGTTCAGGGCTAGATTTGGGTTTTGGGGTATAGGGGTATTTTTAAGGTTTAGGGATAGGTTTGGGTTTTGGGGTACAGGGTATATTTATAGGGTTAAGATGGGTTAGTGTTTAAGGGTGTTGGGGTATTTTAAGGAGTAAGGGTGGGTTATGATCATGGGGTGCAGGGGTATTTAAAGGGAGCAGGGTGGGTTTAGCACACAATATGAGACATGGCATGAAGGGTGGAACGTACCACACGCCCCCAGTGTTTGTCACGCCCCCAGCACACGCCCACAGCACAACGCAGACACGCCCACAAGGGACTACTTTGCTGGCACGGTTCTTTTACCTTTTAAAAGTATATGGTGGGCGTCTGTATAGCCTATGTCCTTCTGCTGCAACTGCCCTTTCCAACGCTGTATTGGGTGTTGTGATTGGTGCTGTGGTTCCTGAGATTACCCGCCTCAAAGGTTTGGGCTCTCTCTTTATATTATTAGTATGGATAAAGAATATTGAGGACAAAAATATCATAAGGATAGGTGTCTATAGGTAAGCAAAGTTTGACTTTATATAACTCCACATATATGTACCTTTACAATATCATATAGCATCAAAGTACATAGACTTAGAGTTAAGAATAGTCAATTTATATTTACCTATTTGCATTTACCTTCTCAATAGTTTTGTCCTTGATATTTTTGACATTAGATTCTGTCCACACCATATTTATTTCCGATATTCTGTTAGAGATGCCATAAAAGCATTCTTCTTAGTGCAGTGTTTGTATGTAATATTGAAAAGAACAACGCTGGTCTCTCAAGTCACCACTGTGTCTCTGAATCCCTGTTTAGGGACTGTTAGCAGGGGCGGCTCCTCTGTAATAGAGGAGGAGAATCCCCCCACTGCAGAATAAGAAATAAAATGATAATAAAACTATTTTATTATCGTTTTAGTTTTCATTGGTAGCCAACGCTGCCGAGTCTAGGGGTGGACCAAGCAATCCTTTTGTGACGGTGCCGTGCCTGGGAGGAGGAGTGGAGGGCACTTGAATGTGACATGCCAGTTTCGTCCGCCATCTTAGGCCATCCAAATAGACATAGGCACTTAGATTTCTCTAAGCCAGCTGTATGTACAGTTTGGTGGTGTAATGACATAGGCTCCAAGTCTAGTGAGCACCTAACCAGGCCGCTGAGACCAATCCAGGTGCTGCTCTCATAGCATCAGAGCAGCACCTGGATTGGGTGGCTGTGCTGGACCAGGGACTTCCGGAAGAGAGAAGCACAGAGGTAGCAGGTAGTGGGAGCAGCAGCGGGACTAGCAGGTAAGTGCTTTTTAAAATTATTTGCCCCCGCGCTGCCACACCATTTTATGTTGGCACCAGCTGCTGCTGACGGTTAGTAACGAAAAAGCCAGACACAACTCCAACCATGTATAGGGTTGTGCAAGGCTACAACCTGTCTTTCACATTCAAGCTCTGGCGCATTGAAATAGGTTCACTTGTGTCACCTGTTAGTGTGAAAACAACTCTTGTAGATCTAAGCCAGTGCCTTAGTTTATGAAACATCACGACATGTAGATTACGCAAAGGATCCTTCAATAGCCCTTATAAACAAACTACCTCTAGTGGGCGTCAAGACAGATCAAATTGAATTTAGCACTCAATAGGAAGACCTAAGTATTCATCATTTCAGGCCCCTATCTGATGGCCATTGGGCCACATCCCTGTTTGGGTTTGATGACACATTTTTATGGTGAGCAATATTGTTAACAAAAATATTGTGTTAAAAATATTGTTTGCCACAATATTGTGTTCCTATAAAAATGAAGATTGTGTCAAAATATAAAAAAATATTGTAGACAGTAATATCATCCTAAAATCTAAATTTAGTCATATGCATACAGCTTAAAGTAGTAAAAAGTAGTAAAATATAAAATTAATATGTAAAGTAAATACATTTCACTAATTATTTAGCACTATATAAATATATTTGTATATAAAAAGACACACATACATATGCGTGGATGTTAAAGTAATAAACTGGATTACACTAGTGTATAGTGGAATGTTACAGAGTGGGGATATGTATGGCAGAGTGAAGTGGCGCAGAATGTCGTTCAGTGTAGTAGAGTGTCATAGCGGGGAGTAGAGTGGAGTGGCGTACAGTACACCGTTCAGTGTAGTAGAGTTTGGTAGAGTGGAGTTATATAGAGTAGAGTAGAGTGCAATGGCATTCAGTAGAGTGAAGTATATGCGAGTAGTGTGTCATTGAGTAGAGTGAAGTAGTGTGTCACAGTGTAGAGTGGAGTAAAGTGGGATGGAGTGGCCCAGAGGAAGTTGCGTAGTGTGTCTTAAAGTGTTGTAGATAAGCATAGAGTAGAGCGTTGTAAAGTGGAAGAGATTGGAGTAGAGTGTTGTACAGTGGAGTGTAGGGGCATACAATGTAGTATAGTCTTGCACAGTGGCATAGAGCGTAGTATAGTGTTGTATAGTGGAGTTGATTAGAGTATAGTAGAGCACTGTATAGTGCAGCAGCATTGAGTGGAGTGAAATAGAGTGTCATAGAGTGGAGTGCCATGCCATACAGTACAGTGCCATAGAGTATGTAGCATAGAGTGTAGTAAAGTGTCATAGAGTGGAGTGGTGTGGCATGTCATATAGTCTAGAAAACTCATAGAGAGGAGTGGCATAAAGTCTAATCTTGTAGAGTAAAGTGATGTTGAGTAGAGTACAGTGTGGTGGAGTGTGGTACAGTGCAGTTGCATATAATGTCTTAGAGCTGAGTTGCATGGAATGGCATGGAGTGGCATAGAGTGGAGTAGAGTAATACAGTGGAGTAGTGTGTCATTGAGAAGTGTGGAATACATTGGGGTGGTGTGGTGTAGAGGGAGTGAAAGAGAGTGGAGTAAAGTGTGGTAGAGTGGCATACAGTGGACTACAGTGCTCAACATTGACATACACTGGAGAACAGTATTGTACAGTGGAGTAGCATACCGTGGAGTATTCTGTGGTAGTGTGGAGGGGCATAGCGTGTCGGAGTGGAGTAGAGTGGTGTACAGTGGCATAGAGTAAACTACTGTGGTGTGCACTAGTATAGACTGTAATGCAGTGTTGTACACTGGAGTAAAATAGAGTTGAGTTGAGTTGAGTTTGGACATCAGGTGGCAGACTCCCACATCCTTAAGGCCACTCAAATGTTATGTTATGTTATGTTAAAATACATTTGAAAGCGCACATACACCGGGGAGGTTTCATGGCGCTACTTTGAAAGATACCCAAATTCTAATGCATTTTAAAAGGCTTGACTAAAGAGCCAGGTCTTAAGGTGACCTCTGAAACTGAGAAGATTGGAACAAAGGTGTATTGCAGAGGGAAGAGAATTCCAGAACATGGGGGCCAAAATAGCAAACCTAGCACTTCCAGTGCGCTTCAGTTTAAAAGAGGCGGTGGACAAGAGTAACTTGTGTGCTGACCGAAGATTGTGTGAGGGAACATGCTTATTAATCAGGTCGTTCACAAACTTGGGGCTTCTCCCGTTGAGTGATTTAAAAATAAGGCACCCAACCTTGAAGGCACAATGTTGGACTACTGAAAGCCAGTAACGTTTTTTCAAGAGAGGAGTGACATGAAGGTGCCTAGGTTGGTCAGCAAGCAGGGGAGCCGCCTGATTTTAAACCAACTGTAGGCGTTTGGATGGATAGAGGGGAATGCCGAAATAGAGTGAGTTGGCATAGTCAATATGGGACTTGACCATGGTGATAATCAGCTGAGTCCGGGCTACGTAGGTGAGAAATCTACAGTTCTTTTTTATTTTCCTGAGATGGTAAAAATAGGTAGAGGTCACTGACCCTATCTGTGGCTTCATTGTGAGATCCTGACTGATGTTTACCCCAAGGCTCTTGGCCGAGTTAGAGGGAGAAGGGGGCTGACCCAGTTCCATGGGCCAAAAGTGAGGGCCCCAAGGGTTTTTGGCAATACCACCAGTCAGAATCAGCTCCGTCTTGTCCGGATTAAGTTTAAGATGATTGCTGTTCCTCCACTGGCTGATGAACAGAATGGTGGATTGAAAATTGTGGACCGACTCTAGAGAGTTACTAATAGGGAAAATGAGTTGAAAGTTGTCAGCATAGTTAAATGTGCAGACTTGACGCTCTTTCAGGGCTCAGACAAGGGGAAGAAGGTATAAATTAAATAACAAAGGAGAAAGTGAGGAGCCCTGGGGGACTCCGCAGGGGATACTGATTCTGGGGGCGGTGAACGGTGCTTTGCAGACTGTCTGCGAATGATTTTCCAAAAAAGAGGTGATCAAGCCCAAAGCAGGGCCCATGATTCCCGCGTCTCTGGCCCGGTCGACCAAAAGATTATGGTCGACTTTGTCAAAGGACGCGGAGAGGTCCAGCAGGACAAGAGCCTGCGATGAGCCGCCATCTACCCTGCCGCGGAGAGTGTCCAATACTGTGAGGATTACCTCCTCGGTGGAATGGGCTGGGCGGAACCCCCCTTGATGAGAATCCAGAAATTCAGATTCTTCCAGAAAGTCGGGGGAGGCAGCTTGTGACATACGCTTCCAAAACCTTCGCTAGGTAAGGAAGCAGAGAGATTGGTCGATAGTTAGATAAGACTTGTGGATCCCCGCCGGGCTTCTTCAAGAGGGGGATAACAATTGCCTTTTTAAACGTTGCAGGGACAATACCCTGAGACAATGATTGATTTAAGAGATGAAGGGCAGGACTGGGGAGGGCAGTAAAAATTTCTTTCAAAAAGCTGGGAGGGCAGCAGTCAGTGGGGGAGCCAGATTTAACTTTAGAGAGCAGATTCACAAAGGTATGTGCACAGATTTTAGGGAATTGCTTAAAGGTGCTGAGATTTCGAATGATGTGCGTACTAGAGTCCAGGTTTTTGCAAGCCGGGATACTGGACTTTATTTTTATGTTTTTATCAATGGAGAAAGAGTTCAAAGAGTTACAAAAGGTTTGGGAGGGGGCAGACTTGAATGAACAGCATGATAAGCCAGTAGGGTGAATATACGGCTTTGTCAATTGCAGACTCCATGTACCACTACAGCAGTGATGATGGCTCTCACAGGATGTACCACAAATTGGGCAGCACCTGGACAAGTGCCTCAGGCACACTGCAAGTCTGCTGGATAGCACACCATTGGCTGTCTTTTAGTTTCTTGATGCAATTTCACACATGAGTCGCACAGGGAAACGGTTGACATCACACAACTTCAGACAGCACAGGCTTGGTTTCCAGTGTCATTCGGCTTCTTTTGATCACTCCACAGCTGGGAACATAGCTGGCCTTTTCCTCCTGGACAGCCTCTCCTTCAGTACGGCTAGGCCTAAGCTCTCTCCTTCACTCTCTGAGCAGTCTTACAGTCTTCCTAGTGCTAGGCGGACCCACAGCTTCCCCAGCTAGTTTTAAAGCCTTCTGGTGATACAGACTCACCTCTGTGAGACTCGGTGACATGCAGATACCAGGCACGCATCATAGCACCTCTGTGAGTACTCTGCAAAATATTCTCTTTCCTGGTCAAGAGGAACTGGAAACTACATAAACGTTTTTTGGACATAACCATTATACTCATTTTCCAGACAGGACGTGGATCTACTACCTAAGGTGTTCCTTTGTTTATGTCTTCTTTGACTGTAGTACAAGCAAAATGCAGATACCACATAGCCTTTGTTGAAGTTAATGTCTCTCACAACACGTAGTTATGATGCTGGCTCAAAGCAGCAGTATCTAATACACTGGCATAGTGAAGTCTGAAGTCTCTTCACCTGGCTACCATCCGTCAGCCTCTTTCCTAAAATAGCAATAAGGACATAGAAAATGGCAGGCCCAGCCTTGAAATGTGCTCACCTTTAGCAATAGAATCTCTAGGCACCCTTCTTCTACCCTACTAACCATCAAATAGTAGTATCCAGGATGAGAAATCCCTTGGTAAAAGGTCCTCATAACATTTCCAAGATAATTCGTCTCCATCCTCCCACCTGTCATTGTATGGGTATGCACTCTCCAGCCTCAGAAATGCAGGCAATACACTCAAGCAAGTAAAATGTTGCTCCAAACTTTTCTGTGAACTCTTCTTCCTTTACTCTGCGCCCTATAACCTGGTTGTCCAACTAACTAGTTGCCATGAATAAGGCCCTAACTAAATCACGTTCTATGCCGGTATTGGATACTGGTCTACAGCTGAAAGATGAGTGCATATTGAAGAGAGAAGAAGGGATTATTGCCCAAGTTTTCTGGTAAAACTGGCCAACATGACAAGTCAGGAAAACAATTCCTCACCAGCTCACTTCATATCCGAAACTCTGGTTTAATTTCACCTTACTCCATACATTCTCAAACGTAAAAGAAACTAAGCTGTGTTATGCAATTTTCATCCTGAATTCTGCCAATATTTTTCCATTTATGTAATACATTTTGCATGCCATACACTACATTTTTGCTTTATCATTTATAGACATTTTCTTGAAAAGACTCTGATAAATCGAATGCAATAAAAATTAAATTGAAATTCAGTGAAAGACTCTTCCACTTATGCACCCACAGTTGCCACGTGTACCCATGTCATTGATTTTACTTAGCAGAAACAAATTATTCCAGGGGCTATATTGTACAAAGTACCCCAGTGCAGTAACGTGTGTTTGTGCCAGGGCACTTTGATATTGCAGAAGTGGCCACAGACAATTGTGCGGCCACTTCTGTACTACAGATAGCACAGGTGCAGATATAGTGCCAGCGCTATCATCAGAGGGCTATCTCTCATCTGCATTTGATGGACATCCCCAAAGGGGGGTAAGGGTCCAACCCTGTGCTATTTTTTGAAATATGGTTGGTGCAAGTAGTGGCACCTTTGAAACCATAAGCTCAGTACCTTGTGGAGCATGCCGATCGAGTGGCGGCACGGTGACCGCCACCACAAGTGGCTCCCAGGTCGGTGGTGGCCAGACTTATGAACTACAGGGATAAAAATACCATTCAAAGAGCTGTAGAGCCACAGAGCCATTATTCTATGACAACATATATATATTCCTGTTCCCAGATTACACTCTAGCCATCTAGTGACGTAGGGCCTCCTTCCTGGGAGTAAAGAAATGCTTGAAACTGGGGGGACTGGCCTACTCGCTACTCTTCCCAGCAAAATTGAAGATAATGGTGAGCAACGCCAGCTATTTCTTTACTGAGACAGCCAATGCTTGGGACTGGGTGGAGCAGATTCTTATATTACTGACTATCACTAAGCTGGAATGGGTCACTGTACCACCTTGATGGCGAGCTGATTTTTGGATGTACTGTATCTAATCACGGTATGACAATTGCCCCCTACACACTCTCCTTAGATATTGGTTTGCATTCCAATATGCCACAAGGATAATCCCAACTGTGGGTCAGTTTGTTGATTGTTTGGATAATTGAGGTTGGGAGTTAGTGGTTCTAGTTTACTTGTTTGCAAGATCACACAATTCGTACTGCCTTCTTCACATACTACCAACCACCATAATTATGAGGGGACCCTCCCTCCACTGGTCGGTGCCTCCCCTCCATTTTTTTCATTTGACAGAGACAGATACACAGAGAGGGCAGCAGACAGACACATGCGGAGAGCTTCAAGTAAACTGGGAAGTTGCTTCCCCTTGTAAGCTATTATTAGAACTCCTGAATTTATCTGGCCCCTGTCATCGTTTTCAATATTTATGATTGATTTCCCTGCATTTTGGAGTGATTTACAGCAGGGTGGAACCTTCAAGAATTATATTCAGTGCCATCCTTCAATTCTCTGACTTTGGAGCTAGTGAGCCCGCCTACCATTTTCATGCCAACCATTTGTAGGTGGCACATGGTGCCCCACACTCAGTTCTGAGGAAGACCACGACGTAAGGATCTAAACAGCCTACTTGATTTGGGTGTCAAAACGTCGATATACATTTCTTTGTGTGCCATCCTAGCCAACAATGATTTGTTTGACTGTCTAACTGGTACTACTACTAGCTCCTACTAATAAAAATAAATGGCCTTGTATTCATTATTTGTTTAACTTTCAGGCTAAGGAAAGCCCTCTTTTTACTGTAAATAATGGTTATGATGGATTTAATGTCGCCATCTTTCTCTTTTGACTCCTTCTATCCTCATTTGATGCACAATACTCTTTGCCCTTCTTCTCCTATTTGGTGGGGCACTTGTCTGATAAATATTTGTATTTTTTTTGTTGATATATGAACCTGCATTCAATGTGAATAAATAACGTTGAACCTTGAGTTATGCACAGAAAGTATCAAGTTTCTATTTATTTTTCGACAAGTGTACTAATTAGAATTGTTCCACTGGGACCATCGTTCCTATTGTACTACGTTATACCCAGGTCCCATTGACTTTCTTAGGGTTCACCCTATTTCTATAACTGCCTCCATTGCCTACACATTGTGCTAAGGTCAGGCTGCGTATCTTAAATGAGGAATGTCCGAGGTTTGTGGACAGCAAGCAAGTATCACACAGTGCAGAAATATATTAGAAGGTGTGAAGCCCAGATAGCCTTTATCAAAGAAACCCACAATGGAGGAAGGGAAGATGTGCATATCCAGAAACATTGGTGGGGTCAATATTAGGACTCCAGTGATGCATGGCCATGGAACTGGACCTTGAAGGGCGATATGTTCTGGTGGAGGGACAGGTAGATGGCAGGCCCCTTTTATTAGGCAGTATGTATGTGCTGAACATAGCACAGCAAGCCTTCTTGGCCAATCTCACTGTTGATTTGAGCATAACCATTGGATTATTAAGGGAGATTTTAAGTGTGTCTTAAACCCACAACTAGATTGCTCTAACCAAGACAAAAGTGTAATTCTTTAGTTATAGCTGCATACCAAAAGTTGCACTGAAAAATTGGCAGTTGATGCACGCCCACTGGGGCGGCATCCTGTAGCTCCTTATTGCTTCTGAGACTCCTGTGCCTAGCGCATTAGGTTTCATATACAATGTACAAGAGAGGTGAAAATGACGTCCAATTTTAAACACAATGGACATGAAGGATTAAAAGCTTTTGGGTAAAAATAATGCCCTATATGAATATCTAAATTGTTCATGCGATGGGCATTAGGTCTCATAAAATTATGTGCAAGTGCAGTAGGCAGACACCACCAGACATGTCAGCATTAGTAATTGCCGTTACTTCATACCACAAGATTGATAAATGTTTAATTTGCATTTATCGTATTTATTGTGAGATGCCACTCTAAATGGTACAGCATTTGTTTTGTAAATGAAATGCAATGGGCAGCTTGCATTCATTTCATTATGTTATGGCTTAGATCACACTAATGTGAATGGTAAATTAGTGAAAGGAATAATTAACAAGCAGAGTGTCTGCTTCCTGACCTGCGAGCAAGGAGACTGATGTCTCAGAAACGTGTTGGGATATTCGTGGATTGACTGAATTAACTGTTGAACAGCGGAGGAGACTTGTGAATTATTGTTGTGCGATGCAGCCGTAAGAACTGGTATAATATATATTACCTACTGGTGGTCGCCAATAGGTAGTAATAGTTAGGACCTTGTTTCTATTAAAGAAGTGTTTTTTCTTTTGCCAATATCTTTGGCGCCATTTGACGAATCTTCATGAAAATTTCAAAACTAATTGGACGCTCCTTTCAGCTTCTGTCTTGAAAGTTTTAGGGTGAATCGTCAAGCGGGGGACGAGAAAAGAAAGGGGGGTCCCAAAATGCATTTCCTCCATGTTAATTTCTATAGGAAACTTTAGGCAAGGCTACAGCCCGAACTGCTGAAGGGAATTACACCAAGTTTGGTAAAAAGGTAGCTCTATGTCCAGGAAGCGACCTCTTGTTAAATGGTGTAAATCCATTAAACAGTTCCTGAGAAATTAATATATTTAGAAATATTAGTATCTGGTGACCGCGGTGGATCCACAAACGCTCCCGATCTCGAGCTTGACTCTATATTTCAAACTTGGAAGTGTTGGCAGCTATCTTGTGACTCGGTTAAACAGAGTCACAAGAAAAAAGGTTAAAAAAAAGAAGAGGCGGCAGAGTATGTTCACTCTGACCCCCTAGGCCTGCTAAGGGGATCCCACATGGACCCTTTTGTTTCGGCAGGATTCACGTAGGGTCAGCGAACCCTGACGAATATATTTTTTTAAAAGAATTGCATCTCCCGCGCTTTGTTTCATTAAGCCCCTTGGTGGGCTAGGACATTGGGCAATGCCAAAATAGGATGTGGGGGCCTGCCAGGCCCCCACAGCCCCATGGACAACAACCTCCCTGAGGCAGTTTTAATGATATGCTGAGGGCAAGCAGGCCCCCCAGCCCTGGGAACTACCACCTGCCTGCAGCTTTTTATTAAAAAAAGGGTGTGGGGGCTCCCGTCCACATCCCACGCTGCCCCGGGGACTGCCACCTACCCAGGTCTTTCATCTTCAAATGCAGGAGGCCGCTCGCCCCTGCCTCCTCCCCAGTGCTTTTTTAAAATAATAGTTGTGGGGGGCTCCTGTCTCCCCACACTGCCCCGGTGACCACCAAATCCCCGGAGCATAGATTATGCAAATGCAGGGGTCCTTTGCGGGACCCGGGGACCCTCACCTCCCTGGGGCTATGTAAATTCTGGGAGGGGGCCACACAGCCCCCTCCAGGAGGGCTAGATGGCCCTGCAGACCGCGACCAACACAGGGCTGGCTCCAGCAATGTCCCAGGGCGCCCCCCCTGGGATTTTGCAGTTTGCTATGGCAGGAAAACTGCTCTCACTTCCATGAAGCAAAGCAGAATTGCTTTTGGGCAAAGGGAGCTGGAGACGGGGAGCTGAAAGGGACCACAGGGGCATTGGGGCTCCCCCTCCGGTCCCCAACATTATGGCCTTGCTCCGGGGATGGGGCACCCGGGAGGGGGACCACTTGTCCCCCCTGCCTTTATTTGTAATATAAAATAGAATGGCCAGGCCCTGGATGATGGGAGCTGAATTCGGCATGGGGAGGGGGGACCACGCGGCCCCCTCTGTGTTTGCGGTGTGGTGTAAAAAGGGGGCCTGGCCTCTGACCAATCCCAGCAAACCAGCATAGTAGGGCTTACTAGCGGTAACAGGAGAGCTAGTTGACCCCCAGGGACCCTCAGGAGGCAAGGGGACTTCATCCCCCAACCAAGAGAGCACCAGGAGTTGTGTTTGCAGAGTAGTGGAGATAGGGGGCATGGCCTGTGTCCACCTCTCAGCAATCCCACTGTGTGGGGCTTACTGGAGGTAACAGGTAGGCTAGTTGGCCTCTAAGGACCCCCAGCAGCGAAGGGGACTTCAATTGCCATCAAAGAGCACGCCAGGGAGTGCATTTTCAGAGTGGTGGGCAAAGGGGGTATGGCCTGCTATGAGAACCTAGCAATTCTGGTGTGTGGGACTTACTTGAGGTAATAGGAGGGGTAGTTGACCCCCAAGGACACAGTGGGATTTCCAAGAGGTCTTTGGAGCCCACGCCCCATTTTCTCCACCACTCTGCAAATGTGCACATTACTGGTTGGGGGTGAAGTCTACTTTACTCCTGAGGGGCTTTGGGGGCCAAGAAGAACTCCTGGTACCTCCTGTAAGTCCTACGCATCACAGTATTGATGTCAGCAGTGCAACTGCATACCTGCCTATCACCAAGGAACATCATAATTTTATAATTCCTCAACGCAATCGGGCAGACTTTTTATTGCGCGTGGTCGCGCATGCTCGTGACCGCTCGCATTGAGAAACTGTCTGTTCACATTGAGAAAGTTGCTGCTCGAGTTAAAAAATATACTCGAGCAGCAGAAAGGAAGCAGGGCCCGCTTGTGCGGTGTGGATGGTGCCGTTCTCGATGATTGCACAGTGTAGACAAGCATTTGGCCCTGAAAATCACTGTGAACTGTATTTATCTTACTCACTCCACTGTTCCGCGTAGCGCAGCAGAGTTTTTTGGCACTTCGCGGAGTTCCACGTAGCAGAACTCCGTGAACTCCGCCCAGGCTTAGAAACCAGTTGAAGCTGTCTATAATTCTGCCTTTACGTGCTTTTGACCTGGGCCCTTCACAAACTGCAGTCACTATCAAACTTGGTGTACATGTGCTTCTCTACACTGCCACTGTATAAAAACTGCTAGCACTCTAATTGCTGTGCTGCGTGAGCCTGGCAGTGGCAGCATGATGGAAAGCAAGCACGGCCAGCCAAGCACCCAACAGCCTGCCTGGCTGCCACAGATTAGAGCACGTTGGTGACCTGCTGTGACCAGCCATCACCACATCATGCCTCCTCACTAAGCAGATAAGTGGAGGTGGATAGGTTATTGGGGGATGGTGTGTGTGTGTATGTGTAATTTGCTGATCCTGTAAGGTGGGGCATGTATGTGTGTATCTTCACCCTAGATTGACATTACCATAGTGTATTTCCCCTATGTAGTGTCTGCCAGCCCAAACAAAGCGGCTCCACAACCCTAGGAGCAACGCACTCCCAATCTTGAGCCCGACTACCGAGGAGGACTCACCCGTGAGTTCACGGCTGATCTAAGCCCTACTCCGTCCACATCAAGGCACCCTAAAACCTGGGCACCTTGCTCACCCATAACAGCTCCTGACCCAGACCATCAGGGAATCGGCAGGCGTTCGTAATGAAAACAGGCAATGATTAATATAGTCCTGATGATGACCCCGGTCCATTAGGAGCCAGGGGATCGAAACGTTGACGCTTAAACAGTTTTGCAGGAAATTAATTTGTATATTGTTCTGTAGACACTGTATGTCGAAATTTGCTGAAACTGTGTAATAATTTGCAAGCGACAGTTGGCTCGAAAGTTTTTTGCCTGTAAAATCTCCTTTCTTGACTTGTTTACTTTTCTCACTATATGTTTTCTGACTTTGGGATAGGTACAGGACTGTGTCCTATCTAAATGTTTGTATGTGACCTCCCCAGGTCAACTGAATTCTCTTTGATCTTAAATTAAATATTTCCTCACCCGGCTGGGTGTAGGAAACTTGATTATAGTACTGATTGTGGTCTATAATTTTATTGTTTATTCAATCGAATTTTCCTTAGGACCCTTGTTCTCTTTAATAGTTGATTACCCATGGTCCAAGGTATCTATTGGGTTCCCTTGTTTACATGAAAAAAAAAATCCCATGGGCTAAGGCATGTATTATGCCACCCATGCAAAATGGAACTACAGGCCTGCCATTGCAGCCTGTGTACGTTGGTGCATGCACCACTTAATTGAGATATAGGTTTACTCTATCTAAGGGTCACTATACTTAAGACCTATAAGTCACCTCTGTAGCAGGCCTTAACAATGCTGAATGGGAAAAGGAACAAGAGACCTCTACTCACTTGGAGCCTTGGTGAGATTTATAACGGGAAACAATGGCTCCTGTGGATAGATAAAAAACATTTCTTGATACATATAATGCACAATGGCAATGTGGGTGATTTAGAGGGATGTCAAAGAAGGAGGCTGCGCATACACAGTGAGAGTTCACAAAGTTTATGTAAATATGTATCAACAATTTATACAGATTATCAGCAATATTATGTACAAACATATAATCACAAAAGTGATAGTGTGTCCCAAGTGAATAATACCAAAGAAGAACCTAAATTACTAAAGTGAGACATAATACTGTGTAAAAAAAGGTTTCACATTTGTATTCAGTTTGAAAGAGACGACCAAGTCATTTATAAGCAATAAAAATACAACAGTTGGTCTGCTGTGAAAATCACTAGGAACTCTCTATTACAAAAAATTCAGGATCTTACATTACGTCAACATTGTAAACCAAATGGCGATGTATTAAATCAACTGAGAGAGGCCAAACATGAACTTAGTACCCACTATTATGAACAAAGTGAGAAGGCCTTCCGAAAACAATCACAAAAAGTATACGAAGAGAGCAACTTAAGAATCCCCTCTACACACCTGAAGCACCCGACATCAGTGGGCATTCATCTAGCCGATGCCACTTCAGACGTTCAGGTTCCCTGGGATAGGTAACTCTGGTACAACAGTATCCATAGGTGGGGCGGCTCTCCAACTTCCTAAGTTCCACAGGGTTTATTTGAAGTCCACTTAGTAGGGTCCTTAAACTCTAAAACTTCAACTGCGACTTCCCCATAGAATTGTACGGAGCACATGGTCGTGTTCCCACACTGCACCTGTCCTCCATGGGGTCCCTACTTACTCACCTTGGGTGGTTCCTTGGTGTTCCAGCGATTCTACGCACTCTAGACACTGTCTCGAATCAAGTTGTGGTTCTTTTACCACTATTTTAGTTTATCATCTGACTGTGTATACGTGCTATTTACTATTGTTTGTTTGCTACAGTATTGTGTGCTTTGTGATTATCTGCGTGTGGAAGAATTAATAAATACATGTTTTTATAACTACTGTGTAGTTCTCCTTTCATTTAACCAATACTATAAGGCTACTTTTTTTTTTTTTTAACTTTTTTATTGGTAGGACATACGGCTACATAGCATCGTGCCTACAACCAAATCTTGGCCGGCAGCGTTGTTATCTCCTATGCATGAGGGCAGCCCAATGAGGGTAGCATACAGTGAAATTAACACAGCAAGCCACCTACAACCGCATCGGGCCGGCCGCGTAATAATGAACAGCATAAATAATACAAACTCTGTGTTTGGCTATAGGTCAAAGCAATAATGTCAGGTAAGTAAAAAATAACATATCACATTGCTCAGTAAGATAATCATCATTCGTGAAGATAGTGCATGTGGTAAGGCATCTCAGGTAGTACAAACAATTCACATCCCCTTATCTGGCAATAGGGCAGCATTCTCGACCTCTAGCCCACGGGTGGAGGGAACCGCAATGAACCTCAATTGATGTACTGAAGGGGAGTATTACTGGCCTCCTCCCCCAGCCTCGTTCCGCAAGTAAGACAGCAAGGGCGCCCTGGGCCGAGATGTAATAGGTAAGAGTTCAGCATATAGTGCCGATTGTTCCTGGCAGAATATCATATCATTAAGCCACTCTTTGAACTTAGGGGCTCTCCCTCTGCCCCATCTGCAAGCAATTCGTCTTTTAGCCATCAAAAGTGCCAGTGCCGTATAACGACGGAATGCCAGTGGGACCTGCTTCACATAGCTCAGCAAAGCCACCAGTGGTGAGGCTTCTATATTTACATTGGTCATGTGATGCAATGCTGAAAAGACCCTGCCCCAATAATCATGTATTGCCGGACAGTTCCAAGCCTGGTGTAAAAAATCTGCTTGTGGTGCCTTGCATCTGTCACATCTATCAGTCTCTCCGAGGTTACGCTTGTGCATGCTAACCGGAGTGTGGTACAGTCTATGAAGATATTTATAGTGTATTATCCTCAACCTGCTGCTGGCTGAGATTTGTTCCGTTTGTGAGCAGCGGTACTCCCATTGCTCCTCCGTTATGGGCTGTCCCAAGTCCTCTCCCCATTTGGAGTGTGATGGTGTGACTCCGGTAGTGTGTTGGGCACGCATTATACGGTATAGCAAGGACACTAGTCGCCTAGGCGTGGGCTGTAGGAGGAGTGTCTGCAGTGGCGGCAGAGTTGGGGGCTCATATGGGAAGTCTGCGTGTAAGGATCTAACCCCCTGCCGCAGACGGGGTGTACAGGAACATATCCATTGGAGTGGCCCGCACCCCTCGAAACATGTCAGCCGCCTTCCTGAAAGTCCCATTCTCGTATAAATCCCCCCAAGTGTTCAGGGATAGGCGGTCTTGCAGTTTATGAAAGAGTGTTTCCTGGAGTAGGGGCATATCTGGGTGATAAACTAGTGGCAAAAGCAGTGAGTAGGGTATTGGGATCTCACACCGTCGTGCAGTCTTCTGCCAGGCCGTGATCATGGCATTTACAGTACTCTGGGTGCGTTCCATGGTCGGCACCGGTGTAAAGATAGCGCCCTCTATCGGTATAGGGTGTGCTAACCAATGCTCCGCTGCCAACTGCGGCAAATATTTAGGTTGATGGACCCAAAAATATAAATAGTGTGCCTGAGCGCTGATGTAATATTGTTCGAAGTCCGGTATATCAAACCCTCCGGTCAAGTAAGGCCTGGTTAGTATAGCCCACTGTAGTCTAGCTTGCTTACACCCCCCATACAAACCGAATCATCTCAGATCTGAGCATCTTGAAAAAGTGTCGCCCCGGGAAGAAAGGAATATTCAAGAAAAGATACAATAACTGGTGTAGGATCACCATTTTAATCAGTGATGCCCTTCCTGCCATAGACAGTGGGAGCTTCACCCAGCGATCAACCCTCTCTGCTATACGAGTGATGGCGACTCCATAATTGAGTCTCATGAGTTCTTCCTTATTTCTACTGATCCGAATTCCCAAGTAGCGGAGTTCATCCTCACACCACTCTAGCGGGTAGTCTAAAGGAAAGCATATCACTGAGTCAGTGAGAGGGAAGAGACACGATTTCCCCCAATTGATCTTGACCCCTGATAATTGCCCGAAAACAATGAATTCCCGCAGGAGCGTGTTGAGATTGTGCTGTGGGTCTTTCACATATAAGGTAATGTCATCTGCATACATTGAGATTAATATGGGCCTCATGTTACATTGTAGGGCCATGGCGTTGTGATGTTGTCGTAAACGCGCAGCTAGCGGTTCCGTAGCCAGAGCAAAGAGTAAAGGGGATAAAGGGCACCCCTGACGCGTCCCTCGGGTAATCGATAATGCTGGGGAGACCTGGCCGTTAATTAGCACCTTGGCTTCTGGCTTGTGGTATAGGAGACGGATCCAGGATAAGAAAAGGGGTGGGAAACCCATTCGGCTCATTACCGCAAATATGTAGTGCCATTCGATAGAATCAAAAGCCTTAGTGGCATCCAGAAATATCGCAGCCAAAGGCAATTCTGGGGCGACATTATTCAATAGGGTGAATAGGGTTCTCAAGTTATGCATAGTAGCCCTCCAGGGGACAAATCCAGACTGATCCGGAAGGACGAGAAGGTCAAGTAACAGGTTTAGGCGGTTGGCTATGAGTTTCGCTAAAATTTTGGCATCGGAATTGATAAAGGAAAGCGGCCGGTATGACCCGCACTGGTGAGCCGGCTTGACTAGTTTCAGCAGGGATATTATCAAGGCTTCTCGCATAGATGGGGGGAGTGTTCCCACCTCTAGTGACTCTTCGTAGACTTCACGAAGGACCGGGGCCATGTCATCAATATACGTCTTGTAGAATTCTATGGGGATACCGTCCATTCCCGTTGCCTTCCCAGACTGCATCCCCATTATGGCCTCCCGGACCTCATCTAATTCAAACGGGGCACAAAGGAATCTACGGTCCGCATCGCTTAACCAGCCAAGAGCTACATCACCCAGAAAGTCATCCAAGTTTATATTCGGAGGGCCTGAAGTGGTGTACAGCTGTTCATAATGCTGTGCGAATCCGGCCAATATGCTGGCTGTATCGCAGCAGCGTGTACCGTCCGCCCCTTCTAGTTCCACAATATAGCTGGAGTAGCGCGGTTTGCGGATCACGTCCGCTAGAGTTTTCCCGGGACGTTCTCCCTCACCGTATCGACGGGCATGCCAATGTTTCCTCCGGAAGTTGGTTTCCCTGAGCGCCTCCTCAGTGTATTCTGTGAGTTTAGACCTGATTTTTTCCCTCGTGTCCATGTCTGGCGTGTGATGCAGTGTATGTTCAAGTGTCTGTAGTTCGCGTTCCAACCTGTGGAGTGTATTAAGTATGTCCCGTAGTACCCCAGAGCCGTTAGAGATACAGAATCCTCTCAGTGTCACCTTGAAGGCCTCCCAAATGGTTTCTACACTATGCACTGAGCCCCTGTTGCGTGCAAAAAAATCAAGTATTTCCTCTCGCAGTTCTTCCTGGAAGACTGCATCCATCAGCATGCGGGGATTCATTCGCCAAGCACTGCGTGGAGGGCCAAAGTCTGCTGAGGAGAGTGTCAGCTTAACAGGGGCATGATCTGAATACGTTCGGGCTAAGTGTTGTACGGCACGGATGGCAGGTCCCAGCCCTCTGCAGACAAAACAATAGTCAAGCCTCGCCCAAGTTGCTGCATGTGCTGTAAAGTGGGTGCCCTCCTTCAACGAGGGGTGTAAATGGCGCCATGTGTCCAGTAATTGGTGATCTGAGACGATATCCTTGAGGAATCTGCTCGCTCTTGTGTGGTGTCGTGGGGCAGGGTGGGATCTGTCCCAGGTGGGAGCGTATGTGACATTGAAATCCACTCCCCATATAATGTGGTTCGATCCAACAGCTCTCATTGCTTCTCACAACCGGAAGAAAAACTCTGGGTCATCGACATTAGGCCCGTAACAACACACCAATGTAACCGACTCAGCACCCAGGCTTCCCCACACCATGCAATATCTACCCAGATCATCACTGGCCGAATCCACCACGTGGAAAGGTACCTGTTTTTTAATCAGAATGGCCGTACCCCTAGCATAGATGGAGAACGAGGAGAAGACTCTGTGCAGAGCCCATTTCGAGGTGAATGCAGCCGCCTCCTGGGAAGTAAAATGAGTTTCCTGCAGCATAGCTACGTGCGTGTTATGTCTGTCCAAATATGCGAGCACTTGACGCTTCTTACGAGGATCCCCAAGACCTCTTACATTCCATGTGACAATGTTCAGTAGTGACGCATTATCAGCCGCCATGCGATATTCGAGAAAAAAAAGGAAAAATCTTTCTACAGCATGCCTCCCCAATGTAACAAACTAATCACAGTTTAGAAGCCGCTGAGCATGTAGTGCATTTTGATCCATCA
Organism: Lissotriton vulgaris; assembly: GCF_964263255.1. Lineage (NCBI taxonomy): Eukaryota > Metazoa > Chordata > Amphibia > Caudata > Salamandridae > Lissotriton > Lissotriton vulgaris. The sequence continues at coordinate 89,826,661 of NC_141689.1, forward strand.
ACTTTAAATCACAATTTAGTAGCCGTACTTCGTGTGTACCCACCATGAACCTAACAGCTAAACTAAAACTGATTACTGTTATACTTTGTTGCCCCCTCTCCCCCCCTCCCACTGAAGCAACCCCAACTCGCCAGCATAGTGAACCCATCCTCCCTCCCTACCCATTCATTCAAACCAACACAAAGAAAATATCCCGCCTGATCATAAAACCAGGCTTGGAAAGGGGAACACCCTGTGAAGGTCATCTAGGTGGCAACACAAACCTTCCCATACCTTCCGAGTCCGTGTTGAGACACACTGCAACTCTTATGAGTAATTGGGGGGCCCAGCGAAGCGTCCACCAGCAGTACAGAGGGACCCCATCTTTAGAAGTACACAGTTCAAATAGTCTCAATCCCAGTCTGAGTTAACGGCATAAACCATAATGATGCATGTGCGAAGCCCAACTTAGTGTATGGTATCATATTGTTCTACTGCCCCCTCCTCCTCCATGGGCGGCTGTCGTTCTCCATCCTCTTCCTCCGCCGACCGGGCTGTTTTGCGAAGATGCTTAAGAAACTCATCCACCTGCTGTGGTTTGGTGAAGAAATGCTGGCGACCCGGGTACAGGAGGGCATAGCCAATTTAGGCTTTCCGCAACTTCGCTTTATCGTCTAGAAATTTCCGCCATTCTGCCTGTACTGTTGGGGTGAAGTCTGGGAACAGTGTGATGGAATTACCCTCAAATGACAGTGCCTGCTTGCCATGGGCCGTCCTTAGCGCAACATCTCGGTCCCTGTAATTTAGCAGCCTGGCAATTATAGGCCTCGGGGTCGCACCAGGCTTGGGTTTAGGTCCCAATGACCTATGCGCCCGCTCTACAATGAATTGGGAGGAGAAGGCCTCGGTCCCCACCGCAGCCAGCAGAAGCCTCTCAACATACTCCTCCATTCGACAAGTGTTTGTGGATTCCGGAATCCCTAAAATGCGTATGTTGTTCCTTCGACTACTCGCTTCCAAATCTTCATTCTTGGCAGCTATGTCGCGGAGTAGATTATCCATTCTAGAGAGCTCTAAGGTATGCCTTGCTACCCTGTCGTCCGAATCCGATATACGCCTCTCTGCCTCTGTTAAGCGTTCTTCGTGGATATCCATTTTGTGGACAATAGCATCCATACGGGAGGATAATCTGTCAACCTTGTCCGCAATTGTCGCAAATCCTTGGGACACTTCTCGTAGAATGTCCTGTATCTCCGTTGGTTGCGCCCCGGCAGTGTCGTGGTCTTGCTCGCCGACAGGGCCGCAGGTTGTTCCTGCCCCGATCGGACGTTACGCCGTGGCGCTTCAAAGCTGAGTTTAGGCTGCTTTGCGTCGTTCTTGCCCATGGCGCCGTCAAGGTGAACCTACGTACCAAATCCTGGTGATGCCACACAAGCACTGATAGTCTCTACGGCAAGGGGCAGAATTCAACTCGGGGGTGGGGAGGGGGTAACTCCTCCAGCGCAGCCACGTGGGTGCTCAGTTCGAACCTCGGCACCAGGGCGTCCAAAGGGCCCAACCAGCGCAGGGCGAGGGGGGCAGGCAGAGATCAGCAGTGTCGGTGCTGTTCTGGAAGGTCTCCCCAGTCTAATGTAATCTGGCAAACTTTTGCACAGCAATGCAGGCAGTCAAGCAGGCAAGCGTCGCGTGTAGGGGGCCCAGGAGCCACTTGTGCAGCTCCTATTCAGGCCCAGAGTAGTGGGTGATTCCTCAGGGAGTCAGCCTTAGCAGCTTTCTATTATCAGTCCTCGCTGCTCCCCCGTCTCCAAATGCGCCGGGGGTGGGGGATATTCGCCACCGTGACCAGAGCCCGCGCCGGTATTTTAACTACACGGGGGGGTGCGTTGTTCACCCCTCCTCCGTACCTCTGTTCTCCGCACTGTTCTGCACGTCCCCGTCTCCCGATCCCAGTTCGAGGGGGGTCACTCAAGCCTGCCGCCCGCCACCGATCTGGCTCTCGATGTTGACCGGGCGTTCCGGGCTGTAGTCCCTTTTTTCATGGTTTTTGTGGCCTGTGCTCCCGCGCCGTGCCTCAGTCTCACGTACCCTGCAGGGCTGGCCAGTGCGCTGCTCGCGCTCCGAGATCGGACCCCCTCCGTCTTCACAGAGTGATAGGGGATCCACTGTGCCAATCTCCTTCAAACTTCCCCACATTCTGGGGGCTCGTGGCTGAGATCGTTGCTATTGGGGGCCTCTGGAAAGCTCGTTTAGCCGGATAAATGTAGGATTTCGGACGCCGGGCAGTGAGAGCCTCACGCAATGGCGGCCATTCAGAAGTGCGCCACCTAGCGCCTCCTACTATAAGGCTACCTTCTGGTAAAACAAGCTGCTTAACATTCCTTCAAGACTAAAACTGAAGGTTGTTCTCCACAGCTACCACTTGGGTAGTTTTTTATGGTTATCTTTGACTTCCTAAATCACCATACGGGTTGTTTGCACTGGTGCAAGGTGCCCACTTTAATTAGTGGACAGCATATACTTGGCAAACTTCTCACAGCAGGGAAAGCGCAGTGCATGCCCCAGTGTGAGAGTCAGACCCTGACTGAGTTCCAGTCTGTCCCCAGCAATGCCTGCTTTCTCAGCCTTCCACTCTCTAGTCCCGCTCTCCCCAGCAGCGGTTGCTCTCACTCTCTCCATTTGCTGCAATCCTGGACATTCTTTTCCCAGCAGTCTTTACTCTCCCTCTTCCTCCCAAAATTCTCACCTACTAACCTCCTGCTCTAATCCCTTTCCTCCCTTTGACCCCTCTCTCCGCATCAGCGCATGCTCTCTCACTATCCCTCCCCCTACCCGCTCAGTTCTCAGTATTGCCTTCTCTTAACCCCTCTCCTCTCAGCAGTGCTTTCTTTCTAACCTGTCCCTTCCCCTGGACACTCCTTTCTCTAAACATTTTCTCTGCTTTGTAAAAGAGGGTGTTCCACTTTTTCTGTTGAGACTGACCACAGCAGCACCCCAGATCTTGGTGTTGCATATCTACAAGATGAAAGTTATATAACTGTTGTGGGAAACAGGGTTGCTGGTTGAGGGGAAGGGAGGTAAGCCCTTCTGAAGCAACAGTCAAAATACCTGTCAGAGTGAACCTTAAAAGGTACTAAATTAATCTGTTTTAATCCACCAGTAGCTTGGCACAAAAACAGTCAGGCTTAACTTCGAGGCAATATGTAAAGTATTTATGCAGTATACAAACAGTAATAAAGTGAAACAACATAAAAAAAAATCCAACTCAATTTAGAAAAATAAGAAATATTTTTATAAATGTAATAACAACAAAACAAATCCAATCAGTACAACTCAAGTTATAATTTTTAAAAGTTTTCAGTAAAATCTAGAACCTAAAAGATCACTGTTATTTGGTTGCGCAAGACCGATAAAAAGTTAAAAGTTTAGGCTTACTGCAGTGCTGCACAAGTCCGATACAGAAGGTGTATTGGGCCTGGTCTTGGCTTACCTTTGGATTGAGAAGAAATTTTGAAGAAAAGAAGAAGGAGAAGGTAGAGCTCAAAGAGGCAAGGCAGCAAGCTGTGCCCAAAGAGGATTCATCATCGCAGGGGAGTGGTGGACGTAGTCTTGGTGTAGCAAATGCCAATGGCAGGGAAAAGCTCTGAGCAGAAAAAGCTGAATTTCCAGGCTGATGAGTTTCTCATTGTTGATGAGGAGCTGGTCGACATTGAGCCAGTGAAGACATTTTCCATTCAACTTAGACAACCTTTTGGGGGTCGAAAACCTCCAGAGGTCTCCACAAGGCCAGATGCCATCAATGAGAAGTACCGGTGAACAGGATCTGGTGCTGTGGTGAAGACCTTAGCTGGAGCTACTGCAAAGTCAGACCGACTGCAATGCACCTTTGGCGGATCATATGGAAGGTAGGTTCCAGTCTTCTGTTGGTTCTTCTGGCACTTTTTGGTGAACGTTTTTTTGAAGTCCAAGGGCCTCATTTATGAGGATTTGCCATGGGGAAGCGCAGTAGGCCTTCCTGCGGCGCTTCCCTACGGCAAAAGAAAAAGGCAGGAATGCGCCGTATCTATAAGATACGGCACATTCCTGTCCTTTTCCCTTGCTCTGGCGCACAATGGGCTGCCTGCTCCAGCGTAGGCACCTTTGCACAATGGTGCAAGGGTGCCTTACGTTGCGGGGATGACTATTTTTGTACAGAAAGGGAAACCTCTCTGTACAAAAATAATCACAAGAGGTGTTTCCTCTTTCTACGTGTGCTGCAGAATGCAGCACACATAGAAAAAGGAAAATCGAGGAGAAATAAAGATATTTCTCCCCATTGCGCCTCCCTTTCACCTCCCCTGGGGAGGTGTAAGCTTTTGGCACTGCCTCAGATTTACGATTTCTCGTAAATCTGGGGCAGTGTCAAAAGGTCATGGATGTTGCTGGGAACGCCCGCAGCAACCCCCATTGCACGCCCCTTTAACACTGAGGGACTGATATTTATCAGGCAGCATTAAGCCCAAAAAAGTGGCTTAGTGCTGCCTGATAAATATTACGCAGGCTTCTGCGCCACGGAACATCACAAAAAGTGATGTTCCGACGGGTCATAAATGAGGCCCCAAATATTTAAGGGTAGGTGGGAGCAGCACCTATAACACCACTTCTAAAGGTGCAGGATGGGTGGTAGCATTTTGAGGCTGTAGGGACTAACTCCAGCAGAGTGACCAGGTGCAGGGTTCAAGGTCTCTGGAGATTGTTATGCCCCTGTATCTTATACAGGAGGCCAGCCAGTTAGCCCTTAGAGTCACATCTGGTGGTCCTGCTTTCAAGGAGATGGTGAAGTTCTGTACTAGCAGAAAGGTTGGGCTCTAGAAGCAGGGCAATGTCTGGGAAGCAAGGTGGGTCTCAACCATCAGGGCAGTCCTATGGAGGTCCATGAAATCCTTCTGAAGTCTTCCGTGGGTTCAGAAATGTACTGAAAAGATGATCCAATGTTCTAATAGGTATACCTGGTGCCGGCTTTTGAAGTGGAGGCATTTCCTATGTTACCCAATCATCTGGTTCAAAGGCTCTAAGAATTCTGTGGTGAAAAAGACTCAGGCCAGTCAGGTTTCATTGTGTGTGTATGCTGGAGGCAGTCCTTTTGACGTATAGGTGGGGCAGGGAACAGCTCAACCCCCAGCTATCCCATCACCAATGCACAACCTGCCAACACCTAATCACTTTTTGTCTCACTCGGAGGAATATACAAAGCTAAACAGCTGAACTACTCTTGTGACCCAGTACACTGGCAGAAGGCACCAAATGATCAGGACAAGAAAATGTCATCTTTCAAAAAGTGACAATTTTAATTTAAACTTAAAATCAAAAGTTACCATTAAAGAGGATTTTAAGTTACAATTAGTTTGAGTCAAAATTTGACATTCTTTTGTGTTCCCAATCAAAAGATAACATGTACATTTAACACAGTCAAACAATGTTATCCAATGGGAGAGACAGGCCTAATAGTAGTAAAAATTTTAATTTAGGAGTTTTTCCCTCAGAGGACATGCAAACTTAAAAACACATGCCCTACTTTTTATTAAGAATGCACTGTGGGTTTTTTAGGGACTGGACAAGGAAGGCAATATGTATTAAAAAAGAAGGTTTAGGCCTGGCAAAGCATGTATTTTTCCAGGTCAGATTGGCTGTTGAAAACTGCAATGGCAAGCCAGAGATGTGTTTTGAAGTGCTACTTTAGTGGGTGGCACAAGGAGGGCCACAGGCCCACTAATAGCATCTTGGGTTAGATTTCTCAAAATGTCATGCAACACATTGGAGCAAGACACCTTGCAGTGCTGCATGACAGGTAGGTGACAGGAATGCACCATATTTAACATTATATTGTGCATTCCTGTTCTTTCCTTGCGCTGGTGCCCTTGTGTCTGCCTAGTACAAATGCAGATACTCTTGCACCATTGCAAAGGGACCTGCGCAGCAAGCAATATTGTTTTTGTGCAGGAGTAGACCTCTTCCTGCACAAAAATAATACTGTGAGGCTTACTCCAGAATTACCAAGTCGCTCAGGGTCACCAAGCTGACCTTGCATGGCTTCGTAAATCTTAGTCTAGATTTTGCTTCCCCCTGTGTCCCATTGTGTGGCTCTAGGGTGACGCAAAACCTTTCATAAATATGCCCCTTAATATACAGGTATCTAGTACCATATACTCAGAGCCGGACTGGCCAAAGTGGGCACCAGGCATTTCCCCAGTCGGCTGCCAGTACGGGGGCCGGTTTTGGACCACTGGGAGGCCGTTTTTTTTACCGGGGCTGGTTTCGCAATATAAGCCCCCTGTCACAAAAGTGCTTGAAATCCGCTCTGGAAAACAGCTTTCCTTGCGCTGGTGCCCTTGTGTCTGCCTAGTACAAATGCAGATACTCTTGCACCATTGCAAACGGACCTGCACAGCAAGCAATATTGTTTTTGTGCAGGAGGGGACATCTTCCTGCACAAAAACAATACTGTGAGGCTAACTCCAGAATTACCAAGTCGCTCAGGGTCACCAAGCTGACCTTGCATGGCTTCGTAAATCTTAGTCTAGATTTTGCTTCACCCTGTGTCCCATTGTGTGGCTCTAGGGTGACGCAAAACCTTTCATAAATATGCCCCTTAATATACAGGTATCTAGTACCATATATTCAGAGCCGGACTGGCCAAAGTGGGCACCAGGCATTTCCCCAGTCGGCTGCCAGTACGGGGGCCGGTTTTGGACCACTGGGAGGCCGTTTTTTTTACCGGGGCTGGTTTCGCAATACAGGCCCCCTGTCACAAAAGTGCTTGAAATCCGCTCTGGAAAACAGCTTATCCTCCCTCCCTGAGGGGCTGGCCAAGCTGTGTGCCAGGGCCGGTTTCTGTTCACAGTCTGGCCATGCATATACTAGGGACTTAGAACTAAATTACATTTACCAATTAGATGCATGGTATTTCATGGAGAAATCACAAGCATTTTAACACTGGATGGAAGTAGTAAAGTTGGGAGTCCTAACGCCAACAAAAAAACGAATTAAGAAAACATAAGGGATAAAGCGAAAAGTTTGGGAGTGACCCTACAGAGAGGGCCAGGTCCAACAGGTACCTTGATTGAGAGAGGACTTCAGTGAAGTCATTAGGCAGCTGACCATACTTGCTTTCTCAATGTGTAAGGGCAAAGGTCTAGCAAAGGACTGGATGTCATTTTCAAAATAAGTTTTGTTAGAGTCTCAATGTCAGCTGGATGAAATTCTGATAGTAATAACATAGGACAGATCAAGCTTTAAATTCACTTTAAAAAAATCTTTTTTAATCCCACTTCTGATGCCATTGATTTTTTATCCTATTGCTTTAAGAGCACCCTAGAAGTAGTTTGTAAGATATTGGGTTGATGAATGAGTTGGGGGGTGAAACCCTTCTTAAGCAGCAGCCACAATTCTTCTCAGGGACAAGTCACACTCAAACCCTAAACTAACCTGCCGCACTAGCTCCAGCCTCGGAGGAGGGGCCGTGACACCTGGATTTGGCATTGGAGCGCCATAAAAAGCATTGAGGCTTCTCACTGCGTGGGTACGCAGTAACTTGCTGCACTAGCTGCACCTGGATTTGGTGCCGGAGCGCCACAAAATACATTTGGGCTTTCCGCTGCACGGACAACATGCACACTCGACACGGGCGAACACCAGGCCAAGACGGGCCTGGCTTTGTCCGGGTGAGGCTGGGCTGGGCCACCTTCCCGGAACTTAACCTTGGATATCCCAGGTGCGTGAACAAGGGCACATTTTGAGCTTTTTGCCCTTCATTCTTCATCTGCTTGGTCACTCCTTATATTTTGAACTGTGTTACTGGCTGCATTCAAGCATGGGCAAAAAGACGGGGTCCCCCGGTGCTACTGGTGCGCTGCCACCACCTCATACTCGCTCTAAACATTGACAAATATTTAACTCGGGCTGTAGATATGGTCACAAATTAAATAAGGCTGGTAGAATGATGCCTCTCCCTTACACCTGAGGAGCTTGCCCTAGCGTTACCTCCGCTCCAGCCTAGTACTCAACCGGGCAAGTCTACCTGAACTTGCCCGGTTGAGAACACCTAGTACTTCGGCTTCAAGCCTGCCTGCTGGCTTACCTGGAGATGTTCTACCAGGGAAGAGAGGCTATCTACTAACCTTATGATGGCCTGCCCGGAGGGGGGGAGGTGCCTCAAGCAATAGGAAAGGGAGTGATCAACACTGTGAGTTTGATCCGGGGGGCAGCCCAAATATAAGCGTAGAAGTAAATATGTTAAAATTACAAAAGTTAATATCCTGTTGCTAAAGTTAAAATGGCCCCCCAAAAAGTCCCTGCAATGAGGAGGTACCTGTGCCAGCATCTACTGCCGCCGTGAACATCTGGTCCCAGCTTACTTGTTGCATAGGCGAGCTATTGGATGTGAAACTGAGCCCCATTATTGATCGTTTAGACCAATTGGAAGCCAAAATAGTAACGCAACCAGCCTTCAGGTCATTCACTTGTTCTCAGGAGACTCAGTGCACCCCCATTCCCCATATAAATCAGTCTTCCAAACTTAGGGGTGGAGGGGCAGCTGATAACCAAGTCCCTGACTTTGACAATGGCCCAGTTCTTATGAGAACATCCAGGATCAATTAAGCACTCCCCATCAGGGATAAGGAAGCTGCCCAGCCACCAATAGCATGTGATTCCAGCGCAAACACGCTTCCTGTAATTGACTTACCTCCTGCCTCTGCCCCCTACGTTATTGTTCTGGCGAATGTTCCCGACTCACAGTTGGCCGCCTGGACAATACGAAGGGACTTAGAGGCCTTTTGGGAAACCGTGCATTCTGCTTTGTCTCCTCCATCACAGCATGATAAAGTTACAGTTCACATCCTGGGGGAGGCTTGCTTGTTGCATTTTTCTCAGATGTACTCCTCTAACGGTGGGGCAGACGATGTATTGCAGTCACTGGTCCCCCTGGTGTTAAACCTGGAGTTTAATGAGGAAGAGGTCCTGAAACCAATTGTGGATAGTAGGTATAAGAAGGCTCCAGAACCCTATGGTGTCCAGCTTGATCTGTTTAGGGAGGACCAGGAGTTCTGGACTCCTGTCCTCAGCTATGGACAGGAGGATAATATGCCCCAGAGTATTAAACTCTGGGGCATATTATCAAGAACAGCGTTAAAACTATTGCCGCTTTAGTGGCAGGAAACTGCTGCTAAAGTGGCGATGATGGGCTTGCTAATATGCCCTTGAGAATTCCAATAGAAGTCCATGTTCACGCCAGAACATGGGCTTCTATGGGAATTCACAAAGGCATATTATCAAGCCCATTATCGCCGCTTTAGCAGCAGTTCCCTACCGCTAAAGCGGCAATAATTTTAACGCCGTTTCTTGATAATATGCCCCTCTCTTTGTAGTTTAGGGGTGCCCAGGTCTTAGTGTTCATCCATAATAGTACCTTCACCCTTTAATCTTTCTACAAAATATTGATTGTGTGTTTTACCTGGCACTCTATGCTCGCTGTCCCCCGGTCTGTCACAGCTTGTTGTGCTGATTGAATGGAGGGGACGCAACTTCTCCCCAGTATTCCCTCATTTCCTGCCTTCCTCTGACGTGTATTTAATCAGATGGGGGCTCGGCCGCGCAGCGGACATGTGCAGCGGGCTCGCCGCTGGCACGCCGAAGGTGTTGCAAAGGCAAGCCCATCTGCACCCGTCCGCGGCCGTACGGGTCCAGGGGCCAGCCAATATGCCCTTTTCTTGAGTTACCCAGCCATGGAGTTGAAAGAATTGTATGGGAAGCATGAATTAACTGATAATATCCGCCTCAGTCCAAATGAGTTGGGTATTTTTAAGCAGAGACTAACTTGCCCTGATATTCTACACAACTCTTTCCCCGCTTCCCCCACATTATTGCATGCCCTCAATACTTCCCGCAGTAAGGAAATAATGGGTTTCTCAGTCATGTATTTGAATACACGGTCCTTGGTGAAACACCAACTTGAAATCTATCAACTCTTACAGTCTGAGAAGCTCGATTTATTTCTTCTTACTGAAACATGGCTTAGCCAACAGTCCACCCCTGATATTTTAACTGCAGTACCAGATAATTACTACATCCTGCAAGCTAATCGCTCCCCAGGGAAAGTGGGGGGTGGGGTTGCAGCTATCCTTCATAAGGATCACCAGTTTAAGATATTAGGGGTTACCGGTCTGCCTTCTGTCAACAGTTTAGTTCTTAAACTGGAAATCCCCCAGTCATCTTTCACTTGCGCCCTTTTTTATAGACCTCCATTTAGACCTTAGTAACCGGTTTCAAATGGTACGTCTCGCCATCTTCTCTTCTAAGAAAATGGAACTGACCTGTGGGGTTCCCGAGGGCTCCTCCCTTTTGCAGCTTCTTTTTAACCTGTACCTCCTTCCTCTAATCTCTTCTTTGCGGGAAAGGAAAGTTGGGACATATAATTACGCGGATGATCTTTAACTGGACTTCAACATTGATCTCCTTCCATCTTCTGTGTCACATTTTCAAGGCACTATAACCTTCATAAGTGGGTGGATGAATGAAAATCAACTGAAGCTCAACCCTGATAAGACCGAGCTAATCCTCACTGGAGGATTTGCTAATCCATGGAACACCAAATTTTGGCTTCTACCCTGGGAAACCCTCCCCTTCCTGTTAGCTCAGCCAAATGTTTGGGTATAGTGGTAAGCAATGACACCTATCAATGAAGTCCCAGATCAGCTCAGTAGTTTCTGCTGGGTTTTTCCAACTGTGTTAAACTAAGAAGATCAGCAGATTACTGTCTCCGGATGCTCTGACCTTAGTGATCCTGGCCTTGGTCATCTCCCGACTGGACTGTGCCAATTCACACTATGTAGGCATCCCGGCTTACCAAATTAGATGCCTCCAGCTAGTCCAGATTCAGGCTGCTAGACTGATCTTTCACCAACCTAAATGGCATTATGTCAGACTACTGATGAAAAGCCTCCATTGGCTCCCTGTGGCTATGTGTGGCTTATTTAAGATGGGATGCGCCATTTTTAAAGCTCCTCACGGCAACAGTCCAGCCTTCATCTCGTCCAAGATTCTACAATATGTCCTCCCTCGTAATCTACGATCTTCCCATCTGAATCTATTAGTCACTCCTACTAAGAAACATGGTGGCTCCCGATTTGCAGTCTTAGCTCCTCAGTTCTGGAACTCGCTCCCAGTGGAGCTGAGGTCGTTCACCTCTTATCTACCTTTTAGAAGACAGCTGAAGACATGGTTGTTTTCCCAGGCATATGACAACTAGGCTTACCCCTCTGTTGCTGCCTTACTTCCACTCCAGCGCCAAGAAACCGTTTGGTGAACGTGCGCTTGATAAGTACTTTATAACATAACATAACATAACATAACATAACATAACCTATCTTTAAAAAAGGTAATGTGCACAACATTAAATGTTATAGCCCAATATCCCTCTTGAACTCCACAGCCAAAATTATTGGGAGATTAGTCCTAGATCCCTTACTCAACTGGACTAATAAAAATAGAATACTCGTCCCATGTCAGTATGGGTTCAGAAAGGGGCTTGGGACAATTGAGCAGTGCCTCAACCTTCACTTCATTGTGGCCAAATATAAGAATGCTAAAGGGGTAAACAGTCATTAGTACGCGGTTACTGCTAGTGCGCATACCATTACTTTGCAAGCGTTACTACGCTTTCGATGTTACAACGCGTACCATAAGAATGCAAGTTTGTTACATCGCAAGCGTTGTTACAACACATGAGTTGTAATGGTATGCGCTATCCACATCGTTGTTTGGAAGGCACTTCCGTTTCCAAACAACGACGTGCAGATCTGATGTCACTGGAAGCCGCAGAAGAAAGGAATCATGGAGGAGAGAGAGGTAAGTGTAGGTTTTTTGGGTCGAGCAGTGGTAGTCTTTTAGGTTGTAGGGTTTGGTTTGAGTAGTCTAGTGTAGTGTATTTGAGTTTAGGGTGGTGTCTGGGGTCATGAAGGGTAGTGTTGGGGAGTAGTGATGTGCTGTATGTGTAGTGTAGGTTAGTGTTTTAGGGTTTAGGGTAGTGTCGGAGGGTTGTCCAGGGTAGTGTGTTTTAGTGTAGGGATCTGACTGGGGGTATGGGCAGGGTTGTGCTGGGGCTAGTGTTTTAGGGTTTAGGGTAGTGATGTGATGTTAGTGTAGTGTAGGGTAGTGTTTTAGTGTTTAGGGTAGTGTTGGGGTGTGGTGCAGGGTAGTGTGTGGGTGTAGGGACAGGACTGGGGGTCAGGGGAGGGTTGTGCAGGGGGTGGTGTTTTAGGGGTTAGGGTAGTGTTGTGGTGTTTGTGTAGTGTAGAGTAGTGTTTTAGGGTTTAGGGTAGTGTTGGGGTATTTGTGTAGTGTAGAGTAGTGTTTTAGGGTTTAGGGTAGTGTTGGGGTGTCGTGCAGGGTAGTGTTATAGTGTAGGGAGAGGACTGGGGAAGGGTAAGGGTCATGCAGGGGGTAGTGTTTTAGGGTTTAGGGTAGTGTTGGGGGGTCATGAAGTGTAGAGTTAGAGTGTAGGGTCCAGGCATAGGGCAGGAGGATGGTCGTGAAGGGGCTAGTCTATTAGGGTTTAGGGTAGTGTAGTGGTGTTTAAGTAGTGTTAGGATGATTTTAGTGCGTTGTTTTTAATTAGCATAAACCATAGCACTTGTATAACCATTTGCGTTATAAATGCATGCGCAGTTAAAACTTGCAAAGTAATGGTTTATGCTAAGTAAAAACATTGCACTAAAATTATGCGAAGGATCGACATACATTCTGCTAAAGGAGTCTCTACATAGTTGGCTTTTATAGTCCAGTCAAGAGCCATCGACTACGTATCTGGAACAAAGCTGTGGTCTATTTTAGAGAATATGGGCGTCACCGAGGGGTGAGTTTCATTTTTAAGACTTCTTCACCATGATCTTACGGCAACAGTTAGGTATGCTAGTGCTAATTAATGCACAGAATCATTTAGTATTAAGCTAGGGGTGCTCCTAGGATGCGTGCTCGCCCCAATTCTTTTCCTCCTTTAGATAAATGATCTAGAAAAAACTCTGGTATCCGTTGGGGCAGACATGCAGTGTGTGGAGAAAAAGTCAGATCCAGCACTTCTATATGCTGCTGATGCAGTGCTCCTGGCAGGGACGGCCAACAGCCTTAAGAGTCTTATATTTAGTTATGTCAACTTCATGAAAGAGCTGGGCTTGGAGACAAATCTTAAGAATATCTTTAGTATGGTCTGCGAACCCAGAAACACAAAAAAACGCACCTTCAATATCGCTGGCTAAACATTAGACAGGGTTAGTTCCTTCCTTACCTGGGTTTTGGACTTTGATGATGGCTTTTCTTGGTCTACCTGTATCAAAAATAGGATAATGTGTTTTACTCAAGCTGTTGGTACCACTTCCTCGCTTGCCATGTCCATTGGCAAAAAAACCATTGCACCGATTCTAGAGATCTATAATCGGAAAGGCTTGCCAATCTTGACATATGGAATGGATATTTGGGGATATAAGGATGCCCTTCCAATGCACATGGAAGAGAATAGATTTTGTTGCTGGTTACTTGGTGTCCCTCCCTCTACCCCGCATTTCCCCACTGCATTTGGACTTGGGCTTGGGTTATGCTCAAGACACTATTAATGCCTTACCCTTGGCCCTTTGGTGTTCTATTTGGTACAAGAAAGAAGCTGAACTTAATCTGGTAGTCATCAGAGATTGCTTATTCTGTGAGCAAGGCTCGGCCATCCCATGGGTAAAGTATATCGATCAGAGTTTCTTGGTGCTGGGATGTGCCCGCCTGTTTGAGCACCCTGACATAATCATGAAGAAAGATAGAAACTGGGTCCTGGACTGTTTTTTGAGCATAAACAAGCAACTAGAGAACTAACAGAAGTGGCCAAGTCTGCAGTCTGAGATTATTGCGTCATTCAAATGATGCAAACTACTGCCCCAAACTTATTATACATGATTAATATGTATGAAAGAACAGTGCTGGCAAGGTTCAGGTTAGGCTCCTTCCTCTGGCTAATTTGTTTTCCCCTCTGCCAGTATTCTTCAGATTCTATTTGTACTTGTCCATGTGATGAGCATTCAAACCAAACTATCTTACACTTTGTCTTCTTTTGTCAATTTTATTTGCCTACACAAGGACATTTTTATTACCCTTATTACGTAGATATACATTTTTGAAATGTAAAGCCGCCCTATTTTACTTGCTGCAACTCAATGACCAATGTGTATGCCGTGCAGTTGCTAGCTTCTTGAAGTGTGTCTTAGCTAACAGAAGGAGCATATTGTTTTGATGAAATAGTTTCTTTTTTCCATTTTAAAAAGTGTTGCTGTCTTGTATTGTAAGGCGTACATTTTTCCTTGCCATCTTACTTTTTACCCCTTTTATTGTCTTTTTAGTTTGGCTGTGCTTGGATTTAAAATTTAGCACTGTCACTTTACATACTTAACATATGTGTCTTATATTGCATCATTCTTTTTATTGTATGTATGTTTTATGATCTTCCTTCGGGAGATTGAATAAAGACGAATGGATAGATTGCACAGAGCAGTCAGGCTTACCTCAGAGGCAATGTGTAAAGTATTTGTGCAACACTTCAAACAGTAACAGAGTGAAAAGACTCCATAAAGGGATCCCACATCAGTTTGGAAAAATAGAGTACAGGTCAACAAAAATCGAATCAATGGAGATATGCAGGTTTTAACATTTCAGCTAAAATAGCATTAAAACTCACTAAGCACCAACTGTGGATATCTGGTTGCTCCAGACTGGGACAAAGTCACTATTTCAAGCCAACCACGATGGAGCTTGGGCCGGCTACAGGGACCCAGTTAGGCCCGCTGAAAAAAGTACCTTAAATCCTGGTTTGCACAGCATTGTGTGTTTCTGAGTCAGAGATGCATCACCTCGCTGAAGGGATGCATCGGTTCTGAGGTGCAACAATGCTGCGGTGCAAGGCCCTGCAAGGTCATTGATGATACCATTGATGAGGGCTTGCATGCAAATTCCATTTTCAAGGAAGCGTTGCACAGTTAGAGCAATGCCTCTGTACTGAGGAGCTAAGAGGCTGTGAAGCTCCACTCGGCATTGTATTCGAGGCTGCCGTCGATGAGAGATGAGAAGTCCAGCACCAAGAATGTGTCTCACATTAGCAGTTCTGATGCTTCATTGGGCTGGGACGCAATGCAGCTCTTTGTCGCGGTACTGATCCAAGCAGCATGGCAAACATTGGTTCTGCTCAGAATTACAGCTTATTAAATGTAATAAAATAACACCAATGCTATCCTGTGGAAGAGGTATGCCTTGCAGTAGTGAAAAATGAATTTAGGACCAGGACATATAAACACTCCACCCTGCCCTCTGGGCCGTCCAAGGTCTACCCTGGGGGTGGTTTGGGCTGGAAAAGGGTTTATTTTTTCAGGTTCAAATGGCAGTTTAAATGAGCATACACATTCTGCAATGAGAGACTTTTGACATGTTCAGAGGGCTACTTAAGTTGGTGTCACAATCAGTGCTGTAGGCCTACAAGTAGCATTTAGTTTACAGACCATGAGCAAAGGTAGTCTCACTTTACGAGGGACTTAAAAGGATATTAAATATGCCATTTAGGGATAAGCCAATGCGACCATGTTTCAAAGGAGTGAGTCCATGTACTTTAGCTCTGATTAGCAGAGGTAAAGTGCTCAGAGTCCATGGAGAAGGAAAGCAAAATGTTTGGAGAAGACCACCAGACAGCTGGCAGATCTATCAGAGCTTGTCACTTCAGAAGTACTCAAGAGGTAAACTAGAGTAGATCTTTGATGGCAGAGGTGGAAGATGTTTGACCAATCTACCATGTGGTGTGATGATTGATATTTCAAGACCAAGACATATGTAATCTTTATTAGAATGTCAGATGAATCTTTCTGAGTCATTATTAGGATACACTTACTAATATAAGGATCACCTCACAAAAAAGTAGTAACCCACTCAGTTGTCAACGTAAAACACAAAGCTATCACACAAGAATACGTACTTGCATGTTACACACTGTACTTTGCAACAGGCATATTAAACCTGAATGTGATTTTAGAAAAAATCTTTTTTTTAAATGTATTTATTTTTTATTTTTATTAGAAAAGTTGTCAATGAAATACACAGCTGTACGCCTACAACCCGCATCCTAATAATGACTCAGAAAGATTCACCTGACAACACAGGGGCTGGTAGCTAGTCAATATAAGGCATTTTACACAGCTTCATAGCCCACATCCCGGAGGCAGGGCAGCGTCACTATTAAGGATTGTAGCTCTCTTCCTTATATCGTACGCATTTGCTGCGCATCAGCAACATAAACAGTGCACAAACATTTATGACAAACAGGGAGACATCAACACTACCTACCGCCTACGTAACATTGCCTTTCTGAACCCGTTACCTCCCGCCAAGCTATCCCAATGCCGTCTGATTCCCGTCCAAGTCTTCTACACCATCTATCAGTCTGGGCGCAGCCCCCCATCCTGCAGGCCGTGTGTGCTAGAGGTCGCTGTACAGCGCTATCGTCTATGAAACAGGGGTATTAGTATCTACTTCAGGCTCCGTCATTGCATCTGCAGTAGTACCCTCACCTTTACTATTCAAGTGTGTTGTGTATAGCCCTCAGTAGTTCTTCGGTCTGCTCCGAGGAGGAAGCAGCTCGCTGAAGGTTTTTGTTTGTGTGCAACAGTAAAGGACATAGTGTGACCACTGTGACACCTTGGGCAGGGGACCCCTCATCCAGCACATTGCTACTCTACGTTTTGCCATCAGCAGGCCCATGTCCACCAATCTTCGGCTTGCCTTCGGTAATGTTTTGGAATACCCCAGCAGTGCCACGGTCGGGTCAGGAGAAATCACAGAGCCAACTAGTGTGCACAGCTCGCTAAATACCTTTTCCCAGTACTGTGAGACACCCGGACAGTTCCATGCTAAATGCATGAAATCTGCTGCCGGGGAGTGACATCAATCACAGGTCGCCTCCTCCCTCAGCCCGTATATATTTTCAGTCTCTCCGGCATATAGTACTGTTAATGTCTTTGAAATGTATGAGTCTGTATTTGCTGTGTAATGATATTCGTTTTGTGTTGTTACAGCAATAAGACCACATGGCATTGTCTATTGTCACGTCCAGATCGCGCTGCCAGGCTAGTCTGGCCTTCTTATACTGATTTGCTCTGTGGGACATTGCTCACTTATATATGTTCGAGAGAAGTTTGCGAGGGGACTCAGTTTTAATAAGATATGACATTTCTTGTACCTCTGGTGGTTCGTATGTCATCTCCCAATTGTTGATGCAGCACCCTGCGTACTCTGTAAAACTGGAAGCGTTGCATCACTGTGGGAGCTTCAGCAGTGGCCGTGGCCTCATCCCAGGTCTTCACGACCCCGCCCAAGAACAGGTCTACTGCTTTATGTATGTCTAACGCTTTCAATGCCCGCATGACCCCTCCGTCTCTACAGGTGGCAAGCCATACCATTGAGCTTATTGGCATTTCCGGAGAATATAACAGCACCCTGTAGCAGGCTGTGCCATGCATGTCTTGTTGAGTTGAGAGAGTCCAGAATCCATGTCCTGCGGTCTACCGGCTCAAGAATCAAAGCTTCTTGAGCCTAAGATACGGTATGCCATCCACGCCGTGGATCCAACATGGGCCTGCGCTCCCTGTGCCGCCCTGTATTTAACTCTAAGTCGGGTGCGCCAAGTCCTCCCAAGTGATATGGCAGGGTGAGCACTCACCATTGCACTAGTGCCTGCTTGCTTGACCACACCAATCTTATTATTAATTCTGACAAAAAAGGAGCGTGGCTGCACTATCGGGATATTTACAAACAGGAAGAGGAACCTGGGTAACACCACCATCTTTATAATTGAGACCCTGCCAATGAGAGACAGTGGCAGACCAATCCAAGAATCAACACAATTTCTGAGTCTGTATGCAATCTGATGCCAAGGTACCTGACCGAGTCCTCCGGCCATTGAAGAGGATATTCCATCTCAAATTGCGAAGTGGCCGGGGTGAGCGGAAAGGCTATGGATTTGGACCAGTTTACTCTTAACTTAGATAATGCTTCGAAGTGCACTACCTCTCTAAGAGCCCGGGAGAGGTTGTTTTCTGGGTCCCTCACATATAGCAATGTGTGATCGGCGTACGTAGAGACCATAATGCTGTAGGTAGGGAATTGAACGCTTCTATGACCGTGATATTATTGGAGCGCACATGCCAAAGGCTCAGCAATTAAGGCATATAGTGTCGGCGACAAGGGGTATCCCTGCCGGGTCCCCTTGGAAATAGTAATGGCTCCAGTGACCAGATTCTTCAGCCTTATGCGACCCATTGGGGCATTGTACAACACTCTCATCAATTGCAGAAAAAAGGGGCCTAGTCCCATCCTGGTCAGTACCAGCTGCATGAAAGGCCAATCTACCGAGTCAAAGGCCTTCTCCATGTCCAAGAATATTGCAATAGCTTTTGTGTCTCGTCATACATGCTGCATAGTGCCAAAAACCATACGCAAATTGTAAGTAAGGTTCCTGTCCGGTATGAACCCCGCCTGTTCCGATGCAACAAGTTCCGGGGATAACAGGGCTAGGCGGTTGGCCAACACTTTGGCGAACAACTTGTGGTCCAAGTTCAGTAGAAAGAGCGGCCGGTAAGAGCCACACTCCTCAGGGGACTTACCCGGCTTAGGGATGGTCACTAATATCACTTCTCTCATAGATTGTGGCATCACACCTGACACACATAAATCATCAAATAACATTGAAATGTGGGGAAGCAATATTTCCATAAAGGTCTTATAGAAACCTACTGTAAGGCCGTCCGTCCCTGGGGCGCTGGCCGACCGCATCCCCGCCAGTGCATCCATAATCTCATCTCTTTCAATGGGATGCATGAGGTACTCTCTGTGCGTGTCAGATAGGAAGGTCAACTTGATGTGCTCCAGGTAGTCCAATATTTCGTCGTCCAAGCACGGCGAGCGAGAAGCATACAATTCCGAGTAGTATTGTTTAAACCTGTGCGCAATGCCCTTTTCGTCTGTTAGCAGATCGTCCGCTTCTGACCGGATTGCAGTAATCAAAGTTTTGTTGCGTTTGGCCCTTAACATGTTAGCCAGCACCGATCTCGGCCTGTCAGTCTCTCCATATGTGCGCGCAATAGCATATTTGCCTAAATGTTTTACTTCACTATCCGCCGCTTCCTGATCCTCCGCCAATAAGCCTTTCATTGCATCTGCAACTTCCTCGCCTTCCCCAGCCAATTGGCGTGACTCCAAATCCCCCAGTTCTCATTCCAGGGTCGATAACCGCTGTTGTATGGAGCGAAGTACCCCCGAATGTTTAGACATGGCTACCCCCTGCATGTATACTTTAAAAGCTTCCCATACCGCCTAGAAGCTATCCACCGAGCCAATATTAGTGGCAAATTATGTATCTATAGCTTCTGCCATCTCTTCTTTGAAAACCGGGTCTAGTAATGAGTAAGGGGGGAACCGCCATGTAAACGGTGGTATTGTTTTCTTAGGTGTGGACAAGACCAGTAACAGTGGTGAGTGATCGGACAAAGTGCGCGACAACACCTGACAAACACGATCCGTGACATGAGGGATGTTGATGCCAGCCAATAATCTATGCGTGTATGTAGGTTATGGTATGCTGAGTAATGTGTGAAGCCACCATCATATGGATGAATCTCTCTCCATACATCTGTAAGGCCCTTGCTAATCATAATGCTTTCAATAGTACTGCCCGCCGCCGGTCTTCCGGATCTGTCTAAATCCGGATTTCTGATCATATTGATATTGCCTCCCCAAAGTATTTGTGTCTCCTCTTCATTACCGATCGTGTTAGCTAAAGTTGCAAAGAACTCTGGGAAGTCATAGTTGGGGCCATATACATTCACTATAAGCAAGTCTAATCCTCTACCCTGTAATTTAGAGATCACAAACCACCCCCCGTATCCACCATCAGCTTCTTTAACGTGTAGTCAGATCTGGGATTTACCCAGGTCATTACCTCTCTAGTGTGCGTTGTAAAGCCAGAGGCATTGAAATGGCCCGAGATTCCCCTGTGGCGCAGCATTGGGTTATTGGAGCAATGCAACATCAATATCTTGCCTGTTTAGGTAACTCAGCACTTTACGTAGTTTGCGGTGGTAGTTTAGGCCTTTCACGTTCCGCGACAGTGCCCTAAGGGAATCTATAGCTCTCGGGGCAGTAGCTCTACTAGCCATAGCCATCAGGACTCTCAAGTATCACAGCGTGTACTGTCTCATGTAGCTTGCTTACGCAACGTGCAATGTGCAGCAACTCAGTTGACATCTCCAACATCGAGAACAACATAACCAACACCCAACCCCACCCTCCACCTACCCACAGCAGACCTCCCACAACTCGGTCACGCAGCATCCCATGAGGAATCCCCCCTTACACCCAACCTCCCCCACGAATTTAGTGAACAATAGTGGTGTTTTACACTCTGAGGCAGAGGTTGCTCTTTTTACTCTTATCTGACAATTACAGGCACTCTTTCGTCCCGTCCTCCGCACACTGACTTTTTAGCGCCAGAGCTCCCACGATAGAGCTCTCTGCTACTGTGTGTTTTTTAGAACTGTATTGCGGAGTCAAACCTATTCCCCTTTATAGGAAGGGCGACAGGTTGCAATCCCTCTACTTCTATATGTACAATTCCGATTCTATCCCCTGCGTCCCGCCCCACCCCATCCCCACAATGCTTATCGGCTCAGTGTAAATTGACATGGCTACCCCCTGCATGTATACTTTAAAAGCTTCCCATACCGCCTAGAAGCTATCCACCGAGCCAATATTAGTGGCAAATTATGTATCTATAGCTTCTGCCATCTCTTCTTTGAAAACCGGGTCTAGTAATGAGTAAGGGGGGAACCGCCATGTAAACGGTGGTATTGTTTTCTTAGGTGTGGACAAGACCAGTAACAGTGGTGAGTGATCGGACAAAGTGCGCGACAACACCTGACAAACACGATCCGTGACATGAGGGATGTTGTTGCTCCTCAAGTGATCCGCCTGCTGCCTCGTTCAAAAGTTGTCACTCTTGGCTCCGTAACTGTTCTTTGGACCAGTCTTTCATTGCCTTCTGTAGTGCCTTTGGATCGGTACAAATGTGGGAGAGTCTTTGTTTATTCACCCGGAGTTTGTGCGGGTACAGGCCTAGGTCACGCAGCTGTTTTTTCATGGGTGCAAATTGTCTACATGCCTCCTGCACTCGGGCGGTAAAATCCTGGTAAAGTGCTATAGATGACACCTCATAGTTCAACTCTTGTTTTTCCACCACCGTCCGCAGGGCAGCATCTCTGTCCCGGTAATTCAACAGTTTCGCTATAATTAGGCACGGCGGGGCACCTGGCACCAGACGGGGCCCCAGAGAACGGTGAGTTCTCTCCACTACAAACATGTTGTAGAATGTCTCTGCCCCCAGGAGGCTCACCAGCAACTTCTCCACAAATTGCTCTATGATACCAGTATGCATCGACTAAGGTAGGCCCGTAATTTGTAGATTACAGCGCCTTGAGCGGGCCTCCAAGTCCTCTGCTTTGTCCTGCAATATAAATATGACCCTTCCAAGCTGTTTGTGGTCAGAGTCTAGCGTAGTTTGTGCCTCTTCTATCTCTGTAAGCCGCCGCTCAGACATGTCTAACCTCTTGCCATGTTTATCCAGCCTTTCTCCCATTCTGTCCATCCGATATGAAAGAGCATCGATTTTTGTGCCCAATGAGGTGATGCCACTATGTAGGCCTTTTTCCATTGACAGCAGCATACTTTGAATGTCTGGTTCATCCTCCATAGGGGCAGAAGTCCTAATGGCTTCCTCTGTTGCGGTGTCATGCAACTTAAAGCGTTTTTTTGCTGGAAAGTGAGTTTGGGTTGCGTCCTGTCCGTACTTCTCATTACTTTCTCCTGTTGAGGGCATTGTATTAGGGCTATCTTACGCGTCACCGCAATGGGCTACTCAATAGGGACCGAGCTGAGGTCTATTACTTCCCTGGCTGTATACACCGTTGCAGTCCTTTACCAGGGGAAGGCGCCTCCTGTGTCGGCACGCTATGTGGCACCCGCAGCGAGGAGCTGCGTTAGTCACTGTGGAAGCTTCCGCCTATCCCCAGTCCACCACTCCACTGACCTCAGACTTGCTGTGCTGCTCTGTCTCCAAGAACGTCCTTTCTCTCTGATTCCACACTAATTCTTGCTCCCAGTGCCGCACTCCGATAGGTCTCTCAATGTTGCCTTAACTCTGCCCTCTTAGTCTTGTTCACAGCTGACCTGTAGATCGTTCGTCTGCGGCTTCACCCCTTAAAGGTATCTCATTGCTGTGACCGCACGCGAGGCTCAGGCCGGCTCTGCAGCTTAATATCCCCTGGAGTCTGGCTGTACAAACTGCTCAGCCCCATGCGCAGTGTTGTGCTGCTCCACGCTGCCCAAGTTATTCCATGCAGGGCGGTGCAGGGCCTCAGGAATGGGTCCCGTCTTGACGCTATCTCCCCTAGCGCAGAGCCTCCACCAGCACACAAAATGGTGGTTCCCCACATCTGCAGATGGCCGCTCAGTCCTGTTGTTCTGGGCTCATTTCTGCCACCTAGCGAGGTCTCCCGTCTAAAGCCTCTTCCTGCCTTCACCACCCAGCCTAAGTCGAGGGGTCGTTGTGCAATCCTCCGCTCCGGTTATCTCAGCGAGCCACCTCGGGCATCCTGCATTCCTGTCCGGGACTCCCCCGGCGCCGACAGTAGCCCACCTGTTCCTAGCCGATCGTCGCAAGTACCAGACCCCCAGGATTGGGGAGCCGGTCGCGATCAGCGATCCGCTGCCACACGTGCGCAGACGTTGCTGCGCCCGTCACTGCACTCTGGCCCGGGGATCAGGGCCTGGTGTATCGCTTGCCTGCCTCGGCTGTAACTCCTTAAGTACTGGGGCTGGGGAGTTCGGGGGCAGTTCCTCTGGGAGCGGCTGTGCTCCGATATTTGGATTGCTATACTTGGGCTATATTTTAGTGGTGAGCTGTCGGATTATTTAAGGACTGTTGTTCGGCATTACGGAGCTCGAGACCTAGGCAGCCATCTTGGTCTCAAGAAAGCTCCGCTCCCCAGGAAAAATCTTTTATTGTATATTTTAAACAGAAAATACAATGAATACAAAATAATGCATTTGGGTCACAATTTGGTATACAACGCAGCATACTTGTCAAGGTGCAAACAGCCTACGGGGTCTTGCCCTCTACTAGTAGTGTTGGAGCAAGACCTGGTGAGAAGTCTATGCTATTTTATGATAAATAAAACCTGTAACTAGATTGTACACACATCTTTTCAGCAAGTGCATTAACCTTCATAGATATCTCATCAATGCTATACATTGGAATCTGCTTACACAGTGATCTCCACAGCAAGTGCCTTATTGTGAGACAATATATATAAAATGTAGACAACTTTTGACCAAAAAAGTACCCAAGTACACATTTACTGTAATCTGTTAATTTCTTTGGATCTGATGCTACACTTATCTCTCCCACTTGTGACTCCAGCAATGCTGCCAATTTCCCCTGATAAATGCATGATGTGCTGCTCTAGCCAGGTTTTTCTTGAATTCTCAGGTTAGTAGTCCAGTTTTGTAATGAAATAAACAAGACTACAAGTCCCAGAATTTAAAAACAAAAAAATCTGCCCTGGGGGCGAGGGAAACTTGGCAGGGCCCCATCCAGTCCGTTCATCTACCATAATGTCAGCCCCAGGTTATGGGATTCTTTAGCCATTTTTTCCACATGAAGCACTGGTTAAAAGAAAAGCCTTCACGTGCCACAATCCAACTTGCAGCAGGTTGAACTAGAGGTGGGTAATTAGCAGAAAGCTCAAGCCAGGCTCAAACCTGAAGACTGGCTCTTGTCCAGCTCGAGGTACTATTGGAACCTTGAGCCTGTAACAAGCTGAGCTTTCAAATGGCTTCTGCCTACTATCCACTGCTGAGCCCAGGATGTGGCGTTATGGCTAGAGCTGTTGATTTTGGAACTGGGTAACAGACAGTCTCAACACTGGCTCAACATTAAAAAATATGACTTTGTGTAATTTAACTGATGCAGATGTTAAGTGGTTGCACTATATAAAAACTGAAGAAAAACGCAGAGAGGTAAAAACAAAGTCTTAACATAAAATGAGACAAATACATAGCTATTTAGTGAATGCTTTTTAGAAAGTGAAGCCAGAAAGCCTAGATAAATCACTCCTTACCTACAAAAATGTGATCTTAAGTATATATTTAATTTAACTAAAACTCAATTTTCTTCAAAATTACATATGACCGTACTTTCAAAAACATGAGTTCAATATAATGGTTTTTGATTAAATAGATCATATTTTGCTTGATAATGATCTGGGACGTATACAGGGTTCAGTTCACTGTCACTATTGTGGAGGCTGAGGCAGGAATTGTTCTACAGTCATGTTTAATTCTGTCACTGTTAAGTGCTTCTCAGTGCAGCTCTATAATGTAACATATTAATGTCAAAGCTTCCACAGGTTATAGAAATACACTTCTTTGAATTTTGATCAGACTTTACCATATTTTACACAATCTTTGTTGGATGATTTTCCTTAGCTCTGAGTTCAATGGGGAGTCAGAGGCATATGAGATATCATCACAAGGCACATCTACTTGCAATAATGGAAGGCCTTTACTGCTCTGTACCTGTACTATCTCTAAGGATTTGAATATGTTTTATTATTAAAAAACCAAAAGGTTAACTTTCTCAATTTTACTCTCATGCTTATCCTTCTGAGCTCAACAGAGTGTGCATCAGAATGGTGGCACGAGGGGCCTAATCAGCATCTTATCTTTCCTAGCTGGATATAGTACTCACTAGAGTGCTGGCATGAAGGGCCTAGTCGGCATCTTATACTTCCAAGCTGGATTTAGTACAAACAGAGTGCTGGTGCGAGGGGCCTAATCAGCATCTAATCCTTCTGTACGGATATAGTACGCATCAGAGTGCTGGCAAGAGAAGCCTAGTCAGTATCTAATCATTTAGATCTGGATATAGTACTCATCAGAGAGCTGGCATGATGAGCTTGGTCAGCCCACCATCCTTCCAAGGTTGATACAGTGTACCTCAGAGTGCTGGCACGAGGGGCCTAGTCAACATCTTATCCTTTTGAGCTCAATAGAGTGTGCATCAGAGTGCTCTCCCGAGGGGCCTAGTCAGCCTCTTATCCTTCTGAGCTGGATATAGTGTGCTTCAGAGTGATGGCACGATGGTCCTGGTCAGCCCTCCCTCCTGCCAAGGTTGATACAGTTTGCATCAGAGTGCTGGCATGAGGCTCCTAATCAGCATCTTATCATTATAATAATAATCCACATTTGTAAAGCGCACAATCACCCGTAAGGGTCTCTAGGCGCTGGGGGCCGTCGGGAAGTTTAAGCAAGCTATTGCCCAGAGTCACATGGTGCTGCCGCCGGTGCCGGGGATCGAACCGTGAGCCCCAGTTCCCGGAGTCAGTCGCCCTAGCCGCGGCGCCACACCTCTTTCTCATTCTGAGAACAATAACGGTTGCATCAGAGTGGTGGCATGGCGGGCCTACTCAGCAGCTTATCCTTCCAAACTGGATATAGTTAACATCAGAGTGAAGCACGATGGGCCTAGTCAGCCCACCGTCATTCCAAGGTTGATTCAGTTTGCATGTTAGTGCTGGCACGAGAGGCCTAATCAGCATCTTATCCTTCTGAGCTAAATAGAGTATGCATCAGAATGCTGGCACGATGGGCCTGGTCAGCCCTCTATCCTTCCAAGATTGATACAGTTTGCATCAGAGTCCTGGCACGAGGAGCCTAGTCAGCATTTGATCCTTCTAAGCTTGATAGAGTGTGCATCAGAGTGGTAGCACGAAGGGCTATTCAGACCCCCTTCATTCTGAGGTACAGTGTGCATGAGTTTTCTGGCAATCTTCTGCATGCTTTCAACAGCAAGATTGTCTGCAGGAGGGATGACGGGACTAGCTAGCCTCCCACCCTTCCGAGCTTGATACATTGTGCCTCAAAGTAGCGGCACGATGGGCCTAGTGAGGCTCCCATCCTTCCGAGTTCGATACAGTGTTCTGTTTTGTGATGACTACATAGATAGACAGATAGACAGATAGACATATAGACTGACAGACAGACAGACAGATAGATTGCTAGATAGATTGTATTGTATTGTATTTGCATTTATATAGCACTTGTTACCCCTGATGGGATGTTGAAGCGCTTTTTTCTGCGAGTAGCACGCTACTCCGGAACCCATAAAGGATTAGTGGTGAATTAGCATAGTCAAATATGAAAGTAATTGCAGTGGTGGATATTTGGCAGTTATTTGGATTGAGAAGGATAGTGGAGGGATAGACGAGGGAAAAAAGTTTGCATTTATATAGCTCTTGTTACCCCTGATGGGCTTTTTTCGGCGAGCAGCATGCTACTCCGGAACCCATAAAGAATTAGTGGTGAATTAGTATAGTGAAATATGAAAGAAATTTGAGTGGTGATATTAGTCAGTTATTT
The DNA here is from genome assembly GCF_964263255.1 of Lissotriton vulgaris. Lineage (NCBI taxonomy): Eukaryota > Metazoa > Chordata > Amphibia > Caudata > Salamandridae > Lissotriton > Lissotriton vulgaris. The sequence continues at coordinate 89,853,214 of NC_141689.1, forward strand.
GGATTGAGAAGGATAATGGAGGGACAGAAGAGGGAAAATAATTGCATTTATATAGCGCTTGTTTACCCCTGATGGGGTGTTGAAGTGCTTTTTTCAGCGAGCAGCATACTACTCAGGAACCCATAAAAGGATTAGTGGTGAATTTGTATAGTGAAATATGGAAGTAATTTGAGTGGTGGATATGTTGGTCAGTTATTTGGATTGAGAATGGTAGCAGAGGGATAGAAGAGGGAAAGTGAATCACATATCATACAAGACAACAGTAAAGGTAACCTGCAATCCTCCGATATCTACTGTAATAGATAGATACATAGACAGATAGACAGATAGATAGATAGATAGATAGATAGATAGATAGATAGATAGATAGATAGATAGATAGATAGATAGATAGATAGATAGATAGATAGATAGATAGATAGAGACAAAAAGACAGACAGATAGATAGGTAGACAGACAGGGAGATAGGGAGACCGATAGATAGATAGATAGATAGATAGATAGATAGATAGATAGATAGATAGATAGATAGATAAACAGACAGTCAGACCGACAGACAGACAGACAGACAGACATTAGAGTGCTGGCATGAAGGGCCTCGTTGGCATCTTATCCTTCCAAGCTGGATCTAGTACAAACAGAGTGCTGGTGGGAGGGGCCTAGTCAGTATCTTATCCTTCCAAGATGGGATCCTGCAATCCTCTGATATATACTGTAATAAATAGATAGATACAGCATCTCATCCTTCTGAGCTCAATAGAGTGTGCATCAGAGTGTAGATAGATAGATAGATAGATAGATAGATAGATAGATAGATAGATAGATAGATAGATAGATAGATATACAGACAGACAGACAGATAGATGGTCTACCTGCTCTGCCTTAGGACAGATTATTTTGAACATGCCCACTCACAAAGCACACTGGGGTAGGGGTCTGATGTCTAGTAGTGTTTAACAAAAGCCCTTATTAAAATAACCTGATATGACAATATACAACGTAGCGCTGTGCTACACCGATGTAAAACCCTCGAGTTAATTAATTATAAAAGTAATGTCTGCCAGAGAGTTTCAAAACTTGAGCAAGGAGCACACATTTCATAGTGCTAATGTGAATTGCCCCTGGTGCTGTTTTTTTTTAAATCAGTGACAGGCCTGTGTCCTAAATACAAGCTAGAGGGAAAACAACTCGTACCATAAGGGCTCAAAGTAAAATAATACAAGCATCGAAGACATGCCACCAAGCCTTTTAGGTCACGTGCACTGTTTTCATCTTCGCATTTTGTAAATACATTACAATGGACAGATTTAGTGATTTATTTTAACAATATTCCCCGAGGAAATTGACATACGGTTTTAACCCTCTGTGAATTTGGTGGCGCCTCGGCTCTAAAGCAGAAAGGTGTATTTCCATCAGCAGCTTTGCTCGGTGCGCAGCTGCTTCTGCCTGCTAGAGCCGAGGCTCGATTCTTCTGGGATGGGAGGGGCGGCTGGAGGCTCGTCCGAGATGGCCAATAGGCAGGACCTCCGGAGTCTGCCGAAGGACAGGGGATACCTGATCCCGTGGGGATACCACATATTACACAACACCTGCAAAATATTCATTTGCACTAACAAAGTGAGCTACCCACTCCCCCTGCCGCTGTCCTCAGAGCAGCCCCGCCCTGCCCAGCTGCTGCAGCAGGAACACATACAATTATAATAGCGTCCAGTTTTATTTTTCCTTTTATTTCACTCCTAAAGAGCAGTGGGGTGACGCGCCTCAGTGGAGGAACTGCCACTGTGATTGTGTTCCTGGTGTGCCTTCCCAGCCTAAGTGATCATGTATACGTGGGACGTGGAGTGATGTAGTGTTGGAACTGTGGGCTGTTTGACCAGTTGTATCTGCAGGTCGAACACTGTAGTCCTTGCTCCTTGTAGAGTTGCCAGCCCACATATTCTAGGACTTCCTTCCGCTTGGGACAGACCTGGGCATGCACCTGTAACCGGGGACAGACCTGGGCATGCACCTGTAAACTGGGACAGACCTGGGCATGCACCTGTAACCGGGGACAGACCTGGGCATGCACCTGTAACCGGGGACAGACCTGGGCATGCACCTGTAACCGGGGACAGACCTGGGCATGCACCTGTAAACTGGGACAGACCTGGGCATGCACCTGTAAACTGGGACAGACCTGGGCATGCACCTGTAACCGGGGACAGACATGGGCATGCACCTGTAAACTGGGACAGACCTGGGCATGCACCTGTAACCGGGGACAGACATGGGCATGCACCTGTAAACTGGGACAGACCTGGGCATGCACCTGTAAACTGGGACAGACCTGGGCATGCACCTGTAACCGGGGACAGACATGGGCATGCACCTGTAAACTGGGACAGACCTGGGCATGCACCTGTAACCGGGGACAGACATGGGCATGCACCTGTAAACTGGGACAGACCTGGGCATGCACCTGTAACCGGGGACAGACATGGGCATGCACCTGTAACCGGGGACAGACATGGGCATGCACCTGTAAACTGGGACAGACCTGGGCATGCACCTGTAACCGGGGACAGACATGGGCATGCACCTGTAAACTGGGACAGACCTGGGCATGCACCTGTAAACTGGGACAGACCTGGGCATGCACCTGTAACCGGGGACAGACCTGGGCATGCACCTGTAAACTGGGACAGACCTGGGCATGCACCTGTAACCGGGGACAGACATGGGCATGCACCTGTAAACTGGGACAGACCTGGGCATGCACCTGTAAACTGGGACAGGCCTGGGCATGCACCTGTAAACTGGGACAGACCTGGGCATGCACCTGTAACCGGGGACAGACATGGGCATGCACCTGTAAACTGGGACAGACCTGGGCATGCACCTGTAACCGGGGACAGACATGGGCATGCACCTGTAACCTGGGACAGACCTGGGCAGGCACCTGTAAACTGGGACAGACCTGGGTGTGCACCTGTAACCGGGGACAGACATGGGCATGCACCTGTAAACTGGGACAGACCTGGGCAGGCACCTGTAAACTGGGACAGACCTGGGTGTGCACCTGTAACCTGGGACAGACCTGGGCATGCACCTGTAAACTGGGACAGACCCGGGCATGCACCTGTAACCGGGGACAGACCTGGGCATGCACCTGTAAACTGGGACAGACCTGGGCATGCACCTGTAAACTGGGACAGACCTGGGTATGCACCTGTAACCGGGGACAGACATGGGCATGCACCTGTAAACTGGGACAGACCTGGGCATGCACCTGTAACCGGGGACAGACATGGGCATGCACCTGTAAACTGGGACAGACCTGGGCATGCACCTGTAAACTGGGACAGGCCTGGGCATGCACCTGTAAACTGGGACAGACCTGGGCATGCACCTGTAACCGGGGACAGACATGGGCATGCACCTATAAACTGGGACAGACCTGGGCATGCACCTGTAACCGGGGACAGACATGGGCATGCACCTGTAAACTGGGACAGACCTGGGCATGCACCTGTAAACTGGGACAGACCTGGGCATGCACCTGTAACCGGGGACAGACATGGGCATGCACCTGTAAACTGGGACAGACCTGGGCATGCACCTGTAACCGGGGACAGACATGGGCATGCACCTGTAAACTGGGACAGACCTGGGCATGCACCTGTAAACTGGGACAGACCTGGGCATGCACCTGTAACCGGGGACAGACATGGGCATGCACCTGTAAACTGGGACAGACCTGGGCATGCACCTGTAACCGGGGACAGACATGGGCATGCACCTGTAAACTGGGACAGACCTGGGCATGCACCTGTAACCGGGGACAGACATGGGCATGCACCTGTAAACTGGGACAGACCTGGGCATGCACCTGTAACCGGGGACAGACATGGGCATGCACCTGTAAACTGGGACAGACCTGGGCATGCACCTGTAAACTGGGACAGACCTGGGCATGCACCTGTAACCGGGGACAGACATGGGCATGCACCTGTAAACTGGGACAGACCTGGGCATGCACCTGTAACCGGGGACAGACATGGGCATGCACCTGTAAACTGGGACAGACCTGGGCATGCACCTGTAAACTGGGACAGACCTGGGCATGCACCTGTAACCGGGGACAGACATGGGCATGCACCTGTAAACTGGGACAGACCTGGGCATGCACCTGTAACCGGGGACAGACATGGGCATGCACCTGTAAACTGGGACAGACCTGGGCATGCACCTGTAACCGGGGACAGACATGGGCATGCACCTGTAAACTGGGACAGACCTGGGCATGCACCTGTAACCGGGGACAGACATGGGCATGCACCTGTAAACTGGGACAGACCTGGGCGTGCACCTGTCACCTGGGACAGACCTGGGCATGCACCTGTAAACTGGGACAGACCTGGGCATGCACCTGTAACCGGGGACAGACATGGGCATGCACCTGTAACCTAGGACAGACCTGGGTGTGCACCTGTCACCTGGGACAGACTTGGGCGTGGACCTGTAACCTATGACAGACCTGGGCATGCAGCTGTAACATGGGACAGACTTGGGCATGCACCTGTAAACTGGGACAGACCTGGGCATGCACCTGTAACCTGGGACAGACTTGGGCATGCACCTGTAAACTGGGACAGACCTGGGCATGCACCTGTAACCGGGGACAGACATGGGCATGCACCTGTAAACTGGGACAGACCTGGGCATGCACCTGTAACCGGGGACAGACATGGGCATGCACCTGTAAACTGGGACAGACCTGGGCATGCACCTGTAAACTGGGACAGACCTGGGCATGCACCTGTAACCGGGGACAGACATGGGCATGCACCTGTAAACTGGGACAGACCTGGGCATGCACCTGTAACCGGGGACAGACATGGGCATGCACCTGTAAACTGGGACAGACCTGGGCATGCACCTGTAACCGGGGACAGACATGGGCATGCACCTGTAAACTGGGACAGACCTGGGCATGCACCTGTAACCGGGGACAGACATGGGCATGCACCTGTAAACTGGGACAGACCTGGGCGTGCACCTGTCACCTGGGACAGACCTGGGCATGCACCTGTAAACTGGGACAGACCTGGGCATGCACCTGTAACCGGGGACAGACATGGGCATGCACCTGTAACCTAGGACAGACCTGGGTGTGCACCTGTCACCTGGGACAGACTTGGGCGTGGACCTGTAACCTATGACAGACCTGGGCATGCAGCTGTAACATGGGAAAGACCTGGGCGTGCACTGGTAACCTATGACAGACCTGGGCGTGCACCTGTCACCTATGACAGCCCCGGTCGTGCACCTGTAACCTGGGACAGACTTGGGCATGGACCTGTAACCTATGACAGACCTGGGCGTGCACCTGTCACCTGGGACAGACTTGGGTGTGCACCTGTCACCTGGGACAGACTTGGGCGTGGACCTGTAACCTATGACAGACATGGGTGTGCACCTGTAACCTAGGACAGACCTGGGTGTGCACCTGTCACCTGGGACAGACTTGGGCGTGGACCTGTCACCTGGGACAGACTTGGGCGTGGACCTGTAACCTATGACAGACATGGGCATGCACCTGTAACCTAGGACAGACCTGGGTGTGCACCTGTCACCTGGGACAGACTTGGGCGTGGACCTGTAACCTATGACAGACCTGGGCATGCAGCTGTAACATGGGAAAGACCTGGGCATGCACTGGTAACCTATGACAGACATGGGCATGCACCTGTAACCTAGGACAGACCTGGGTGTGCACCTGTCACCTGGGACAGACTTGGGCGTGGACCTGTAACCTATGACAGACATGGGCATGCACCTGTAACATAGGACAGACCTGGGTGTGCAGCTGTCACCTGGGACAGACCTGGGCATGAACCTGTAACCTGGAAAAGACCTGGGCATGCACCTGTACCCAGGGACAGACCTGGGCGTGCACCTGTATCCTGGGACAGACCTGGGCATGCACTGGTAACCTATGACAGACATGGGCATGCACCGGTAACCTGGGACAGACCTGGGCGTGCACCTGTAATCTGGCACAGACCTGGGCGTGCACCTGTAACCTGGGACAGACCTGGGTGTGAACCTGTAACCTGGAAAAGACCTGGGCATGCACCTGTACCCAGGGACAGACCTGGGTGTGCAGCTGTCACCTGGGACAGACCTGAGCATGAACCTGTAACCTGGAAAAGACCTGGGCATGCACCTGTACCCAGGGACAGACCTGGGCGTGCACCTGTATCCTGGGACAGACCTGGGCATGCACTGGTAACCTATGACAGACATGGGCATGCACTGCTACCCTGGGACAGACCTGGGCGTGCACCTGTAATCTGGCACAGACCTGGGCGTGCACCTGTAACCTGGGACAGACCTGGGTGTGAACCTGTAACCTGGGAAAGACCTGGGCGTGCACTGCTAACCTGGGACAGACCTGGGCGTGCACTGCTAACCTGGGACAGACCTGGGCGTGCACCTGTAACCTATGACGGACCTGGGCGTGCACTTGTAACCTGGGGCAGACCTGGCCATGCACTGGTAACCTTTGACAGACATGGGCGTGCACCTGTAACCTGGGACAGACCTGGGCGTGCACCTGTATCCTCGGACAGACCTGGGCATGCACCTGTAACCTGGGACAGACCTGGGCATGCACCTGTAACCTATGACAGCCCTGAACGTGCACCTGTAACCTGGCAAAGACCTGGGTGTGCACCTGTAACCTGGGACGGACCTGGGCGTGCACCTGTAACCTGGGAAAGAACTGGGCGTGCACCTGTAACCTAGGACAGACCTGGGCATGCACCTGTAACTTGGGAAAGACCTGGGCGTGCACCTGTAACCTGGGACAGACCTGGGCGTGCACCTGTACCCTGGGACAGACCTGGGCATGCACTGCTAACCTGGGACAGACCTGGGCGTGCACCTGTAACCTGGGAAAGACCTGGGCATGCACCTGTAACCTGGGACAGACCTGGGTGTGCACCTGTAACCTATGACAGCCCTGGGCGTGCACCTGTAACCTGGTACAGACCTGGGTTTGCATCTGTAACCTGGGACAGACCTGGGTGTAGACCTGTAACCGGGACAGACCTGGGCGTGCACCTGTAACCTGGGACAGACCTGGGTGTGCACCTGTAACCTGGGACAGACCTGGGCATGCACCTGTAACCTGGTACAGACCCGGGCGTGCACCTGTAACCTGGGACAGACCGGGCATGCAGTTGTCACCTGGGGCAGACCTGAGCGTGCACCTGTCACCTGGGACATACCTGGGCATGCACCTGTAACCTGGGACAGACCCGGGCGTGCACCTGTAACCTGGGAAAGACCTGGGCGTGCACTGCTAACCTGGGACAGACCTGGGCATGCACTGCTAACCTGGGACAGACCCGGGCGTGCACCTTTATCCTGGGGCAGACCTGGGCATGCACTCGTAACCTATGACAGACCTGAGCATGCACTTGTAACCTGGGACAGACCTGGGCGTGCACCTGTATCCTTGGGCAGACCTGGGCATGCACTGGTAACCTATGACAGACCTGGGCATTCACCGGTACCCTGGGACAGACCTGGGCGTGCACCTGTAACCTGGGGCAGACCTGGGCATGCACTGGAAACCTATGACAGACATGGGCATGCACCTGTAACCTATGACAGCCCTGGTCGTGCACCTACAACCTGGGACAGACCTGGGTGTGCACCTGTAACCTGGGACAGACCTGGGTGTGCACCTGTAACCTGGGACAAACCTGGGCGTGCACCTGTAACCTGGAAAGACCTGGGCATACACCTGTAACCTGGAAAGACCTGGGCATACACCTGTAACCTGGGACAGACCCGGGCTGCACCTGTAAGCTAGACAGACCTGGGCGTGCACTGCTAACCTGGGACAGACCTGGGCATGCACCTGTACCCAGGGACAGACCTGGGCGTGCACCTGTAACCTATGACAGCCCTGGTCGTGCACCTGTAACCTGGGACAGACCTGGGCAGGCACCTGTAACCTAGGACAGCCCTGGTCGTGCACCTGTAACCTGGGACAGACCTGGGTGTGCACCTGTAACCTGGGACAGACCTGGGCGTGCACCTGTAACCTGGGAAAGACCTGGGCATGCACCTGTAACCTAGGACAGACCTGGGCATGCACCTGTAACTTGGGAAAGACCTGGGCGTGCACCTGTAACCTAGGACAGACGTGGGCGTGCACCTGTAACCTGGTACAGACCCGGGCGTGCACCTTTAACCTGGGACAGACCTGGGCATGCACTGGTAACCTATGACAGACATGGGCAAGCACCTGTAACCTATGACAGCCCTGGTCGTGCACCTGTAACCTGGGACAGATCTGGGCATGCACCTGTAACCTGGGACAGACCTGGGCATGCACCTGTAACCTGGGACAGACCTGGGCATGCACCTGTAACCTATGACAGCCCTGGTCATGCACCTGTAACCTGGGACAGACCTGGGTGTGCACCTGTAATCTGGGACAGACCTGGGCGTGCACCTGTACTCTGGGACAGACCTGGGCATGCACTGCTAACCTGGGACAGACCCGGGCGTGCACCTGTACCCTGGGACAGCCCTGGGCGTGCACCTGTACCCTGGGACAGACCTGGGCATGCACTGCTAACCTGGGACAGACCTGGGCGTGCACTGCTAACCTGGGACAGACCTGGGTGTGCACTGCTAACCTGGGACAGACCTGGGCGTGCACTGCTAACCTGGGACAGACCTGGGCCTGCACTGCTAACCTGGGACAGACCTGGGCGTGCACTGCTAACCTGGGACAGACCTGGGCATGCACCTGTACCCAGGGACAGACCTGCGCGTGCACCTGTAACCTATGACAGCCCTGGTCGTGCACCTGTAACCTGGGACAGACCTGGGTGTGCACCTGTAACCTGGGACAGACCTGGGCGTGCACCTGTAACCTGGGACAGACCTGGGCATGCACCTGTACCCTGGGACAGACCTAGGAATGCACATGTAACCTGGGAAAAACCTGGGCATGTACCTGTAACCTGGTACAGAGCTGGGCGTGCACCTGTACCCTGGGACAGACCTGGGTGTGCACCTGCAACCTATGACAGCCCTGGTCGTGCACCTATAACCTGGGACAGACCTGGATGTGCACCTGTAACCTGGGACAGACCTGGGTGTACACCTGTAACCTGGGACAGACCTGGGTGTACACCTGTAACCGGGACAGACCTGGGCGTGCACCTGTAACCTGGACAGACCTGGGCATGCACCTGTAACCTGGGACAGACCTGGGTGTGCACCTGTAACCTAGGACAGACCTGGGCATGCACATGTAACCTGGTACAGACCCGGGCGTGCACCTGTTACCTGGGACATACCTGGGCATGCACCTGTAACCTGGGACAGACCCGGGCGTGCACTTGTAACCTGGGAAAGACCTGGGCATGCACTGCTAACCTGGGACAGACCTGGGCGTGCACCTGTACCCTGGGAAAGACCTGGGCGTGCACTGCTAACCTGGGACAGACCTGGGCGTGCACCTGTAACCTATGACAGCCCTGGTCTTGCACTGCTAACCTGGGACAGACCTGGGTGTGCACCTGTAACCTATGACAGCCCTTGTCGTGCACCGGTAACCTGGTACAGACCTGGGTGTGCACCTGTAACCTATGACAGCCCTGGTCGTGCACCTGTAACCTGGGACAGACCTGGGTGTGCACCTGTAACCTGGGACAGGCCTGGGTGTGTAACTGTAACCTGGGACAGACCTGGGTGTGCACCTGTAACCTGGGACAAACCTGGGCGTGCACCTGTAACCTGGAAAGACCTGGGCATGCACCTGTAACCTGGGACAGACCTGGGTGTGCACCTGTAACCCAGGACAGACCTGGGTGTGCACCTGTAACCTAGGACAGACCTGGGCGTGCACCTGTAACCTGGTACAGACCCGGGCATGCAGCTGTCACCTGGGGCAGACCTGGGTGTGCACCTGTCATCTGGGACATACCTGGGCATGCACCTGTAAACTGGGACAGACCCGGGCGTGCACCTGTAACCTAGGAAAGACCTGGGCGTGCATCTGTACCCTGGGACAGACCTGGGCGTGCACTGCTAACCTGGGACAGACCTGGGCGTGCACCTGTAACCTGGGACAGACCTGGGCGTGCACTGCTAACCTGGGACAGACCTGGGCGTGCACCTGTAACCTGGGACAGACCTGGGCGTGCACCTGTAACCTGGGAAAGACCTGGGCGTGCACTGCTAACCTGGGACAGACCTGGGCGTGCACCTGTAACCTGGGACAGACCTGGGCATGCACTGCTAACCTGGGACATACCTGGGCCTGCACTGCTAACCTGGGACAGACCTGGGCGTGCACTGCTAACCTGGGACAGATCTGGGCATGCACCTGTACCCAGGGACCGACCTGCGCGTGCACCTGTAACCTATGACAGCCCTGGTCGTGCACCTGTAACCTGGGACAGACCTGGGTGTGCACCTGTAACCTGGGACAGACCTGGGCGTGCACCTGTAACCTGGGACAGACCTGGGCATGCACCTGTACCCTGGGACAGACCTAGGAATGCACCTGTAACCTGGGAAAAACCTGGGCATGTACCTGTAACCTGGTACAGAGCTGGGCGTGCACCTGTACCCTGGGACAGACCTGGGTGTGCACCTGCAACCTATGACAGCCCTGGCCGTGCACCTATAACCTGGGACAGACCTGGATGTGCACCTGTAACCTGGGACAGACCTGGGTGTACACCTGTAACCTGGGACAGACCTGGGAGTACACCTGTAACCGGGACAGACCTGGGCGTGCACCTGTAACCTGGACAGACCTGGGCATGCACCTGTAACCTGGGACAGACCTGGGTGTGCACCTGTAACCTAGGACAGACCTGGGCATGCACATGTAACCTGGTACAGACCCGGGCGTGCACCTGTTACCTGGGACATACCTGGGCATGCACCTGTAACCTGGGACAGACCCGGGCGTGCACTTGTAACCTGGGAAAGACCTGGGCGTGCACTGCTAACCTGGGACAGACCTGGGCGTGCACCTGTACCCTGGGAAAGACCTGGGCGTGCACTGCTAACCTGGGACAGACCTGGGCGTGCACCTGTACCCTGGGAAAGACCTGGGCGTGCACTGCTAACCTGGGACAGACCTGGGCGTGCACCTGTACCCTGGGAAAGACCTGGGCGTGCACTGCTAACCTGGGACAGACCTGGGCGTGCACCTGTAACCTATGACAGCCCTGGTCGTGCACTGCTAACCTGGGACAGACCTGGGTGTGCACCTGTAACCTATGACAGCCCTTGTCGAGCACCGGTAACCTGGTACAGACCTGGGCGTGCACCTGTAACCTATGACAGCCCTGGTCGTGCACCTGTAACCTGGGACAGACCTGGGTGTGCACCTGTAACCTGGGACAGACCTGGGTGTGTAACTGTAACCTGGGACAGACCTGGGTGTGCACCTGTAACCTGGGACAAACCTGGGCGTGCACCTGTAACCTGGAAAGACCTGGGCATGCACCTGTAACCTGGGACAGACCTGGGTGTGCACCTGTAACCCAGGACAGACCTGGGTGTGCACCTGTAACCTAGGACAGACCTGGGCGTGCACATGTAACCTGGTACAGACCCGGGCATGCAGCTGTCACCTGGGGCAGACCTGGGCGTGCACCTGTCACCTGGGACATACCTGGGCATGCACCTGTAAACTGGGACAGACCCGGGCGTGCACCTGTAACCTAGGAAAGACCTGGGCGTGCATCTGTACCCTGGGACAGACCTGGGCGTGCACTGCTAACCTGGGACAGACCTGGGCGTGCACCTGTAACCTGGGACAGACCCGGGCGTGCACCTGTAACCTGGGACAGACCCAGGCATGCACCTGTAACCTGGGAAAGACCTGGGCGTGCACTGCTAACCTGGGACAGACCTGGGCGTGCACTGCTAACCTGGGACAGACCTGGGCGTGCACTGCTAACCTGGGACAGACCTGGGCCTGCACTGCTAACCTGGGACAGACCTGGGCGTGCACTGCTAACCTGGGACAGACCTGGGCATGCACCTGTACCCAGGGACAGACCTGCGTGCGCACCTGTAACCTATGACAGCCCTGGTCGTGCACCTGTAACCTGGGACAGACCTGGGTGTGCACCTGTAACCTGGGACAGACCTGGGCGTGCACCTGTACCCTGGGACAGACCTGGGCATGCACTGCTAACCTGGGACATACCTGGGCCTGCACTGCTAACCTGGGACAGACCTGGGCGTGCACTGCTAACCTGGGACAGACCTGGGCATGCACCTGTACCCAGGGACAGACCTGCGCGTGCACCTGTAATCTATGACAGCCCTGGTCGTGCACCTGTAACCTGGGACAGACCTGGGTGTGCACCTGTAACCTGGGACAGACCTGGGCGTGCACCTGTAACCTGGGACAGACCTGGGCATGCACCTGTACCCTGGGACAGACCTAGGAATGCACCTATAACCTGGGAAAAACCTGGGCATGTACCTGTAACCTGGTACAGAGCTGGGCGTGCACCTGTACCCTGGGACAGACCTAGGTGTGCACCTGCAACCTATGACAGCCCTGGTCGTGCACCTATAACCTGGGACAGACCTGGATGTGCACCTGTAACCTGGGACAGACCTGGGTGTACACCTGTAACCGGGACAGACCTGGGCGTGCACCTGTAACCTGGACAGACCTGGGCATGCACCTGTAACCTGGGACAGACCTGGGTGTGCACCTGTAACCTAGGACAGACCTGGGCATGCACATGTAACCTGGTACAGACCCGGGCGTGCACCTGTTACCTGGGACATACCTGGGCATGCACCTGTAACCTGGGACAGACCCGGGCGTGCACTTGTAACCTGGGAAAGACCTGGGCGTGCACTGCTAACCTGGGACAGACCTGGGCGTGCACCTGTACCCTGGGAAAGACCTGGGCGTGCACTGCTAACCTGGGACAGACCTGGGCGTGCACCTGTAACCTATGACAGCCCTGGTCGTGCACTGCTAACCTGGGACAGACCTGGGTGTGCACCTGTAACCTATGACAGCCCTTGTCGTGCACCGGTAACCTGGTACAGACCTGGGCGTGCACCTGTAACCTATGACAGCCCTGGTCGTGCACCTGTAACCTGGGACAGACCTGGGTGTGCACCTGTAACCTGGGACAAACCTGAGCGTGCACCTGTAACCTGGAAAGACCTGGGCATGCACCTGTAACCTGGGACAGACCTGGGTGTGCACCTGTAACCCAGGACAGACCTGGGTGTGCACCTGTAACCTAGGACAGACTTGGGCGTGCACCTGTAACCTGGTACAGACCCGGGCATGCAGCTGTCACCTGGGGCAGACCTGGGCGTGCACCTGTCACCTGGGACATACCTGGGCATGCACCTGTAAACTGGGACAGACCCGGGCGTGCACCTGTAACCTAGGAAAGACCTGGGCGTGCATCTGTACCCTGGGACAGACCTGGGCGTGCACTGCTAACCTGGGACAGACCTGGGCGTGCACCTGTAACCTGGGACAGACCCGGGCGTGCACCTGTAACCTGGGACAGACCCAGGCATGCACCTGTAACCTGGGAAAGACCTGGGCGTGCACTGCTAACCTGGGACAGACCTGGGCGTGCACCTGTAACCTATGACAGCCCTGGTCGTGCACCTGTAACCTGGGACAGACCTGGGTGTGCACCTGTAACCTGGGACAGACCTGGGCGTGCACCTGTAACTTGGGACAGACCTGGGCATGCACCTGTACCCTGGGACAGACCTAGGAATGCACCTGTAACCTGGGAAAAACCTGGGCATGTACCTGTAACCTGGTACAGACCTGGGCGTGCACCTGTACCCTGGGACAGACCTGGGTGTGCACCTGTAACCTATGACAGCCCTGGGCGTGCACCTATAACCTGGGACAGACCTGGGTGTGCACCTGTAACCTGGGACAGACCTGGGTGTACACCTGTAACCTGGGACAGACCTGGGTGTACACCTGTAACCGGGACAGACCTGGGCGTGGACCTGTAACCTGGACAGACCTGGGCATGCACCTGTAACCTGGGACAGACCTGGGTGTGCACCTGAACCTAGGACAGACCTGGGCATGCACATGTAACCTGGTACAGACCCGGGCGTGCACCTGTTACCTGGGACATACCTGGGCATGCACCTGTAACCTGGGACAGACCCGGGCGTGCACCTGTAACCTGGGAAAGACCTGGGCGTGCACTGCTAACCTGGGACAGACCTGGGCGTGCACCTGTACCCTGGGAAAGACCTGGGCGTGCACTGCTAACCTGGGACAGACCTGGGCGTGCACCTGTAACCTATGACAGCCCTGGTCGTGCACCTGTAACCTGGGACAGACCTGGGTGTGCACCTGTAACCTATGACAGCCCTTGTTGTGCACCGGTAACCTGGGACAGACCTGGGCGTGCACCTGTAACCTATGACAGCCCTGGTCGTGCACCTGTAACCTGGGACAGACCTGGGTGTGCACCTGTAACCTGGGACAGACCTGGGTGTGTAACTGTAACCTGGGACAGACCTGGGTGTGCACCTGTAACCTGGGACAAACCTGGGCGTGCACCTGTAACCTGGAAAGACCTGGGCATGCACCTGTAACCTGGGACAGACCTGGGTGTGCACCTGTAACCCAGGACAGACCTGGGTGTGCACCTGTAACCTAGGACAGACCTGGGCGTGCACCTGTAACCTGGTACAGACCCGGGCATGCAGCTGTCACCTGGGGCAGACCTGGGCGTGCACCTGTCACCTGGGACATACCTGGGAATGTACCTGTAACCTGGTACAGACCCGGGCGTGCACCTGTAACCTGGGACAGACCTGGGTGTGCACCTGTAACCCAGGACAGACCTGGGCGTGCACCTGTAACCTAGGACAGACCTGGGCGTGCACCTGTAACCTGGTACAGACCCGGGCATGCAGCTGTCACCTGGGGCAGACCTGGGCGTGCACCTGTCACCTGGGACATACCTGGGCATGTACCTGTAACCTGGTACAGACCTGGGCGTGCACCTGTAACCTTGGAATGAACAAAGAGCCATTTTATCCGAACTTCAAGAGTCGTGATTCAAGCAGGATTATTGCTGTGTAACCTAAACCCCAGTGACAGGCAGGCCCTGCAGTTGGATCACCCCCCCTCCCCTTCCTGGTAAATGCTCTATTACACTGAGAGGGGGATTTAGATGCAGTTAAGATTAACTTCAAACATGGAATGAACGGGGTCATCTGCAGGGCATCCACGGGATTAGGGAGGGCCGCCCTCTGTAAATTTAGTATTTCTATTTAAGAGTAAAAATAAACGCCCATTTGTTTGTCTCTGATTTACACACAGGGGTGTAGCTTCAAAGGGAGGGGGATGATTGGGGTGTCATCCCCTCCCCCACTAATAACATTATTGTCAAAGGAATAGTTGGGTACAGGTGCTTTCAGTGGGGTGTGGTGAGGTGTCTGTCGGATTTCACCTGGGATATTTGCTTGCATACACTGACAAAAACACACACACACTTTCTCTCATCCCTGTTTTGAAAACCCTACAAATGTTAATTTTACAAAATATTGTGCTTTTCTCGTTTAGTACTCCTATTAATGTGAATTTCTCTCTTTCCCTTTCCAATGCCTCTTAAACCCCACTAGTGCGCCCTATGTCATATCATCAGGTCTTGAGTCAGGGCACCACGCGGGTCGACGGCGTCCCCCCACTTATTTTACTGGGTTTTTACCGGGTGGACACTTTCCCCCTGCACAAAAGCTGGACTTCACTCTATGGCCTCGACAATGTTGCTGCTCCTGAGTTTCAAAAAGAGAAGGGAAATCCAGAGAGAAAAGGACTTTCTTTAAAGGATTCCCCTTCTCCTACAACGCTCCCCTGGTATGACGTCATGCCAAAACTTCTCCATTAGTGAGAAGTGAGCAGTGTGAGCACGCGCACATCGATGTGTCTGCTGTCACTGCAGTCCGGAAAAAAAACGGACCGCCTGCACCAGGGCACAAAACAGAGCCCAATAGAGACCAGTTTCCAGCCCCCCTTTAAAAAACTGCCGGTGCTCAGACCCAGTGAGAACCGGCCCACTTAAACCCTAGGGTACGCGGTTGACAATCTTTGGCTCAGTGCAGAGAAGTGCGTGGGCCACACGCAGGGAGGGGTTGTCGCACTGTCACATACCTACCTTCATGAAGTGATAGTCCACAAAGATACCATCCATTGCACTACCACTGTAGACAACACCACACCGATGATTGAACACCTCAATTTTCGACTCCACAGAGACGGCAGAACGACCATGAGAGGCACCTGTGACCTTCATCTACGACCCCCTGACCCCACCCATGCTTCTGCAATGCCATTCCCAAATTCATTACCTAATTCACCATCAACCCGAAGCACTGCGTCTTCCTCTGTTACCTTAACTTCCACCTTGACGACCTCAAGGACACAAACACCGACAAACTCCTAGAATGTGCTTTGGTGGAGCAAATTTTTCCTTAAAGCTTTGTCTGGTTTCTGCTTTTCGGCTTGCGTGATACTTTAAATTAATTTAGCAGATTTGTATAGCACAAATTATGACCAATCACAGATTAAGTGATTATATGCGGACAATCTGGTAATAATAGATCGGTCTGCAAAGAAAGTTGAATACGTTTAATGAATACTGCAGTTTAAAAAAACTCGTAGTTAACATGGATAAAACAAAGATTTTGAGCTTTGGAAGAAGGAAAATAAAGTTCAACTGGTTTTTGGGCTCCACGATGTTGGAAAAGGTAGATGAATATAGGTACCTGGGGATGTGGTTTCAGAAAAGTCTGAACTGAGATACCCATCTCGATGCACTACAACTGAGGACATCAGCTTCGGTAAGCGGACTAAAAAAATTAAATGGAGTCTATGGCGAAAAATCGGATAGACCGGTTTTAAAAGCTTATACTGCCATGGTACCACCACAATTCCTATATGGAACGGAACTGCTATACCCGAGTGGTAAAAATGGATGGGACGCCGAGGAGGGAAAAACCCTGAAAAACGTATTATATTGCCGAAATCCTCAATGGTCCAGGCAGTGAGATTAGAAACAGGAGCCACCCCATGGGGTATAATGGCTTGCATGCCCTATTAAGATTCTGGCAACGCCAGGGAACGGGAGAAGAATATAAAATTTTGCATTGGTGCAGAAATGAGGTAGTGAAGAGCGAGCTAATGTGGGCAAAAGGGATAAGAGAAACTATTATCAAAGCTTGTAGTATGATGAGACTCAAGCTGTGCCCCCTGACTTTACAAATTGAGGTTAGGGCCTTGGGGAAAGAAATCTCTCGCGCCCAGGACCAAGATTACTTCTTGAGGAAAATATCTGTACGCTTTATGGCTACCTCGTGGCAAAATGAACAACACTACCCTTATATTGATAGATTACCCTGTCGCTGGTAAAGAAGAGAAGTACTATGGCTGAGAATTGGTGTTAACCCTTGCCATGATAACAACGGGGTTAAAAGGGTAATGATTGATAGCAAGGGGAAGTGAGTCTGTACCCTGGGAACAACCTGTGATATTTTACATCTTTTTTTGGATTGTCAGAAGGTTTTACATATGCGGAAAGAGATTCTTCATATTTTTTTAAAAGGATGGTATTACCAATAGGGTACAAGCCGTAGAGCTTTTAATTGAAATGAGAAATTTAGATATCGCTTGCACAGTGGGGACGTTCATTCTAAAAGTTAAAGAAACCCTTAAATGTGAATAGAACTGAAATACCTGTTTTACCATATAATGCGGTGCACGTCACGGATCGAGGGAAGGATTACTGATTTTATTTATATGAATTTTATGATCATGTTTTTTTAGAACTGTGATTTTAGGAGCTGTATTTATGAAGATTTTAAATGTTTAAGGACCATTTAGTCCAAACAAACTTTATTTTAATCTGAAAAAAGTGATTTGTAGAGAATCAGCAGATGTTTGGCTACCCTCACTCGAGCCGGGATCTCCAGCTCTCGAGTCATTATCTCTGGACGCTGCACCATATCCTCTCCACTCCTGTGATACTTGTTTATAACAGCTTCTTTAGTCAATGCAAATCAGTGGCACACGTTTCATCAAGCCCAGAATAGTGAAAGGCTGAGTGGATTGATGGGTTCAAATTCGGGATTTAAAGTTTGAACTCTCATTAGCAGGTCTTGAATCTCCTGTTTTCTTTACCATAATCTAAGCGCCATATGTGCATAACAAATGCAAGAGAAACAAATGATGGACGGAATACGGAACAATGCAAACATTTGCCCCAGGTCACAAAGATCTGGGTTTATTCCTTTCTTTGTTTGCTCAGCATGCCACCCCAGAATGGACCCAGCCATATGCAAATCATTCTTGACTCTGTTCTTCATGAAGTCAGTCCAGCCCCAACTGCCAAACCAGGTCCTCCTTCGAATGGAAACAAGCATTCTGGAACCGGTTTCAGGGCATCACCCCCATCAGCCAGGCTAGCTTGAATCCAGTGTCACAGTGAGCACGGGACCCACGTCTGGGCATACCCTTCCCACTTAGGGCAACACATGCAAAAGAAACAATTGATGGTTGGAATGCTGAATAATGCAAACATTCACCCCCAGTCACACAGATCTGGGTTTAATTCATCGTTCTTTTGCTCACCACGCCACCCCAGTTTGGACTCAGTCATATGCAAAGAATGATGGATTAAACCTAGATCCTTGTGACTGTGGGTGAATGTTTGCATTGTTCAGCATTCCGTCAATCAATTGTTTCTTTTGCATTTGTTGCCCTAAGTGGGAAGTGTATGCCCAGATGTGAGTCCCGTGCTCACCACACCACTGGATTCAAGCTCGCCTGGCTGATGAAGGGTGATGCCCTGAAACCGGTCATAGGACGCTTGTTTCTGGTTCTGGGAGGACCTGGCTTGGAAGTTCAGGCTGGGTCAGGGTCAAGACTGATTTGCATATGGCTGGGTCTAAACTGGGGTGGTGTGGTGAGCAAAAGAATGATGGATTAAACCCAGATCCTTGTGATTGGGGGTGAATGTTTGCATTGTTCAGTATTCCATCCACAATTGTTTCTTTTGCGTTATGTTCATAACAGGCATAGGGTCACAAGATTACATGCATAGGGCGGACAAGGTTAATTTACTAGAACAATGATGCCATTTAGCGTGCATTTAAAGTGTGCTTTCTGACAGATTTCTTTGCTTCTCCGATGACTCAGGCTGCACGCATTTAAGCGTGCTTTTTGATAGATTTTCACGCCTTCTGGCGAGCTGCATTTTTTGGTTTGACCAATGGCAATTATTTCATCGACTTCTGTCAGAGTGCATTTGAAGTGGGATTAATAGCGGCATATTTTTTTTAGGATTTTGCGACGCATTTCACACATTTACAGCAAATATCTCAGATGCCTTTTAAATCATTATCTCGTCACACCACCCTTTCATAAAGTGTTTGCTGGATGAATTTTTCAAGTTTATCCTCTGGACTTTGTTAAATCTCACAATGAATGGACGCTTTGGCGCTTTTCAAAACATTACCTATTTCGACCTCCGACCTCCGACGCTTTTCACATCAGTTTCTCATTACAGCACGTTTTTAAAGTGGGCTTGTTGCATGACTTTCTTTGTCTTTAATTTTTGCCTCAGGGGCGGCCTTAGGCATGTGCAAGCTGTGCACCTGCACAGGGCCACCAAACCCCAGGGGCCTCCATGCCAATATATATCTTTAATATAATAATCCTCCGAGGATGGATACATATTTATTTGCGTGGCGGCCCCTGGCAGGGATTTGGCGGCCTCCAGCTCTGTTCCACTTCCAAACACCCTGACACCAGTCCCTCCCCCTCTTCACTGGCCTCCGTGCCTGCGTTCCTCCTTGTTCCTGAGTTGGGGGGGCGGGGGGGGGGGGGTTCCGCCCCGCCTGGACCCCCTCTTCCGGGGCCCCCTACCTACGCTCCCTGCCCAGGGCCGCCATGAGCCTAGAGCCGCCCCTGCATGCCTTATCTCTAAATCCCTTTCTATGGACGCAGTTGCCTGTTTTTTTCTGGTAAAGTCCTTTTAGCTAATGTTCGCCTGGCTGCACGCATTGCAAGCCTGCTTTCGTTTGACCAACATTGTTTTCGCTCTATTCTTATCTTCTCAGCACGCATTTGCACTGTGCTTGTTTGACGCACAATTTCTTAATTTTTGGGGCGTCCCGGCTCCTTCTAACTTTGTTTTGGGCTTCTACCTCACGGATGTGCCATATGTTGACTTAAAACCGTAAAAGCTTAAAGGCCGCTCTAGACTTCACGGACTGATTAACTGTGCGATAAGATCTGATTTCATGGAAAAGCCTTCCAGCTCCTAAGGCGGGTGCTTTAATCATTGTTTACCACTTAGCGGTGCACAACAAATGCTTAAGACTTTATACATCGGTGCCAAGTACTCTTCATGCCACAGTGACTTTTTAGGACACTCCGTAGATATGGGCTGCCTTGTATTAATTAACATCCTTTATTTCGGCATTTGTAAAAATTACATTTCAAATTAAATAAAAACAATAGGCCTAAAAGACATTAAAACAAAAGCTGAAAATCGCATCTAAAAATTCTAGATCTGTTTAAAGGTGCCCGCATTTGCAGATCTTTCCTCCTTTACTTACATACCTCCCTTGCAGATGGCTTGATGTTTACATCCTGCCCATAACTGCTTCCCCCACTTTATAATACAACTAGTAACAGCACAATATATTGCTTTTTTGTTAAAAAAAACAAAAAGTCATAATACATTAACAGTTTCAGTAAATTTTATTGCAGAACTATGCACCAAGCTATAACTTACAACAACAAAAAACATATTTATAATTAATCACATAGGCGGAACTCAATGCATTTACCAATGCTTGTAAAACTTGTAACACTGTCTGGGCATTAGTTGTACCTCATTAGTACCAGTTTAACACCCAAATATAGGAATAAGTTACAGAAAGTTGAGCAGTCACCTTTGCAAAGGGGCTTCCACTGTGCGGTAACACTTGTTGCATTTTTATTAACTTTTGAACAATTTGAGCTAGAAAAAATTTATTTTGTTAAAATCTACAATTTAGGCAGCAGATGACAGATTATGTGGCAAATGCGGCAAATTTACAACAATGCAAAAATCACCACGGCCGCACAATTCCAGTGGCCCTGCCCATAGATTTGTTTCTTGTTATTAATAAGCAAATAAGAGTAAGAAATGCAAACAGAAAGAAGCTTGAAGGTGCATAGACATATAACTAAACCACCAATCATGCAATAAAACAAAACAAAACATAATACAATGCATACACAATTGTTGGACAGGCCTCGTGGCCGGGCTGTCCCCTCACCGCATGGCGGGTCGCGGACCCCTGCTCCTCCTGTTCCCCGGACAAGAACCACCCCCGCAACCCGCCGGGGCAACCTCCGGCGCCTCCCCGACGGAACCCTGGCTCCTGAACACCACCGTATCGGCTGGCCCGGGTCCTTTCCAGAAACCCTGTCCCCGGCCCAGCCGCCATTTTGGACACTACTCGACCAGGCCTCGTGGCCTCGGGTCGACCTCGGCCTCGGGCCCAGCCAGGCCCCGACATCGAGGCACCACCATCCACCCAGGGGGTGAAGAGACTACTTGGCAGGCCAATGGGAGAAGGAGTGTCAACGGCTCCCCTCCACCAGGTGTCGATCGCCCCCAGCCTCCCTGGGCGCTGGCTCCACCCCCCTGCTGGGTGTCTGGACTCCCTCATCCCGGACCTCCCGACCTCCAAGTGCGAGGGTCCGGACATGAAAGGGCGCCAGGCCTATACCTGGGGCAGCTCCAGAGCAGGAAGGCAGTTGTATCCTGGAGTCGAGAGACACCGAGACGAACTCATCCTTGGAGGCCTGCTGGCGCTGCCGCGGCTCCTCTTCGTGAACCATCTTGAAGGCCTGCTGGCGCTGCCGCGGCTCATCCTTTCGTGAACCATCTTGAAGGCCTGCTGGCGCTGCCGTGGCTCATCCTTTCGTGAACCATCTTGAAGGCCTGCTGGCGCTGCCGCGGCTCATCCTTTCGTGAACCACCTTGAAGGCCTGCTGGAGCTGCCGCGGCTCATCCTTTCGTGAACCATCCTGAAGGCCTGCTGGCGCTGCCGCGGCCCCTACTTGCGAACCATCAGCTCGAGGATTGTGAGCTCCACACCTGCTACCCCCGTACCTGTCCGGTACTGAGACTGACCCGCTACCCTTTCCCCCAAAGAGACTAGAATTGACAGGATCCTCGTATCCTGGCCCTGCTGTACCGTCAATTACCTTGCTCTTAAGATATATAAAAGTGTGAAGAACTCGTCCCTGTGTGGTATCTATCTGTGGGGGGGAAGTTACCTGTCTGTACGATTACCGGAGAGGACCCTCACCGGAGGCCTCTCCCCCCTGTACTCGGCCGACCCTCCGGGTCCCCGTCTAACATTGGTGGCCAGCGGCGCGATCCGTGCCGACGCATAATCGTACAGAGAGTAACTCACCCCACGACACACAGCCATCATGACGACAAAGGAGAGTGGAACAACGGAAAAATTTTAGATGGAAAAGCTGGAAGAATACAGCCACAAAGAACTAAAGCAATTTTGCATAGAGCTGGGCATTGCTACCACGGGACTGAGCACGAAAGATGACCTCAAGCACGCCTTAGAAGCTTGGGTGAAGACGGAAACATCCCCACCCCAAAATCAAAGCCTCGAGACCACCGAAACAAGTACCACCCCTGCAGACGAAAGAAAATCGGGCCTCTCGTCCGAAGAGGCCCGAGAACGGGAGAAAAGCCGGCTCCACGAATTGGAGCTGGCTCGACTCCGCTTAGATGGAGAACTCAAATTGGCAGAACAAAAAATAACACTCGAACACTTACTGCTCAGGGAAGAACGAGAAGAGAAAAAGAGCCAGAGGGAGCTGGAAGAAAAAAGACTAGCCTACGAGCATGAGCGCAACTTGAAGGAGCTAGAAATTCGACGGCAGAACAAAGACCTCGGCGTCTCCGGGCACCAGAGCCCCACTGCTCCGACAGACCCCAAGGTCCACATCCCTAAGGACGTCGTCCGGGAATACTACCGGAACGATGATATCCAGCAATGGTTTAAAGCCTACGAGGTAGCAATGACCTCCCACCGAATTCCACGGAGCGACTGGGGAGCCGGGCTATGGGGTAAATTCGTTAACGAAGGAAGAGACGCCCTGCTGCAACTCCCCGACCACCAGATGACATCCTACGACCACATGAAGGCCGCCCTCCTCACTCGCTATGGGCTCACGCCCGAGATGTACCGGCAGAGATTTCGGGACTGCAAACGAATCCCTGGTACAACTTGGGTGGAGTATGTGAACTTTTTTAGCCGAGCCTTTGAGGGATGGATCAAGGGCAGCCAGGTCACCACCTACGAGCAATTATTCAACCTTATTGTATGGGAGCACCTCTCCAATAATTGCTTTGTCGAACTAAGACAGCACCTCCTTGATAGTAAACTGACCGAACCTCGGAAACTCGCCATCGAAGCAGACCGATGGGAAAGCACCCAAGTCCCTCGAAACTGGCCCAGCGAGCAAAACAGAGCCTCCCAAGGGCCCCACCGGCCACGGGGAGGAGGAGGAGGCCAGGGTCGGGGCCGGGACACCGTCACGGTGCCCTTCACTAGCAACCCCCCGCCCCCGGCCGGAAGAGGTAGCCCTCCAACGCGACCAGGTTTCCGCGCCAACGTTACCTGCCACAAATGCCGGCGACCCGGCCACTACGCCAATGATCCCAACTGCCCGAAAAATCAGAGTCCCATGAACCGCCAGATCACCGCCGCCGCTCTGGGAGAAGAGCCAGGTCAAGAAGACGCCGAAGAGTACGAGCCGTACCAGCCCGAGTGGGAACCAGCTGCCATGTCCCTGGTCTGTCTAGGAGAGAGGGACATGGTCCCGCGGGCGCCCATCCCCTCCAACACGCAGAAATACAGCCAGTGGGTCACAATCAATGGACGCCGGGCGGAAGCCCTCCGTGACACAGGGGCCAGTGTGACCGCAGTCCGCTGCCACCTGGTGACCCCTGACCAGATCCTACCAAATGTACTTTGTCCAGTGCGGTCGGCCATCATCCACAGGCCATCATCCACAGGAACACCATCCGTCTCACGACCAGCACCGACAACACCCTGACCAGCGCCGAACACCTGCATTTCCAGATCCACACCAACCCGAACACCACCCTCAGAGCCACCCTGATCTACCGACCCCCGGGACCACGCACGCAATTCAGCGAGGACATCGCCGACTTCGTCAGCCCGCACGCCCTCCCCTCCGCTGACTACATCCTCCTGGGGGACCTCAACTTCCATCTGGAGAACAACAACGACCGCAACACCAGCACCCTGCTCGACAACCTCGCCAACCTGGGACTCAAGCAACTGGTGTCCACCCCCACCCACCTCGCCGGACACACACTCGACGCCGTCTTCTCATCCAGCACAGACATCGACTTCAGCCACGCCACAGAGCTTCAATGGACGGACCACAGCTGCGTCCACTTCTCCTTCAAGAGAACGACGACCCACCAACACCAGCAACAGACCGCCCGCAGAAGCTGGAACAAGATCACAGCAGACCAGCTCGCCACCTCCCTGAGCCAACACCCTCCTGCCAGCTCAGCGAACCCCAGCCAGGCCGCCGACAACCTCACGAAGTGGATCAGCAACTGCGCGGACGAACTCGCCCCGCTGAGGACCCCGCCCAGCAGACCCGGCAGCAAGAAGGCCCCATGGTTCACCGACGAACTCAAAAGCTCCAAGAAGAACTGCCGAGCCCTCGAGAAAGTCTGGAAAAGGGAACCGACACCGGACAACAGAACCTCCTACAAACTTGCCACCCGGAAACACCACCAGCTGATCCGCGCCGCCAAGAAAACTGCATTCAAGGACCGGTTGGACAACAACGCACACAACTGCAAGGAACTCTTCAACATCGTGAAAGAGCTTTCCAACCCCAGCGCAGGAAACAACGACATCACCCCATCGCAAGACCTCTGCAACTCCCTCGCCTCATACTTCCACAACAAGATCACGGACATACACAGCAGTTTCAACAACCAACCAACGCACACCACGACCGACCAGCCACCCCCCCCCACCACCACCCTCCACGCCTGGACCCCGATCAGCACCGAAGACACCATCCGCACGATGAACTCCATCCACTCCGGATCACCGACCGACCCCTGCCCTCACCACGTCTTCAACAAGGCCGACGCTGTCATCGCACCCCACCTGCGAGACACCATCAACACCTCCTTCGACACCGCCATCTTCCCTGAAAGCTGGAAACACGCCGAACTCAGCGCTCTACTCAAGAAACCAACAGCGGACCCCACCGACCTCAAGAATTACCGCCCCATCTCGCTTCTCCCGTTTCCAGCCAAAGTCATCGAGAAGACCGTCAACAAGCAGATGGCCGCCTTCCTCAAGACGAACGGATCCCTCGACCCCTCACAGTCCGGCTTCCGAGCCAAACACAGCACCGAGACCGCCCTCATCGCCGCCACCGATGACATCCGAGCCCTGATGGACAATGGAGAAACAGCGGCCCTCATCCTCCTAGACCTCTCCGCGGCATTCGACACGGTCTGCCACCGCACCCTAGTACGGCGCCTCAGCAACATCGGAATCCAGGACAAGGCGCTGGAATGGATCATCTCCTTCCTGGACGGAAGAACACAGAGAGTCCGCCTACCACCGTACAAGTCAGAAGCCTCCAAAGTCATCTGCGGCGTCCCCCAAGGATCATCCCTGAGCCCCACCCTCTTCAACGTCTACATGAGCCCCCTCGCGGCCATCGTACGCAAACACCACCTCAGCATAATCTCCTACGCCGACGACACCCAGCTGATCCTCTCCCTGACCAACGACCCCGCCGCCGCCAGAGCCAACCTGCACGAAGGGATGAAAGAGGTAGCCGAGTGGATGACGACCAGCCGCCTGAAACTGAACTCGGACAAGACGGAGGTCCTCATCCTGGGCTCCTCACCCTCCGCCTGGGACGACTCCTGGTGGCCTCCCGCCCTGGGCACCGCACCCAAACCGACAGACCATGCACGAAACCTGGGCTTCACCCTGGACTCCTCCCTCTCCATGACCAGGCAAGTCAACAGCGTCTCCTCGGCGTGCTTCAACATCCTACGCATGCTACGGAAGATCTTCTGGTGGATCCCCACAGAGACCAGGAAGACCGTCACCCAGGCCCTCGTCACCAGCCGACTGGACTACGGCAACGCCCTCTACGCCGGGACCACCGTCAAGCTCCAGAAGAGACTCCAGCGGATCCAAAACGCCTCAGCCAGACTCATCCTCGACATCCCACGTTCCAGCCACATCTCCGGACATCTGAGAGACCTTCACTGGCTCCCCGTCAACAAAAGAATCACCTTCCGCCTCCTCACCCACGCACACAAAGCCCTACACGACCAAGGCCCGAGCTACCTCAACAGCCGAGTCAACTTCTACGCTCCCAAACGCCACCTCCGATCAGCCAACCACGCCCTCGCCGCCGTCCCCCGCATCCGAAGAGCGACTACAGGAGGAAGGTCCTTCTCCTACCTGGCCGCCAAGACCTGGAACTCCCTCCCGTCCGACCTGCGCCTGACCCAAGACCACCTCTCCTTCAGGAAGAAGCTGAAGACCTGGCTGTTCGAGCAGTAGCGGCACCCCCCCCCCCCCCAGCGCCTTGAGACCCTACGGGTATGTAGCGCGCTTTATAAGTGTATTTGATTGATTGATTGATTGAGACAACTTCGAAAGCCTGTGCCAGATGGCCCGCATCCCCTTCGAGTGGGGGGGGGGGTGTCCGGCATGCTAAAAGTAACTGTCCGCGACGATGCCCCGGTGGACTGCCTTCTGGGGAACGACCTCGAAAGCTCCCCCTGGTCAGCCGTTGAGCGGAGGGAGCACCTGGGGATGCTTAGTCTCCCTGAATGGGTCTGCGTAACGACCCGATCCATGGCCGCCCGCGCCATCCCCAGCCAAGAGGAACCAGAGTGGCCCGAGCCTCCCCCACCGATTGTCACAGAAGAAACCACCCCTGAGCCTGGTTCTCCGGGGTCCGACAACGAAGAACGGGATCAACCCCAAGACCTCCCGGAGCTGGCCCAGTGGCGCCAAGAAGGTGGCCCCACTCAGGAACAGTTCCGCCAGGAACAAAGAGAGTGTCCCTCCCTCGAGGGCCTCCGACAACAAGCCATAGCCCAGAGCGCAGGGGATACATTGGGGGCCCACTGGATCTGCTGGGACAACGAGCTGCTCTACAGTGAGCAAAATATCGCCGAACTTGGAGCCAGCCGGGTGCTGGTGGTCCCCCTCCGATTCAGAGACTTCCTATTGAACTTGGCACACGATGTGCCTCTTGCCGGGCACCTGGGGCAGGACAAGACATACAGCCGCCTGGTGACCCACTTCTACTGGCCGAAGATGCGGAACGATGTAGCGAACCACTGCCGGGCCTGTCCCACCTGCCAGGCCAGCGGGAAAAGCGGTCGAAAACTGAAGGTCCCCCTGCAACCCTTTCCCATCGTCACCACCCCCTTTGAGCGGGTGGGAATAGACATTGTGGGGCCCCTGGAGCCCCGGACAGCACAGGGACACCGGTTCATCCTTGTCCTGGTGGACCATGCCACCCGCTATCCCGAGGCCATACCTCTCCGGACCGTGACGGCGCCCGTGGTGGGCCGAGCCCTGATGGGGATCTTCTCGCGGGTGGGCTTCCCCCGAGAAGTCGTCAGTGACAGGGGCACGAACTTTATCTCCAAGTACATGAAGTCCCTATGGCAACAGTGCGGGGTCACCTACAAATTCACGACCCCCTATCACCCGCAAGGGAACGGACTAGTAGAACGATTTAACCGCACCCTCAAAGGGATGATCATGGGCCTGGAAGAACCCCTACGTCGCCAATGGGACGTGCTGCTCCCGTGCCTCCTGTTCGCTTACAGGGAGGTCCCCCAGAAATCCCTGGGCTTCAGTCCGTTCGAACTCTTGTATGGACACCCCGTCCGGGGCCCCCTCAGCCTAGTCAAAGAAGGATGGGAGGTGGCCCCTCAGAAGACTCCCCCTGATGTATACAATTACCTCTTGACTCTCCGTAACCAGACCCGGGGGTTCAGGGAACTCGCCAAAGCCAACCTCGAAGCCAGCCAAGAGGACATGAAGCGCTGGTATGATCAGAATGCCTCATCCATCGAGTTCGAGCCGGGACAACAGGTCTGGGTGATGTCCCCGGTTGAACCTTGCGCCCTCCAGGACAAATGGACAGGACCCTTCAAAGTGGTGGAGCGCAAGGGCCCCGTCACCTACCTGGTGGACCTGGAGTCCCCCCGAAACCCCCTGCGGGTCCTCCACGCCAACAGACTCAAGCCCCACTTTGTACGCTCTGAACTTAGCCTCCTGATGGCTACCGACAGTGAGGATGAAGAAGACTCCGAGCCACTCCCCGATGTCCTGAAAACGCTCGAGAAAGACGGCTCCGTGGAGGGAGTCCACCTCTCCGAGGCCCTGTCCCCAGCGCAACGCCAAGACTGCCGAGAACTGCTTCTACAGTTTGCCGACCTGTTCTCCCTCATCCCTGGGGTCACCCCCTGGTGCCTCCACGACGTTGACACCGGGGATAGCCCCCCTATCCGACACAGGGCGTACAGGGTGCCTGATCGAGTATGCGCCTGCATCCAGTCGGAAGTCTCCAAGATGCTAACTCTGGGAGTGATCGAGCCATCCGACAGCCCCTGGGCCAGCCCCGTCGTGTTGGTCCCCAAGGCCGCCGCCCCGGGCGTCACCCCCGAGCTCAGGTTCTGTGTAGACTATCGGGGTCTGAACGCCGTCACCAGGACCGACGCTCACCCCATTCCCCGGGCAGATGAGCTGATCGACCGCATGGGGGCCGCCCGCTACCTGAGCATCTTCGATTTAACAGCGGGCTATTGGCAGATCGGCCTCACTCCCGGTGCCCAGGAGCGATCCGCCTTCTCCACCCCGGACGGCCACTAGCACTTCAAGGTGATGCCATTCGGAATGAAAAACGCACCGCCACCTTCCAGAGACTCGTGAACAAAGTCTTGGCGGGTCTGGAGGAATTCAGCGCCACCTATTTGGACGATATTACTGTGTACAGCCGCCACTGGGCAGAATACCTCCACCGCCTCCGGGAGGTCCTGAACGCCCTCCGGCAGGCCGGGCTAACAATCAAGGCCAGCAAGTGCCAGATTGGCCAAGGGTCCGTGACCTACCTGGGACACCAGGTGGGAAGTGGCCTGGTGGCCCCCCTCCAGCTCAAGATTGCCGCCATCCAAGCCTGGGAGCCCCCGGTCACCCAGACAGAGGTCCGAGCCTTCCTGGGGCTCACCGGGTACTACCGGTGCTTCGTTAAAGACTATGGAAGCATTGTAGGGCCACTCACAGAACTCACATCCAAAAAGAACCCCCAGAAAGTCAACTGGACGCCGGAATGTCAGGCGGCCTTTGAGAACCTGAAGTCCGCCATGTACACCTCCCCCGTACTCCAAGCCCCAGACTACAGCCGGGAATTCATAGTGCAGACGGACGCCTAAGATCATGGCATAGGAGCCGTCCTCTCCCAACTCAACACCGAGGGGGTCGATCAGCCAGTGGTCTTCATCAGCCGACGCCTGCTGCCCGAGAACAGCGCTGGAGCACCATCGAGCGGGAGGCCTTCGCCGTAGTGTGGGCCCTCAAGAAGCTCCGGCCCTATCTCTTCGGTACCCACTTCCGGGTACAAACAGATCACCGACCCCTGCAATGGCTGATGCAGATGCGGGGAGAAAACCCGAAGCTGTTGCGTTGGTCCATCTCCCTGCAGGGGATGGACTTCACCGTGGAGCACCGCCCAGGCCAAGATCACGCCAACGCAGACGGCCTGTCCCGCTTCTTCCGCCTCGGCGGGGAGAGTACCCAAGAGGATGGCTGACTCTCCCTGCCTTCAGCTGGGGGGGACGCATGTTGGACAGGCCTCGTGGCCGGGCTGTCCCCTCCCCGCATGGCGGGTCGCGGACCCCTGCTCCTCCTGTTCCCCGGACAAGAACCACCCCGCAACCCGCCGGGGCAACCTCCGGCCCTTCCCCGACGGAACCCTGGCTCCTGAACACCACCGTATCGGCTGGCCCGGGTCCTTTCCAGAACCCCTGTCCCCGGCCCAGCCGCCATTTTGGACACTACTCGACCAGGCCTCGTGGCCTCGGGTCGACCTCGGCATCGGGCCCAGCCAGGCCCCGACATCGAGGCACCACCATCCACCCAGGGGGTGAAGAGACCACTTGGCAGGCCAATGGGAGAAGGAGTGTCAACGGCTCCCCTCCATCAGGTGTCGATCGCCCGCAGCCTCCCTGGGCGCTGGCTCCACCCCCCTGCTGGGTGTCTGGATTCCCTCATCCCGGACCTCCCGACCTCCAAGTGCGAGGGTCCGGACATGAAAGGGCGCCAGGCCTATAACTGGGGCAGCTCCAGAGCAGGAAGGCAGTTGTATCCTGGAGTCGAGAGACACCGAGACAAACTCATCCTTGGAGGCCTGCTGGCGCTGCCGCGGCTCATCCTTTCGTGAACCATCTTGAAGGCCTGCTGGCGCTGCCGCGGCTCCTCTTCGTGAACCATCTTGAAGGCCTGCTGGCGCTGCCGCGGCTCATCCTTTCGTGAACCATCTTGAAGGCCTGCTGGCGCTGCCGCGGCTCATCCTTTCGTGAACCATCTTGAAGGCCTGCTGGCACTGCCGCGGCTCATCCTTTCGTGAACCATCTTGAAGGCCTGCTGGCGCTGCCGCGGCTCATCCTTTCGTGAACCACCTTGAAAGCCTGCTGGCGCTGCCGCGGCTCATCCTTTCGTGAACCACCTTGAAAGCCTGCTGGCGCTGCCGCGGCCCCTACTTGCGAACCATCAGCTCGAGGATTGTGAGCTCCACACCTGCTACCCCCGTACCTGTCCTGTACTGAGACTGACCCACTACCCTTTCCCCCAAAGAGACTAGGATTGACAGGATCCTCGTATCCTGGCCCTGCTGTACCGTCAATTACCTTGCTCTTAAGATATATAAAAGTGTGAAGAACTCGTCCCTGTGTGGTGTCTATCTGTGGGGGAGAAGTTACCTGTCTGTACGATTACCGGAGAGGACCCTCACCGGAGGCCTCTCCTCCCTGTACTCGGCCGACCCTCCGGGTCCCCATCTAACAACAATCTAAAATAAACCCCAAGTCTAACAAATAAAAATTAAATCGATGCAAATATACAAAGCGGCTAAGATTGTTAGAGCAGTCGGCATGCAGCTCCAATAATGCCCCCAAACTCTCCAGGCCTCTGTGATCCCTTCATTAGCACACATCTTACATGACCTGAAGGTAGGACTTAAAGGAATGCCTTAATTTTAATATCTTGACAGTGTAACTATTTATGTATGGGGGTCGTTATACCAATAAACGTCTTTGTAATGCCACAGCTTAGCTTCCTAGTTTTTGTGTTATTTTAATTATCACATTTATTATAAAGGTTGTAGGAGATTCTTGCATTCCAATACCTGTGTTACATTCCTGTGAAATTGGCAAGTACTGCTAATGTAAAAACTGCAATTAGTTCACATTGCATAGTAAAGGCAGGTGTCTAGTCTGTAAGATTTTACCACATGGTAAAATTGTATGGAATTAGCACTTAGGCAAATACTGCAGATGCGCATTAAAACTGGAACTCACAATTTTGTGGATTAAAAAAGAAAGACAAGGAAAGACCAGGCAGAGAGCACCCTGTCCCCTGTGGCTGCCTACCAACACCTTTCCCATTACTAGTGCCAGAAAACCACTAGTTTTCACCCTGATACCGGTATTGGTGAACTATCATCCATCATCCTCTTGTGCAACAGGGACCAAGACATCCACGTGATCATCAGGATTATCATATCACACTGTTATGATTCACAGTGTACCCCAATATTGGCCTGGGCAATCAACTAACCTTTCACCTACATTTACTCTGCCATTGTACTGTACAACAGGTTTTGTGCTGACCCTTTACCTAGTTAGGTGCTGAATAGATGTTGTGTGGTTTTCTCCGAAAACTAGCCTCTATTACTCTGGGATACTGGGAATGGGACTTCCTGTACTGAAGTCTATATCGCTGCCACCACTGGACTCAACCCTCCCTGGGGAGTCCAGAAAACAATAACTGCGCGCAGGGGAGATTCTACCCTCCAGAGATAATTTCTCTCTGGTGAAGGCCCTCTCAGCCTCATTTATCCTCTCCAGTGCTAAGACCCTCTCAGTCTCTAGCTTTTTCTCCTCCACACCCAGCTGCGCCATTTCCTTGGCCTGCTCTAACCTGAGCTGTTCCAAAGCCAGCTAGTGCTCCCTTTCTTCCCTCCTATCTACCCACTCCTCTGGGGACAGCGAACGGGAAAGGGATGAGGCACTGCCTCCAACACTGGACCCAGCAAGGGACTCCCTATCTATGGGGTCTTCACTAGTTACTGGTGTCCAGGCAGTGTCATTTTCTTCCTCCTCACTGCGCTCAAGATCCCATTGGTCCTTTTGCCATAGGATTAGGTTGTCCCTCAGTTTGGACTGGGTGTCTGACTCGCCCAACTCTATGTCTCTCTCTTCACAGAACCTTACCAACTCTAACATACTGTATCTAAACAGACCACAGGAATTAAAAGCAGGCTCCATTTTGGCGGACGTTCTTGAGAAAACTTCAACACAAGGAACCGAGGTGTCTGAGCTAAAACAGGAGTACACAATTCACAAGGAGATAACTTTAGGAGAAGAAATAATGGAACTAAAAACACAATAATCCCCAAAATGTGATTATCTAAAATGCAGAGTTTTGTGGTGTAGCCAGCTGCTGCTGTGGTATAGCGCAAAAGCAAGTCCTTTTCCCACCGCTGATCACCAATGTTAGAAATGGCGATTTCCAGTTGGCTAAGGCTTGCGCCAAAGCCAGGCAGAGACCACCATTCTAAGTCAGGGCAAGGAAGTCACCCGTCAAGATAACCCCTGCTCATCCTCTTGGTAGCTTGGCACGAGCAGTCAGGCTTATCTCAGAGGCGATGTGTGAAGCGTTTGCGCGCGCACCCATCAACAGCACCCAAGCCCCACCACAAAGGAAACTCCACACAAAGTTATATATAAAAATAGCCTTTGTATTATACCACACACATTAGATAATAAACACACACTTTACAATGTGCCATAGGCACGGGCAGAATTTAGCGGGTGTTATATACATGGGACAGAGCCACATGGACCACTGTCAGGAATATGCACTTTTAGAACTAGCACTTGGTAGAATTAGCACTTTGTAGGAGTAACGCTTAGCACATATAATAACTGTAGCACCAAATAGCAAATGTAGCACACAACCAGTAACCAGTGGTAAAAGGTAAGTACCACCTACGCAATCCTAAACACCTTAGACAAATATCACGCAGGAAACCATGAACTCACTATTATCACCTATACTAGGAAAAACAACCTCCTGAGCATAAACATACATTCAGAGGTATAGGCATAAAGCATTACACATGATGCAGAAATCTCATTAGGCAGGTAATCACATTTGCGCAAAGGGTCACAGAGGGCATGAACCTGTACCCCACGCAAGGGTACCACACATAACTGTCCCCAGGCCAACTTGGCCTCCCAGGGGCTAGAACGCCCAATGTCCTGAATGTCTGGGCTGGCTGCGCAGGTAGGGCAAAGATTGCGCAAGGCCTAAACGAAGCAGCTGCCCACTTAGTGCTGGGCAGCTGTAGGACTGAGCCTGGCACCAGCGTGCCTCCTGGCTCTCTGTAGGGCTCCAAATGAACAGTAGGGCCCCAAACACAATGTGGGAGCCTCGTGGACACTATGAACCACAACTGGGCCCTCAAGGGCTCTAGAAACGAAATACGCCCTGGGAGCCTTCTAGGCTCTAGAAACAAATGCCCGGAATCGTTGGAGTCCCTCCTCTGGGGAATCGGAAAAACAATGGCCCCAGGAGCCCTCTTGGGCTCTGCAAACAACTGGGCCTTGCTCACCGGCTACTTCCGCTCGGTGCCGGTGCTCCTCTTGCCGGCACTCTGCTTCGGGGCTCTCTCTCCTTTAGGATGCGGGGCTCTACGGCAGTCAGGGGCTCTCCCACGCACCCCACGGCATTTCGGGGCTCTCCCTTGCTACCGGGAGCCCCGGGGGGGGGGGAGGGAAGAGCTTGTTACCTCTTTTCGGTGCAGGAGCACGGGGTAGGCTCCCGTCTGCTTCCTGCTGGGGCAGCCAATGGCAGCGCGGGTCGCCCGGCGAGACTCCCGCAGCCTTCACCAATGGCAGCGCGGCTCCCCGGGTGACGTCAGCGGCTGCTTCCTCGGCTTGCTTTCGCCGGGGACCTCGAACTCAGTGAAAATGAGGGGTAGGCTCCCTCAAGAAGCACACAATTGCGGGGTAGGCACCCGCTAAATTGAAATATAAAGCGGGGTAGGCACCCGCTCGGGGGGATAAAATCAGCACCAAGTCCCTGGCGGGGTGGGCACCCATCAGGGGCACAAGACGGCACCAAGGCAGGGGGATCCCTACGCCGGGGACTCCCTCTGCGGGACGGTCGCAGCTCTGTGCTGTAGTTTAAAAGCAGAAGCACTCCCAAGCACTCAGGGCACAGTGCTCCCCAGGCGCTTCAGGTCAAAGTTCACCTACCAGGTCCTTAGGAAGGTAAGCAGGGGGGCAAGGGCTGGACCCAGGGTCCAGCTCACAGAGCCCTCCAGGCAGGGAGGCAGTCCCTAGTGGCAGTATCCTCCTGGTGCTCAGCAGTAGCAGGCCCCCCCTCTTTAGGTCAGGAACAATAGAACAACTTGCATGGGGACACAGCCCCATTTTTATCCACAGAACTTCTTTGTTTTAGGGTGCAGGGTGGGGGAAAAACCAGACTCAACTGGTTTTGGAGCACTCTGTTGTGCTCAGCCCCTCTCACCATTCACTGGCCAGGCTAGGGACATCAGTCGCACCACAGGGGGCGGAGCCAGCATTGTGTGGGGAAAGACCAGCCCTATTCATGTCCCAGGTGCACTCCTCCCTCACATCAATCATGCAGATCTCACCACTCACCACCGGGGCAGACCCATCCTGACTCCTGGAGCCAGGCTCACCAGCCAGCTCCAGCCAATCACAAGCTAGACAGCCAATTCACATAAATTACACAGACATGCCAACTTCTAGAAGTGGAACTTCCACACTAGGCACATTCACGCCGCACATATCATCGCGCAGCATTTAATCACACGAGTCCGCACATACCAAACTCGACCCTGCACTCCCCAGCATCAGGAACTACCAGGGACACATACATTCCCCATGCATTCCTATGGGAGGGCAGGCCAACCTCACTAAACGCACGCACTTTACCCTGGGACAAAGTGGTAAAGTGCACCGAAGCCAAAAATCACTAACCCCAGGTCACAATTAAAAGCAAAAAAGTTCAGGGGTGAACCTGCCAGAAGGGCCAAGTCCAACAGTCCTGCCTTCCTCAGATTGTTTATTGTGCTTGGGCCAGACCTGATCATTCGCGAGCAGCTGCCCATTGCTCATCGTGTCAGGTTCAGAACTGCCTACATCTACCTTAGCGTAGGGATCCATAGTCTTCAAAACCCACCTGCAGGCAACCCTACAGCTCCAGAAGTGAATCCGAGGCCACAGAAGACTCCCCCAAGACTTGCCCTGAAAGGGCCAGTTATGGGGGCTCTTGCTATCAATTAGATCGCCCACAGCGCCATCTACCCACATAACATGACATAAGCCCACCCCCACTTTAACAACCAATGGACAGTCCTGATTGTGGCAACAACAAGTCTGAGATACAGCCAGACTTCATGACACCACAAGTGATGCCTTCCAAACCCGTCATGGTATTGAAGTGTGTGCAAAAAATAAATGATTCAGTTACAGAAAGCTGTTAAAAAGGGTTTGTCACAGTCAGCAAA
This sequence comes from Lissotriton vulgaris, assembly GCF_964263255.1. NCBI lineage: Eukaryota > Metazoa > Chordata > Amphibia > Caudata > Salamandridae > Lissotriton > Lissotriton vulgaris. The sequence continues at coordinate 89,889,236 of NC_141689.1, forward strand.
GTGGTAGACATTAATCGATTAAAGTCCTTCCTTTGCAGAATGGACGTTCACATAAGCTGCTGACCTTGTTTCACCCTGGTCTGAACTGCTGCCAACTAATCTGATTAAACCTCTTACCTGCTCAGCTGTGCCTAATGCTTTGAAGGCAGAGAGCATTCTGCAGCGAGGCGTAGAATGGAGATAAAGACAGGCCAGATCCCTCCAGAGGATTGCATAAAAGAGGAAAACTTCAGAAGGCTGCAGGAGGAAACGGGCCATTGGAATTAAGAGCCAGAGCCGGGAAAGCAGGAACCAGTGGTACATGAAATAATCACACGCCACACTACCATGAACTCTAAAAGATCATTTTATTAGGACAGGGTTACAAAACTGTTAATCAAACTCAACATTAACATGCGTAATCACCTTGTTCACCCAACAAATCCCATTTATTATTTTTGGTTAGCATTTTATACCATCACAGTTATCATGATCCATCGGTTGCGACTGGGACTCTGTCCATATGAATACATGATCGCTTAGTGTGCTTACGAGGTATTTGTAGGGCGTTAGAGTTACCTGCAGCGTATAACAGTTTGTGGCGGTAGTGTCGACAATTACTGTGTGGCCATCAACAACATGTAGGAGATAAGGTATAATGAGTAAAAAAACATTACACAAATTGCCAATTCATGAGCTCTGAGGTCCATAATAAGTAAACGTGGAGATATGGAGACATTACTTGTTCCCTTTCTTTCTGTAGTAGGAGCCGGTTTGTGATCCGTGATTGCACAGTTAAGAAAGCAAGAAGCTAAATGGCTCATGAGGCTGGTTCCCACTTTGCATGTCGCAGGTGGGGAGGAAGAGACGCGACTGGGTTGTTTGAAATAATCCAGATGACAGGTTGCAATCAGGAAGTAAGTTGATTCAAATGTGGGTGGCATGTCGGGAGTCATTTAGGAGAGTGCTGTGTGTGTGAGGAACAAGGTGGAGAGCGGTGATAGCGTGGCCGCTATACCACTAGATAATGTACACCAGATGCACCACTTCATAGCAGGCATTCATCAGTTTTGGCTTCTACTTTAAGTAGAAAAGTCTCCCAGCATTCACCTCCCGTGCGGGAGTTGCCCTTCATACAGAGCAGCCTGAGGGTGTGGGCTTCAGCCCTGGTCCACGTCAATAATACACGGAGCCAGCGTTGGAGTTCAGGAGGGCGGGAAATTTCCATGTCATGGCTATGTTACGTTTAAACAGGACAAAGATCAGATCAATAAAGCGTTTTAAATGTTTACAAGATTTGGGAGTGAGAGTGAGGGTGTGTGCTGACATTTCAGCCACTGTCGCGGTGACCATCATCCATGTCGGTTGCAGTGATGTGCATGCTCACACCATATGGAAAAAAATAGCATTCTGTTGTTTGCAATGGGGGCATTCTGGGAAGAGTGCTGGAAACATGCGCTGGATGCGCCGTGGAAGGAGATATGTGTGGTGCATGTAGTTGAACTGCATGAAGCGAAACCTGGGGTTGTAAGACACACCTTTCACCAGATGGACAGCACAAGCCCAGCCACGTCGGTAACACCTCGTCCACCTAGTGAGTACCTTTGTGGTCAGATGGGGGGCATTAAGCCCCGTGTATAAGGTTGTTAGGGAGTGTCAAGTGCTAGCGGCAGACAGTAATGTGTTCAGTATCTGTGAAGTAGGCGGTTCATCATCCCCATTGCTCTACATCTTGAGAATCATGTGTTGTACAGCATGGTGTGTTCCAGGAGTCCCTTGAACAACATGTGCGTACCCTCATTATAAAGGTCACCTATATGTTTAAGCTTTGCACCAACCACGCAGCCGTAGAGCCCAGATAACAATCAATAGGGAATCTGGAGACCTAGAGGTGCAGCAGGCACAGGCTACCGCTATCAGTCGGATCTCATGTCTCGGGTGGATGGTATATGTGCTCTCCTAATGCAATAACTCATGCACAATCAAAGTTTTGGGATTTCGCGACCATGCATTTGTAATTGGGCTGCTGCATAGTACAGCTCGAAATTGGGTGCTCCGAGGCCACCCTCAGAAAGTGGGTGTTGTAGTGTAGACAGTGCAACCCGGTGGCGGCCCGAACTCCATATGAACTCCAGTAGTAGACCATGTAGCTCATAAAAGAAGCTCCTGGGGAGCACAATGGGAAGGGCTACAAAGAAACACAGCAACCGGGGAAGGACTAATATTTTAGAAATAGCCACTCGACCTAAATCAATTCTCACTTCCCACCCAGCTTTCACCCCATGAACCCATACCTTGCTTCATTCTATCCCCTTTCACTTACTAACCTCCTTTCATTCCCCATTCTCTCTCTCGCTTCCCCAACCAAAACATCCACCAATGAAGCCTCCTTATCCTGTTCCATGAATCAAACACACGTCTTTCTTCATCCGTGCTCCCTTCATGCCCCCCGCGGGGGTGATAGGCCAGCAACTGCCTCTTCACCCATTACAACTACTGTCACCCAGGAAAACCCCAGAGGGCGTTTTCTTGGTTGGCCCTCACCTGACGGCAACCCATCAGGAATTCAAGGACACATACCCTCTGCACCAAATCCTTTAATTCCATAGCTTGCTAATCGCATCCCTCATCTCCATCATATAATCAATACTGCCAAATTGCGAAAGGTGTACCCCATCCGTCCTAAAGAGACCCTGTTCTTCTTCCTTTATTCACTGTGGGCGATCGCCTTAATGTCGCCTGACAAGCATAACACCCTCATCACCCTGTTTAGCTTCCTCCTGGTCTTGTTGTCAATGGCCGCATGTTTAATCGCACCTCCACTCTGTCTCTGAGGCAAAAATACAATCAATACCAAGCATGTCCCGCAGGCTTCTGTTTGATCAACAGCAAATCCAGCTGCATGTGTTGCAGCATGGGCAATCCCGACACCTGGACCAAATCATTCTCTCCAGGAGCAGGAAGAGGATATCCGGGCAACCCCTGTGCGGTACCAGCGTCGTCAAAAATGGCAACAAATTGCCCCATCGCATCCCACTCATACCCTACCTTATCACCTCATGCCTGCTGCTGGTCAATCTCAGGCTCCTTCCATGAATCTACTGCCCAATACCCTAAAGAATGTCCAACTATGTAAGTCACCAGTTTACTGCTCCCAGGACCACTCACGCACCCTACTGTGAAAAAGAAGGCTTTAATATTGAGTACATTCCTCCTCCTATGCACAGTGAAAACCCCCCTTATTTCCAGACATATCAATCACAACACCTCAATCTCCACCTGCCTATTCTCCGAATCTGGTTCCAATTCCATCCCAGTCGTGCCACTGTAGTAGCTGCCCCAATCCTAACCGAGTGCGTCCCAAAGAGGGCCGGATTCCACCCCAGGTTCCATAAGGCCACACGCAGCACTGTCAGCAGTTGAAAAGCATTAACCCTTGCCCCTCCTTCATGACAAAATATTGCCCCCTGCCTGTGACTTGGCAAAGCCTCAAACCTACGTAACTCATTCACTGGGCACGCCTCAGCTCTGCTACCTTCCTGCCTGGTTATATCCACTTGCCCCTCCCTGCCTGGTCCGTCTTGGATCTCGGCAACCATGTGCCCAATTGGACCAGCTCCAAACTTATCTTGCCACGTAAGACACCCGAGTCACGTGTAGACCCCAACAACTCAGACACCCTGAAAACAACAAAGAACATCCATCATAACAACACTTGGGCAAAAATGTAAGAAGCACTTAGTACAATTGAAATGCGATAGCCTCCCGCAAAGGAGCCCCCCCTGCACCCTGCTCTCTACCCTACCCTTTCAAAGTAATCCCCAAACTCTCATCCCTCACTGGGTCAAAGGCCCAGTACAATTTCCTATAAAAAGAAATGCCCGCCAGCTTTCCTGCTATGGCCACAGGCTAGTTACCTTTGTCAATTAAACACAGAACAAAACTTATCACTCTTCCTTCCTTGTCACTGTGGTCCTGTTTCAATGGCTTCCGTGGGCATCCCTCAGAATTCTCAAACTCGCTCCATGCCAGATTATAGCCCCCTTGGCAGAATCTGCTAAAGACCTCTCCATCAGCCCAGTGACTCTCACTCCCCCCACGCTCAAATGCCTGCAGGTAATGGCATTTTGCTATCATCTGCTCCCGGTTACAAGCTGCGGAATAGGTGCCACTCCACATGATCTAACGAATCTGCTATTTACAATGCTCACACCTGGCACATGTTTAGCCTTGAAAATAATGTTTATTCGCAAACAGCCCAGCATAAATAGTCTCAACAATCCCAGGACTCTCAGATCCAGTGCCTTCTGTCTGTCAACAGGTCCACTATCGTCATATTGTAGACAGTAGACATCACTCTCCTGTTCACTAACTCACCTCCCAATGCTGTCAATGGCACCAACAACTGAAAACATTCCAGAAAGGTGATGCTCCATCCCCGCTGCCACCAGTGTGGCAGCCACCTCTCCGCATACCTCAGTCCGTCCCAGAACAGACCAAAACGATGTGCTCACGCTGCATCAGAAAGCATCTGTACCTGCCAAACCTTGTTCTCCTCCAGAAACATCATCAACATTACATTAAAGTCATCCAAAAAAGCATTCTAAACACACAGTTCACCTCTTACTACCAAATAAATCCAGACTCTATGGTGGGGTAAAACTGCCCCCAACATAGCTATGCCCAATCTCCTGCAAAAAGTCAGTCCGCCACTCACTACTCTGCATGCAAAATTCAAGAAACCTAACAACTTCTGCACACTCCTCAACCCCAGTCTGAGTTCCCCAATCACTTAGTTAAAAAATTGCTTAATCTCCTGAGCCTTCACTCACCAACCCCGGCACCAACAATTCCGTGTCTAGTTCATTAACCAAAAATGTCAACACCCTACTGGACCCTCTGTCTTTTCCGGAGCCAGCGGAACTCCCAGCTCCACAGCTAACCTCTCAAATGCTCTCAGAGTCCTGTGACAACTATCTGACTCCTTTCTGCCTACAAACAGGAAATCATCCAAGAAATGAGACACCTCTCAATGCCCACTCTTCTTGGTAAACACCCACTGCAAAAAGGTGCTGAAAGCCTCAAACAAAGCACACAAAAAGTCACTGCCCATGGACAACTCTCTGTCCACATAAGTGTGTGTATAGACTCCTCTCTTAATTTTTGTATTCACACTAAAAAAGTGGCAGGTACATGTTTTGGCCTTTTACGAGGTCTTAAAACCATTTTGAAATTCTTCGACTCGCCAGCTGATAGTCCAGGCGACTAGCCTTTCTCGCCTGGACTATGCTAGTTCCTTGCTTCTAGGGGTTGACCAAGCTGAGATCATCCGGATGCAGCGTATTCAAAACACGGCAGCCAGAGCTTTGGTAGGACTTCCTCGGTTCAATCCTACCGCCGATACCATCCGGAGACTTCATTGGCTCCCTATGGCAGAGCGGATCCAATTTAAGACTCTTTGTCGTTCCTTTAAGATCCTGAAACTTGCCACACCTAATCTGCTCTGCAATTTGTTGACCCCGTATGTTCCTCCCCATGCACCGCGTTCTCTGGGGCAGCACCTGGTCACGGTTTCACGGGTTAAGCGCTCCCGAGCGGGAGGTCGCTCCTTCCGATACCTCGCAGCCAAACTGTGGAACTCATTGCCGGCCCAGATACGGGGATTGGAGGATCTGCTGCATTTTAGGAAGGCTATTAAAACGCACCTCTTTCCTATAAATTAGGTTATTTTGCTGTTGCTATGTTGAGTTTTCCTGCCGTGGCTTTCAGTTCTTCTCTTTGCTGTTATAAGCGCTGGGACGCTCCTTTGCTGGGGCAGCTGAGCGCTATATAAGCCCCTATAACATAACATAACATAAATGGCACCCCAAATTGCATGCTAAACAATGGGAAATCCTCCTCCGGGTGTATGGCAACAGATGACAAGCAAATCTTATATCACATTTTGCCAGCTTTGCCCACTGTCTCACTAACAGGGTGGCATCATCAACCGAAGCATAAACCACTTCAGTGTCTTCTGTGGAAATGAAATCATTCATGGAGGCTCCCTCCGGCCACGAAAAATGGTATATCATCCTAAACTCCCCTTCAACTGTCTTAGGCACCATCCCCAAAGGAGATATGATTAAGTCTGCCAGAGGCCTGTCATAGAATGGACCCACAATTCTCCTTTCCTCAACTTCCTTCTGCAATTTGGCTTTCACTACCTTCTGAGATGCCTTGGCTGACCGCAAGTTGTCAGCCCACCTACGTCCTCTAGGACCCTGGTAACCAACTCAAAAACCTTCTCAAAATAACACTCCAATTTCACAGCTGTCTCCCTGTCATGACTGAGCACTAGCCATGGGAGCAAACCCTCCACAACTGGCATATGAGTCCTTTGTCCCAGCAGAAACCTGATGTCCCCTCCCTCTGGACGCCCTCCACTGTTCCGACAGGCTGGTCAGGGTGAAGCACTGAGTAATGAGGTGTATCCCCCACATTTTGTACACTTATGCTTGAACTTGCGTGGGTGTCTGGAGAGGAAACCTTTGTTGAAGTTCCAACATGCCCAAACATTACTACAGATTGGTTTTGGCACTTATCCCGCCCCCTATTGAGCGTGTCAGGGTTGAAATGGCCAATATGAGATTGGGAGGCCACTAGGCATATATGGAGAAGCTGTTGACGATGTTGATAATTCAGAATCAACATCCCCCACGGCTTGTCCGGGTTAAAACTCACCAAGCCCTAAACGCCTCATCTTACCTGAGCCACGCATAGCCACCAAAATGCATTAGCGCTGTTATAATAATATCCATATACCTGACTAGTGCAATGTCCCTCTCCGCATGTTTCTCGCAATAAATGCTGGCGTAAATTAAAAAAGGCAAACGTCCAGTTCTCCATATTAATGGGCACCCTGGGCAGCCTTACCAGCTCCCACTCCTCTTCCTCAGAGCCTTCTTTATCCTGAATGCCTCTATGTAATACCTGTATAACATCAACATACTCCTTCTTCCATATAGGGTTGGACAGGGCCCCCAAAGCAGCTCTGGCAATTTTCTTGGACCAGACCCTGGAGAAACACTGTCTCGCCCCGGGAGGTTGGAAACGCTTGCTGCTTTTCTTACTGGGAGCCGATACTGCAGCACCACTTCAAAACCGGCCCCCAGTAACAAAACCAGCCCCCCCACTGCTGCAAAATAAGCCCCTACCCTTCCAGCCTCCCTGGGAAATGCCTGGTATGGCCAGTCCAGCCCTGCTCCCATATCCTCTTCTTCGTCTTGTCAGATATGTGGGACCCCAGGGGCATCACCAAGCCCATCTACGGAAGCCTTTTCTTATGTGCCCCGCACTTTTTGTTCTCATCTCCCCCAGTAATGTTTGTTACTTTTGAGTAATCCGTCTGAACCCCTGCCATTCCTGCATTGACCTTTGTACTCGCTGCCACCTCAGGCATTGCCAGCAACTTCACTGCGTCTGTCCGTTTCACCCCTACTCCCTCAATGACCCCAACCCTCACCTTAACTGACTTACACTCTTTTGCACCTGTCCCCCTTTCTTGCGTGCCCCACACTGACAACTAATCTTTATTGCCTGAAGGTTATCCGCCAACATCCTGCCTGTCCTTGCGATGGTCCGCTCCTTGTCCGTTCTTGCCATCTCAAACACACAAACTGAACTTTCTGTTGCACCTCCAAGCTCCGGCATCTCTGGCCGCCTGACTTCTTCATCATCACGCAGTTCGCCTTCCGCCTACTCATCACTGCCGTCATCATAATCCAACTCAAACTCATCCTAACCTGTGCCCACCTCACCCACAGCTTGACAAGCCACCTCACCACACTTTCCAAAGTAGTTTATTGCTTGCCCGAGCCCGCAGAGTAGGGGGTCCGCCACGACCCCCCCCCCCATCTCTACAGGCAAATGTCCTGGACCCTCACCTGCTGGCATCACTGATCTTTCCACCGCCAGGCTGCACCAACTGGACGGGTTCCCCGCACCCCTGGGCACCTGAGCCATATTAGCGTTCACAATCCCTGATTCTGCCTAACTACCGTTTGGCACCCATTACCAGCGACCTCCCATACCCTGCCCTTTAAGCCTGACCACTGATCATTGGCATGCCCTTCGCTTTTTTACAGAGGTGACCATGGTCCAGCGCCACCTCCCTGTCTGTGTATAGGCACTCCCACCTCTCTTCGACCTCTTTAATGGGCTGGCGCTGCTCCCTAATCCAGGCTCCCAGATCCCCCCCTGCAAACTGTATCTAGATTCTGACCCCAGCCCTGCAGACTCCTGCTCAGCTTCCAGTCTCCTCGGCACCGGCACTGTGCCTGGGCCCCCTGCTACGACCTCATCTACGGAATAAGCTGGGGCTCCCCGTTTCTTTGTTTTGGAAGGTAGGCCTGCCACAGACTCTGCCGGCAGCACCAGCCCTCTGGGGGCCATCTTGGCCGTTAAATCTAAAGGGGCATCGCCCCAACAGGCCTGAAATTCACATGAGCACTGGCCGGCTCCAAGCAAACAGGTGCACTGCTGCTCTCGCTAGGCCCCGCCCCCGCTGTGCTCTGGGCCTTGAACTGGCCCCCTCTCTACCTTACACACTAGTATTGCAGGGAGGCTGGACAGCCTCCCTGGTGCTTTCTTCTGAACCCTTGCAGGCAGCGTGATCCGTCCACACCCCGCTTTCACTGTTTTGCCCCGAGCTTTGCCCCATGGGGGAAAACATGCCGCTAATGTGGCCGCTACTCTGCCTGACACGGCATGCATTTGGCAGCTCATTTCCACCCAGGCCTGGTCTGAAACACCAGACCTGAGTAAATCTGTACATCCTGTTGCACCGGTGGTGCGCAGCATGGCACTCAATGCCACACCCCAGCTCATCATGCGCGCAGACATCCCTAACTGCCCTCGTTGCTTTTCGTATCTCCTCACAGCTTTTCCTATCTCTCCTATCAGTAGTGTGAAGGAGTCAGGAAGAGGCTGTCCCTGCCTCCCGACTCCTTATACTTTCCCTAAAACCCACCCCTTCCTCTGTCCCTACCTATCCCTTGTCTAGCCTTTCCCCTTTCACAAAGATTCCCGGGGCAAGACTGGGCTGCGTCTTTTACTTGTCCCCGGTCTCTTTATTCTTAAAGGGGCCGTCTAGTGATGAGACAAAAAACACTATTTTCTTCCTCCGTTTCTGCCTCTTGAACAGTCACTAACAGGTGTTCTACATTGTTGCTTTGTTTAATGACGTCAAGTAGTGGTTTCAAGTTGTATTGTGACATCATTCACGAGATGGACCCTAATCGGGCGCGGTCGCATCGGCCATTGGCCGACGGCAGCACCAGCGAGGTAGTGCTGCCGTCGTGGCCGACGGCAGCAGCCAACGGGTTAAAGGAGAAAACTGAACTGTGTTGTACTAATAAGCTATGAATGGAGAAATTCCACTCAGCATTAAGATTAATGCATTGCACTGTAGAACCGTGTGATTTGGCTTGTAGTTTATACATTCACTGGCAGTGTTTTTCATGAAAAACTCAAACTTGTAATATGGAGAACATTCAGGTGAAGAAATCACTCTTGACGAGTAGAGTTTATGTTTGTTGTTGTGAATGAAAGTTGCACAGTCATGTAGTTTCTTGAAGCTCCTTTATTCAAGTAAGATGGTAACAGGATAAACAGGGGAAAACCCCCACCAGGAGCAGGATGGTTACTGCTCAGCCGACTCTCTTCAACTGTCATTCTCCACACACCACCAGGCACACTAACATTCTACACTCTGTCATCAAGCATCCCAACATTCCACGCAGACATCACATTCATTCTGGCTGAGCAGCTAACAAGGAGACAATCCAAGGTACAACATTTGTCCTGTAAATACATAGTGACAATCTGAAATTAATCAGATTGGAAGGCTTTCAGGCCTAAATTTCAATGTCCCTTTTTCCTATACATTCTGAATTTTGGGAATTGGTTGTCATTGTATTTAGCACTTTTCTGTAAAACCAGTTTTTTGTTAGACGCAAGATACCTGTCAGAGTCGCGAAGCCCAGTACTCAATAAAGGCGGGGGGTGCACCCTTCCTATTTATATTCAGTAAATGCACTCTGTGTTTCTGTTTTATAAAGAGAAATCACCATGGAACATTCTTATGAATAAAAGGATGTTTTAAGGCATGAGCAAATTAGTTTCCAAGCTACGATCCCTCTTTGTGAGGAGCACCTTAGTCAGAGAGATTATACGTTTGCTGCTAACTGTGCTGTGAATGTTCAGAGAGTAATATACCTTTGTGAAGTGTAGTAACGAAAGATACACCTGTAATTTCTTGAAGTAGGTTCTTTATATAAACCCCCAGCACTGTAGGAATGAATATACAGCTGGTAGGTAACAGAGCTTCTTTCATAACAGCTTCTAGGGAATGTTCCCTATTATACATATAAACAATTCTAGATCTACTAAAGATTCTATACAATACATCACTCTTAAAGTGATATACTACACAATCCCCCTTCTTAACGGAAAACAAACACACACAAAAAAAGAACTAATTGCAAACATACATTTCTGAACTCTTAGGTTTTTTAACAATTCTACCACTAGAAGTTTTAACAATAGATTCCTCATGAATGATGTTGGAAGCATTAGATACATTTTCTGTGGTTTGAGAATTATTTCTAGATACAGAATTACTGTCATGAATAATGGGATTATCATCCTCACAATTAATTCCAGATGGTGAATTATCATTCTCACAATTAAATCTAGATGGTGAATCATTTCCAAATGAAGAATCATCATTAGAAATATCCCACCACCATGATGTAGAGCCTCTGCACACTTCCTTGTTTTCATTCACATCACCCTGAGACACAGGTGCCAGACGGCTAAAATGCCATACTTCACCATTTTGTAACAAAGCAGTGTTGTTCATAACTTTGATAACCATTTTGGGTTCACTATATTTACTTTCACCTATAGTGATCTTCCTGGCACTCTTTACTCAAACCCATTGACCCTTACACAAATTAACCTCTTTAGCTCCATGTTCAGAGTCATAATAGATTTTGTTCTTTACTTGTGAATCCTTAATGCTCTCTCTGACTTTAGATAAGTCACAACTACTCATACCACTTTTGTCCATCCAACCTGGGTTGCTTTTTGAATGTGGAATTCTGCCTCTCATTAATGAAAAGGGACGTTGACTTGTAGAGCCATGAATAGTACTTCTATAAGCCCAAAGTAATTTTTTCAATTCAACATCCCATGATAAATTACCTTTATTTGCTAACTGCAAAACACCCTTAATACTACGGTTAGCCCTTTCCACAATGCCATTTCTGCTAGGATGATAAAGAGCAGTAAATCTTTGTTGTATCCCAGATGCTGACAAATAATTTTTCATCTCTTGGGATATGAACTGCACTCCATTATCCGATAAGATGTATTTAGGAAAGCCTTCCCTCAAGAAAATTTAATCTAGGAAATCAATAACAGTCTTAGTATTGATAATGTTTACCACACTGATTTCTAACCATCTAGAACATGTATCAATCAAAACTAAGATGTATTTCTGTACATTGTCTTGCCAAGTGACTGGGCCCATGTAATCAATAACTACAACGTCCCAAGGACATTTTGGACACTCAGGTGATGCCAATGGTGGATTAAAAGTTTTAAAAGTTTTATCAGAAACCTCACACTTCAAACAAGACCTCACGCATCTCTCAATCTCTATGTCCATTTTTGGCCACCAATACAGTTCTTAAATCCGAAGCTTAGTGCGAGTGATTACCGAATGTCCTTCATGACATAAGTCAATCATTTTTTTCTCAAGTCTTTAGGTTGGACAATCCTATTACCTCGTGTTACAAATATATCTGAAATCCCAAGTTCATCACAAACTTCTCAGAATCCTCTTAAATCGTCGTTGACAATCTTTTTGTCCATTCCACCCCACCCTTTAATGATCAACTGTTTTACAACAAGCAAGATTTGATCAGAATTTTCTGCCTCAAACCACTCCTCTTTGTTAAAACTTTTCTGAGTTCCATCAAAGGAGATGTGTGCGACAGAAAAATCATTCCATTGATTTTTGTCTAATTCAATTAAAGGTAAGGGCATGCGACTTAAAAAATCAGCAGTAAAATACCTTGTACCAGTAACATAACGAATGTCATACATGAAATCTTGAAGTCTCATGTATAATCTGGCTATTCTAGCCGTAGCATTGGTGAGACCATCCGTTGTTAGCAATTTGGTTAACGGTTTGTGGTCGCAACGAACAGTGAATTTCCTTCCCCACAAAAATTTCCTGAAGTGTTCTAAGGCCCATACTACAGCAAGTGTTTCTCTTTCAACAACTGAATAACGTTCTTCAGTAGGAGTAAGGGAACGTGAAGCAAACGCAATGATAACTTCTTCATTGTTATCATTAGATTGGGTAAGGACACTGCCTAAAACCTTTGCTGCTGGCATCAGTTGTAACAATGGTATTAGCTCCAGGATCAAAACCTTGTAAACTAGGTGCTTGAGCAATGGCTTTTTTTATCTCCTCAAAGGATTTTTGACAAAGATTACACCAATTAAACTGTGTTTTGTTTTTCAAAAGAGACCTCATGATATGAGTCTTTTCAGAACATTTGTCCTCAAATTTTGCATAGAATTCTGCAAGACCTAAGAATGATCTCTTGGATTTTGGTGCAGGAGCATCTCGGATGGCACTTACCAAACTAGACTTTGGTCTTATTCCTGATGAGCTAACCTCGTGTCCAAGGTAAGTGACACTTCTTTCTGCAAATTTACATTTTGATGGTTCTGCTGTAACACCTTTACTCTGTACAATACACATTACCTTTCTCAAGCGCTCATGATGTATACTCTTGTTTTACCCCATGACAAGGATCTCATCTTGAAAGAATATCACCCCTCGCATATCACCAAATAACTCATGCATAAGCCTCTGAAAAACTGCAGCCGCGGACGCAAGTCCAAAAGGCATGCAGCAAAATTGGAAACATCCAAAAGGGGTACAAAATGCAGTGAGATGTTTACTCATGGGATGCAGGGAAATCTGATGATATGCACATGATAAATTGATGGTTGAGAACCATTTAGCACCTCTGGTCAGAGTAAGCATATCATCAATCCTGGGGAGAGGAAATTGATCAATTATAATGTTATCATCTAAATACCTTAAATCTATGCACATGCGGATCTTACCATTGGAACGTCTAGCGATCACGATCGGAGAAATCCAATCGGATGGTTCCACAGGTTCGATTATTCCAGCATTTAACAATTTATCAATTTCTAATTTTACTTCATCACGTGCAATTAGAGGTATGTGACGCACCTTAGGAATTTTTGAAACAGCATTAGGTCTGACTCTGATTTTGTGTGAAAAACCTTGGAGATTTCCAATACCTCCATTGAAAACCTCTGGAAATTCTTTCAAAACCCAATTCTTTGTGTTTTCAGATTCACACATAATCAACACTTGTTCAGGGCTATTAGGGTTAGGATTATATCAAGCGAGCACTTATCCCTCCAGCCCAAAACAGGTGGTCCATCCTCGGCTACATAGAGTTTACATACAGCCATTCTACCCTTGAACTCAAACATCAAAGATCTAAAGCCTAACATGACAATTTTCTGTCCAGTGTAACTTTCAGGAATCACATCTGTAGGTTGTAATTGTGGACCAATTTCACTTACAAATTTCTTGTCCCAAATGGATTTGGGTATGATAGTAAATGGAGATCCTGAATCCGCTGCTACCTGTAGGTCAATACCACCAAAAGATACTGTGCACATTGATTTGTTACTATCTCCACAGGTAATGTTTACCACTACATGTCTAGTTACATTTGAAGTACCTCCAATCTCATCACGATATTCATCCTACTCATTGTCTGATAAGTCAGATTCATTGTTGGTTACACATGTAACTCGAGTTTTCTTTTGTTGTTTGCTTCTACAATGTTTGGTAAAATGGCCAATCAAACCACAGGTTGCACATTTTGAAGACTTGGCAGGACATTTATCAAATCTAGCTGTGTGTGATGTACTGCCGCATCTTTAACAAGCAAAGAATTGAGTAGAACTATCTCCTCTTCTGAAAATGGGGTTTTGATTTGGTTTCCAATTTTGATATTGCTTGGTTTGTCTAAAATTGGAATTCTTGTCTTTCCTTGTGCCATTGATCTTATTCACAGTCACTGGATCTTTAGAAGTAGACACAGCTTTAGACCATCTATCTGATAGTTCTGCTTTTTTAACCAACGTAATTATGTCTTTGAGGCATGCATCACCTTCAATCCACAACTTGTCTTGGACATTTTTATTTTTATTGCACATAACCACTTGGTCTCTAATCATATCGTCATGCAAAGACCCAAATTTGCACTTGATGGCCACATTTTTTACAGCAGAGACATAATCCTCAATGGATTAATTTATGTTTTGTTTACGCTTGTAGAATGTACGTCTAGAGATTGCAACGCAAACAATAGGGGAATAATGGTCATCAAGATCTGCTATGGCACATTTAAATACGTCTAAATCTCCACTCCTTTCCGTTTTTTTGCATTTGTAGATAAACTCTAAGACCTTCTGGTCCTAAAAAATGCATTAAAATTTTATTTTTATTTTCTGGAGACATGACACTGCCTTTATCTTCTAGAGTGGCAATATAATGTAAAAAATATTCCTTCCAGTCTAGCCATTTAATATTTGGTTCACCTGGATTAATTAGGAATTCTTTAGGATCACTTAAAGTAATGCTCGTGTTACTTTGTGAAATAGAAGCTGTACTAGATTCACCATTCATTTTCTTTTAAATAAATAATATATATAAACTGTTTATTTTCGCTATTGCACCCCCTCCACCCATCCCATTTGTAAAAAGGCCAGAATCAAGCAAATTAGGAAGCCTGCAAGAACCACTTCTGAAGAAAGGGAGGAATCATTTCAGCAAAGTAACTGGGCACACAGTTTTACTGGAGTAGACAATGTTATTGGCCTAATGAAGTGTTGCTGAAGTGTCACCTAGTTTACTTGATTAGAACCATGCCTCACAACCCCCAAAAACCCAGAACAGAGGCAAATGAAGAACAGACCCCAAAGCGAGATGGCATCAGACTCACACTCCCCCACTGTTGTTTCAGATTCTAGGCATGCCCTCCAAGGCATCCTTTCAGGGCTGAAACATCAACATCCAGGATGGTGCAAGGTGCAATAAAGTACATGACCTGTACACAAATGGGAAAAGATGGTGAATGTGATTGACGGTACCTCAATAGTTCATAAAATGTATATTCTGGAACTGGAGACAGAGGTTCACAATATACAAAGTTGGCATCACAATTGTTTGAGGAAACAACCCTATATTTCCATTACAGGTTTTAGAATTTGGATTAGTTGGAATTTTCTGGAAGGTGTGGATTCGCCTGAAGACATGTACTGTGCAAATTTGAAACTTATGCCTGCTTTTGCCTTTGCCAGCTTCAAATACAGAATATGAACTAGTGACTCAGGAAGCACACACCAAACACGGCACAGAATGAGACTAAATGTTTGGTGGTCTAATATTGATTGGAGTTGCTAAAGAGGACCAGGGTGTTTTCACAGAACCAAAAGGAGGGACGCATTATACACGAGAGATGGATCCACAACCCAGAGAATAACATATAGCTTGCCCCCACTAGTCCAAGTAATTCCTGTATAGCAGCTCAGTGGCTAGACAGAGTTAAAGTGGCAGGGCAGTTCATTCTATTTACCACCTGCCCAGTGGAGAAAGATTTTTCTTCATGTAATCTCTCTATGCAAGAGGTTACCTGCACAGGCTGAATAGAATGCAATCCACCTCAGAAGGTGGCGTTATTAAGGAAATCAGGAACATGGTATCCAGATTCTGCCAAAGTAGCTTCTCAAGAACGAAGATGTTAATAAACTAATCCACCTCAGGTTCTTATGGAGTTTACTGCAAATTATGAATTTGTTCCTAGAGGACATATTTTATCATTATAGTAATCTGTGACTAGCACTTTACTAAAAGGCAATTAAATTGGAATTATTTGTTAACATTGCTTCTATTCAATTCTGTGATTCCACTCATTAGTAATTGCCTCCCATTCCTGCATTTGGCGATACAATGCCAAGCAATGATTAAAGATATCGTTTACTTTGTAACTACCTGACGGTTTATTTACTGACGTTTTGTGTGAGAGCTCGCATAGTACAAAATGACGCAAAGCATTGTGTTGATTTACTAACCATTATAAAAAGTAGTGTGTCACTGCTGAAGAATCTGTGCAACCATGGGTTTTGGGAATAAACATACTGATTGATTGAGGTGGCGTTTTATGCTCTCATTGAATGATTTTGTATGAGGCATTTCAATGTGTTTACTTGTTTATACAGTTCATGACAATAACATTGACATTAGATGACTTTGTGGTATTGTCCCCAATCTTTTACTTCTCTTTTTAGTTTCCATTTATTGTCCTCTTGAACGTTCTTATTGAATAACTTGCAATGCTACAGTCACGTGTGCTGCCTTCCTTTCATGACGCGCTCAGTCCTCTGACAGCAGTGGACGGGTGGTATTGTTGGGAGCCTACCAGGGATGGGCACTGGTTGTGTCTTGCACTTATTTCATTATTATTCCATCTCCACGTCCCGCGTACATTTTTCCAATGCGGCTTCACGCACAGGGGGCATCCGATTCTCAGTTTTGGCCCCCCGGTTCTGGAACAGTCTTCCTCTCTCTATCCGTTCTATTCCTATTTACACCCATTTTCGTAAGGCTCTTAAAACTTTTCTTTTTTCTCAGGCATTTCCCAGCTAGTCCCCTTGGGTTCCCTCTGTAAGTACTGATGAGTCCTCAGCGCCAGGAAGCCGCTTGGCCGCAGTGCGCTTTATCAAGTCTCTTTTTCATTTCATTTCAAAGTTCCAGGCTCTCTGACGGAAAGTAAGAGAAAAAGTGAACATGTATTTCAAAGGTTTTAATGACTTTTGATATTTTTTTCAAATTAAAAATAAAACATTTACTGAAAGGATGTGCAGTATTTTGAAAAAAAAAAAAAAAATCCTTTGGATTGCAACATTTCATTCAATGTAAACCATTGCAGACGCAATCAATCAGAAGCTTCCGGTAGCATCATCTTCAAACTCTATCAGCCAGATTCATCAAAGACCCATTTTGCGCGTCCTTAATAGCGATTCATATTAATCGCTATTACAGACCCGCAAAACGGGATCCATGTAGGAATCGCAAAATAAAATGCGATTCCTACACATTCCTTATTTGCGATTAGCAAATTGCTAATCGCAAATAAGGAATAACTCCCCATTCATTCCTATGGGCCAAAAGGCCCATAGGAATGAATGGGGAGTTTTCCTTATTTGCGATTAGCAATTTGCTAATCGCAAATAAGATAGCGATTTAAAGGGTGCCAGGGGTGTCCAAAGGACACCCTGTAGCACCCCTTAAATACAAATTTAAACAGGTGTTGCGAACACACATGTCCAAAGGACGTGTGTGTGTGTAACATGCAAAAGAAAAAAATGCACTAAAGTGCTTTTTACAATTTTTTCGCAATTTATCACGAAGTCAGACTTCGTGGTAAATTGCGACCAAATATTGCGAATTCGTAATTTCAAATTGGTTGATGAATTGCATTTAAGGAATCTCTAATAGAGATTCCTTAAATCCAATTCCTCGCAAATATGCGATTTCGCTAATAGCGATTTTTGCATTTGGGATGATGAATCCCAAAAGCAAAAATTGCACTCTCAGAATCGGGCTGTTAATTCACACTCCACTATTCTTTGATTTTCCATATATTGCAACTTATTTGTACCATACAATTTAAAATCAAAGTTTTTTTTTTTTTTTTTACATTTTATTCCCCAGACTCTGCCTGCTCTTTTTACCCTAGGAAAAGTTACAAATACACCCAGATGCCAGATAGAAATTCAGCAGAGACGTGCAAACCGGTGAAACAGAAACCACTGAGCTAAATCCGGGGTTGATATGAGGAAAAACATTGAACACACAGCCAGACAAATTCATCACATGTGCAGTACTTAAATTACCCTCTCAGGCAGGAAATGGCAAAATTCAATACCTGCAGATATGGAAGTAATTTATCTGTTTAAGGAGTCAAAATGCATCAAAGCCTAACATTTTGGGAGTAAATGACAACATTAAAAAATGAACAGTTAAGTGATGTACCAGTTGCAGATTCTTATTTTGCAATTTATAGAGTAGCTAGTGGGTTATGTTTGGGCTCAAGCTTTAAACTAGCTTTATGAGCAGCATTTTTACTGTAGCAATTCAGTCTTTCTTACCACTAGGAGAGACCTAGCATCTAGAGAAATGTGATGTACTTTCATCCTAGTTTTAAGAAACCTAATACCACATTCCCTGCCAACTGGGTCATGTAATTCAGGTCAATATATTGAAGTATCTGCCTGACAGAATTCCCATGACGTATCATACTAGCAACCAAGCCAAGAACCTGTTTGAGAACTGCAGTGGTATGCGGGGTAGAACTGCATTGTAAACCTGCATGTTACCGCGTATTAGTGCACCAAGATAATCTGGTTAGGGGGATTTGTGCATGATATCAAATTATATTGTAATGCAATTTGTCATTCATTCTTTCTCTTTTTCATTCATTCATCTTGTGGGCAGGTGCATTTAGTTCAGTGTCTGAGTGAGTCTATAGAAAAGCCCAATTAACGATGACCTGAAACACAGAAGAGAACTTAACATGGTCCTAAACACTTCAAGTCTTCTGGCTACATGCCAAGTAGGCACTTATCTCTGATGTTGGCTAGCCCTGTGGATGAGATTATCTTCAGAGTGCTAACTCAGTGTGTTTACGGTTCTATAATACATGATCAAAACAATTCCACTGTAAATATCAAGCAAAGAAAGTCATCTGATATCTGTACCCAGGCATGAAAAGAAGGGCTTTATCCAGCAGCCCCCCCCCCCCCAACACCACAGTTTCTTTCCATGTGCCCGGTCCTAAAGAGGTTTACAGGCCACCTACCAAGCCTAACAGGAAACAAAGGATGAAACAACACAACACCCACACCTTGCCCCAATACGTCAAGTCTCCCCTCCTACACACACAGAATGACTCACTTCCCTAAAGTTCCCAGTCCCTGCAGCCATTCCCCAAGATGTTCGCACCCCATGCCATTCTTAGCCTCACCTTCCCCACCCATGCTAGCATCTCCTACCCTACAGACCAGAGACCTACACAACTTCCCAAATAGATGTTTAGCAATTTTCTCTGTGCACATTGTAAACGGTAATAATTCAATGAAGATGCATCATCTGGAATTACATTTTGCACTTTCATTTAGGACCATGACCACATCTTTGCTTTTAGAGGCTTGAGTCACAGAGGAAATAGGAGAAATGTCAGACTTGATTTCTATTGGGTTACTTATATGTCTGGAGTAAATGTTCAACGCTTTCAAATTCAGATGGAAATTTAGATGTTATTCTGGAAATCTAGGCAAGTAGTTTATTGATTGAAGTATTCACTTATACACACCTTTGGATTGCAGGATTGTATTCAGATGTGCGACTTCACATTTCAAAACAAAATGTAACTGTGCATTTGCACATTTAACTTGTTTTATGCTCCAACCCTGAGAAAACTATCTTCACCATGGAGAAATACATACTACTTATAATACTGGGACATCACTCCCCACCCGTACGCCCCCGGCCCCTTGCAGACTCGAAACATACTGATTCCCCGCCCATGACAGAAGTATATTGGCCTGTGTTTTAAGGTAGGTAAATACCTCCAAATTGTTGGTGAATATCCACAAATACACAGGTTTGTTGGTGTTTAACCCCTTCCGTGCGGCCGCGATTTCCCCCGTGTGCGGCCGCCGGACGAACAGGGGCGGGCCGTGACGAACCCCAGCCGTCATCAGCACACGAGCACCGTAGTGCATGACGGCTGGGGTTCGTCACCAGCATGGAAGGGGTTAACAAGGATTTACAGGTGGACCCACCCAGAAATATCTATGAACCAACATCTTATCCAAATGTACGGAATACAGAAATTTCACAATAGCTGCAATATTTCCGCAATTCCAAAGCCACTACATATGGAAAAGTGCACCCATCCTGATTCTCTGAATTATGATTTTGAATTTCTGTGGGCAAGGTGAAAATTCTGCATAATAAGGTTAACCTAGGTATTTAAAACGATCTTAGAATAGGGCCTTTTAAATCGGAGGCAGGTAAGGGGAACAAACCCAAACAATAAACAGCCCCTGTATAGGTAAAGGACATGTCCCATACCAAACAATTGAATACAAGTCCTGTGCACATGTATCAAAATTCTTGGTCCTTCTGTTAGAACCAGATAAGTTAAGACAAAGTTCAAGTAAATGAGGTCACAGGACTTGTATTCAAATATTATTAGTTGAACTAGACAATGCTTCCCCCAGCTGCTCAGTGGAACTTGTTCTTAAGATCAAGGAAGAATCTTTAACTCTGAAACTCAGAGTAGATTTGGAAATTTGTTTGAAATGGGAAGCAATGACCTCTCCCACAAGTTATTGGTAATTAGGGAAATACTTAACAAGTGCTAACCCCTTCTTTAAAGTTACTGTCAGGATAGTATCATTTATATGTAAGCAAGTGAACCTATTTTTGTATCTTGACAGTCATTCCTGTTTTTGTTGTCCAGTCATCCTGTGACCTTCTGCAATACTAACCTGGTTATTGATCTTCTAAAAATACCTGCAGAGGATGCAGGACTCCTCAAGGCTCAGATTTATGTTAATGGACACTGTGGATAACTCTAGGAAAGAATCAATAAAATCAATATTACAGAGTTAAATTAGTTTACTTGTACTATAGGCCAAATTCTGCCAAACCCATGGCAGCTTCAAGGCATAGACATCAAATATACACAACATGCTATGAAAAAGAGATTCACGAGTACACAGATAGTACGCCAGAGTATCAGAGACATGAAACTGATTTTCTGTCTTAAAACGCAGGTCTTCATTTTAAATTGAACATATCTCAATGTTCCTCACCTGATGGCTCGTGATCTTCAAATCTGAAGTCCATTTCGGTGGGAAGCGTATTGCCCAATCCCTCACCAGCTCTATCACAGACCCCCGAGAATGGAATCTTTTCAGAAGTCTCTGACAGACCTTAGGGGGAATGGGTTATATAGGTACAGAATATGCTCATTACATTCAAGACCTCCTATTGATGATTCTGAGTTGTTTTAGTGTTTGTATGAGGTTACATATAAATGCACATCCACGCATTTATAGCAAAGAGCTAACATAATATAATCAGCATAAAAAAAGATGAAACTCCCAGACATTGAACATTAAGCAAATTGGTTGTACTAATGGAAAACAGGCCCGACAAGCCTGCTCAGTCATCAAAGCAAAACTTAAAAAAATCTACAATATGCTAAGCAGTTTAACCCATTATTCTTAAATTCTTGGTAAAGG
Organism: Lissotriton vulgaris; assembly: GCF_964263255.1. Taxonomy (NCBI): domain Eukaryota; kingdom Metazoa; phylum Chordata; class Amphibia; order Caudata; family Salamandridae; genus Lissotriton; species Lissotriton vulgaris. The sequence goes on from NC_141689.1 coordinate 89,910,704, forward strand.
GGGATCCACCCATTGTAGGGAGTGTGGGAGAGAGTCCTCTGTTAATATGAAAAAGGCTATCCTTTCAATGGGTCTTAGATAAGAGTTCAGATTTAAGGACTTCCCCCTAAATATCCTCAAATAACATTCATTTAACATTACATTTCTAAATCATGTTTTCATAATTTGCCATTTTGGACAAGTTTTACCTACCTTAAAAAACTTTACCACCGCACTACCTACATCAAAAAAATGCATATTATAGATTAACCGAATTGCATGACTTCTTAATCAATATTTCAAGAAAATCAGTTTTAAAATTAAGCGCCTCACAGTAATAAACAAATAATAATAATAAAAAATAATATATATATATATATATAAATATATACATTCAAACAATAAATGTACATTAAAATTCTGAATATAACCCATTTGTACATTATCCATCACCATCCACTGTGTCAGTACTTACATATAAATGGTTAAAACCAGGTCGAAATTTCAATAAGTTCATATGCTTTAGAGGCTTGGGTAACTCTGTAAATATGGATAAACTATGTTTTCCTGCCAAGAATCGAAATGTAGTGTAGACCTCTTTCTGGCCAAGTAACTTAACTACCTTCAATAAAATTTAATTTAGTTCTATTTTTATGAAAGGAAAAGGGAATTCTCAACCTTAAAATTCATATTTTTAAAATTATTGGCAATTCTTGTGAGTTGCAGCGTTACTTTTTTGTCTATTGCAATTTTCTACTGTAAATTCTTTAGTACACAGAGTGGATTTATTTTGCCTTCGAGCAGATTGTGGCCTATACCAGAAGCACAGACTTAGTTAAATTGCCAAATAATTCAAAGACTTTATACTGATTTCTGGTCTTACTGACAGTATCATTACACGTTTTGGGAGCCCAAGTACTTTCTTTAAGCATTTTCCTTCACCCTTTTCACAATCTAGGTTCGAGCCTAAGCAAAGTATTTTGGCCCCATATAAAATCAGTGGGGGATCCATCGCTCAATAAGCTGTACACAACAGTACCAGAGAAGGACCACCAAAATTATTTTTGAACTTCCTAAGGCCAACAACCATTATCAAAGTACACAATTTCCAATTTAACTTTTTATTAATAAGGATTTCTAGGTACTTTAAGGATATGACTCCACTATTCTCTCCCTGATGAACCAAGTAAAAGACCTGGGGCCATATTTATGACTTTTCATTGCGCCATCCTTGCGACACCAATGATGAGTCATATTTACATTATGACGCATCATTGCGCAAGGAGTTACAGATACGTCAGTATTTCTGACGTATCTGTAAGTGCAAAAGTGACGCATTGCTGGAGTGTGTCACAAAAGTGACGCAACTCCATCAATGCGTCCTTTCACATGGGGCAAGCCCCATGTGAAAGGGCTTGCGTCAGTCTTACGCCTGCTGTGAGGCAGGCGCAAGATTTTGACGCAACGGCGTCCTAGAATTGACGCAGTGAAATCTCATATATTTCACTGCGTCACTTCTACGACCCTTTCTTGGGTCAATACGCCCCCCCTTGCATACATTATACCTAGCGCAGGTATAATGTGGCGCAGGGGTTTACAAAGTGACGCATCTACCTAGATGCGTCACTTTGTAAATATGGCGCAACAAGGCGCATTTTTTACTCCACTGGTGCGTCACAAAAAGTGATGCACCAGCGGCGCTAAAGTGATGCAAGGGCTCATAAACGAGGCCCCTGCATTTTTCCCCTAGTGCCAACATTTTAGTTTAACAATTAATGCATTTGCCACACAGTAAGTACTAAATGCTTAGTTTCCTTTGAAGCCCCATCTATGTCAAGTATACAATTTCCAAATCTTTTGCATACAAAAGGCACAGTACATGCCTTCCCCCCGTTTTCTGGGGAGATGTCATGTACCTCCCGTATGACTGTAGGTAAATCAGCGAGATATAAATCAAATAAGGTTGGGGCTAAGACACACCTGTGCCGCAAGACAGTTTCTTTTGAGATCTTGCTTGATAATGAGCCATTCATATCCAGTTCCACCACTGCCCAGTTCACTCGATGAAGCTCTTCTAATACAACCAAAAGGCACTTGGGGTACTCACACTTGATAGTTTCACCCACAAATATTATGGTTGACCAAGTCAAAATCAGAACGGAAATCAATAAAACAAAAAAAAAATTAGTCGAGGATTCCATAGCCTTCTGACTCCTTGCCCACAGACCAAAACAGTGATCGGTTGTGGAATGCCCCTCCTTGAAGCCTCTCTGGGACAATATCATTTTTCTCTATGCAATACTTCATATATAAAAGGATAGCTTTGGAGTAAAGTTTTGATCCTACATGTGTCAAACTGATAAATCTGTAATTTTTAGGGTCACTTGAATTTTTTTTCCATATTGATTGCCTTTATTATTGCTGCTATCCAGCTATTCAGGAAGATTTCAGATTTGGTTATTGAGAGAAACACCCTTGAAAAAAACCCAGCCCACCAATCTTCGTTTGTCTTTATAATGATCACCGGAAATTTATTCCATTGTGCCGCCTTTGTCAGATTCAGAAAAAATATTATTATTTTCGATGGGTTTACCCTAACTAAATCTTCATCAGGCCTTACATTTCACGTAGGTAGGATTCCCAGGCCTCCTCTGGTACCATACACCGTGTAACACCAATCTCTAGCTTACTCTTCATCTGCACAAGTTTCCAGAATCTTTTCATATTTTTTTCAAATAGCACCCCTAATCTTTTTTCCCAATTCGACCTATAGTGATAACTTTTCTATTTTTTATTAGAGCTGCATATTTCTCTTTTGACCTTCTAATGTTTTCTCACCACTCTTTACCGATAATATGTCTGCACACCTTGTCATACACTTAGGAAAGGAGGTTTTCAGGGGATCACACATTTCCATTGCTGAACATTGAAACACACAGTTCCAGACTACCAATGATGCAAAGTAGGCACCAGCCTGTGGGTCCCACTTCTTTTAGGGGCCTCACAACATCAGATACAAATAATATTGAAATGTTTTTTTAAACAAAATCACAATCAAGTTTCTTAAATTGTTTCCAATTAACTTTTATTTAATAACATTAATAATTGTTAATGTTTAGTTTTGTGTAATAACATTGGTTTATTAACATTGTTGGTTGGTAAAATTAAAAACGTATTAGGTGATAACTTGCGAGGAGGGCCCCGAAATTTCGACTGCCATGGGGCATTCACAAGGTTTAATCTGGCACTGGAAACAGGGTACTGATTTTAAATCCCAATGGTTACTGCCCCCCTTAACACAATAAGACTATTATAAAACACAAAATACAAGCTTGAACAAATATATAGTCTATTGGACACTTCTGATTTCCATATATAAAAGTTTGCACCGCTGGGATGCCCTCCCCCAAATATCCGTAAGGACCTATAAAGCCGGCTTCCACTAAACAATTTAGCATCTTTAGAGCATTTCTCTGTAAAAAGCATTTAAGAAATATTTCCTGTGGAATCTAGCATACCACAAGTATTTCCATCTGATTTTCATCTTCCACCACTGGGGACAGTTGTAAATTAAAATTACCCAAAATAACTACAGGGGTAAATTAAAATCACCCAAAATAACTACAGGGGTAAATTAAAATCACCCAAAATAACTACAGCTGCAAATAAAAATCACCCAAAATAACTACAGGGGTAAATTAAAATCACCCAAAATAACTAAAGCTGTAAATTAAAATCACCCATAATAACTACAGCTGCAAATAAAAATCACCCAAAATAACTACAGGGGTAAATTAAAATCACCCAAAATAACTAAAGCTGTAAATTAAAATCACCCAAAATAACTAAAGCTGTAAATTAAAATCACCCAAAATAACTAAAGCTGCAAATTAAAATCACCCAAACTAACTACAGGGGTAAATTAAAATCACCCAAAATAACTACAAGGATAAATTAAAATCACCCAAAATCGTCACAGGGCTATTTTGATGCAAGGCATTGAGATTATGTAAGTCATTACTAAAAGTTGCATTTGCTTTAGGTTATATCTATTATTGCTAACGTTCACATACACATTCAAAACAATTAATGTATCTATTGTGACAGAGCATTAATAAAGGTTTACCAGACAAGCCAGCCCCCAATCACAGTCACTTTGTGGGAATAAGCATTAGGAGGCCTGAACCTATTTATATTGCATCCTTACTAAATTGGACAAGCCCTTCGAGGCACATGTTTTCACCAGCTGAAGGGTTTCCTGGAGGTAAATTATACCATTCTCGCCCCACATACTAGTGAGATCTACTGTCTTTACTAGCCGTTTTAAGCTATGTATATTCCAGGAAAGAACACTTAGGTTTCCTGGTAATCTCAATACCTAATCCAAATTAGACATCCTGGAAAGATCTTCCTTTTATAAAGAACTTGAACATGTGAAGCGATTATTAGAGAGCGGGCTCTTACTAGGCGTAGTTATTTCTAAGCATCCTCTATCCAAACCCGCTGCACTCTTATGTACTATGCCTACATCATTTCTCAGTGCCCAGCTTATTAATACTTGTTCAGGCCTTCATGACTATTGAAAAACGTTTTTTTACCATGGGGTCCTCAATCAATTCTTATTCCCACGCTAAGATCTTTCTCTGAGTTCTGAATGAAATTTAATACCAATAGGGAATAGGGATATGCTTTTGTAATTTCTCTGCAGTACTTACTTATGTCAATGGCCACTTATTTGATATTGATTGAGGAGACAATACATAAAGATGAGGGGGTAGATTTAAAAGCTTCTTGCCACACATTTACGCCGCCATTGCGTCACTTCTGTGACGCAGCGTCGTCATAAACAATGTGCCACATTGCGACAAATTTACAACGTGACGCATCTAGAAAGATGCTTAATGTTGTAAAGCTCTGCGTCACATTATACCTGCATCAAATATAATGTATGCGGGGTGGGCCTTCCCACGCAAGAATGCCTCGTAAAAGTGACGCAGTGAAATCTACAAGATTTCACTGAGTCAGTTTTACGACGCCGCTGCGTCAAAACCTTACGCCTGCTTGAAGCAGGCATAAGGAGTGACGCAGCATAGCAAGTATAGGCCGCCCCTGAGCAGTGCATGGAGTTGCGTCACGACTTCAGCACTGCTTTACCTTTACGCCGACAGATGCGTCATGCATCTGTTAATGCTTGCGCCACAGTGTGCCGCATTGTAAATGCGACGCATTCATGGTGGCGCAAGGGTTTTTGTTCGTGACACAACTTAACTGACGCATCTCTGCTGATGTACAGAGATGTGTCATTGCTTGTAAATCTGCCCCGAATATTTTTGGAAAGCCTCCATCAGGCATGCCCTATTAAGGCGATGTAATGTATTAGATTTCTTCCCTCCTTTCAATACACTGAAGTAAATATAGAGATTATGACTTTCCATGTTATGTAGTTGAGGCCTCTCCTCTGCACCTCTGGTGCCTCCCTTACCTCAGACAAGCCCTGCCCTGGTTTTCCAGGTCTTGTGATTTCCTTTTTTGTTGTTCCCTTACTCTACTCCCATTTCTCAGGCTCATTTACTTTGGGTGTTGAAATCACTACGTCCTCTATAGATTGTGTCCTTCTTTTACCTCCTCGCTTCCATTTCATTGTGGCTTCTGCACCTCTTTTCCCACTGCTTTTCACAATACTGGCTGCTTTCTAATTACAGACTTCAGCATAATGCATCCTCCCAATTGATGTTCTCTTCCCTGCTGCTCAGATCATTTGAATGTTGAGAGTGTTTGTGATTGGATGAGGTCAGTTGGAGTGGATGGGCTGAGCAGCAAGGATGCATTACCTGTAACTAAATTGAATAAACCTACATCTATAACCTACAAGGATCCATCCTATTTGTAACACAAAATGTGCCTAAAATATAGCTGATGCCTAATATAATAATATGGTTTAATTCTTCTTTTTTCAGCATCGGTCACCTGGATACACAGACTGGCCACTCCTCTCCCTCCATTTTTTTTTACAACTTTCCCTTTGGGATCCCCAATCCTGGAGTCAGTTATTGGCCTAACTAAGGCGGCCATACAAGAGTTGATCTGCTTCTGATCCTCAGCTATATCCTTAAGGAAACCTGTTTGGATGTTCATGTTATTGTTCGATAACACAACTGCGCCAAGAATCCCCAGCAATGTTCCTTGCATTAAGAAGAGAACACCGCGCATCGGAGAGGGTCCAGCTGATGATAATTCCGAATTGGAAGGCAAATGCATACTCCCATGGGCTGAAGTCTTAAATAACGAGCCATCGGGGGATACTGCTTTTCCCTCTTTTTTATGATCAAGTTTTTCTCCACCCTCCAATGGGACAGGACTCATCCGGGGAAGCTGTGAGATCAATCAATCCATCAAGTTTCTTGTAAAGCGTGACCAAACACACGTTAGGGTCTCAAGGCGTTGAGGGGGTGGGGAGGGTCTGCATTCAGCCGAAGAGGCATGACTTGAGGTCCTTCCTGAATTGCGGCAGCAATGGTGATTGCCGGAGCTCCAGGTCTTCGCAGTGAGGTAGGAGAAGGATCTTCCTCCAGCCTTGGTCTTGCGGATCCGTGGGATGTGGGCCAGGACCAGTAGGATGGACCGGAGACATCTAGTGGGAGTGTAGAAGGAGAGGAAGTGGTTGAGGTATACAGGTCGGCGTTGTGGAGGGCTTTGTAGGCATGCGTGATGAACTTGAAGGTAATTCGTTTGTTGATGTGAAGCCAGTGAAGGTCTCTCAGGTGGCCAGTGATGAGGCTGCAGGATGGGATGTTCAGGATGAGTCTGCCGTAGGCGTTCTGGATGTTCTGCAGTTTCTTTAGGAGTCTCTTGGTGGTGCCAGCGAAGAGTGTGTTGCTGTAGTCTGCTGCTGAAGAGCGCATGGATGACCATTTTCCCGGACTCGGGGTGAGGGGAATCCACTTGAAGATCTTACGAAGCAGGCAGAGCATGTGGAAACAGGGGGAAAAGATATGCATGGCTCAACAAAAACAGCAAAATCTAAAACTAGCTTCAACACATTGTGTTCCTAGCCCATATGCCCTTTCATTGGCGAGGGGATCTGTGGTGAGGGGCACCATCAACCCGCATCATGGGAGAAGTAAGAGGTTCGCACACACTTTTGCTTTTGCAATGTTTCCCTACAAATTCTTTTATTGACGATGCTATTGAACAATGCTCCTGAGAAGTACATCTTCGAGAGAGTCAATGTGGCAATGGGAGCTATACATACTCCTATCCCCTGCACGCTCCTTATTCTGCCCTATTACCATACTTCCATCAACTCCTGCTTTCTCCAATCTTTGGGCACCTTGCATTCTTTTATAGTCTTTTTTTTGGTCGGCATCTCAGGTCATTAGCTTCTCTTCTAATAAAATAAGTTCATAAAATACTTTGAAATTCTTCCTAATAAGTCACTTTATATCATTTTGTTTCACCAGAGGGCCACGGAGTAGTTCGACAACAAGGGCAGGACAGGACCGTAACAACAAACGAGAACTCTCTTGCACTGGTGCATGGTGCACTTACCTCCTCCAGTCCTGGACCACAGTTATCCCCGCCTGAAATCACTCAAACATATTACTGATGAAACCAGTAAGTGTGAGCACCATTATAGTCTGCTTGACAGATGAGTGTCCTCTTGTATTTGCTCAGCTCCCTTTTAACTAGGTTGTGGTAGTGTCTTCAGCTATGTCTTCAAGGATAGATATCGTGCTGCTACCTTGCGGACTGCTGTTTGTTTGTGCCAAGCTCTTTTTAAAACTTTTAAAATTGTAAATTGAATTGATGTATTTTAAGTGATTGACGACTCAAAATACCTACATTTTCATTGTCCTAGCGGCGCTGGCTCCCTTGCGATCTCCTTAGCACACCCCTCGGCTTCAGCCAATCACGCCGGGCGGCGGACGAGTCAGAGGCAGGGAACCGGTACTTGTGTCCGCTGCAGCGCGTGAGCGGGCACTCTAGATATCGTGCCGCTACCCTGCGGACTGCTGTTTGTTTGTGCCAAGCTCTTTATAAAACTTTTAAAATTGTAAATTGAAGTGATGTATTTTAAGTGATTGACGGCTCAAAATACCTACGGTTGCATTGTCCTAGCGGCGCTGGCTCTCTTGCGATCTCCTTAGCACACCCCTCGGCTTCAGCCAATCACACCGGGCAGGGGAGGAGTAAGAGGCGGGGAACCAGTCTTATGTCCGATGCAGCGCGGGAGCGCAGCGGGAGCACCAAAGGCAAGCTCGTCTGCACCCGTCCGCGCCCAGGGGCCACAATTCATGCCTAAATTCGTTCCTCGGAGGAACTTAAAAAACTCCATCAGGCGGCGCTCCCACTCTGCCCTGCTATCTGCACGCGCTTAATTCCACTGGACTCCTCCAGGCACGGAGTTCCTTCCTAGAGATCTCGGAACCCATCCTCCCACAAGAATCGGGCACCGAGTCCTGCCCAAGTTGAACACACAGAACTACGTATATATTACTTTAACACCCACTCCTTAGTCAAGCATCAGCTGGATTTCTTCCTACTCCTAATATCTGACAAACCAGACATCTTTCTTGTTACGGAAACATGGTTAAATCCCGATTCCACCCCTGATATACTGGCCGCATTACCTCAAGACTACTACATCTTCCATGTAAACCGACCACCAGGAAAAATGGGTGGCGGAGTAGCTGCGATTGTCCATCAAGACCTCAAATTCACGTCCATGACCTACTTAAGTCTCCCCACAGCAGATAACATGGTCATCAAACTTGAATCTGGCTCTGGGTCACTCATCTGCGTCTTGGTTTACAGGCCCCTGCAACACCTGCTGCTATTTCCCCTCTCACTGAGTGAACATTTAGCTAATGTTGCTACTGACTATGCCAAAATATTGTTAATAGGTGACCTAAACTATTGGTGCAACGACATACGAGGTGGGCCTGACTCTGCTGAACTGACTGAACTACTAACCAACCTTAATTTTACTCATCACATATCCTCAGCTACACACATCAAAGGACACATACTGGACCAAGTCTGGACCACAAACCTCACAGTGTCCGCCCCCACAATCCTACCATGTATATGGTCTGACCATCACCTAATAAAATTCACAGCAACAATTCCTATCAGTAGTAAGACCCCCACGGCCGAGGGTGGCATGATTAGGAAATGAAGTGCGCTCAATAAACAGGAATTTCAGGACAGTCTTGCTAGCTCAACCCCTGCCTTTGACCCTGATGTGGATCCCCTTGAAGCAAATATCTCAGCCTGGCTACTAGCAGCCAGCGATAAACATGCCCTGCTCAAAAAACTCAAAAGAGCTTGCCGCTCTGATGCACAGAAATGGTTCTCTAATGAGCTAAGAGACCAAAAATTGGCCCTCTGCCAAAAAGAAAGGAAATGGAGACTGAACTACTCCCTTGAAGGAAAACACCATTACTCGAAGGCACGGGAAAAATACAAAAAAGCCATTATGTCAGCCAAGGCTGCCCACTTCTGCGCCAGAATTTTAAACTCTAACAACAGATCGAAGGATATCTTTGCTATTGTTAACAAACTATCCAATGCCGAGAGAGTTCTATCTAAACCCACAACGACCCAAGAACTGTGTCACTCTCTAATTAACTACTTCATGGAAAAAAATCTCTAACATTAAAGCTAGTATCCCAATTTCCAGCCCCAAGGAGACTCCATCCACCACGATAATGAATCCGTTCACCTTGAATCACTTCCCTGCCATTATTACCCAGTCCCTCCTGGACTTGTTGTCCAGAGTCAAATCTGGCTCCCCATGGACTGTTGTCCTCATATCTTAAAAGACACCCTTTCTGCCCTACCACATACGACCATGACCCTCTTGAATGAATCCCTCTTGCAGGGCCAAGTCCCCAAGGCATTCAAGGACGCCATTGTGGTCCCCCTCCTAAAAAAACTAGGAGCAGACCCGCAGAACTTATCCAACTATCTTCCCATTTCCCTGTTCTCCCTGGCCAAGGTTCTAGTAGCCCACGTGGCAAAGTGTCGAATTTCATGGAACATTCTGAATATCTAGACTCTCACCTGGTGGGATTCCGCCCGCTCACTCTACGGAAAACAGTGATTCTAGCTGTACTGGATGCCCTACGAGAAAAAGCCAACAAAGGCACCCCTCAGGCCCTGGTGCTTTTAAACCTCTCAGCCACATTTGACATGGTCGATCATGAAATCTTAATGGACCGTGTCAGGCAGGTTGGCATCCAGGGCTCAGCCCTCAGCTGGATTGGGTCCTTTCTCAAGGGTCGTACCCAAGCTGTACGCCTAGCCTCATTCACTGCACCAAAGTTAACAACTACGTGTGGGGTCCCACAGGGATCATCACTATCCCCCCATCTGTTTAATCTGTACCTTTTACCTTTGATTCAGTCTCTGAAAGAACGGAAGGGGACCACCTTCAATTATGCTGATGACCTACAGTTAATCTTCACCATAGATAACTCCCCCAACACAGTCCTGGAATTCCAGGCCACCATGCTCCATATTCGCCATTGGATGGACCAAAACTATTAAAAACTCAATCCAGGCGAGACTGAACTAGTCCTGACAGGGAACAGTCAGACCTTCTGGGGCCTGTATTACTGGCTGGTGGAACTGGGTCCACCCCCTCCCCCCCGAACCCACTACCTCTGTCAAGAGCCTAGGGGTCACCATAAACAATGACCTATCATTAAGAACACAAGTTGGTGCAGTGGTCTCGACCTGTTTCTTTCAGTTACGTAAATTTAGAAAGATTAGCCGCCTGCTCACTCATACAGCACTGATACAGGTTGTGATAGCCATGGTACTATCGCATTTAGACTACGCCAACTCGATATACCTAGGCATGCCACTTTTCTTACTCAAACGGCTTCAGATGGTCCAGAACCAACCTGCAAGACTGACCATTAGCAACCCAGATGGCAATCCGCCAGACCTCTTTTAAAAAAACTACACTGGCTCCCCATTCCCCAACGTACGGCCTTAAAGACAAGATGTCTCATCTTCAAGTCTCTTCACAGATGAAGCCCCAAATTTATTAACTGTCTCTTACCAATGTACACTCCATCCTGCCACCTTCGCTCAGCCCACCTCCAGCCACTGACCACCCCTGCCTTCAAGCTAAAACGTCAGGGAGACTGTAGGTGCGCATCCCTGGCTCCTAGACTGTAGAATTCCATCCCACTGGAGATTCGGTCATGTACCAATCTGCCAAGCTTCAGGAAAATGCTCAAGACATGTCTGTTTATGCAGGCTCACAATAAACTTCATCCAATGGTCCCGGCACACTCTAGAATTAGCGCCATGAAACCTCCTGGTGTACGTGCGCTGTATAAGAAATTTTTAACATAACATAACAAGGAGTAAACAATCTAACCTTTTATTTGGAAGCAGGATCATGAGTACGAGTGTCATATTCAGATTCAATATGCTGTTTGAATGTACAGAAGACTCCTAGTTGGACACATTTGTCTGTGTCTTTTCATGCTTGCGGGGACTGTAAGGGAATCTGGGATGTCCCGCATCATACCTAGAATCCAGAAAGCGTTTTAAGTATGCATTGGCTCTTAATGTGAGATCCCATACTAAGAAAGATTTGTGAAGTTCAGACTTCTCTGTAGCTGGCTGACAGTTTTCTTCTAAAGAAAGAAGACAGGACTCCACAACTTCATGATATGAGTGTTTATACTCTTTTTTAACCTCTTCCACAAGTGAGATAGTAATTCCCTGAACTAATACGATTATCTGGTAAACGAATAGGTGTATATGTGTGTTTTCTGATTATAATGTGTGCTATTGATGACCCCTAAGGCAAGGTTGAATGGAGTGATGTTGCAGACATTACCCTGTGCTTGTGCATCTTATTGTGTCTAGGAAAAGGTGCCATGGTGTGCCCTCTGATGCTTTAAAAGAGGAATGACTTGTTGAAATTACAGACATCTGGTTATGAGAAATTCTTTGGGTTTTTTGTAACACCATATAGTCTCAGTGGCTCAGTAACTCAGTGTGCATAAGAGGCTGACCTCGGTCATGCGGTGAGGTATATTTATTGAGTGTGAGTCAGATTGTTTTGAAGTGTAAAGGTTGGTGAGAGTGTCCTAGCCGAGTATGAATCTCCAAATGCATTGTTCATTTTTGTAGGCCCAAAGTGCAATCCTTTCACTGACCCTCCTTTTCCCATGTGCTCTCACCTTTTTCAGGAGGTTTTACTTTCCACATGAGTGTGTTTGCATTGCAAACCTGCAATCCATCAATGTCTTAGGCTTCTGATCTGGTCTTCTGACAGGCTGTTTATATTGACATAGTAGGAAGCTTGCAGGTGTGGGGGATTTGCATCAAAGGGCCGGATATCCTTAAAATTGTACTTGAAAAATGTGTTCGCTACTTGAGCACTTACTTTTTGCAAATGGAATAGAATTGTGTGAACTGACCTATGTATTAATAGATCGATTTGCAAAGTTCCCATTTGGAGCAGGTAGCAGTCCAACTTTTCCCATCACTATTGTAAATTGGATCTCACTCCAATCGGTGGCCATCAAAGATATTTGCTCGCTTTTCACTTGTTTTTTAAAAATGCTGCCCGTTTTCCTTAAAACAAAAAAGAGTTGTGTTTTTCAAGGAAACATGTTATAACCCCAACTTGGGAGTCTGTAATTTTTCAATGCTTTGCGACCGGTATACGGTTGCAAAACAATGGTACTTTGCATTGCGAATTACAATTTTGAAGGGAGGCCCTCAATAAGCCCTATCAAATTGTGCTTTCTTATGCATTTACAAACCCATTTTGCTATTCAGTACCATTCACTGAATCACAAAATGAATTTAGTACATAACAAAAAGCCATTTTGTGGTCTCAACTCTCAACTCCTGTGAGTTTGCCAATCACGGGCTCTACGACCGCAAAGTGGCTTTGTGCATCTAGTCATTAGTTCTTTCTGAAGCAGTTTTTACGAATGCACATTTGCAGTGTGTGATTTTAAGGGAGGTGTGGTTATGAAAATGTGTAATTGATGGTATAATCATCAGCTCAATGACTACCAGAAAAATATATTGCTGCTGATAAGGGAAGTTTGAATCTTTTTGATTCCAGAAATAGAACCTCTTTGCTATGATATTTTTGCCACTTCTGGATTTATTAATGGGAATGTGAAGACATGCTGATTGTTGGTTACTGAGGGCTAGTTGATGTATGATTACATGATTAATTTTGTATTTAGTCTATCTTCATTATTAATCTACAACGATATGATTTCAGTAGCTTAGTTACATTAAAATGGTAATTTCTATCATATTTTCTAATATACTAGTGTTGAGTTTATGCATGTATTGGGAATTTTTGTTTTCTCTTATAGTGGTTGTGTTTGTAAGATGGGTGTTTCGGCTGTGTGCCTACCAAATTATACTGGTGACGGAATGCTAAGAGTTGCATACCTTGCCTTCCACTGATTTTAAAATTGTTGATTTAATTAAATATATGGCATGGAGCATTAGTGGCATTACTGAAATGAAGGGGAAATGAAAGTAATCCATTTGGAAACTGGAGGACGTAGAGTTCACTTGAGATGAATTCAGTGCTCTTAATTCAAACTATAAAGTAATTTAATCCACTTTTAGGTGGAAATCGCCACATAATTCTTTAAGCTATTGCAGACTAGTCAATACATGTATGAAATATCTATATAATGAGAGAAACAAATGTAAAATATACCTTATTATTTCCGATTTATGGTGTTTTTAATCCCACCGACATGACTTTTCCTTCGCCCAGGTGTCCAGATGCAGAAGGTTTGGGAGACAACTCTTGCGGATAAGCACACAGAATTTCTAGCTGGAAGAAAGAAAAACCATGAACCTCAGTGAGAAGGAAATTCAGCTTAATTTACCTTATGGTGGTTTCGGCCTTCCTAAGTACAATCATTTCTACAAAACTGCATTACACCACAGTAGCATCATATTTAGGCAGAGGTAACAGATTCTGGTTTTATAGGGATGGAGAGTTTGTTCACAAATCTACTTCCAATTAGTTTTGCTTTGGCGTGAATTATACTAAAGTAACATTTTAAATCTTGCTGACATTAAAAAGACCAGTCCAACGTTCATAGTTATGATGTTCTGTTTAATTCAGAACATTCCTTGGAAAGTAACCCTTTCATCAACGTAAACATCAAATATCAATTATTTTGGCCAAATTGATTCATTGTAGGAATATTGACCGAAGGTCATTAAAGGTCCAGCAGTATTCCTTTATTTGTTGCAGTTTTATATAGTGCAAATTCAACCCAAAGGCATTGGAGCGCTTTATATGAGCTTCAATTCCAGTACACAAGGTCACAGATTAAGGGATTTGGCACAATCAAAGGATGTTGAGCCAAGACTTAAACCTGGTTCTCCATAATGCCACATCCTCTCCCAGTGACTCGGTTTCAGTGATTACAGCCTAGGCATAGTATTTATGCTTCAGTAAGAAGTTGATTTGCTGAAAAGTCATTGCATGTATGAACAAGATCATTATTTAAAAAGGTCAGGGAGATCTATAACAAGCATTTACAATGCAATGGTTTTGCCTTTGGAAAGGTTTGAGCTATTGGCATTGTAAATGACAAAATTTGTATTTATGTGTTGGTTTTGAAAACAGATAAATAAATGGCATTGTCATTTACATTGCCATTAGCTTAATCTCTCGCAAATGTGAGACCTATTGCATTTCATTTTGCTGCCTGTGCAAGAAAAGTGTGGGGTGCAGGACGAGATACAACAGGATGCATGAATCCGGTGGGGTGGTGAGCACTGGTCAGGGCTGAGGTGCATTGACGGAGCTGTGTGCAGTGGTGAGCGCTTGATGCTGGTGGTCAGGTCTGAGGTGCACTGACAACTGTGTGCAGTGGTGAGCACTGGTCAGGGCTGAGGTGCATTGACGGAGCTGTGTGCAGTGGTGAGCACTGGTCCGGGCTAAGGTGCATTGACGGAGCTGTGTGCAGTGGTGAGCACTGGTCAGGGCTGAGGTGCACTGACTGAGCTGTGTGCAGTGGTGAGCGCTTGATGCTGGTGGTCAGGTCTGAGGTGCACTGACAGCTGTGTGCAGTGGTGAGCACTGGTCAGGGCTAAGGTGCATTGACGGAGCTGTGTGCAGTGTTGAGCACTGGTCAGGGCTAAGGTGCACTGACAGCTGTGTGCAGTGGTGAGCACTGGTCAGGGCTAAGGTGCATTGACGGAGCTGTGTGCAGTGGTGAGCACTGGTCCGGGCTAAGGTGCATTGACGGAGCTGTGTGCAGTGGTGAGCACTGGTCAGGGCTGAGGTGCACTGACTGAGCTGTGTGCAGTGGTGAGCGCTTGATGCTGGTGGTCAGGTCTGAGGTGCACTGACAGCTGTGTGCAGTGGTGAGCACTGGTCAGGGCTAAGGTGCATTGACGGAGCTGTGTGCAGTGGTGAGCACTGGTCAGGGCTGAGGTGCACTGACTGACCTGTGTGCAGTGGTGAGCGCTTGATGCTGGTGGTCAGGTCTGAGGTGCACTGACAGCTGTGTGCAGTGTGAGCACTGGTCAAGGCTGAGGTGCACTGACAGCGCTCTCTGTTTTAAACACAGTTCACTACCTGAAATACATGGCTACAAAAGACGACTTATGCTTTTCCCAAAAGGTGGTATTGACAGCCCGGGGGTTGAAACATTAGAGCCACTTGCTGCTGATAAGTATCACGTGACCACGGGCCACCAGGATGCAGTGCTAAGTGAAAGATGTTTGTTTACCAGTACTGTGCATTCTGGGAGTTATGGTCCTGCTGACTTCGGTTTGACCAATGGAGCCACTGAAAGAAAAGCACGGATCTGGAGCATCCCGCCCTTGGTGACATGGAGTTACTTTATTGCTTTGCCCCTCAGGGGTGGAGGGTAGTGTGTGTGGGAGGGGTGGAGGGGGGAGGGGAGTATCTAATCCAGCTGCAATCCATCTCTCACCCCCGAGTGTGTGAAACTAGCAAATAAACAATAGACTGCCCGCTGAGACGTGATTGGACCCTCGGACCTGGCGGCTGCCCTGCACAACCCCGGGCACGTGAAGCAGGAGCCCCGTACAGCACAGTCCACATGGCAGCGCTTTGACATCCGCACTCTTTCCCCCGGATCCCCGTGTGCCCAGCCCTTATGCCTCCTGTGTGGAGGGAGTGGCCCTTTGCCCTGGGCCAGGCCTGAGAAGGAGCCAGTCCTGAGCCACCTTAGCTGCTTGTACCTGCCCACCGTGAGTGTGCGGCGGTTCGGCGCTCGCTGCAGACATCTGCGGTCAGCAGGTCACACTTCAGGATCCATACAGGGCCAATTACCAGCCCTCATCCTTCCGGGGTTGGTCTCTTAAGCACTATCGCTCTGGGCCATAGTAACGCCTGTGGATTCTGGGAGTTATGGTCCTGCTGAATTCAGGTTGACCAATGGATCCACTGAAAGAAAAGCCCGGATCTAGAGCATCCCGCCCTTGCTGACCTGGAGTTACTTTATTGCTTTGCCCCTTAGGGGAGGATGGCAGTGTGTGTGCGCGTGTGTGGGGAGGGGAGTATCTAACCCAGCTGCAATCCATCTCTCACCCCTGAGTGTGTGAAACTAGCAAAGAAATAAAAGACTGCCCGCCGAGACGTGATCGACCCTTGGAGCTGGTGTGGTCTGTCCTTAATTGTCCCAGGAAATGGAGGAATGACCACTTCCATGGAGATCGACCCGCCCGCCCCAACTCCAGGAAAAAATGGCGGCTGCATTGCAGAGAAAAAAATAAAGAAACAACCGCCCACCGCCGCATGACGATCGCAAAGGGGCGGGATGAGTAAAAATCGCTGGAACGCCCACGAATCTGCTCCGGCAATGACGGACAGATCTCTCTTCCAATGGCTAGCCTCCATTTATGGAGCTAGCCAATGGAAGAGAAGGTGGGACAAAGCCCCACACTGGTAAAAACATAAGATTTCGCCTGCGCGAACGCTGCTGCGCAGCGGACGCCAGGCGAAACCTAAAAACGTGTGCTACCTCAACTGTCCCAAAGGAAGCAAAACATTACTAGTTTGCAACCCTCACAATACAGAGATGTGTTACAGGTCAGCTCAAGAATGAAAATATGACATAATATGGCCACCCATCCTTTTGGGAATGGGTCAGATTTCAAGAAAAAGTTTACCAGTAATGTGCATATTGAAAAAAGATGTCCTGTGGGAACTTTTGCAACATAAGCAGCAATAGACGTAAAACACACATAAAGGGCGCGTCAATCTGTCATTGTAAATGGAGCATGTAGACCGCTTTAGAATAGTTGGATCTGTCCTCCAAAGATAGGCGTTTGCCTCTTGGAGTTCATTACCCCAACAACAGAACCCTCTAACACCCCCACACTCCCCCCTCACCCGGCGTCCAATTCTGGGAACATTGGGAATATTTGGGTCTTGACCTTACGTTCAAAGTAGCATAAACTGCATCCGACTTCATGCTTCAACATTCTTGATCACATATGTAATCTTCACACGACTTTAAAAAAAAAAGCATTCAACTCATTAATGTTTGTTCCAGCATTGAGTTAGGGGGTATTACAGGTTAACAAGTATTTTAAATGAGTGAAGGCATGCACAGGCTGATTGGTCTTTCCCAGGTCCCTCGCTTCATTTAAAGTTTATGCTATGCTTATCAAACATGCAAGTCGTTGATAAACACCAAGCGCCTAGTTAAGTAACAATTTCACAAGTTAAGGCGCTGAAAGGCAGAACACCGTCTCTATCAAATGGTTTAAATCCTGTATAAAACGGGAAGAACATACCTAGGGAAAAAGAGTGCAGTTTGAGTTAGATTTTCTAAGCAATCTATTAAGACTGGGACTTCAAAGGACATTTTTTAAAAATCTTTGAACATATGTTTTTTACAGGCTGAGTTAATTAAATCATAAGCAAGTCGGGACACCTGATCCGATCCGTTTTCGAGGACAGGGATTAGCATACATTTTTAAAGGTGACAATTATCTGACACTAAAGGCAGCGTCATCTCTCAGGTTTCCGCACAAAGTGCAGCATGCAGCGTTTCCTCGCTATGCAGCAGTGAAAATATATAGGAAGGAGAAAACCTAGGCAGGGCTCTGGCGGCGGCTGCTGCATCGACTCGAAAAAGCGCTAGCAACGCTGGGACGCACTGCGCTGCATAACCCGAGCACAGAAACGGCCCGTTTAAAAAACCTAGCATTTCGGAAGGAACGTGTTCTGTCTCAATCCAAAATGCACTGTGCGTTATTTGGGCATATTTAGGGGTGAAATAAAGCGCCGCCACAGCTGACGGAGGGGCATAATGATGACTCGTGAACAGACAGCAATGCACCTACCTCTGGATTCCGGCGAGCAGTGTGGAAGCAGCAGGCAAAGTTGGCACAGGTGTGCCCAGCATGGATACCTTAAACAGAAAAGACACAGCCGGTCAGAGGGGCAGCAAGGTGAATATAGGAACAGACTGTGCACGAGCAATGAAAATACGCACTGACGACGGGAGCCCACGAAAAAATGGCTGCCGCATTGCAGAGAAAAAATAAATAAATAAACAGCCGCCCACCGCCGCATGACGATCGCAAAGGGGCGGGATGAGTAAAAATCGCCGGAAAGCCCACGAATCTGTTCCGGCAATGACGGACAGATCTCTCTTCCAATGGCTAGCCTCGATTTATGGAGCTGCCAATGGAAGAGAAGGCGGGACAAAGCCCCACACTGGTAAAAACATAAGATTTCGCCAGCGCGAACGCTGCTGCGCAGCGCACGCCAGGCGAAACCTAAAAACGCATATCTTAACAGAACTGCAAAGTGCAGCAGGAAGTATTGTAGATCTTTACAACTACTCAGTGCAGATCCTGGAGGAAGATACGAGAGACATAGAAGTAAGAGCTGGATTTTGAGGATATCGAGGCAATTAGTTCACCCTAAAATGCTTCTCCCGGACTATAAATTGAATGGTTCAGTGCAGATGTAAATGAAAATAGTGTTGGCACTGTCTATTAAGTACTAAGGAAGCAGCTAATAGAAAGTTACCCTAAACTTAATGAATTATGCTGTTGTGTTTTAGTAAGGCAGAATTGGGAAACATCCTTTACCCCGCAGTCTCAACTGCAACCAGCCTTTACAACGCAATCAGTACCTTGACTCTGACGTTACAATGCGTTACTTTAACTTTCTGTAGTGGGGTGCGTTGTTGGACTGGTGTTAGTTTAAGTCCCTACTGTTGTATAGACGGGAGTTGGAATAGTAATTTATACTATTCCAAAGTCCAGAGCCCCCTAAAGCAAGGTATTGTAATGACTTGCATGCTAAAGTAATGCATGGTAACGTCGCAGTCAGGGTAAATGCATGCAGGGTTCCGTTACACAACCCTCATAATTCATTACTCAAAGCAGATGCTGCTATCTACTCTCTTGTACTAGCTGGGAATTAATCAACAGCTTGTAATGTTGGGTTGGGAGCTCCAACCTTCTTGCTGAGACTGAATTTTACTTCAAGGCTGTATGTCTGTAAAAAGTGGTGGGTTCTAAATACATGCCCATGATGGAAAGTAAGACAGCAAGCAAACGTGCTCCCGAAGGATTGTACCATGAGAATAAAATAGTGCACGTTGGGGCATAATACATTCCTAATTGGCCAAAAGAAATACGTGTTAAAGAGATTTTCATGCAATTTTCCAGCTCCCGATGGTGTGTTCATCATGCATGACTTTTCTGGGGTGTGTTGGGGTTCACCCACCTCAAGAATGGTGAACTAAGAGGGCATTTTTAACTCTTTTTCACAACATATTGTTTAAAAGCCAGGTAAAAAACAGATAACAAATGTGGAATGCATTTTCACATAAACTGTTATTTTTTAAAATGTATAATACATATTTCTACACTTCTACATTTGACTTCCCTTCATTTTTTCCCTCATATGCTTACTTCCAAGTAGGTTCCGAGTAATATTTTATAACTAAATATCTGCTCCGAAGACACTGGGTAGAATATTTCAAAATAAGGCAGGACTGACAATCTCAGGCCTTAGAAGCCGTCGCCAATAAATGCCTTCAGTAGTCACCAAACAACAGCTGCATCAACATCTGTCTCTGCAACTTCACAATAAACAGATTATCAGCAAGCCTCTGACACTCAGCACGAATTAGACCTCCAATTGCAGCTTTAAATGCCTTTTAGGAATGCTAAGCTTGCTCCCCAGACATCTGCTTGTCAGTTTCTGGAAATACTCGGGCTACATTACTAAACACCACCTTCTTATTTTGCATAAATAAACTTAAATGTTCACAAATTAAAAAAAATCTCATTTGCATAACCAGCTTTTTATGTCAGTAAATGGTTCACCATTGCATGGCATGAATTTCTCTGATAAGGAAAGGAATTCCACCACGATGACGTCGGAGGTTGGTACCAATTTGCCACGGATGCCACAATATATCAACAAGCATTTACAATGCAATGGTTTTGCCTTTGACAAAATTAGAGCTATTGGCATTGTAAATGTCAAAATTTTCACCTATGTTTTTTTTTGTAAAACAGATAAACAAATGGCTTTGTCGTTTACTAGTAAATAGCTTTATGGTTACGAAATGTGAGACCTATTGCATTTGCACTTATATACATATGTACACAGAGCTATACACACACACACACAGAGCTCCTCCTCTACACACATTGACAGGCTTTGTATACACAGCTACATACACACACAGCTACAGACATGCACAGTTACACACACACACACAGTATTATACATACATAGCATCACACATACATAGCATTACACACAGACAGCATCACTCAGCTCCTGGACACATCTGCACACATACACAGCTACAGACCCACACATACACATAGCATAATACACATATAGCATCACACACACATACACAGCATCACTTAGCTCTTGTACACATAGCTGCACACATACACAGGTACGCACAGTCCGTCAGTCTGCACAGTCAGTCTGCACTCACAGTCTGCACTCACAGCCTGCACTCACAGCCTGCACTCACAGCCTGCACTCAGTCTCACAGGCACGAAAACGGAGGCACAAGCAGGCAACAGGGGCACAAGCAGGCAACAGAGTCACGGCACGAAAACGGAGGCACAAGCAGGCAACAGGGAGACACGAAAACGGAGGCACAAGCAGGTAACAGGGAGACACGAAAACGGAGGCACAAGCAGGCAACAGGGAGACACGAATTGTAACTTTAAATAAAAGCAACCTTTCTCACTGATGTGTCGGTGTGTATTTATTTATTTAATTCTATGTCCGTGTGTCTCTGGCATCTTTCTGTCCGGGGAATTTTTGTCAGGAGAAGAGTGGCGGCTCCAGAGGGTGAGGGCAGAGGGCTGCGGGTCTGGGGTGGGCTGCAGGGAGGGTGCAGGGGGGGGGGGAGATGTGCAGGGCAAGAGGGGGTCACTGGAGGCTCCAGGATGTGCCGACGATGCACGGAGTGCTGGGGGTGTAGCGCCTTGTGGGGGTTGGATGGCGCTGAAGGGATCGAGCCGGATGCGGGGTCCTCTCGTGGCTGAGAGTGCTGCAGGAGCCAGGCAGTGCGGGGCAGTGTGCGGGCCCCCCCTCGGCAGGAGATGTGCGGGGGAGTGCGCATCCTGCATCAAGGCGGCAGTAGTAAAGGAGTAGGGGCAGGGGAGGGGTGATTAGCCAGGGAGGGGGGGGGTGACAACGGGAGGGGGGGGGGGCAGAAACGCAGAAAATATCGCAGGGCTGGGACAAAGTCCGTGTAACGGGCAGATCCCGGCTTCCAATGTTACTGAGGTAGCTCAGCGGGTTAACGCGACTCCTTCTCGTAACTGTACATGGTAAAGGGCCATGTTCACACCCTGTTGTTGATCAGTCTTCCCACTGCAGTACACGGGGGAGTATACTTAGCCACCCTCATTAGACAGATGTTGCAGCAAACCTCTCCTACCAACATCTAAACGTAGCGTCGCTCAATCACTGCAGCTTCAAAGAGCTAGAAACATGTTATTTTAGAGGATAAAAGGCTGAGTAGGCCTTGCTAGAATTCTAATTTGTGAGCTGCCAATCAGGGGCAAACACTCAACTCATTCAGCTATTCCACCAAGATACTTCAGATGCATGTGTCGTGAGTACAGAGTTGGAAAATGGGGATTCCCTAAAATAAAATGAATACCCCTTTGTTAGTTGGGTTGAGGGTCTGGGAAGATAATGGTCTCTCCAGTTCCGAAGATTTCAAGGCTGCACGCCTATGAAGATTTTGAGTACGGGGTGATTATCAGAGGACGAGAGTGCGAGCGGCGTGATGACTGACAGTGGCAGGGGGTCTTACCGTGGTGGCGACTACTGGATACAAAGTCGGCCACGTGGTAAAAAGTACAGTAAACGACCAGGGCACCCCGTGCCAAAGGTGGGAGTACTGTACTGGACGGGAGGCGACCTGGGAGGGAAAATAAGAATGAGGTCAGAGAGAGATAAAAAGGGGCTACTGCGGTCAGCATCGGGTGGACGGGATGGCTCTCACCTGAGTCAGAAGGTCAGAAGACGCATCCGGTCCGCGCGTCCATGTAGCGAGTTCCAGGTAATGGACGTGTCCCGGCGCCCCTCCCTTCTCTGCGGCCGCACTCACCGGTACTTGGACGCTGCAGCTCTTCCTCACCCGGTCCCGCTTCTTGGGGCCGGGTGCTCTCACGGGCGGCGGCGGGGCTCCTCTTCCACCATGGAGCCCTGCCGGTGGGTGCAGCTGCTTCTCCTTGTCCGCGCTGGGGGGGCGGGACTTCCGGGTCGCCCCCTCAGCTTCTGGATCGTCGCGGGCAGCGCGGCGGCCCGTCTCAGCCACTGCAGGCGGGGAGTGAATTCACCGAGGGGTGGGCTCCCTCGAGGTGAAAATAAACAATAGCGGCAAGGTCCCTACGTAAACAAGGGGGACAGCACGGCCTCGTACCGAGAGCCCTGTGAGCTGCACAAGAAAGACTGGCAACAAATCACCTTCCATTGTGTCGGCTCGGAGTAGAGAGCCGGTCAGGTCTGCGTCCTCACATGGAGAGCCGTCCAGCTGGTGTGAGGAAGGATGCTGCAGAAAGAAGAAAAAAATAAACACGCCCACCGCCCGATGACGAGGCAAAAAGGGTGGAGAGGGAAAAAATCTCGGGAACGCCCCCGAATCTGGTCCGGCCTTGACGGACAGATCTCTGTTCCAATGGCTAGCCTCCATTTATGGAGCTAGCCAATGGAACAGAGGGCGTATTCAAGGCACCCATACTGAAAACTAAAGATTTCTCCTGGGGGCGGAGCTAAAGCTCCGTGCCCCAGGCAAAACCTAACAAGCATTTACAATGCAACGGTTTCGCCTTTGGAGAAGTTAGAGCTATTGGCATTGTAAATGACAAAATTTTTATTTATGTGCTGGTTTTGAAAACAGATAAATAAATGGCATTGTCATTTACATTGCCAATAGCTTAATCTCTCGCAAATGTGAGAACTATTGTACCCTACGGACGAGCTCAGCATACAGCAATTACTACCACACACACACACACACCCAGAGCCACACACACACACCCAGAGCCAGCCACACACACCCAGAGCCAGCCACACCCAGAGCCACACACACACACCCAGAGCCCCCCACACACACACAACCAGAGCAGTCACATACACACACCCACTGGAGCAGTCACACACACACACCCACTGGAGCAGTCACACACACACACACACACACACACTGGAGCAGTCACACACACACACACACACACACACACTGGAGAAGTCACATACACACACACACACACTCTGGAGCAGTCACATACACACACACACACACTCTGGAGCAGTCACATACACACACACACACACTCTGGAGCAGTCACATACACACACACACACACTCTGGAGCAGTCACATACACACACACACTCTGGAGCAGCCACATTCACACACACACACTCTGGAGCAGTCACACACACACCCAGGAGCAGTCACACAAGCGTGAGTGTGTTATCATACCCAAGTCCCCACAAGGATAGTAACACAAACCCTCACACACACACACACACACACACTCTGGAGCAGTCACATGCACGCACACACTGGAGCAGTCACATGCACGCACACACTGGAGCAGTCACACACGCACACACTGGAGCAGTCACACACGCACACATTCTGGAGCAGTCACATACACACACACATACACACACTGGAGCAGTCACACACACACACTGGAGCAGTCACACACACACTCTGGAGCAGTCACACACACACTCTGGAGCAGTCACATACACACACTGGAGCAGTCACATACACACACTGGAGCAGTCACACACACACACTCGGGATCAGTCACATACACACACACACTGGAGCAGTCACACACACACCATTCAGGATGGGAACTCAGCCTCACAAAACATATACAGAAAGAGTCATTAGAAAATGAACATTGGGGAATGTGTATAAAATAACTGGTGCCTTAAGAGTGAATTGCCATGACTGATAAGTGACGGTGACCGAGTGAAAAAAATAAAAGATGAGGTATAAGTGTACAGACCAAGGACCAAACAAAAATTATGGGAGTGTGAATGAGCTGTGTATAATCCATTAAAACGACTATCCCAAAAAACTCTCAGAGCGGATTTACGTGCATACTCGTATGGTGAAGTTGCAAAGAAACCAAACAAAAGTGGTGGGAACGCGAATGAGCCGTATATAGTTAGTTGAGGCGGCCGTTTAGACAAGACACTCGAAACAGAGTGGTTTTCATGCACGGCTGGTGAAACTGCTGTGTGCTGGTAATATCTAATGGTGCCGCATGCATTCCCAAAAGCGTAACGTAACTGTAAAAGTGTACATGGTTGAAAATGGCAAATCTTACCCGAAAACCGCAAAATCGGTTGCGTGGAGACCGCAACGAGGCTCAAAATATTTACTTAGCACACAGAAGTGTGTTAATAGAGGCGTGTTGTGATCAGGGTCATCGACAGCGGTGACGGACTTCCGTCCCGGGTGGAATGTGATAGACAAGCTGAACATGACAGCATAAGTGGTATGCAAATGGGGGTAATATGCACAATAAATACAACAAGCAACGGAGAGTGAAAGGGGAGGGGGGGCGGGAACGGGCACATGGGGAGGGGGGTGGAACGAACACAAGGACAGCGGGAGGGGGGCGGGAACGGGCACAGGACAGCGGGAGGGGGGGGCGGTAACGGCACAGACCAAAATACCTAAACTTACAAAGTGAAAACACATTTATAAACAAAATACTCCTTACCTGATCCCTGATCGCTTCGTGGGAACTCGAATCTTGAACTAACTCCAACAACAGACGCATGTAAAATGAAGAAAAAAGGGCGACTCGAAAAAAAAAAATAACACACACCCACCGCCGCGATGACGAACAGAAGTGGGTGGAGAGGGAAAAATCGCGGGAACGCCCCCGAATCTGGTCCGGCCTTGACGGACAGATCCGGCTCCCAATGGCTAGCCTCCATTTATGGAGCTAGCCAATGGGAGCCGGGGGACGTTCCTGAAGTCCTTATTAGAGTCAATGGATTTCGCCTGCGCCGAAAAGCTGCGCAGAGCGCAGCCTTCGGCAGGCGAAACCCAAAAATGGGCACAGCTATGCCAGGCCAGCATTATGCCTGGGTTGGACACCAATGTGTCTAAGATGCCCATAATATGCCAAGAATTAGAGCCAGTAACTGAGCAAGCGTTCTGCCACGGGTGAGCACCATCACACTTAGGGTACCGCCAATTACCATAATGATACTAGCGCCAGCACGCGCCAGGGTCGGCTACCACCAAGGCTCAGTTTGCACAATATTAAGAGGTATCACCACTACCCAAGGGGCAATGTATACAAGGGTTGGACATCATAAGGCCCGAAAGAAGCTTCCCATATCCCTTTCAGAATGCAAAAATAAAGCCTTCTGAGCCCGCCTCTTGCGTCGTGGGAGGATACAAAACCCAAGGGTGCCGGGCCTCCAACACCCGAGTCAGAAACCGACCCTATGCAAGGGTTTCCCTCAACAGGTGCTCACCGTGTGATATCGGCTCTTCACAGGGGACACGCGCACACCGTCAGGCGTATGGCTATTGTCGTTGTTACTGGCCCACCAGTGTTGTCAAAGTGATCCATAGAGACCCACAGCAATGGCACATTTGTAACGCCACTGTCGGCCTCATTGATGGCATTTTTGCGTCAGGCAGCGCGACAAGGCAGCTTGCTGAGCTGCCCTACGCCAAACTGAAAGGGCAGGAATGCACCGTATTTAAGGAGTACAATGCATTCCCCTCCTTTCTGACTGCGCTGGTGCCGTTTCGGCAGCCCAGTGCCAACACAGGCACCCTTGCACCATGGAGCAAGGGCGCCTCCATTGCAGGCAGGATTGTTTTTGTGCAGGAAGGGGCTCCTTCCTGCACAAAAACAATCCTAGGAGGCATTTTTCTCCTCTTTCTATGTGTGCTGCAGAATTGAGCACACATGGAAAGAGGAAAAACAAGGAGAAATTAGATCATTTGCCCTCGTTATGGCGCAGCTCAGGAGGCGTACTGATTTGGCGCATCTCCAGGTGTACATGTTTTTGTAAATCTGGGGCAGCATCAAATTCCATGGGTGTTGCGTGGAAAACCCACCGCAGTGCCCATGAAATGCCTCTCAGGAACACATCGCTGCGTCGCCTTATTCTTGATATATGAGGCCATACAGGTTGGCTTTGCGTGGCTTCATAAATCTGTATGAGAGCCTTGTGTCACGCGTGTAGCACTTTACGTGGTGCAAATGTGACGCAGGGCTCTCATAAATAGGCCCCTTGCTATCTTCATGAATGGTGTTAACGAGGGAGCCACAGACATCACAAAGAACCTGGTGGCAGTGGGAGGCGGCTGCCATTTTGCCATCCCTTGCGCTAACATACACGCCAACATTTTTGGGGAGGAAAGTAGGAAGTTCAAAAAAACATAATCTGGAGAATACATTTCTTGAAACTGACTTCTATTGAGAACGAGGCCTTAATCGGGTCTATTGTCATGTATTAGACTTGCAATTGCTGCTGTAAGGCCGGATATCAGAAATGCAAAAATAGATCTTTTTTTCTTATCTTTCAGGAGCACAGAGAAAGCGCTATGGCAGGCAGAGCGAGCGTGACAAAAATGGTGTGCACTGGCCTGCAGGGGCGGGTTACCGGTAGTGTATACTCCAAGTCACACATGACCATTCTCTGTCGGCAGAAACCCGTTGAGGAATCGGATGCTTGCATGCAGGCACAGCCGGCCTTTGCTAAGATAGCGCTATGGGTGTGGGTGGAGAGAAATGTGGCGCCCTTGCTCCTGAGAGTGAATAAAATTAGGCAGCAGGGGGTCCCTTTTGTGTTCACTGGTCAGTCCCTGGATGAGCAGGGACTGGCCCATGAACACAAACATCCCCGGACTATCCCCAGCTCACCTGAATCACTGATAGCTTAGCTGCCTGACGCGGATGATGGTTTTGTTGATCTGTGTCAGCAGGGGTCAGAGGGTGAAAGGAGGGCAAAGAAGGGGGGTTAAAAGTGTGTTCAAAACATCACCGCCATATGATAATGAAGCATTAAAACCACTTTAAACTGGCAAATCAGACAGAAATGAACAGACAGGGACAGGGAGAAGGCTGGAGCAAGATGAGAAGGGTGCTGCTGTTGGCATGTACTTCACAGGTCTTTATAAGACCATTTACGTGTTAACGAGGCTTTGTTGTGTTTTCACCCCTTCTTAGAGCACCTGCATCTCCAATCTGCCTATTGCTGAAAGAATTAGCCCCCACCAACACCGAAATTTTTATTAGGCCCTGAAAATTTGTCTCTAGTTGCTCCTCTGCCCTGAGCTTGGGCGCAGCTCGCCCATGTTAATGGCCGCCCCTGCATCATACAGGAATCGGAAGGCGGGGCCTAGCCGTGGAATCGGGAGTCTCCCGCCCGAAGGGGGGGGGGAGGTTGGTGGGCGGGAGGTTGGTGGAGGGGGGATTTGGCATGTATGCGCTAACCTTGGCGCCCCTCCTGCAGGGACTGAAATCGCTTAAGTTACGCCCCTGGGTGAACCCCTGAGATTCATACAGGTACACTTCGAAGCAAGGGGCACCAAAAAGTGATGTGGTGAAACAAACAATTAAATGACAGCATGATGATCAGGGGCGTAGGAAGGGGGGGGGTGCAGGGGGTGCGGACCGCGCCTGGTGCAGCCACGGCCCGTGGAGGGAGTTCCGGTGGGGCAAAGAGGCGGGGCGGGGGAGGTGCAGGGTGGGCTAAAAACTGGAAGATGGATAATTGGAGGTAAGTAAATAATTTAATAAATAAAACGAATATCGTAGCGCACCCTGCATTGCATTTGGCGATGCAGGGTGTGCTACGAAATTCGTTTTATTTATTAAATTGTTTACTTACCTCCAATTATCCATA
This sequence comes from Lissotriton vulgaris, assembly GCF_964263255.1. Lineage (NCBI taxonomy): Eukaryota > Metazoa > Chordata > Amphibia > Caudata > Salamandridae > Lissotriton > Lissotriton vulgaris. The sequence continues at coordinate 89,939,114 of NC_141689.1, forward strand.
TTCCAGTTTTTAGCACAACCCACCCTGTCCCTCTCCCGCCCCGCCTTCCTGCCCAACCGTAACTCCCTCCACGGGCCGCGGCTGCCCTGGTGTCATCACTGAGGGGGGTCACAAAATGGCAAAATGATGTGTTTTAAATACATATTTTTTCCATTTTGTCAAACTGGGGGTGACAAGAATTTTTCCACACAGGGTACCACCTGACCTTGCAACGCCACTGACTATGGCAGTGAAAACAACTGAATGCTTGACGCTTGACTGTTGTGCCCAAAACTACTTTTGAAATGTATTCAACTACTTTACAGTACTGAAGGGTCGCGGTCACAGATTACTTTACTATATGAAGCCAAATACAGAAATGTATCTAGAAGGAGAATGTTAGGTTTTCTAACACGCGAGCCGTGAGTGCTGACACGGCATTTAAATCTAGCCAGATTTTGCGCTGTGGGAGTAATAATCTCTTTTTCAATGAAAGGCAGCGCCCCTATGAGGCAGCAGCTGGTACCGCGAATACAGTCCAATTTTAAAATGTGTCTGTCATAGTTTTATATTTTAATTTTTATATTATGCCTCTCAAAGTGCACCAATGAAATCTAAACGCCAAAATACAAAAGGAGCAAAGTTTAAGTTTCCGCTGACTAAAAACGAAATTCATTTGACTTTTAAACCAGAAGGATCAGATCAAATATATGATCATTAATTTAGTAATAAATGTCTATAACAAGTGTCACCAGGGGGCGCCAGAGATAAAGAATTACTTTCATTTCAGCACAAGCATTGGCAGATGTGTGCTGGTGTGGCATGATTCGACATAACATAACACAAAACAAAACATAGCCCAAGGGTTTCCTCTGCACTTGCAGGAAACTCAACCATACATTGCCACTGAAAGTTTCAGATCCATCACATAAAAATGTGGCTGACACTTCACCCTGCAGCTACAGGACTCTCATAGCCACTTGTCAATGGGCTGTCTCCTACTGGCAGGAATCAGGTATCTTCCTTCATATCATGTATCCCACTTTTAAAATAAAAGAGTACTTTCTCTTTCCAAACATACATTTATTATCTCACTTAAGAATTACTGATCAGATAAATAAATATGCTTTAAACAACTTTTGACGGATACACTTTTATCTGTTTCACTCGTCATATAACCCCTATTGACACATTTATTCAACACCATTTACTAACCTGTCATTTGAACCTTCAATTTCTAAATGTGTCGGTGACACATACTTTTCTTGTGTGTATTGTGCATGGAAATGATTTTCCTGTAGCCGTCTGGCTGGCATTGTGGTGTGCCAATAAAGGGATAGCTTCTACACGTTTCATGTCAAAGTGCATATATTCACATTTTTGGGTGCTGGTGCACAAGAGATAATGGACAACGTAAATGGCAGTCCCAGCATGCTTCAAAACACGTTCTGGCACATGCATCAACAATGCCATTTGCGAGTCCTTATTAGCGAAAAATAAGGATTCGCTAATAAGGAATAGCAAACGGCTATGCATGAAGAAATCGCAAAAAAAATAGCGATTTCTAAACATTCCTTAATTGCGATTAGCAAATTGCGAGTCGCAATTAAGGAATACCTTCCCATTCATTCCTATGGGCCTAGAGGCCCATAGGAATGAATGGGAAGACATTCTCAATTTATGATTCTGAATTAGAGAATCACAAATTAAGAATGCAATTTCAAGGGTGTCAGGGTGTCAAAAGGACACCCTGTTGCACCCCTGAAATCTGCATATGAGTACATCTTGCAAACACACATGCCCCAAGGGCATCATGGTAATTTGCGGCCCCTATTAGCGAAATCGCTAGTTTTTCACTTTAAAGCATTGCATTTAAGGAATCTCAATTTGCGATTCCTTAAATGCAATGGCAATTTAAGTAATCGCAATTTAGAGATTACTTAAATTGCGTTTTGGCATTTGGGATGATGGATCCCAAATGCAGAAATACCGGTCGCAAAGGGCCAGATTCTGAGAATCTGCCCGTTTGCAATCGTTTTTTGCTTTGATGCATGTGGGCTCACTTTTTCAAGGCTGTACGCAAATACGCCTGGAGTTAAAATAAATAAATCTAATATCAATAAATCAATCAATAAAATCTTTATTCAGCTCATTTAGCCATAAAAGAAAACAAGCATACATATCATCAATATAAAACATTTCCATATTATATCACCTAAAATCTAAATCCATGGGCTAAAAATTGGAGGAACAATTAAAGAGTACATCTTACCAAAGAGTGCATGCACCAAACTAATCCTGCATCCCAGCTGCTGTATCCTTTCCTGATATTTATAGAATTTGGAATAAAATCTACTACTGCCGCACGTTTATTCAGAGCTCAGCTGTTGTGATAAATTTGAAGCCAATCTGCACCGATTTACATTTAGATTGCGCAGAACTGGTACTAGAAAGAGTTTGCTGACGTCTGACTAACACTTACAAAAAAGCATAAAGTGCACAGTGCTCTGAGTGGGTTGATTGTCACAAGGACAGTAAAGGTGGTACTTAGACCAAGTACCACACAAGGAGATTGACCCTAAACAGTGCACAGTATTATACATTAATCGCGATAAGTGCTCTAATATCCTGGAGGTTACTATGACGTAGTGGATTCTTATCATGGATTTACATAGTTCCTACAATTCTCTTGGTTGATAAAGGACCCCTGTTTGATATCTTCTTTAGTTTGGGGGTGAATTCGATCAGGAGTAACAAATACATTCAGGACATCCAGCTCGCATAGTGTGTTTTTAATGTATAAGAGCCATGAAATAGAAAGCGCACCCTCTAAGGCATGGCGCACAAGAAAGAATGCGGCTGGCGTCTGCATTTGCACACCTTGACACCCGCAGTGGACATACTGTGAGTCAATCCATACTAATAAAATAAAGAGAGAGCCCAAACCTTTGAGGCGGGAAATCTCAGAAACCACAGCACCAATCACAACACCCAATACAGCGTTGGAAAGGGCAGTTGCAGCAGAAGGACATAGGCTATGCAGACGCCCACCATATACATTTTAAAGGTAAAAGAACCATGCCAGCAAAGTAGTCCCTTGTGGGCGTGTCTGCGTTGTGCTGTGGGCGTGTGCTGGGGGCGTGACAAACGCTGGGGGCGTGTGGTACGTTCCGCCCTTCATTCCATGTCTCATATCATGTGCTAATCCCACCTTGCTCTCTTTAAATACCCCTGCACCCCATAATCATAACCCAGTCTTACTCCTTAAAATACCCCAACACCCTTAAACACTAACTCATCTTAACCCTATCAATATACCCTGTACCCCAAAACCCAAACCTATCCCTAAACCCTAAAAATACCCCTGTACCCCAAAACCCAAACCTACCCCTGATCCTTAAAAATACCCCTGTACCCCAAACCCAAACCTAGCCCTGAACCCTAGAAATACCACTGTACCCCAAACCCAAACCTACCCCTGAACCCTAAAATACCCCTGTACCCCAAAACCCAAACCTAGCCCTGAACCCTTAAATACCCCTGTACCCCAAAACCCAAACCTACACCTGAACCATAAAAATACCCCTGTACCCCAAAACCCAAACCTAGCCCTGAACACTAAAAATAACCCTGTACCCCAAAACCCAAACCTACCCCTGAACCCTAATACCCCTGTACCCCAAACCTAGCCCTGAACACTATAAATACCCCTGCACCTCAAAACCCAAACCTACCCCTGAACCCCAAAAATACCCCTGTACCCCAAAACCCAAACATAGCCCTGAAACCTAAAAATACCACTGTACCCCAAAACCCAAACCTACCCCTGAACCCTAAAATACCCCTGTACCCCAAAACCCAAACCTAGCCCTGAACCGGGCTGCTAGTACTCAATATATGGGGCCCCCAGCTCATCGATACATACACGAGCAGAGAAGCTCTGCGATTCTACTAAGAGATTCCGCAGGAAGCGCTTTTCTCCTTTCTGTAGCCCCCTTCTTTCTGTATACCCTCACACGCCTGCTCCATATGATGGCAATTATATGCATTTAGACTTGTATGTTTTGAACATTTCCTTAGTGGTTTGTGCCCAAATTTCTCTGCAAAGCTAAATATGGTCTGAATGGCCTTGGAAAATTGATGCTGTTCTACAGTATGTGCACATCCCAAATTCATCAAAAGGTAACTCCAAATATGTAAAAGGCTTAAGACTCCCAACAAGAGCCCCACCTATGTTGTAGCTAGGGTTTTTAGTAGTCTCTGGCTCACATTACAATATAAACGATTTTGATAGGTTAATGGTCGAATTGAGCCGCTTCATAAAAAAGAGTAAATTTATCTAATAACTTCAGAAGCCCATCTGCAGTATGGGCCAAAATAGCTGCATCATTTGCATACAATATGGGGCGTGGCCTGCCCGTGAAGCACTAGTCCTGGAGCGGGATAGTGTCTCCGCTCTAGCACCACTCAAACATAATTTAATCCTTGTATACAAAATCCTTCTATCATAACTGCTAGGATGAAATTATTTTATTGATTTCCCAAAAAGAACATGGACATTTCAAATACCTCACCTACATCCAATGGCCGGTCAGGGGAATGGAGCTGGGTATGGGATGTGGGTGGAAAAAGGGGGCGAGGAGGGTTAGGTAGAGGATTACGTCCAATTGGCCAACGGTGAGGAAGGGTAGGGCAAGGGGTGTTACTCAGTGATCACAGCCATCTCCGGAGTCGGTCAAGTAGAGCAGTTCAGAGCTGGTGTCGGATTAGTACACATGGTGTGTGGCTGCCGTGAGGCGAAGTACCCGGAGGTATTTCGGGCATGTTAACTCCCTGAAAGTATGCGCCAGGAAAAGGAGGCATGGACCCCAGATTTTGCCGAATTGTGGGAGACTATGCTCCACAGATAAGTTCATTTTTCCATGCCAAGAAGCTCCCGGAGTTTATAGAGCCAGTCCATGTGAGTTGGAGTTGTCTCTGTGCCCCATTTTAACAAGAAGACTTGCTTGGTCACACACACGGCCCCCCGCCAGAGCCTTGAGACCCTCACGGTTGAGTAGTGAGCGTTACAAATATTTGATTGATTCCCTTTGGGTGAGCAAAGAGGATAAGGCACAGCATTAGGTAGCCCAAGCAGGACATCATTTGTGCCATATATGATCTCAATGTGTGCTAATATCTCTGCCCTGTAGCGGTGTAGCCTGGGGCAATGCCATAGCAAGTGTGTCAGCGTGCCTTTCCGTCCATAGTTGCGCCAGCAGCTATCATCATTACCCCATTTCTATTTTGCTACCCATGGCCAACGTGTAGTACTAATAATGTTTTATTTTGAGGAGAGTGTCTTTCCCTGAAACGCTTGTCGCTGAGGTGCGAGCTCGGTGCAGGATGTCTGACCATTCTTTATCTGTAAAGGAGCGCTCGCAATCCATTTCCCATCGCTGTTGCACCGGTGACTTGCTAAGGTGTGGGAGAGTGCTGAGAAAGGCATGGATGCCAAATAGAAGCCCTTTAACCTTGTGGTGGGTAAAAGGCCACTTCTCGAACCTCGTAGAGGTCTTCTTGCGAGGGGGCGTACTAGGGGGTGTGTCACCCCGTGTTTGATGACGATATAGTGCCAGTATTTGGTGTACGGCAGGCCATAGTCAGCTTTACGTTGTGTAAAGTCGAGCAGGCCTCATTGGTCAAACAGGTCTCCCACCCTTTAACAATTAGCATCTTGCCAGGGAAGGAATGTTGTATCCCTGCAAAGCAGGTGGGAAATCTGGATTTCTGAGGATAGGTGTCAGTGGTGAGAAATGCATGGAAAGTTTCTTGGCCACCTTGACCCTGTGCCACACCCCAATACTACCATCCTGACTGGGGAGACATTCACCCAGACAGGCGGTGTTTTTGGGTCAGCCAGGGTACTTTCCAAATATGAATGCCGGCAATCTCTTGGTCTATAAAGCAGCAGTGCTTTTCTGTGCAAGGCCTATTCCATTCCACCATATATCGTAACTGTGCCGCCTGATAATAGAGCATCAAGCTACAGGCATGCAAATTTGATATTTTGTGGGGTATTTCTAGAGCGCGACGTTCGCTCCGGAGGGAGCATCTTGGCGCTTGGGAACCTAAATGAACCAGTCCAAGAGGATCATATGGAAGCTTTGGAGTAATCGTCCGGGAGATTAAAGATCCATGTCTTTAGAAGCTTTCGAAAGGGTTTTTCCTGGGTTTGTTGTCTGAGGGTTTTGGGCAGTTTGTTCCAAGCTTTAGTTGCAAGGAAACTGAGAGTCTTCTCACCCTTCGTTTTCAGATTGTATTTAGGGAGAAGGATGAGGTTGTCATCGGTTGAACGAAGGTGACGGCTGGGCACGTAGTGGGGAAAGCGCTTGGTGAGGTATTTAGGGCCGGTTTTGTTGTAGGCACGAAAGGCTATAATCAGGATTTTGAAGAGAATCCTTTTGTGAAGGGGGAGCCAGTGGAGTGAACGAAGCGCTGCAGAGATAGAGGATCTGCGGGGTAGGCCCAGGACAAGACGGGCGGCTGTGTGTAGTACGCTCTGCAGTTTTAGGATGGTGCTCTTTTTGACTCCTGCGAGCAAGCCGTTGCAGTAGTCCAGTCGCGAGATTATGAGTGCTACTGTCACCGTCTTTCTGGCATCGATGGGGAGAAAGTCGAAGAACTTTCTCAGGGATCTGATCGTTCCGAAGCATTTGCCTGCGACGGTTCTGGCATGCTGATCAAAGGAGAGATCGGAGTCAAAGATTACGCCGAGATTCCTGGCCGACGACACTGTCTGGGGGGGGGGGGGCAACAGAATTATCCGGCCACCAAAGTGCTGGACAGAAGGAGATATTTGTGCCGATCGGGAGGATCTCCGTTTTACTCGAATTGCATTTCAAGTGGTTATTGTCCATCCATCGAAATACTTCGGTCAGGCAGTGTTTCAGGTTAAGTTCAGCTTTGGTGGATAGTTCGTCCAGTGGCACAATGAGTTGTGTGTCATCGGCATACGAGGTGACAGGTATGCCGAATGATTCTATCAGATTAAGGAAAATATCAAATATGCCTCTTAGCCATACGTGACCACTTGTCCTCCCAACTGTAAGCATCAGTCAACTGACGAAGTTTCCCGAGGACATGTGGAGGTGGCTACATGGGAAGGCTTTGCATGAGTTAAAGGATTTTCAGAAGAAAAGTCATCTTAAAGGCCGCTATCCTGCTGAGCTACGACATAGAACCACCCCGCCAGGATTGTATCACAGAGCGGGCATCCACCAGCAAGGCTGCGTAGTTATGCTCCGCTGTCTTTGCTATGGTGGAATGTATTTGGAGACTCAGATATTGTTCACTATGAGACACCCATGGAAATGGGAAGAGGCCATCCAGCTAGGTTCTCTCGATCTGAGGTATGGTGAGGTTGAGTGCCTGGGACTTCTGTATGTTAACCTTAAAACTGGAGACCCTGCCAAAGGTCTCTGGGTCTTGCAGTAGGGGAGGCAGTGAAGATAGTGGGTGTGTGAGTGCAATCATAACATCGTCTGCATACAGGGCGATTTTATGTACCTGGCATCCTATAGTTATACCCGTAATCAGGGGGTTTGTGATTATCCTTTCTGCTAGCAGTTCGATGTAGAGAGCAAATAAGAGCGTGGACAGTGGACAACCCTGTTGCGCCCACCTCGCTATATTAAAGGATTGGGCAATAGGCCATTGACCCGTACGGAGGCTGTCGGACCTGCATAACTGCACCAGATCTATTGGCGGAAGCGCATACCTAGCCCGCCTTTGTAAGGACCAGGTGGAAAAAAGGGCCAGTGTACTCAATCAAATGCCTTCTTGGCATCGATAGATAACAGCAATGCAGGGATTCGGGACCGGCCTTGTCTGGGTCTATGTACGGGCCCAATCAGGCAGTCAATATGCAGGTAAAAATCTTAGCATCCACATTAAGCAGTGAAATATTCTGATAAGGGGTGCACAGAGGGTCTTATCCGGGTTTAGTTATGACTGTACTGATGGCAGCTCTCATAGTACTGTTAAGGGTACCCTGCTCCCCAAATGAATGATAAAGGCGGGTGATAAGAGGCGCGAGTTCCGCAGCAAATGCTTTATAGAAAATGGATGTGAGCCCATCCTGCCCTGGTGCCATATCTAATTGAAGTCTGGATATAGACTTGAGGACTTCTTCCCCCTTTATGTCCTGATCCGGCCGGAGTGCATCCCCAGCTGACAAACAGGCTAGAGTCACCTGTGCTACATAATCGGTGGCATCCGAGTGACTTAACTGCTCTGCTGAGAAAGATTGGCATAGAGGTGAGTGAACTCGGCTGCATGTCTTCATTTTGGTACACACGGGGCCATGCTGTCTCTGGATTTTTGCGACTCTAAGTCATTGGTTTTGGGCCCTCGCGCGATGGGTGAGTAGGAGCCCAGCCTTATATCCTCCCGTGCAATATTTTAGTTTAGTGCAAAGAAGGGCATGTTCTGCGTGGTCCTTGTCCAGGACTTGGAGTTGTTTTCTTGCTAAGGTTAATTGGTGCTTTACCTTATGGGAACCAGATTGCGTATCGATCTTCTCCAAGGCCTGCACCTGCTCCTCTAAAGCGTTGCGCCTGCCCTGCATATCTTTGTTGAGTTGTGTAGCTATAGCTTTAAATGTAGCCCTCACCGCCGTCTTAAGAGTGTCCCAAAGCAGTGCCACAGGAGAACCCGAAGTATCATTGGTTTTGTTATAGGTGTGGATAGTGTCCTAATTTCTGAGAGGGTGGACTTGTGTGTTAATAGTGTGGGGTTGAGGCTCCACGTGCATGAAGATGGGCGTGGGCCAGGCATACGTAATGTGATGAAGGCTGGGGAGGAGTCTAAAAGTGCTGCTGCTTTCATTTACATGTGCTCGGTGGCTGTCACAAGATGAGGGGTCACTAGGAAGCAATCTATTCTGGTGTATGTTCGATGTACTGCTGAAAAAAGGTGTAGTAGTAGGGCTGCAGAGTGGCCACCCATTTGTCAACCCCAATTCTTTGAGCCATTGCAGACCCTGTGCTGTGTATGCCCCTGTTTGACCCATTCTATGGGCTGATCAGTCTAAAAGAGCATCTCGGACCAAATTAAAGTCCTACAATAAGGACATTTTCATCGGGAGCAGTCAATACGAACCAAATTATACAACCAAATCCTGGGCACTCATAAACAAGAGTAACTAGAACAATTCTCTAATTGTAAGCCCAATGGAAAGATCCATCAAATAAAATAGCAGAGGAGTTGTTTCTTGATTCTTTAAATTGTCTTTGTATCGTCAATCAGCATAGAACAACCAGCCGACACATGTTTCGTCAGGGTGAGGTGAACTCCTGACTCTTCAGGGCTGGGAATGATACGAAAGTGGCATAAACAAAACATATGGGGTGATGGTAATTGAGGAGTGACCATAAGAGTATGCAAAATCACCCATTTACAGCGGAAACCCTAAACATCAAACAGACATTATTTACACGTGAATAAAGGAAGTTGGAAACATCAGCGTTCAGACTGTGACACATTTTGATGGCGCAGTGCGCAGTGATTTCTGGTGCTATGAGAATGGTATCTAGCAATATAAATAGATAGAATTTGACAGTGCGGTGCATAGTGACTCATGGTGCTATGTAAATCATTTGCTAGAAGTGAAAACGTCAATGTCTAGTTTCAGAGTCTTGATTATCAGTATAATGGGTGAATTGTATCTAGAATAAATTGCCCTTGATAAGGAAAAGTGATTACTGTTGTTAGTGGGCTAATCATATTGATAACATAGTACTACGTGGAGCAGGAGCCCACAATAAGAGGAGCACACAGGCAGAGAAGAGTACAAGATACACGGTTATCAAGGGACCAGGTACAAGAATTGGAAGGTAGTGTGGGTGATAGAAATGGAGCCAAAGGGAGGGAACAGGACCACCCGGTATACGTCTATATAAAACTATATAAAACAAGGCACGTCACGATACCTGTGCTGGTGTTAGCAAGACGGTGTAATCTGAAAGGGAAACAATGGGAAGGAGGTATAAGTACTCATGCTACAGACCGCAACCATAAAGTCCGGTCAAGTACAAAGGATACTCTTGAAATTATCTGTCGTGCAATGACACTCACTAAAAACCCTATCTTGTGATTAATACAAGCCAAATTACTCATTGTAAGAAGTCCCTTGGAGCTCCTTGGGAGCGTCACCGTTGGCCACTGTAAAAGCATGCGTACGCAAGGAGAGTCTCAGGGAGAGGACTCTGCCTGCCAGTTCCGACTGTACCTGGAGTATCTGACCTTGGAAGTGTGCCACTAGTATAATGGCTTTTCCCCAGCCCTTGAGGAAAATTTTTGTCTATTAAAGCATCAGGATTTCAGACAACTCCATCCTTCTGGAAGAAGATGGGTTTCCTGTGAGAGACATGTATCACAGTTAGAGCCTTTCAGCATGGCAAGAAGAGTGAGTCATTTCGCGGGTGCATTAAGTCTACGTACATTCCAGCATAGAATCTTGATCATGGAGTCAGGTTATGAGATAAGCGTGCTACAGAGGGGCACATGTGGCAACATACGGGGTGATCCTGGCACCTCGCCCAACAGGCCAGCCCTTGCAGAATAGACAACATAGTGGCATGATCATCGAGCAGAGGATAAGTAGGTTAACTATAAAATTGGAAGAAACAGTTGATCCGTTGAAAGGAGTCAAACAGGGTTTGTGATCGGGGTCCATGTCACAGGCGTAGGAACACAATTGGGTGAACAACAGGGTGATGAAGCACCACTACATCAAGTCTAGATAATGGCGTAGGGAGTGGCAGGAAGATGTCCTCATCCGGCTGCCCAACACAGGAGGACAGTGGAAGGTTTAGATTCATTATAGCAGTGGATTGACAGAGCAAACCATATAGTGGTGGCTGCATCCATAGCTCCAGCGTACTAGGGAGAGTCTGGAACTGAAGAGGGCCCCCGCTGATGGAGTTGCTGCAGTAGGGTTGATCTCTCCGTGTGGCTTTGGGAGAGTGAAGGCATGCTATTTCGTGTCCGTGTTGGAGGGTGTGTGTGCTCCTCCGCTCCGGCCGCTGGGGGTGAGGCGTCCCGCTACTCCGATTGCCAGGGACTCTCTGGTAGGGTCTTCAATTCCAGGATAGTTCAGGCTTCCTCAAGACTGCGCACCACATGTGTTTCATTATTCGAAGTGAAGATAAGGCGGAATGGGTGGCCCCACCTGTATCTGACTCCTTTCTCTCTGAGAAATGTTGTAGCTGGCTTCAATGCCCTGCGACCTTGTAGGGTGATGATGGATAAGTTTTGGTAAAGCCATACCTTGATCCCTTCAGAAGTGACCAAGCCCTGGCCTCTCACCACTTACATTTGGGCTTTATTTCTGATGGTAGTGGTGCAAACAGGTCAGAATATCTTGGGAAAGCAGAAGGCGGGCCGCTCTGTGAGTGTGATTAAGGGGGATTTCTTTGTTTGCAAGTTCTGGCACAATATGATGGAATAGTCGAATTGCATAGTACTACAGCTGCCCAGAGTCCGCCTGAAGTGGGAAACCTTTAATGCAGCGGGTCCTATTCTCTAGATCCTCCGGATGGAATTGGAGGTGTGTATTCTTATTGCACAATTCTGCAAAATCCTGCTGGTAGGTGTCACGTTCCTCCTCCTTTGCATCACTGCTCTGCTCCAGGGTGTCGTTTCACTAGCCCACATCCCCCATCTCGGATTGGACTTCCATTATAGCTGTTGATACCTCCTGCGCAAGGCCCGCAATGCAATTGCGCAGCTTGTGAAATAGAGTCTCCATAAATCCGTGCATTACCAGTGAAGTCATCCTCCAGTTGGCTTTCTGTTTCAGTGATGCGAATGGATCTCGGGGTTAGCGATGGTCCTCGAGTCTATTTGGTCTTTTGGGCGTCAGCCTTTGAGAGCATATCCAAAGGGTAGTATCTTTTGTACCCTGCTGTGCAGCCATACTGGTGTATATCCAACACCCTAGGTGATCACCCAAAGCCCAAGATGCAACGTACTCTAGCAGTCTTCTCCTGGGATTCTCCAGGCCAGGGATTTCTCTGTGGCTATAGAGCAGCAGTGGAGTCATATCAGGTGGTCAAATTACGATTGGGTCCAAGCATGCCTCCTCCTCCTCATACTCATTCCTCCTCCGTACCTGCTGCTGCTCTCTTCAGGCATCAGGTCACCAGGTCTCCGTGTAGCTGGCGGGGCTCCGGCAGCTGCCTCAATGTCTTTATGCTAGCACCATGGCCCCTAGAGGGCAACAAGGGCCCACCAACTCCGTCACAGCCGGCCTGTGCTGATCACAGGCTTATTGGGGCTCCCCACTTCTGCGCCCTCCACTTTTCAAAGGACTGAGACCCCTCTAGTGTCGACCCGCAGAGAAACACTCACCTCAACCTGTTGCCAGTACTGCCCTGAGGCTTTTCACCCCGACCTTGGGCAAACGTGTTTCACCGCACAGCCGACATCTTGGAAATGCTCGCAGCTCTGCGGCCGTCAAAATGCCTGTTCTGCAGCCACTGTTGTTAAACCTTGAAATTGTCAGGGCTCTCTGCTGCCAGTCGGCCCATGCAGTTGCCCCTAATCAGTGGGGCCTGAACCCGGCCCCCAGGGCATCTAGAATGCAGCGCAGGCCAAATTGCACCATGATGGTCTGCCGGGTCCACACACACTGATCACACTGTCCCACCACTTTCTTCGCTCCCAAAGGGACTCAGGCCACTGTTGTGCTGCTGTGTTGGGAGACACACACTTCAGCCTGCTGCTACCAATGATCAGGGGTCGTTCACTCTGACCGGAGGTGAACACACTGTACCAGGGCTGCCATCTTGAAAACACTTACCAGCGCTGCGACTTCAGGTGGTAGAGTCAGCTACCCTGTGGCTCCGTAAGTTCCCCCACCAGTCCTTTCAATGAGCGGAATGGAGGCACCTATACCCTTGTGTTGGCGTTCTTGCGTAGATGAGCTCCGAGAAGTGGCTCCTACAAAGGTGCCATTTTGGACTGCCCCCAAAATATTTTTATTGTCAAAACTTTTTTTATTATTATTCAAGAAGACAAACACACACCACAAAACAAGGCATATAACAGACAAGTGCTGGTAGTAGGCTGCACAGTGGTATACAGGGGAATCAAAGAGAGTGAGAAAGAAAAGAGAAAGCTGAACAAGAAAGAAGAGGTTGGTGGGGAGAGGGAAGGGACAGAGGTGGGGGGAGGGAGGGGAAGTGGGAAGGAGAGTAGGGAGCAGGGCTTCCCGGGGCCCAACATATTTTTAATCAACTTGTATTCCGTTGAATCAACTTGCTTCGGGTTATTGTTCCATGCTCTGATTTTTCCAACACCTTGTGTTAGGTACATTCAGCATATCGAGAGACTCGCGATCCAGCTACACTACCTGGACACCCCCAGATGAAAGACTGTGTGTGGTCCAAAATGCATTGGGGAATTTGAATTGCACTGGAATGCACTGGGCATTTTGAATGCACTTATGGCTCCATTCATCATGAACACAATGAATTGTGATTTGCGAGCTATACACATTGACATGACATCCAGGTTAAATTCTTAAATTCTGGAGTACAAGTCTGTTTGGGCCCATGGTTTTTCTAAGCCCCAAAGTGTGGACCCAATAATTCCAGGCCCAAAGAAACCAAGCCTATCTCAAGTGCTGTGAGCGGGGGCTCTGGACGACATGGCAGTCCAGCCATGCACAAGCCCTGCAGCAGTCCGGAAGAAGCACACAATGCTCCCCCTGTGCAGATGCAAGTCCACTCTGCACTCCTGGCTCCTAACGTTTCCCCACCCCCCTTCACGGTTACCCTACTGCCGCTTTCCACGTTTTTTCCCTAGAATGGGGAAAAGAAGCACAAACAGGACTCAATATTTCCAGTTCCATGTAGTTATGCAACATGTCAGGGAAAAACTCAGAAAAGCCATGATACCAGGCAGAATCAGATCCAGTCATCCAGTACCCAAATAAATGGCACTTCTATAACCTGGCCCTAACTGTAGTGGTATGTTTTGAGATTGCTTTGTCAGAATCAAAGATTAATGGCACGTTTTGCAGGAAACACATTAAAGTAAGACTATGAACAACTCTCCATCACGTTCGCCCATTCTCTGCAAAGCTCCCAAAAGCAAAGTCTGTCGAAAGAGCAAGTGCCAATGTTGTTACTACAGCAAATACATTGTCAGTTACACAACCAACAACTCCATCTCTCCCCTCAGTCACGGTGACTCCCACCACGGTTGGCGCAATAACACCAAGCCAGCCTACCTCAGGAACTGTGATCACTGCACAAACTCCTTCTGAGACAAGTACAACTGAAACATCGCCTATTACAAAACTACTTTTGTCGGTGCCCATTCCCCCATGCCTTAGGGTGAAGAGAAGAGGAAGATGAGGGTATGAGACATCCCCATGAAAGGGCAGACATAGAGTGGAGCCCATCAGCCAAGGAAGACACATTCTGGTCAGTCTGAACTTCAACCGCCTGTCACCCCCATGTAAACACCATGGCACAGATTCATCACCAAAGTGTTGGCATGTAGGAAGCTCATGCTACTTTACAGCTTAATTTCTGTGTTTTAAAAAATGCAATCATCACAGTGCGCCATCAGGTGCAGCCAGTGTGTGAACACATGAGTTTACTAGTATACGTGGGGCTGCTGCAACAGCTACATCATTTACAAAGCCATCATGACCAGCACCCTCACTTACCTTGCAGACATGCTCACCATTTCTGGTGGTACTCAGCACACCACAGCCAGGACAACATCAAACTACAGACTAAGAAATGAAAAAAAAAGAGAAAGCCCAGTACTACAGGCCTTTTCTATCTGTGCTCCCGAGATCTGGAACAGAATCCCCGTATCCAAAAGGACAGTCTCAGCACTGCAGGGAGTATCTGAAGTTGTCTTTTTGTGAATGCTCTGAATTTAGGGAATAGTGGAAGACTCACCTCTTTAAAGAACATTGCATCAGAATTCATGAATCGTCCACAACCCAGCTTCCTCTCCTATTACTCGTTGACTTTATGCTTGTCTTTGATCATGTACAGAGCTGCAATGCATTTGCACTACAGAAATACCATATAAATACATACATGCAATCTTTGTGATAGGACAGAAAAAATGTATAGTGTTAACTTTTGCAAACAAAAAAGTTATTTACATTATTTTTTATGTGTGATAACTTGTGGCAGTAAAAGATTAAAAAAAAAACTATTATATTCTTGTAATTCTTTTTTTCATAGTTAAAATATATTCAACTTTTAATTTTATTGTCCTGTGCAATTATTTCATCCAATATATATATATATATATATGTGTATGTTTATGTATGTATGCATGTATGTATGTATATATATATATATATATATATATATATATATATATATATATATATATATCCAGCATGACTTTGGTCCGCATGTGAACAAGGACTCCCGAGCCTGAAACGCGTCATTTGCTGAGATATATGGGGCTGCTTTTCCATGGATGGAGTGTTTTTTGGTTTGCAAATAACTTTGGCCCCATTTGATGAATCTTCACAAAACTTTCAAAAAAGAAAGTTCATTTACCTCAGCTCCTTCCTGGAAAGTTTCGGGGTGATCTGTCAAGTGGGGCTCGTTGTGAAAAGGAGGGGCCCAAAACATAAAATGTCCCTGCATTTTCCATAGACTTCTTTAGGCAGGGTTCTGCATCAAAAACTGTTTAACGGAATGACACTAAATTTGGCAGGAAGCTAGAGCTTGGCCTGCAGATTGTGCTTTTTGTAATTTTCGTTATGTTGTTTTTGAGAAATTAAAGATGAAAAATAATTGTATACTCTGGCAGTTGGGCTCGCAAGCCTCCCGCAAGAGCACGAAATAAAAAAGGGGCTCTATGATTACTCGAGGTCCAATTTTCCTCTGAGCCTTCACTCAAGAGCACACAAGCTGATTGGCTGCCTGTTGAAATGATAGGAATGAAATGGCAGCCATTGCTGTTTAGTGTGAAAAATTGGATGTGTTGTGGAAATGAAGTAAAAAAGAAATATAAGGGGGCAGCAGAAAGGCATGCAGTCCCCCTAGATTTAGAAAGGAGGTGTTTATGGGATAACAACTATGAAGAAAATAAATGTATATTGTTTTTAACAAATTTTTACGATCTTGCGGGTCTCTTGCAAGATCATGAATAGTAATAAGGAGTATATGAGTTCTCCATACACTCTATTAGTAGGAATGCATAGTGTGTAAGACATAAGTATGTGATGAGTAGAAAGTTAATTCTTTTTTTTAAAAATGTTACGATCTTGCAACAGTGTAATAATTGTAATTGTTAGATGTCTTGCTTGCGACTGTCAATACAGCAACACAAGCTAACTCAGCATGAGCTAGGTTTTGTGAACTGTAATTTATACATATGGTGCTTTGCTGAAACTCTCTTGCCACCTAACCTACTAAAATATACCAGGAAACAAAAGACCCTCTGGCAGGCTAAGGCTGCCAATAGACTGAGAGAAGTGCTACACAAATCAAAATCCAGTAGGTAAATGAAGCAAAAAGAGGGACACATTAGCGCCTTCTGATGTGTGTTAGAGACAACATTTTATATATAATATACTTGTTTGTTTTGTTTGTTAATTATTTGTTCAAATAGTTTGTTAATATAGTTGTAGTTTTGTATTGCTGTTTAAATTATTTCATAGTAATAAAAAATTTACTTTTGATTTCCTCAGTTTTATTATAGTATTGCAATATTAACTAAAAGTGGAAGTTCTCAACAGAAAGCACACTCCATTTAATATTCTACTATGGACATTCATCACTATGAAGAGAGGTATGTGCAAAGAGAGCAGTCTCAATCCACAGCCTACTTTGCAAATGTGTTACTCGGGGAAGATGGGCAGCTGAAAGGGCAGCATGTGTCCATATCAGTCTCTATACTTGTATGCAAGGCAGACTTTTCAGCATAGAACCAATTCCCTCCCACACCTTACTTGCACATCTGTCATCTTGGGGAGAGTTGTGTCCATAGAGTCAAGCCTCTTTTTCTATCCTAGTTTGCACACCCATCAACAAAGACACAGGTCATAGGAAACTGGACAGTTCCTCCCTACAGCTTACTATGCATACCTGTCAGCATGGAAAGAGGTATGAGCAGCGAGATAACTTTTTCTCAAACCCGACTACAGACACCTTCCATGGTATGATGTGTTACTGGCCAAGTCACTCCATTTCCAGACACCACTGTATATCCATGTTGGTCTAGGAAGAGGTGTCAGCAGAGATGCCACTCTTAGCCAACACTGTACTGCAGAGAGGTGTAAAAAGGGGCGTGGCCTTGGACCACCACACTGAAAAGCAGCTCTATCGCGGTTACTGGAGGTACCTGGTTGGACTAGTCGGACTCAAGGGACCCTCAGGATTCAAAGGAAATTAATCCCCCAACTTAAAACCTGCCAGGGGGCGCATTTGCAGGGAGGGGGGCCTGATATGACATGTGTGTACTTATCCAATCACTCCGCCAAAACCCAAGAACTTATAAATTCACCATACACTCTCCTTGCAGCACTCTAATCATCCAGTCACTACCCATGTACTAATGCAATGACCCAGGCACTAACACATGCACTGCTACAATCCCCTGAGCACTACTGATGTAGTCCAGTCATCTCCTTGGCACTACCCATGCACTCCTCCAATCACCCAGCCAGCACCAGGTACTTGTCCAATCACTCCGCCAAAGCCCAAGCACTAATAAATTCATCATGCACTCTCCTTGCAGTACTCTAATCATGCAGTCAGTACCCATATACTCATGCAATGAACCAGGCACTAACTCATATCAAATACAGAGGAGGTCATGCTAATCACAGGGGTACCCCAACGCATAGTGTTCCCTAGTGTATGTAGGTGTTTTCACTGTATTCTAAGTGTCTTTTAGCACAGCACTGGCTCGAGGCCTGGTTAGTCAGAGTCAGTTACCACCAGTACCCGTCAGCAAAAAGTTGGGGGCACAGGAGGACTTTCTTCTCCTCTGTTGGTTCTTTCTGCACATCTTTTGCTTCTTCCTGCACTTTTCTTCGTCTTTCTGGACTTCTGTTGCCTCTTTCTGCATGTGTTTTGCTTGTTTCTGTGCTTTTCTTCCTCTTTCTTCACATGTCCTACCTCTGTAGGCATAGTTAGAAATTAGCATTTAAAAAACATTTGCCATTCACTGAAAAACCCATAGGTTTCAGGGACGTTATAGTTCGAAATAAGCATTTAAAAAACCTTTGAAATTCACTGAAAAAACCATAGGTTTCAGGGACGTTATAGTTTGAAATTAGCATTTAAAAAACCTCAGAAATTCACTGGAAAAAACAGGTTTCCGGGATGTTATAGATACAAAACCAGAGAAATTCAGCCGTTATAGTTAGTTCAGCTAACTATAACTCGCGCCCCCGCAATGCACTGCTGATGACGTCAAAAATTACATCATTCATGACATGGTCAGTGACATCACTGATGACATCTCAGATGACATCTCAAATGATATCACTGATAACATCACTGATGACATCATCCACGTGACAATCAGATGCATAGACACACCATACCAGTTAGTACATACCCACTCACTAATTCCTAGGTTTACACACACATCCACTCATTCACCCATACAGTGACTCATACATGCAGCCAACCATCAATACAGTATTATCATATGCACTCACATAGCTATACAGACACTCACACACCGCCACTCATCCATAGAGTTACTCACACACCTAGTCAATCATGCAAAGAATCAATCACACTCCCATTTACTCACCTATACAGTTATACACACACACCACCTCACTTATTCAAACATATACTAACATATACTTACACTCTTATACAATAACTAATACAAGCACACACTGGTCCATACAACCACTCACAATCACTCACTCTCACATATAGTCATTTATATACTCCAACACTCAATTATACTACCTTTCACATATGCAGTTACTCACTCACACCAACACACCCATACACACACTCAGCCACCCATACAGCTCTTCACAGATGCACTCTTGAACCCATACACCCAGTGAATCATTCACTCACACATCTATGCACAGTCACAACCCCACCTACCCACACAGAAACTCAGGTACCCATACAGATACTCAGACAACCAACCAATAACCCATATACATCCTCATTTAGCTACTCACCAACCCATACAACCACTTACACACCACTGACAAATTAAACTGTGTGAATGTCTGTATCAGTCACTAACCCATGCATTCAGTAAGACACATTTAATCACTCACTTATACAGTTAGTCACGCACCTACTAAATCATCCATTCAGACGCTTACACACCCACTCATTCTTCAATACACCTTTGCATATATTTTAAACATATTTAAACTTTATAGAAACACACAGTCACTGGATGATGTCATCAGTGATATCATCAGTGATGTAATTTGAGATGTCATCAGCGATGTCACTGACCATGTCATGAATGATGTAATATGTGACATCATCAGGAGTGCATTGCGGAGTCGCAAGTTATAGTTAGCTGAACTAACTATAACGGCCGAATTTCTCTGGTTTTGTACAAGTGAAATATCCAACTAACTATAACGTCCCTGAAACCTGTGTTTTTTTAAGTGAATTTCAAAGGTATTTTAAATGCTCATTTCTAACTATACCGTACCTGAAACCTATGGTTTTTTTCAGTGAACAAATATATATATATATTTTTTTTTTCTTCGAATAGCGACACACGTCTGTCTGGGGTGCAGGGGGTTTGCATTAAAATATTGGAAATCGGATACCAGCATGCTTGCCGTATATATATATTCACTGAAACAACCATAGGTTTCACACCAGTTATAGTTAGCTGGAAATTTTACTGACATAAAACCATAGAAATTCCAACGTTATAGTTAGTTGGACTCACTATAACAAGCGCGCCTGCAATGCACTGCTGATGACGTCACATATTACATCACTCATGACATCGTCAGTGACATCACTCATGACATCACTGATGACACCATCCAGTGAATGTGTGTCTTTCTGAAAAATAAATATGTTTTATATATGTATTTGTAAAGGTTGATGGAAGAATAAATGGTTAAATAAGTGTGTAAATGGATGTTTTAAAATAAATAAATGATTGGTTAACTGCCTTATTAAGTGTATTTTATTAAATACATATATTAGCGAGTAATGTTTAAATATTGAAATATATGTATCAGTGTTTCACTTTGTGTATAAGTGGCTGCATGGGTTGGTGACTGACTCACTGTTTGTATGTGTTTTCAAGACAGTATATGTGCAGGACTGTATGGGTGGATGAGTGTGTATATGTGTGTGTTAGTGAGTGAATGACTGTCTCACTATTGTCTTTATTAGTAACGACATATATTTTAATCTAGTGTATGTGAGTTTTGATGTATATAAGTGAGTATATGTGAGAGTAAGAGATTGTAAGAGTTCCTGTTTAAATAAGTATGTGTTTCTATTGTTTAAGAGAGTAAGTATGTGTAAGTTTCCTTAGAAGTAAGGAGGTAGTGTGTGTATAGTTATATATGCAAATAAATGGATGTTCAATAGTTTATTTGCATGTGTGAGCATGGGTGTGAGTAACTTTTGGATGACTGTCGGTGTATAACAGAATGTATAGGTGTATCACTACATATGATGAGTGAGTATATGTATAAGTGACTATATAAAACTGTTGGTGAATGAGTGGATGTGTATATAGATGGTGGAATTACTGAATTGGTTGTTGTAACTGGTATGGGTATCTCCATTTTTTTGAAAATGTTAGTTTCTATTTTTGAATAGGTGTTTCAAGGGTTACATTACACTGAAAGGAGGTCTGTCACTCTGTCACAAGGACGGTGTCATCAGTGATGTCATGAGTGATGTCACTGACGATGTCATGAGTGATGTAATATGTGACGTCATCAGCAGTGCATTGCAGGCGCGCTTGTTATAGTGAGTCCAACTAACTATAACGTTGGAATTTCTATGGTTTTATGTCAGTAAAATTTCCAGCTAACTATAACTGGTGTGAAACCTATGGTTTTTTCAGTGAATTTAATAGGTTTTTTAAATGCTAATTCCTAACTATAACTGGTGTGAAACCAATGGTTTTTACAGTGAATTTCATAGTTTTTTTAAAATGCTAATTCCTAACTATAACTGGCGTGAAACCTATGGTTTTTTCAGTGAATTTCATAGGTTTTTTAAATCCTAATTCCTAACTATAACTGGTGTGAAACCTATGGTTTTTTCAGTGAATTTAATAGGTTTTTTAAATGCTAATTCCTAACTATAGATAGGGCCTCAAATCTATGTTTTTTTCAGTGAATTTCAAAGGTTTTTTAATAGCAAATTTCTATAGGTATGAAATGTAATATTTTTTATAATGAATCCTATATTGTATATTTATGTAATACTATTTTTTTTAATGTATATTGTTCATATTTTTTATTTTTTTGCCCTGGAGCGCTCCCGGTGCGCGCCCCGGTAAGCGCACCGGAAAGCGCAGTTTTCCGGCGTGCCCCGTGGCGCGCATCGGTGAGCGTCCCGTTAGCGCTATTGCCGCGAACGAAAACAACATCGTGACGTATCGCGTAGCCGCGTCCGCGTGATACGCACGGCGTAAGCGCACCCGGAAGCACTCGAGCGCATACGATCGCGCTACATGACCATCCGAGGCGCTTACGCGACGCGCCCCTGGGCGCGTAGCGTAAGCGCGTCGGTCATGTGACCTAAAAATAACACTTTTTATTGGTTCAGGACAGTTTTGGTTTCCAAATGATGAAAGCCCTGGTCATGTGACCTTAAAATAACTCTTTTCATTGGTTGTTATCAGTTTTTTTTTTACAACTAATGAAAACCCCACCCATTTCCTTCATTTCTTCTTTAACTTTGGAGACAGCAAGACCTGTTTTTTTCTGTCCTACCATTTTGTGCAAAGAATGGCAGCTAGACCATCCAGCAGTAGTGAGGACTCAGATGGCTTCATTGAGGAAGAGCCTCCTCAGCCCAAGATCAAGGATCATTTTATTTGGAATTGTTTTTCAATACCTGAAGGATTAAAAAAGGTGAATGCTCCCAAAGTAGAATGCAAAATCTGCCAAACTGTGCTTTACCGAGGAGACCCAAAAAGGAAGTACAGTTTTGGCAATTCGACAATGATTCGCCACGTCCAACGCAGGCACCCCCAGAACTATGCCCCGGAGAGTGTCCGAGACCTGGCACGTAATCCCCCAAGGGATGGTGCCTCTACATCTACAGGAGGAGCCACAATATCAGGGAGAGGACGTGCAGCGGAATTGGAGATGATTCCGAACATTCAACCTGTTTTTAGTGACATTACTATAAAGTGCAAGCAATGCGATGAAATGCTTTGCTATGGTGAGCAGAGCATCAAGCTCATAGCACGCAAGAGGCAAGAACACCGCTGCCTTCCCCAGCCCTAATTTTTCCCATTTTTTTGCTGCTGTTGAGCAGTTTTGCATTCCCTGTTTTTGTTTTTGTTCTGAAAAAAACATAAAAAAAGAAGAAAAAAAAACAGTTCTTTTTAGAACTACCTCCAGTTCTCAAAAAAGAGCTATATTCTTATCAAATTCAAAATGAGTAACTGAAGTGGAGTGCAGTGAGAGAGGAGAGGAAATGAAAATGAGTGAGAAAGCAAAGAAAGGGACGAGAGGAGAAGGGAAGTGAAGTAGGGGGACTGAAAGAAGGTGAGTGTGGGGAACGAGAGTGAGGAGAAGGAGAGTGAACATGGGGAATGTGGATAAGTGAAGAAAACGTAGTAAAAGAATGGTGGTGTGGAAGGGTAAGAAAAGACTGACGCAAGCCCTTTCACATTATACCTGCGCCACGTGTAATGTATGCAAAGGGGGCGTATTGACGCAAGAAAGGGTTGTAGAAGTGACGCAGTGAAATCTATGAGATTTCACTGCGTCACTTTTAGGACACCGTTGCGTCAAAATCTTGCGCCCGCCTCACAGCAGGCGTAAGACTGACCCAGGCCCTTTCACATGGGGCTGGCCCCATGTGAAAGGATGCATTACTGGAGTTGCATCACTTTTGTGACACACTCCAGCAATGCATCACTACCTCTAAGCACTTTAAATTATTATTTTACTGTTTCACTGGTTTTTCACCATGGTACACTCCCCGGTCCGCTCCCCGGTGCGCGTACCGAGCGCTCCCCCCGCGCAAATCGAAAACATTTTATTTTTTATTTTTTCTCCCGCGGGTCCCTTTAATGGCCCCCACATCAAACCTAGGTGGTCAGGGGGGGTCTACTCTGCCCCCTTATGGTCAATTCCCCCTTTGTTTTTGCCACCTCTTGTGTCTCGATCCTACCGAGACACAAGATGGCGGCCGCTCCGAACTGTTTGGAATGTTTACAGACACCCGAGAGCCAATCAGCTTTCCGCGCGCAAGTGCGCGTACCGGAGCGCGGCCATAGATATATATATTTTTTTGAACCTAAATTACTCAAAATCCACTGGAGCACATATCTTGAGACATAGCAAAGGCACATCGGGCTACCAGTCCCTAAAATTTTGCCAAGTTTGGTGGAAATCGATTCAGCCGTTCGGGCTAAAAGTGAGGTCGACAGCCCTATGGAAATTAACATGGGGAAAACATGTTTTGGGACCCCCCTTTTATCTCGGCCCCAGCTTGACGAATCCCTCCCCACGTTTCAGGGAAGGACCGGAGCGCTGCGAGGCAAATTTGAGGAAATTTTCAGGCAG
Organism: Lissotriton vulgaris; assembly: GCF_964263255.1. Lineage (NCBI taxonomy): Eukaryota > Metazoa > Chordata > Amphibia > Caudata > Salamandridae > Lissotriton > Lissotriton vulgaris. Next base: position 89,962,857 of record NC_141689.1, read on the forward strand.
ATTCCTCAACCGGCGCCAAAGTTATTCACAATAGAATGTTGAGATTTTGCATTGAAAATAATCCTAACTATAACTACCTACTGGCGACCGCCAGTAGGTAATTTATCCATTTGATTTTTGGATATTGCACTGTAATTTTGTGCTTGCTTACGCGCTGTCCATTCTAATCATGTTTTGTTAATGGTGGCGAGTTTAGCATTTTAGTCATGATTGCCCGCGTTATCAATATAACATCATTACGTTATATTGTTTAAGTTTGGAGGCTGAGTGCCCTTACCGCCCGTGCAATTTATGTCTAATTATTTAGTGTGCGTGTTAGTAAGCTCTTGGATCGCCTCCCGGTTTCTAAGTGCTCCCCCTGCGACAAGACAAGTTGCGAAGAGATATATTTATATATATATATATATATATTCAATGAAAAAACCATTGGTTTTAGGCCATATATAGTTAGGAATTAGCATTTACAAAACCTTATTTTACTCGCATAAAACCATTGAAATTCCATATATAGTTAGAAGCGCTAACTATATATCGCGCACCCGCAATCCACTGCTGATGATGTCACATATTACATCATTCATGACATGGTCAGTGACATCACTGATGACATCACTGATGACATCTCAAATGACATCACTGATGACATCACTGATCACAACATCCAGTGATTGTATGTGTCTGTAAAGTTTAAATATGTTTTACATATTGAAGAATGAGTGGATGTATAAGTGTCTGGATGAAGAATTTAGTAGGTGCATCACTGACTGTATGAAAGAGTGATTAAATGTGTCTCACTGAGTGCATGGGTTAGTGACTAAACTGTCTTAATTTGTGCATCAGTATGTTTGTTGTTGTGTAAGCTGCTGCATGTGTTGATCAGTAGCTATAAGAGTGGCCATATGGGTTATTGATTGGTTGCCCAAGTATTTGAATGGGAGGCTGAGTGTGTGTGTGGGTGGCTGGGAGGTGCGTGACTCTGTGCATAGATGTGTAAGCAGTTGATTCACTAGGAGTATGAGTTCAAGAGTGCATGTGGAAACAGCTATATGGGCGGTTGACTGTGCATGGGTGTGTTGGTGAGTGAATGGATTTCTCATTGCTACATGTGCAAGTAAGTACGTATGTAAAACACAATACATGTGAGAGTTGAAATATATAAATAACTGAACATAAGAGCCAGTGAATGTGTGAGTGGCTGTATCGATCACTGTGAGCTTGTATCAGGGATTATATAAGAGAGTAAATATGTGTTATTATATGTTTGAATAAGTAAGATGTGTATAACTGTATAGTTGAGGAAATGGAGGTGTGATTGATTCTTTGCATGACTGACTAGGTGTGTGAGTAACTCCATGGATGAGTGACAGTCTGTGAGTGTCTGTTTATACTGAGTGTATGTAAGGTTATATTAGAGTCTGAAGAGGTTCATTGTATTATCACATGAGTGATGTGATCAGTGATGACAAATGAGATGTCATCAGTGATGTCATTTGAGTTGTCATCAGTGATGTCATCAGTGATGTCATTTGAGATGTCATCAGTGATGTCATTTGAGTTGTCATCAGTGATGTCATTTGAGATGTCATCAGTGATGTCATCAGTGATGTCACTGACCATGTCATGAATGATGTAATATGTGACATCATCAGCAGTGGATTGCGGGTGCGCGATATATAGTTAGCGCTTCTAACTATATATGGAATTTCAATGGTTTTATGCGAGTAAAATAAGGTTTTGTAAATGCTAATTCCTAACTATATATGGCCTAAAACCAATGGTTTTTTCATTGAATTTTCAAGGTTTTGTAAATGCAAATTCCTAACTATATATCCACTATAACCTATGGTTTTTTCTGTGAATTTCATTGGTTTTTTAATAGCAAATATGAAAAGCTTTAAAATGTCAAGTACGTGATAGATAAAAACATTTTCGTATTTATGCACGCTGATGTGCTTTGAACGCTGCACCCCCCCCCCCTCCCCTCTTTTGTCTTAGTAGTACTCTCTCTTTGCAGATACTGAAGGGTAGTTAACGCAGGCCTTTACCCCCGTTGTAATCCGTCGTGCCTCCTTGTCTCTCCATTTGATTGATTGTTGTCCAAGCATTTACTGTTTTAGAATTGGTTCTCTTTGGATCATTCTCTATTTACAAACAAGCACAAAGTCGCAATACTCTGTTTAGTCTTTGCAGATAGTGAAAAATCGTGTAAAAAAAATAAAAGTAATCGAGCAAAATCAGTAGGCCACTAATTGGATCTCTTTTTGACCTCGCTAAAATAGAAATATTAGGAACAACCCTTCATGAGAAATACGAAAATAGTGAGATGAACTGAGCTCCACACCATGAGGGCTGCAAGACAGCTCGGCTCCGTCACCCATCCCGCCCAAAATAACGACAAACCCTATGCAAATATTAAAAATATAGACAACACACCAGCAAAGAAACAGGGTAAAACATTTTATTAAAAAACTATTTACATAACGTTGGTTTATAAGATGATGTCAGTAGTGGACCGATGTGTGAATAGATCGAAAACAGCACAAGGCTCCAAGATCCGGATGGCAAGCTCCTGGATGTTGGGTGCCATAGTTTAGAGTTCTGAATTTCAGCCTTTTTCAATGCCTGTGCTTTGTTGAATCAAAATGGCGGCTTGACACAAAGCTGACTCAAGCGTTGCTACTGATGCTATGCAGACCAAAACTGGTTTTCAGTTTGTACATTTTTCTAGATTTTTCAATCCAAGTTTGGTTGACTTTGTAGAACGATGGCTTCAGATTTTCAACATACGGTGTGGTGGCGCTGACTGGGAGGGGGCGCTTCGCTCCTGCCCCCTCCCCAAGTAAGATTTTCATACGTGAAAGTACGTTAATGGTTTTGGTCCCTGAGATGCTTCGATGTCACTGCCATTCTCAAATAGCATAAGTTCTGGATGTTGGGTGCCATAGTTAAGAGTTCTGAGCAGTGCTTGTAACACTGTCTGAAGCTTATTTCCACCTACTGCAGCTTCACTATTCTCAAAGTAAGTGAGTGTCGTTTGTGGACCTGACTGCATTAGAAAACAATGTGATATGTTACCTTCCTAAACAGCTTGACGGAGGCCCCTGAGGGGCGGTGTGATGGCCATGGACTCGGAGAAGACGCTTGGCTCCGACACCCTCCCCAAGTCTTATAGCACTGGTGTAGCCTGAGATCGCCCCCGACATAGGCGGCCGGCTCCCGGGGTCCGGCGGAACTTTTTGCCTTTTGATGACTCTTCAATTCTGGACCTTGTCCCACAATCCGTTTGACCTGAAGACAAGCTGTAGTGGGGCGCCCCTTTATCGTTTTAGTTGCCATTCCGCCCGCTTTTGCTACACTGTGCCTCTTCCACCATTCAGCTGTTTACCGCCCGCTCTTGCGACTACAGCGTCTCGCTCACCATGTAGTTGAGATGCGCCCGCTCTTGCGGTGCAGCGATAGGCGGCTGCCACAGGACTCTCAAAATGGCGGCCGGCTCTTCGGTTTTGGGCCTGGTCCACTAAAATGGCCCTGGGACACCTTGGAACTCGGACGCTTGTCTGCTAGGGCTTGGGTCCCATTCTCGAAAAGCGTCCCCTCAGCCGTGAAGATTCTACAAAAGTCTTGGGGGCCTCCGACTCCCGCAGGCTTCTGGTGGGGAGCGGCTGCCATGATTGCTCGTGGAATGGCCACGACGGAGCTACGAGATGGTAGTGGTCTCATGCTGACGCCAGCTTTAGTCTGAAACATCCAGAAACACTATAGACTACCAATTCGATCAGTTCCGGTAGCGCCCCAACATGACCCGGAAGAGAAGAACTTGCCCTCCCCTCTTTGACTGATGGTTCTTGTTGCCTGTCCCCTCTGTTGTCATTTAACAGAACTTTTTGGACTGCTGAAAGGGGTTGTGTTCTGAACGCTGGTTGGTGGAGACATTTAGACTATATTCTTGACCTACGTTGTCGCGTAATGCGTTTTATGACACGCCGCGTTAGCACACCCGGAAGTGATCCGAGGCGCGGCGCGCAGCGCGTAACGTAAGCATAACAGGTCATGTGACTTGTTAATAAAACTTTTCATTGGTTCATTTTACTTTTGTTAATTTAATGATGAAAAGCTTGGTCATATGACCTAAAAATTACGCTTTTTATTATTTTCGAACAATATTTTTTTTTCAAACATATGTTATAATATTCCAGGCTAATGTACTTTCCCGGAAAATTTACAACTGTCTTGCAAGTAAAATATATTCCTTTTTCGAGAAAAAGGGCGTTTCTTCCTTCCATGACGGAGCCGTTGAGTAAAAGAGATTCGGCCTGCTGTCTTAGTCGCCGATACGCCTGATTATCAGATTCTTATCGATCACTTTATGTTGCAGACATGAAAAACACAACTGCCCTTGACCATTTATCTTTACTGCGTTCCTACATATTATACCTTTTATCCGTCATGTAATTGGACTGCTTTATTTCACTTGCCTTTTACTGATTCGAAAACAGTCACTAAAAGTAAAAACTTTACCAATGTAAATACTACTACCGTGTTTTGTTTTAAAAACCTTTATTGTGAAAATGTCAGTATACAAATACGGGCCTATAACCACGTGGGCCGGCCACGGAGCAAACTGAAATCGTATATGATGAGGAGACATTTACACTGTAGAGGAACGTAACGAGCGGGCCATTAGGTTGCAAGAACTAAGGTGTCTAACAGTTGCGGAATCGGTGGACATACATTTTGTAATTAAAATAGAACAGGGCCACTTACAATAACATTTTCTAGATATACATTTGCGGGCAAGGAGTTACGAGTCCCATTTATACCGGCGCCATTTTGGGCGAGGCCGGGCAGGTCCAAGATATAGTCAAAATGTCTCCACCAACCATCGGCCAGACCAGAACCCCTTTCGGCCCTTTATGCTACAAGATGGTGTCTTCCATTCAGAAAATATTGTTGGCAGCATTTTGAAAGGAAACAGAAACAGCCGTTCTCCTAGTGAGTTTCACATTGTTACATTTAGGAAGAATGTTGAAGAGTAGTATGTGGAAAATCTGAAGCCATTTTTCTACAAACTCTCAATCAGACTTGGATGGAAAAAAAAAACCTGAAGAATGTACAAACTGAAAACCAATTTTTTTCTGTATAGCACCAACAGTAACGCTTGAGTCAGCTTTGTGTCAAGCCGCCATTTTCATTCAATCAATAGCGTCCCCCTGCACACATTCAGGGACCTGGTCGTGTCTTCAGATGAAACGCATTGTAGGAAAAGAAGCAGAAAGGAAAAGGAAAAAAGTTCCGCCGGACCTAGTGAAGCTGCAGCAGGTGCAAATAAGCTTCAGACAGTCTTACAAGCACTGCTCAGAACTCTCAACTGAGGCACTCAACATCCAGGACTTGCCATTCGGATCTTGGTGCCTTGTGCTGGTTCCGACCTATTCACACATCGGTCCACTACTGACATCACCTCATAAGCCAACGGGGCACCCCACGCCGACTTTCGGCGCAGCATTGTAGGATGGCCACACCAGTGCGGCAACTTGCTGGACACAACATCGGGGCCATCCAGATCTCGGCGCGTTCGACTCACTGTACCGCAACAGTGACCGCAACTCAGCTGGACACGCCGTCTTTCGGCGCAGCATTGTAGGATGGCCACACCAGTGCGGCAATTTCCTGGACACCACCTCGGTGCCATCCGGATCTCGGCGCGTTCGAGTCACTGTACCGCAACAGTGACCGTAATTCAGCTGGACACGCCGTCTTTCGGCGCAGCATTGTAGGATGGCCACACCAGTGCGGCAATTTGCTGGACACCACCTCGGTGCCATCCGGATCTCGGCGCGTTCGAGTCACTGTACCGCAACAGTGACCGCAACTCAGCTGGACACGCCGTCTTTCGGCGCAGCATTGTAGGATGGCCACACCAGTGCGGCAATTTGCTGGACACCACCTCGGTACCATCCGGATCTCGGCCCGTTGTGCTGCCTTCGGCCTATTCGCACATCGGTCCGCTACTGACGCCGCCTCACGTGCCAACGGATTTTCTACGCTTTTTGTAGCCCTATGCCGCATAACAGGTCATGTGACTTGTTTATAAAACTTTTCATTGGTTCATTTTACTTTTGGTTTCCTAAAGATGGAAGGCTTGGTCATATGACCTAAAAATAACACTTTTCATTGGTTTAGAACATTTTTTTTTCCCAAACGATGAAAGCCCCACCTTGTTTCTGGATCATTCAGACTGAAGCTGGCGTCAGCATGAGAGCACCACCATCTCGTGGCTCCGTCGTGGTCATTCCGCGAGCAATCATGGCAGCCGCTCCCCACCGGAAGCCTGCGGGAGTCGGGGGCCCCCAAGACTTTTATACAATCTTCACGGCTGAGGGAACGCTTTTCGAGAATGGAGCCCAAGCCCTAGCAGGCAAGCGTCCGAGTTCCAAAGTGTCCCAGGGCCATTTCAGTGGACCAGGCCTAAAACCGAGGAGCCGTCCGCCATTTTAAGAGCCATGTGGCAGCCGCCTATCGCTGCACTGCAAGAGTGGGAGCAACTCAACAACATGGTGAGCGAGACGCTGTAGCCGCAAGAGCGGGCGCAACTCAGCTAGATGGCCGCCACCTGGGGAGGCCCGTTCACGCCGGCTCCCCCACGCCCCCCCCCCGGGCCGCCGCACGCCAATTTTCGGAGCAGCATTGTAGGATACCAAAACCAGTGCGGCAGTTTACTGGACATCACCTGGGTGCCTGTCGTACATGTTGTGTCAGCCATGTGACACTGGACACAGACCGCTACTGACGAGGCCTCCCCCCGCACCACCCGGGACGCCCCACGCTGTTTTTCTGTGCTGCATTGTAGGATCCCTAAACCAGTGCGGCACCCAGGCGACATCACCTGGGTGCCGTCTAGAACTCTGCACGTTGTGCTGCCTTGGGACTATTCGCACAAAAGACAGCTTCTAACCATTGTTGCTTTTTGTGTTGAGAAATGTTTAAATGTTTTTAGTTTTTGTTCCGTTCGTTAAAGTTAGTAGTTAATAAAGTTTTATAACCTTACTTTGTTGGAGTGTTATCTATTTTTTTAAAAACGGGTGAATGGGGCCTTGAATCGGGTTATTGTCATGTGTGGGCTTTGGAAGTGTGCTGCTGCAGGATCGGACATTTCAAACTCAAATGCACGTTCTTTTTCTTACCTTTCCGAAGCATGGAGCGCAATAGCAAGCAGAGAAAGGGTGATGCACGTGTTGAACACTACCTGACCTGGCAAGTTGCTGGCAGTGCCCCCCGCCCGCTCCTGAAAGAGGGCACACACACACACCGCCGCTCCGAGTACTTCACAAATCTTTAAAAGACCATGTGCTTGTTCATGAGGCTTAAATGGTTTATCACCTCTTCTAGAACCCCTGCATCGACCCTCTGACGTTTCCTGGAAAAATTACCATGTAACCCAATACCAAGCCCTGTCAGCTGAAACCCCCAAGGAATCGTGGGGCATATTATCAAGGGGGTTTATCTCCGCTTTTTTGGCTTTAAAAGCCTTGAAAGCGGAGATAAAATTATCTCCCTATTACCAAGCTGTCGCTAACACCAGTTAGTGACAGCTAAAAGGAGATTGCGACCATCTTGGGCCCCGCTTTGCATGTCAGTGATACTTATCACTAATGACATGCAAAGTGGCGTGCCAAGATGTTAGCGACTAGAAACAGTCCCTAACATCGCTACCTTCTATTACCAACTTTTGGAGATATTCGCGCTAAGCGCGAATATCTCCAAAATCTAACACCTGCCCTGAGCAGTTCTTAGCCATGTTATCCAATGGGAGGTGGATAACATGGCTAAGAGCATTAGGTCGATAATACATGAATATCGCTGACTTTTCTGCGATAATAGCAAGGTTTATCTGCGATAAAAATCGCCGATGTGCGGCGATAATTTTTGTCTCTAAACAAGTTAGAGACAAAAATTATCGCTAGTTGTTCGTAATATGCCCCCGGGTTTTTGCTTGCAGAAATCGGGAGGCGGGAGACTAGCACTGAAACAGTAGTCACACGCCTGAATCAGGAGGATTGGCATGTCTGAATTCTCTACAGCTGGGGCCATAAACTACATCCGCAGGGTTAGGTGATAGCCTGGGACCAGCCTGGCATCTAAAATGGCTGCCGTGCACGACAAAATTGTGGCATTCGAAAAAAGGCAAGATGGCGCAGCCGCTGGAAGAGATGTATCAACATATATCAGCCTCCTCAGCCACCCTCAGGAAACATAGGGGATTAGGATACGTCTCCCGCACCCCCTTATACCTAGTACTTTAATTAACGAAGCACAAAATGGCGAATTCCCGTTTCGCTACCAGTTTGCGGCCCAGTTCGCGGCCCGTGAAGCGCTTCTACCGTGAAAAATCATTTTTTTTTTATTTTCCCCACGGGACCCTTTAATAACCCCAACAACATTCCTAGGGGGTCAAGAGGGGGATACCTTGCCCCCTTTCATTAAATTCCCCCTTAGTTTTTCACCTTTTCTTCTCTCTCGATCCTACCGAGAGACAAGATGGCGGCCGCTCCGGACTGTCACGCAGCAAAAAAAAAAAAAAGCTCACGCACAGCCGCTGGAAGAGATGTATCAACATATATCAGCCTCCTCAGCCACCCTCAGGAAACATAGGGGATTAGGATACGTCTCCCGCACCCACTTATACCTAGTAATTTAATTAACGAAGCACAAAATGGCGAATTCCCGTTTCGCTACCAGTTCGCGGCCCGTGAAGTGCTTCTACCGTGAAAAATCATTTTTTTTTTATTTTCCCCACGGGACCCTTTAATAACCCCAACAACATTCCTAGGGGGTCAAGAGGGGGATACCTTGCCCCCTTTCATTAAATTCCCCTTTCGTTTTTCACCTCTTCTTCTCTCTCGATCCTACCGAGAGACAAGATGGCGGCCGCTCCGGACTGTTTAGAATGTTGACAGACACCGGAGAGCCAATCAGCTTTCTGCGCGCAAAGTTCCGATAAGCGAAAAGTAAGCGGACCGGATCGCTGCCCGGAGCGCTGTTACAGATATATATCTTGATTTAAACGTTAATTTCTCAAAATCCACTGAAGCACATATATTGAGACCTAGCAAAGGCACATCGGGCTAACAGTCCCTACAATTTTGCCAAGTTTCGTGCAAATCCATTCAGCCGTTCGAGCTAAAAGTGAGGCCAAAGGCCCTATGGAAAAATGAATGGGAAAAACGCGTTTTGGGACCCCCCTTTTGTCTCGGCCCCCCCTTGACGAAACCCCACCAAATTTTCAGGGGCTGCTCAGAAACAAAATGTGCCATTTTCCTGAAAATTTCAGCCGATTCCGTCCACAAACGCCAAAGTTATTAGACATAGAATTTTCAGAAATCCCATAGGGAATTAATCCTAACTATATATACCTACTGGCGATAGCCAGTAGGTAATATATATATATATATATATATATATATATATATATATATATATATATAACCTACTGGCTATCGCCAGTAGGTATATATAGTTAGGATTAATTCCCTATGGGATTTCTGAAAATTCATATATATATATATATGAACAAGGCTGTGGTGACGCAGCCGAAACGCGTCATGCTGATACACGGAGGAATAAAGCACTTATTGATTTGAATTTTCTGCATGTCTGTTGTCTGTACCTGAGATGGTCAAGTAAGCAGTAGCTTGATTCAGGACTGTTGGTGATATATATCCATACTAATATAATAAAGAGAGAGCCCAAACCTTTGAGGCGGGTAATCTCAGGAACCACCGCACCAATCGCAACACCCAATACTGCGTTGGAAAGGGCAGTTGCAGCAGAAGGACATAGGCTATGCAGACGCCCACCATATACATTTAAAAGGTAAAAGAACGTGCCAGCAAAGTAGTCCCTTGTGGGCGTGTGCTGGGGGCGTGACAAACGCTGTGGGCGTGTGGTACGTTCCGCCCTTCATGCCATGTCTCATATTGTGTGCTAATCCCACCCTGCACCCTTTAAATACCACTGTACCCCATAATCATAACCCACCCTTACTCCTTAAAATACCCCAACACCCTTAAACACTAACCCATCTTAACCCTATAAATATACCCTGTACCCCAAAACCCAAACCCATCCCTAAACCCTAAAAATACCCCTGTACCTCAAAACCCAAACCTACTCCTGAACACTAAAAATACCCCTGTACCCCAAAACCCAAACCTAGACCTGAACCCTATAAATATACCTTGTACCCCAAAATCCAAACCTATCCCTAAACCCTAAAAATACCACTGTACCCCAAAACCCAAACCTAGCTCTGAACCCTAAAAATGCCCCTGTCCCCCAAAACCCAAGCCTAGCCCTGAACCCTAAAAATAACCCTGTACCCCAAAACCCAAACCTAGCCCTGAACCCTTAAAATACCTTGTACCCCAAAACCCAAACCTAGCCCTGGACCCTAAAAATACCCCTGTACCCCAAAACCCAAACCTATCCCTGAACCCTTAAAATACCCCTGTACCCCAAAACCCAAACCTACCCCATAACCCTAAAAATACCCCTATACCCCAAAACCCAAACCTAGCCCTGAACCATAAAAATACCCCTGTACCCCAAAACCCATACCTATCCCTGAACCATAAAAATACCCCTGTACCCCAAAACCCAAAACTATATCTGTACCCTTAAAATACCCAAACCCCCCAAAACATATACAGCAGTACCCCAAAACATAAACCCCTATACCCATACTTACCTTATCCAAACATTTTAAAAAAACATGCTTTTACCAATCATGCATTTACAACAAATTTTGTTGTAAATGTATGCGTGGTAAAAGCATATAAAATGTAATGCCATGCGTTATAATGGCATTGCGGAGTCATGGTACTTTCGTAATGAAAGTATGCGAAGTGATGGTATGCGGAAATAAAGTTGCGGAATAATGGGTGTTTACCCTCCCCCGGTAAGTACATTGGTGGCACGGCGGCCCACATCTCCAGCAACATACTTATATTTTTTCACCACCCATTTGAAAAATGCACAGCTCTCTCTCATTGATGGCCAGCACCGACATACACTTTTAGGCACACCTCCCACCACAAGTTCTAGAATTGCGAACTTTAGAGCTGGGGAGCTACGTTCGAATCTCGGCATCAGCTCCAAATCCTGTGATTCCAGGCAAATCGCTTTGTCTCCCCGTGCCTATCACAAATTAATGTGTTCTTCTTTAAAGTAAATTGTGCTCATGCCATGTTGTCGAGTTCGCGCTATATAATATTGCAAGGATAAATAAAGTAGGGAAACTCGAGTACACACACTACTGAACGCGCACTCTTAAGTGCATCAGCAATGCACTGTGAATCGGAGCGTTTCACAGGCCTGTCACAGATAAGAAATGCTATCAAAACGAAATCCTACAAAACAATATACTACTGGCAGGCAGCAATTCATACCCGGACAACGTCGGGACGGGCTGCTAGTATATATATATATATATTAAACTTTGGGGCTGTTTAATAAATCTTCACCAAACTTTGCAAAAGAAAAAACTTCAACCACCGCAATACTTTTCTGGAAAGGTTTGGGGTGATTAATTAAGCGGGGACTGAGAAAAAGGGGGGCCAAAAACACTTTTCCCCATGCATTTTACATAGGAAAAATTAGACAATACAGAAAAAACAGTTTAAGAGAATGAGACCAAATTTGGCAGAAAGTTAGATATTTATCCAGAAAATTCGCATTTTGGTGTCAGAGGTGTGGAACTCCTATAGCCCAACGCCCATAACTTATTGTTTGGGGTAAAGGACAACAGGTTTGTATGTTTATTCTGTTCTTAGAACAAGTAGGCCCAAGATCCTGCAGTACAAACCCTATGGCTGCCAGTTCACAGTAGCACATTATTGACCAGGGAAGGGAATTGTCTGTTGTTAAGGTAATATTTTTGTCCACATGTTAAAGCTGTTCGTACTTGTATTTACTGTACATTAATGAAAAACCTTAATTATTAGAGTGAGCAGTCTAAGGAAATGTAAGCTCGGACTGCACTACTGACAGTGGTTCCAGTATACAAATACGTACGCATTTACAAAGTTTAACAATATGAGGATGCGTGTAATGCTCTCAAAATGGTCTCTGATTAGATGCTACTATTTGCAGAGGCTTAAAAGCAAGATTGATGATTCTTTGCTTTCAAAATAAAATTTTGACAAACAAATGCAACTAGGAAAAACAATGTTTTGCAGGAGTACAGTGACATTTTATGTACCATTTCTTGGAAGCCTCATTTAAACAAATGTGTTGATACATGCTAGTATTTAGAAAAAACATCCATAATGGAAAATTGGTGTAACCAGTTTCAAGACGATTATGGAAACCATGAACATAAACAAGCATTAGCTAAGCCAATAGGTCTGACATTGGTGGTCAGCCTTTTGGTTTTTTCAATGTGTATTTTGTCTTGGCATGGTTTTTCTAAAACTTAATTGTTGTGGGAGCTGCAGAGCCCCGCCATTATAACAAACTTCGGCAAAAGCAGAAATATTTTTGGGTCTCAAAAATCACACATTGCGATCATAGTTCCTGGCACTGAATAAAACTTTATTTGCTGATATGCTCCTTGTGAAAGAGCAGAATGCTGTCACAGTGAAGCCAGCAGATAAAAAAAGAGATACACTTTTAATAAAAACATAAGATCTTGGTTCACACCAGACCTAACTAGATGCCCAAGTCCTAAAGAAAGTCACAAATCTGCTTCCATGGTATATGCCCTTGCGTGAGGCAGATTTATGGTTTTCATGAATTCATAAGATTTTACAGAAGTAGGCCAAGAAATCATACTCCTAGGGAAAATGTGTGAACCTCATTTTAGCACCAACAAATATGCATGTGTAGATTTGCTCATTTGAAAATCTGTTGAGCATTCACAAGTTCACTTGCCCTCCATCCACTTGTTTCTAACCGTGGAAGAAGTTTTACTTCTGCCCTTGTCAACGAGTACATTTCCAACCTTTCTCAGTATGGGCAAAGATTAGAGAAGACCTGGCGAAGACCGAAAAAAAACCTAAAACATGTAAGTTAGTAGGTTTGCACATACTCAAAAGGGTATTTCAACCCTGGAACCATAGCGTACCGCTGCCCCAAGACCCAGTATGTCGATCAGGGGTAAGGTGGGAAAATAAGGGAATTGCTAGTATTTAAACCTTATTATAGTATGAGCTGTGGTCTAATCAGAGAGGCTATTATCAGAGCTCCTATATATTGTGATTGCTGACATAATTTGTGGCTGCACTACATGGCACCAAAGGGACAAGTAGATTATGTTGCAGGACCAGTAGTTTTAAGAAGCAACTTGTCCCATGGACAAGTAGATATTTTATTAAATTCCACGCCCCTGGGTGTAATTTTGTTCAGCTGTTTTAGAGAAATTAAGGTTTATAATTTATAGATATATACAGTGCCACAGGACTCCCACAGGGGTCACCGGTGGAAAACTATTAAAACGTGCAATCTGATTGATCGGTGCTGAGGGATTTGTTTGCAGCCACCCCCTATCAGACTTTGCCCGGCAAGGGGTTGGCCGCAAAGATATCATATTAACATATTACTTTACATTAGAAAAAACTGAAATTCACTGAAAAATCACAAAGGTTAAATTGGAGTTATACATGAGGAAGGCAGTAAGATTTGAACACACATTAAAAAACCTTAGAATTTCACTGAAAAGGACTACTGTTTAAAAAATAAAAAAGAAGGAAAATTTCTCAATGATATGTAACAGGCATAAGTATAACTTACAGCGCTGGAATGCACTACTTATGACCTTACATATTATACCACTGATGACATCTGAAGTCTATGGTGGTGCAAGCTGTACTTATGTCTGCTACTTATAACCTATTATGATATTTTATAGTTTTTTCACCCATTATTTATATTTATCACTTGCTCTAGGCAAGTCGCACTTTCTCTGGGCATATTATAGACTTATAGCCCGCCGTAGCGGGCTATATCGGCTATTAAAGGCCCGCTGAATCGTTAAAGGCCCGAGCCGAAGGCGAGGGACTTTAACGAGACAGCGGGACTTTAATAGCCGGTATAGCCCTGCTACGAAGGGCTATAAGGCTATTAGAACATATTGCCACTAGACGGCAGAATGTTCTAACAAATTAAACAAATGGTTCTCGAAGCTCGAGGGGATATAAATCCCCTCAAGCTTCGAGAAGCCTTTGAAGAACATTAGAATGTTGCTCTGCAGGCCTTTACAGGCCCGTAGAAGCGGGGAGCACTCCTTTGTCTGCAATGGAGCTCCCAACATTCCAATGTTCTAATATGTGTTAAATCTGGTAATTCCTTGTGCCCATAGGGTTAGTACTCAATTCAGAAAAGCAGTTTTATATTTGCAGCATGCAATTGTATCACACAGTAAATCTGATTGCAGTTGTGCATGTGATTCTTTTCATAATCGATTTTACTGAGCAGTATTTCCGCATGCAAAAAAATCTCATGGAGAAAAGCTTTTAATCAAAACGAGTGAAATTGATGGGTAAAGCCATGCAGTAATTTCACTCCGCCTCACTCATAATCAGGGCCATACTGAGAAAAAACTGTTCCTGGTATTCCCTGTGTACCAGTTCTATTCTTTGGTCAGTATTGTTAATCCTTATACATTATGGGCCAGATGTACGACCATTGGCATAAGCGACTCGCAAATTGTAAAAAATTGGGAGCCGCAATTTGCAAGTGGCTAATGCCCTGGCTGCCTCTAAAAATATTTTCCCCTGCATTCACAAAGGGGAAAGGGTCCTTGGGGATCCCTTCCCTTCAGCAAGTGCTTTACCACCCTCTTTAAGAGGGCGGTAAATTAGGAGTGTTTTCGACTGAAATTGCGGTTGCAAAGCATTCTTACATAGGCCTCAGACTCGCTATTAGGAAGCGACGCCCTTGGAACGGCCCTTCCTGTTAGCAAGTCGCATATCCTATTTAGCGAGTCGCAAATAAATTGCAACTCGCTAAATAGGGTTTGTACATGTCCCATTGGTATTTTTGCATGCGCAAACGGGTCGCAAACCCGTTTGCGCATGCAAAAATAGGTCGCACATCTGGCCCTATGTTTACATCTAGTATGAATTCCTACAGTCTGTGATGATACAAATCCTCAAAGGGCCCCCCTGCAAGGTAATGTGAGGGGGGCCCCATGACCTTCCTACTTGTGAGTGTTTTATTTGTTTGCAGCTGGCCAGCCCACGGGGGCCCTCTTTGAGGTGAACGGTGTGCCCCCCCCCCCCCCCCCAACACCATGATGGCATCTTTTACGTCCCTGCCTACAGTTACTTGATAAAAGAGATGTCTGTGGTAGTAATCAGCTCTCACACAGCCTAGGCTAATCTCATTATATCATAGCTGTACAGTGCTCCCTGAAGAAGGCTTAAGCGACGTCCATGTTAGTTCATATGAGGTCACCAAGCCGATAGTGCCATGCGCTCTGAGGCATGATGCTCATTGCGCTGCAGGGATTATCTGAATAGCTTCTTAGTGAATGCTCTGGATGCAGGCCAGTGGCTATCACAGTCCTAAAGACCTGTGTGGTGTTAGATGCTCTGAAGGTTTTCAGGAAAGGTAGAGCCCTCAAGGCAGATGTCATTAAAAGGAAATGTCTATGACATGTTCTGCCCTCAGTGCTGTGTGCTTTTTGAATCAAACAAACGTCTACGGCTGCCTAGGGATAGGCTGGCATGATGTATGATATTCTCTGTTATATGTTTACATGACAATGTTTCTTCTTTATATAAATGTATCATTCCACTGCTAGACAGCTGACCCTCTGGTAAGACAACAGGCATTGCTATAGTTAGAGGTCTGGAATGAGTTGTGTATCTGTCTTCCTGTGTTCTTGTAAAGTGTGAATGAACTTCCATTCACACTTGACAAGAACACAGAAAGACAGATACACAAGAGATGTTTGTTGCTAGGTATGGGCTTTCGCTTGTATAATTTGCAGTGAAGGTTGTGTAAGTGAAGCTACCTATGAGCGGAGAGCTGTATCTATTGCTACACAGGTGTTGTCATCTGGAAAAAACTCTAACGTACTACAGGTAATTGCATTATATGCCATGCATTGTTATGATATGGGTACGTACTTCCAACACATGGCAGATGCCATTTTGCATACAGGTACTGACAATTAGGCCTTGGTGAATGACTTTAAACCTGTAAATATTGCTGGTTCTCCACCAGAAAAGTGTGGTGCCCAGTGAATATTCATTGCTTGATGTGGGAAGTCCACCTTTGGTTGAAACTTTGGTGAGATTTGAAAGCCCCTGCATAAGAGTGTAGACCACAGGGTATGATGCCTTTTACTTTTGATTTGAAGCCCTGAGGTAGAGATTTGGTCTCTGCAGGTCAGGACTGCAGTTTATGGGACAGGGACCCAATGCCAGGTAGTACTGTATCGATGTGCTATACAATGTTTAGCACACATTTTTTACAACGCACTACCATTACAACGCAGGCATTACCACGCATACCATTACAACGCATTGCGCTGGGGGGCGCTCTAGGATAGGGAATAAGTTTAATTTTATATCCAACACCTTCCCTAGTGTCCACGGGGACTGGAGTTGGAATATAAAATTATACTTACCACTATCCAGCACCTCAAAGCGTTATGCGTTGTAACGGTATTCGTTGTAAATACCGCGTTGTAAAGGTATGCGTGGTAATAGTATGCGTGCTAACGTCATACATCCTATCGATGTGCATGAAGGGATATAATGATGTCTTCCCCACCTAGAATTGCACTGCGGCTACTAAATGTACACGAGAAGAGTAAAGAACCTAAAGGAAGTGCCTAGGCTCCATTGCATATGGAGTGTTCAGGACCTCCACATCTGCCAATCTGAATGCTATATTTGTTTAGATTTTAGACTTTTTTGGTACAGATAAAGTTGCATATAGTAACAGGTCACTATATAAAATGAGTTGCTGTTTATTTGCGGGTTAAAGGTAGAATAGTTGATGAAACCTGAGTTGCAATGTAGAACATGCAGATATTGAATCAAAGAAGATTGCAGCCAAAAGACAGAAACCATAGTGCATTTATGTATGTACAAAGGGGGATCAAGAGATCAGTGATAAGGGATGAAAAAGATGAAGATTAATGTGCATAGATAGCTGGAGGAAAATGATGATCAACAGAGGGATCGTGCTCATCGCGGGATCTAGGAGACTGACGCTCCAGTTTCTGCATTGAATCCCCAGAACCGGCTCAAGCGGTCACACTACCCTTAACCACGGATGAGGACATGAGCCTTCTGATCATGGACCAGTAAGAACAATACTCTTCCTCTCCGCAACATTTGCGTGTGTGGAACATCACAGAAGTGGGTTGCCCACCCCTGTCCTGAGGAAGACCCGCAGGCCCAGGCCCCAAAGCATCCTCTGTGCCTTAAGTCGGGTCGAAACGTCGATGCTCACACCAATTAAACCTAGACAAAAAGAAAAAACATCCGTGAAGTGCTAAATAATGATGCATTTCTGGATTGCAAAAGATATGTAAAAAGACCTTTGGGAACTATTGATGCTGTATGGCCAGGTTTACCGAGATTGAGATTTTTCTATCAATCCAATTAGTGAACTGTTTCTAAATATTTTCCTTACTTCGCTTGGGATCCTTCCCATTCCCTTCACTTGAGCACCCTCCTTTTGCACGTTCTCCTGGAGCAACCTCTTTGTTTCTTTTGGTGTATTTGAAAAAATGCAGTAAGATAGCTACTGCCAGTCCAATTACGATTGAATAAAAATTATGTTTTTTTGGACTTCTTTGGTTGTTGCATATCATTATCTCGAATGTTTTGATTACGATGAGAAGCTCAACATAATTTATTTCATATAATTGATTTATACTGCATAAAGGAAGGTTTAGGACCATTGTTTTCTGTATCTAACTGAGCCCAGGTCAAAGACTATAATTAGGTTACCCCATTTTTCGTAATAATCAACAGAGGGAGGCTACAAGTTCCATGAGGTGGGTTTTCAGAGATCCTCCGATGAGTGAGGAGAAGGATTGGGTGCAGAACCAAAAGATCTGACATGTGAAGGAACTCAGGGGTTTTGGTATGGTAAGCAGATGGAGCTGTGTGCTTATGACAGAGAGATCCTTTATTGGATTCAGAGGGTGAAAGAGGGAAAGAAACAGATGTTTTTGTATCCTCAGCATATCAGGCAATGCAATTTTCAAATAACAATGACAGTATATTATAAGAGAAACCAAAGGAGGAGATAACACCACCAAGGACTAAGGGTCTGATTTAGATATTGGCGGACAGGTTACTCCGTCTCAATGGTAACGGATATCTTGTGCAACTAAAGATAAATCCCATAGGACATAATGGGATTTATATTTCAGTGGATTCAATATCTGTCACCGTTGTGACGCAATAACCCATCTGCCGATATCTAAACCGGGCCCTAAGTCTTGTTGGACCAAGTGGGATGAAGTGGATGCAGAAGAGGGACGTGCCACTGAAAGCTGTCTGGATACCATCCCGAGTACGAAGAGGTTAAAGAGGGGTGAAAAGTCAGAAATAGAAGAGAACAAGAGGCTTAATTGTTGAGGAGATGAATTGGCCTGAAGAGGCACTGGAAGGAGTGGCAGAAAAGGTTATGAGGACCAATTTAGTTGGGAAGCTACAAGCATAAGATGTGCTCATGTTTAAGAGTGAGCAATTGGAAGCAGGAGTGTGGAAAATATTCCCTAACAGGGGTAATTTTAGAAGTATAGAGGGTCAATACTTCCACAAGGCAATATAGCAAAGTCATAGCACCACCTAGTGGTGACATCAAAGCACTACAAAATGACCAAAATATTGGATTTATGTGGTGTGAGGGAAGCCCATCAGCAGACAAATTGTTGTTATACCTGCAGTGCTCACTCTGTACCTGAAAGTATGTGGCAAAGGTTTCAGCCACAAGATTGGGTAGCATGGGCAGGGTTGCTACTACTAGATAGGTTTTGAAAGTGGGGCTAAGAACAGATATTATGTTTTGGTAAACGGATACTTTTGTTGCAGCAGTTACAGAGAAGAGTGTGCGGGCGCAATTATGTAGGTGTTGAGATTTCATTGATGTGGGATTTCATTCATTTACCCTAGGGGAACAGATTTGACTGCTTAGATGGGTGGCGTAATCCATGGCTGCAGTCATGGGAGGTGCCCGTGAGGTTTTTTAAGTGGTGAGCTGCTCAGTGTAGGGTATTGATGCTCTTGGGGGATGTGTTAACTGAGTAGAGGGCTTTAGACATTTGCTGCAGGAAGCTAGTGGTTGTGTTAAGATGATTTATTCTAACTGGAATGGTTATTTTGGTAGCATAGCAGGCGGAAGAATGGAGGTAGTCATAAAGTTTAATGGTTGAGAAGCAGGGGAAGGATTGATGGTTGGAAGGAAAGTTGCTAGTAATAGTGGAGTCAAGTGTTTTGCTTTGTGACCGAGTAGTAAGCGAGTGATTGTTTAAAGTGGGTGATTATATACCAGTTGCCTGAAGAGAGTGGTTGGTTGTTTAATTTTCAGATCCAGGTAAAGGTTGTCAATGACCATGAGATGGGTAGCAAGAAGAGCAGGTCTGGGCAATCAAAGAAAGTATCTGAGGTATCAGGTGGGTGAGTGGATGAAGATGGCATGGTTAGGATTGAAGACAGAGAAAGTGACATAGCGGCATATGTATCAAGCCCTTTTCCCGTTTGCAAACGGGCCGATTTTCAGAATCGCCCCGTTTGCGAACGGGAAAAGGCATTTTGGGATGTATCATCCCAAAAGGGCATTGCAAAATACGGAATCGCAAAATTTGCGATTCCCTATTTTGCGAAAGCATTTAAGGAATCGCAAATTGCGATTCCTTAAATGCGCTGTAACAAGCACCCAAGTTGTACGATTTCTCCTTAAGAAATCGCAAATTACCACCAATTTCAAGTTGTGGTAATTCGTGATTTCTTTGAAAAATGCACTTTTTGGCATTTTTCAAATTGCCATTTGGCGCACATACATGCCCTTAGGGCATGCATGTGCACCATATGCGCACACATGCTCATTTATGGGGTGCATCAGGGTGTCCTTATGACACCCTTGCACCCTTGAAATTATTCTCAATTTACGATTCTGTAATTGCGAATCGCAAATTGAGAATGTCTTCCGGTTCATTCCTATTGGCCTCCTGGCCCATAGGAATGCATAGGAAGGTATTCCTCAATTGCGATTTGCAATTTGCTAATCGCAATTAAGGAATCTCAAGGAATCGCTAACTATTTGCGAATTTTTAATTACATCTCGTTTGCGATTCTCAAATAGCGATTCTCAAAAAATCGCTATTTGAGAATCGCAAATAGAGTATTTGAAATTATGCCCCATAATCGTTTGGGCCAGCGCAGGTCTCAGAAAAGGTTATTAGGTGAAGAAGACGTGGATAGGTGTTGTAGCAGTCTCTGATATATGAGGCTCTTCCCGTACAGATCTGGCATTTCATAGGCAGCAGGAGGATTTGATGTTAGAAGGTTTCATAGATACCTGTAGAAGATTCCAAATAATGTTGAGGTGAGGGGTTATGGCAGGGCTTAATTTGTGCCGGTAGTTGCAGGGAGTGGTCATCTTTTTGGTGACTAGGAATTCTTCTACATTACATTTTGATCAGGGCAAGATAGCTGAAGGAAGAAAAGGGAGAAAGCAAAAAGAAGAGAACAATAGAAAACAGAGACAAAGGGAGAAAGCAGGGTTGAAAAATATACCGTAGGAGGAGATAAGGAGACATGAAGAATATGGTGGTAGAAGAAAGAGGTAGTGGTGGAAGAAAGAGAAATGAGGGGGACTGAAACCTGAGTAGCTGGAAACCCAGATATTTGACTGCTTTGACAGCGGGCTCCTAAGAAAAACTCTGGGGCCCTGCATTTATATGGTTATTAATTAAGCACTGGGGTTTGGTAATGTGGGGGTGAGGTGATTTACATGGTCATTTATTGGGGATAAAGATGGGTGCCTAATGGTTGATGTACATATATGGGCAGGAGTGTTTCTTAGACAATATTATTGACAAAGGGCAGTAACTGTGGGTAGCCATGTGGCAAGGAGGAGGAAAAGCATTAGATTGTGAGAGAGCATACTTCGGATGTGTTGTGGGGACACCAGGCTCACAATAAGTGCAAACTTACCGAGAGCAGGATTTACAATACAGAAGGGGTCCTTACCTCTGTAGTCCAGTATCCATAGAGTATCATCTACTAGGCGGTTTGGTGTCACTCAAGCATCTGGTGAATTTGTAAAGGTGCAAAGTACCAACCATGCAATGGATACAGTACAGGGATGTGACATTTCCCAGGCAACAAAGCGCACAGCATTGAGAGGCGCAGGTGTATCAAGCATCAGTTCACAGCGGTGCAGCGGCATCTAGTATCTAGTGGAAGCGGTTCACTAGGGTGCAGGGCCATCAGGGGTGCAGTTTACAAGGGTGGTAAGAGAGATACAGGGGAACCAAACCAATGAATGCAGTTCACAGAGATACATGCATCAAAACTGTGTGGAATCAGAATATTGTTGCCAGATTATCGTCTGGAATAAATATAGTGTCCTAAATATCATCTACCAATATAGCCCTATTGAAGCTAATATCAGAAAGTGTGTACCCAATGAGAGGATGTTTTTGTAAACAATATTTACAACACAATAGTTATCTCACAAGATATTTGTCAATATGATACTCTGACATTCAACCTCAAGTACATAGTGAAAGCATTTGCTTGGCGTGCATCACTGCCTGGCACAAAATGAGAACACTTGAAATGTGTGCAGGGACCATTCAGCGCCAGGATGCCCGTAGGGTTGCAGCGCGCTTTATAAATACATTACATACGTACATAAGTATTTTAGGATAGAGGCTGTATTTCCACTTACTTTCAGCTAACTATCATCATTGCATTGGTATGCCCCACGAGTGAAGACCAAAGTGTCCAATCGGCTCAATTGTGATATGCTTTGTCAAGGTCAGACCATTTGGAAGTTTCCTTAGATCACAGTGCAGAGTTGCAGCAACAGGAACCAGGACAGACTCGAAATCTAGTAAAAGAAAAGGCATATTACTTACAGAGAATCTTTGGTGCCTTGGTCTCTCCCAAAAACTAAAGGATCTCACCATTGTTTTACTATCAATTCACCTATTTGCTCCATCTGCCACACTATGGAAGGTCCTGCTGACCTAATCAGATAAGTTATTGCTCGAGTGTCCATTACCAGCATCATGGTTCCTCCGCCCCAGCATCTATTTGCTTTATTTGGTGAACACACAGGGCACCTTCCATATTTGGATACACATTTTCTACACTATTCAAGTGGAATAGAAACACTGGTTCGTAAATACCTTTGCACAGGTTCCTCTGAGAAGCTTGGAATCCCTTGGATATTTTCCAGTCATTTAGAGATAATAACCTTGTTTCTGCAAATTCTTCCTTGTCATGTTTCAGGATATATTATTGGTATTCTTCAGTTCATTCAAAAATGCACTTGTTTCCATTGGAACCTCCCATTTTAAGCCCCTTTTTTTGGTCTAATCCAGTATGGATCCAGTGCGCAACTTCAGACATTCATTCCCGATTTCCTCTGTAAACATGTTTCTGACATTTGTGAGGCACAGAACGTTTTGTAGTAGAAATGTAGAAACACAGACGTGGAGTACTAGAAATAAAGAAACAAAAAGTCAGTAATCTTAATATGTAGAGTACATCTTTGTATGAGCAATTCAGCATAGCACTTCAAGAAAGACAATTTATAATTAGTTAATAGCAGTTTTAACTAATAATTGATAAAACAGTGTTCTATTGCTCTTAGTAAAAATTGAGGCAAAGGGGTATTGTTTTGAGGATAAAGAAGAGGAGATAGGTTTTGACATGGAAACACATTTAATACACTAAATTGTTAATTGATTTCATTGACTACTGGATTGTATCCTGGTCTTTCTATGATTGCCACTTTACAGAGTCTTGAATTCAAGACATCTGCTGTCTGTGTGCTGACCCATGCTGAAAGGAATTGCTAATAAATAGTTCTTGAAGCCTTAGTAAATAGACAACTAACCGGCTATCTTGAAGGACAGAATCTGCTAGATCCCTCTCAATCAGGGTTTAGGGCAGCACACAGCACCGAGACAGCGGCAGTCTAAATGATTGATAACATCAGGCTTGCCCTTGACAAGAAGGAATCAGCTATTTTGGTGTTATTAGATTTATCGGCCGCTTTTGACACCATCTCCCATGACATCTTGTTACAACAGCTCTGGGAGATGGGGGCCCGGGGGAAGGCCTCAGACTGGTTTAAGAACTATTTGAAAGGCCGGTTGACCTCGGTTCACCTTGGTCTTAGGGCAGCATGTAGTAGATCGGTGTGTTTTGGAGTACCGCAGGGCTGCATTTTCAGTCCCATGCTCTTTAATCTGTATCTTGACTCCCTTGGCCAAAATAATTAAACTGTATGGCTTCGAAACTGTATCGTATGCTGATGATACTCAGTTGCTGATAACTTTCGGCCCTGACCTCCAGACACTATCATCAGGTTCAAGAAATGCATGACCCACATTGATAACTGGATGGGTCAAAATTTAATTTAATTTAATTTAAAGGAGTTTGTAGAGCGCCTGGTGACGCCTCCCGGCGTGTCCCCGCGCTGTGGAGAGAGTGTGAGAAAGGAGTAGAGGAAAACCCATCACCAAGTAAAGAGGCAGGTTTTCAATTTCTTCCTAAACAGGATTTCATTATTCTCCATCCTGATATCCACAGGAAGAAGGTTCCATTTCCTGGCCGCTAAAGTCCAGAAGGATCTGCCTCCCATTCTGGCTTTTTTGGGGTGTGTGGTTCTGAGCAGGCCCATACCTTTAGATCTAAGCGACCTGCTAGGTTCATAGACAGAAGCCAAATCCGACATGTAGTCCGGTGCTCTGTGATGAATTATTTTATGGCACCAAAGCATAGCTTTAAAATCAATCCTCTTCCTGATGGGCAGCCAGTGGAGGGCTACGAGAGAGGGGCGTGATGGTGCTCGGCGAGGGAGCCTTAGGACCAGGCGAGCTGCCGAATTCTGTAACACCTGAAGCTTTTTAATATTTTTCTCAGATGTACCCATGAGCAGCACGTTTCCGTAATCAATACGGGACGTTATCAGTGCTTGCGTCATGGTACGCCTGGAATTAATAGGTAACAGGTCAAGGGTGCGGTTCAGAGTTTTCATTACCCCAAAACATTTGCCCACCGTTTTTCTTATGTGGCTATCAAAGGACAATTTATTGTCCACCCACACACCCAAATTCTTCGCCTCTCGAGAAGGGGAGGGCAAAGGACCAAGGCAGCTGGGCCACCACTCAGTCGTCCATTTAGCCTCATTGCCTCCCATGATGAGGACCTCTGTCTTAGTCCCGTTAAGTTTCAGACAGTGGTCGTTCATCCATGTGGCAAGTTTAGTCATGCAGGCATTGAAGTTATCAGCTTCCTTGGAAGGGGCTTGGGTCAGAGATATGAGAAGTTGCGTGTCGTCGGCGTAGGAGACAAGCTCCACGCCGAACGACTGCACTACCTCTGCCAGTGGGGCCATATATAGATTAAACAGGGTGGGGCTCAGGGCAGAGCCCTGAGGCACCCCCTGCTCAAGCCTCACCCTTTCGGAGAGAAAGCTCCCCCTTTGGACTTGAAAGCTTCTGTTAAGCAAAAATGCCTTCAGCCATCCCAGTGCCTTATTGGTGACTCCAGCTTTATTTAGACACTGTAGCAAGATGGAATGTGCTACAGTGTCAAAAGCGGCACTGAGATCAAGCATGATGAGGACCATTGTCTTTCCCTCATCCGCTCCCTCACGTAGGGTTTCTGTGGCCCTCAGGAGAGCTGTCTCCGTTGAGAAACCTGATCTAAAACCCGACTGGGATTTATGGAAAACATTATGGGTCTCAAGATGTTCCATCAGTTGGGTGTTAGCGATTTTCTCCGCCAACTTGGCCACATACGGTAGCAGGGATATGGGTCGTAAGTTATCCATTACGTCCAAACTGATGTTGGGCTTTTTCTTAATAGGTAGCACTATTGCCTGTTTCCATTCCTCCGGGAGACAAGAGGTTGAAAAAGAAGTTAGTAACAGGTGCCTCAGGTGAGGTTCCAGTACTGAAAAAGCTTCAGCTAATATTTTTGGTGGAGCCGGGTCTCGGGGCGATCCTGATTTGATCTTGTTGCACATCTTGGACAGCATCTCATAGGAAGGAACTTCAAAAGATTTGAGACAGACCGGCGTGTTCACAATTTTCTCATTTTCAGCAAAATCTGCGGTCGGGGCTCCCTGTTTAGAGAAACTGGTATAGATTTTACTAATTTTGCCAGCAAAATACTGAGCAATGTTGTTGCATGATTCCACTGAGTCATTTTGGATGGAGGAGGACATCTCCACTATGGATATCTCCTTATATATTTGAAACAATTCCCTAGAGGAGTTGCCTGCTTCCGTGATACGAATATGATAATGCTCAGCTTTTGCCAGGCGAACGGCTTTGTTATATTCTTTCTGTGCTGTTTTATACTGTATTTTTATATCTGCACAGAAGTTATAACGCCAGGCTCTCTCAAGTTTCTTGCAGGCCGTTTTCATGGTCTGTAGATTTTGTCCGAACCAAGGAGCACTTTTCTTAGACCTCCTAGCATTGGACATGGTGCGACTAGGGGCTGTGATGTCCAGAGCCTTAGTGACAATATTGTTTAAGTTTTCATTGGCAGCCTCACAGTCAGCTCCTTTCGGAGGACCTTCATCTTGGACAATTTGAATGAAGGAGTCTAAGGTAAAATTCTTCCATTTCCTGCGTTTGTAGCGCAGAGAATGCTGACGAAAAAGCTCTGTTTTTTCAAGTTGGACTGAGATGGGGATGATATAGTGATCCGACCAGGGTATGGGTATAGGATCTGTAGTATGCACTCCCAGCCAGTTACCAAAGACGGGGTCTAACAGATGCCCTAGTTGGTGTGAGGGTTCTTTATTTTTGAGGTCAAATTGAACCGATTGCAGTTCCATACGTATGTCAGCTGCATCTTTATCTAAAAGATCATCAAAGTGAGCATTAAGGTCACCCAGAACTAACAGTTTAGATTTCCTTAATGCAAGATGGGTGACCGCCTCCATGAGGGTGGAAGTGAAGTCATATAATCTACCCGGTGGTCGATATATCAAAATACCAGAGATCGAGTGATTGGGACCAGTGTTGATAGTAAAGATGCCAGCTTCACTATGATCAACCTGTATGTGTGCAAGGGAGCAGACGAGAGGTGCTCTAGTAATAATGGCGATGCCACCACCTCTACCGTCCTTTCTATCTAACCTGGATATAGAGTATCCATTAGGTAACGCCTGAATGATGTCCGGATCCGAATATTCATCCAGCCAGGTTTCCGTTAAGAAAAGGATGTTAAGATTCAGGTCGTCAATCAAGTGGTAGATTTCCAACGCATGTTTGCGCATTGATCTACAATTCAGTAAAGCTGCTTTAATGATAGGCCCGGAGCTAGTATCTGGGGCTTGGGGGCGGGGATCAAAGCTACACCTCCCGCATTTTGTGAGTGACTGGGCCAGCATGGTGTGCTTGCAGGTAGCATACGTGTCGGGTTGTAATGCTAGTAAAGCATGTCTATCATACCTTATGGAAGTTTGAGGCAATCTACCAAGGTCTGTAGCCCCGCGCCCCGTCCGGCCGCGGACGGGCGCAGACGGGCTGGACTTTGGCTCGACTTCGGCGCGCTTCCGCGCGCCCGCTGCACGCGTCCGCTGCGCGGACGCTGTCCTAAGCACATTTATCCTAAAGGGGAGGGGTCGCTAGAGCGCTGACCTCAGCTCCCAGAGCCCGGATGTACAAGGCTCCTCCTCGCCCTCCGCATCAATCGTCCATGATTGGACGCTGCGGACCGGGGCGGGAGAGGGAAAATAAACTCCAACTGAATAAGAGCAAAACAGAGATAATTCTTTTTGGCAGAGCGGAAGATCATTGGTCCAGTGACTGGTGGCCACAATCACTGGGCCTCCGCCCACCACCAAAATCAACTGTTTGCAGCTTGGGGATCACCATCGACAATATATTGTCGATGAAAGCTCATGTGGACCGGGTCGTGGGTACCCGTTATGGAATCTTGCGCAATTTGCGTAAGATTTTTAAATGGTTACCAATTGATTCTCGTAAACCATTGATCCATGGACTAATCATGAGTAGAGTAGATTACGGAAACGCACTATTGGCTTGCATAAATGACAATCTCTATGCCAAGCTACAAACCCTTCAAAATACTGCTGCGAGACTCATTTTGGATTTACCCAGGAGAATTCTACACTGGCTACCAATTAGGCTGAGAGGCAAATTTAAGACTCTTTGCCTTCGTACACAAAAGCCTCTACCATTTTGGCCCAGGGTACTTAAGTAATAAATTGCGGAAATACCAACCGAACAGAACCCTGAGATCTAGCTCTAAATATCTTTTAACACCATTGAGAGTGCGCACTACGAGACAAGGTGGACGGTCTTTTTCTTATCTCACCCCTCATCTCTGGAACAAGCTCCCCCCACACATTTCTTCCATCTCAGATCACATGTCCTTTCGTAAGGAATTAAAAACCTGGCTATTTCCCAACTAATAGCGTTTGATGACCCTCACTGTGCCTGCAAGCGCCTTGAGACCTAACGGTGATATGTTGCGCTATAAAACACCATATGACTATGACTATGACGAATTTCCATATATTTTAAACATCGTGCCTCAGCTCTGTGCTGAGAATCAAGTGTAGACCTGAGTTAGAATTGGATAATACTCCAATTTCTGGAGTAGTGCTAACTTTGAAGGACCATCGACCGATATTATTTCCTCCTCCATAAGATAAAAACATGGAAAAAATTCCATTTATTGATTCTGCTCTGAATTTAGCATTTTCTGCATAAATTGCATAATTTTCCATTACCAGACAACTATAAATCAGATCCTCTGCAATAAGCAGTATGGTAAATGTTGATCAGCACATGCTTATCTCATGTACCCTTAGGTCAGTCAATGAAGGAAGGCAGCTGTCCCAACATTATCACACAGTGGGATGGGTCAGTGAGACTGCCGACCCCACCCCACTCTGTGATGAAGTGTCACTGATTGACACTCGGCCCTGGGCGCTTCAGGGCTTAAAGCTGAAGTGTCCAGGTGCGAGGCAATCAGTGACACTACCCCTCGTCACTGAGGGGAGGGCCTCGGGGACCTTTGCTGAGCTGAAGAGGTCACACCCACAGGAGCTGTGAATTTTTAAGTCCATCAAAGTTCAGCTCAGGCGCATTTAGCGCATGTCTGGCTCCTGGCTGCCTGACCTGAAAATGAACAGTGTCTGTCAGGCTGACATTTGGCAAAAGGTGGGGGAGTGTGGCCCCTCTTCCCCAATGGGCCGGCCGGGGCTGACGGCTTCCACATAAAAAAAAACGTAGTGTGAAATTTAAATTATTGCATTAGTGTAAGTATAACTGCTGCAGCGTTCTATTCATGTCTGTAAATTGTGCCCGGCTCTGACATGTAAAGCCTCACTCTCAAACATGGAATTCGAGATCGTTTGCACACTCCCCCGTGACCTCAGATCCTGCACCTTTTTATCATGTATCACGTTATGATCTTCTTTGGAACCCTTTGTATAAAAAGACACATAAGTATGTCTTGTCTTGTCTCTGCTTAAATACCTTGATGCTCAATTATGGTAGTCATCCAATTCTGGGAGTCACAAATTAACTTTTATTTTGTTAATAAACATTTGCAAATTGGCATGTGGGCAGATTTTCCTTTAAAAGAGTTCAGGAGTTAACTTAGGTGTACATAGAACTAATTCATCTTTTTTTTCAACAAAGGGGAACATGGGAAGGTAGAGCAGCAAATGGGTGTTGTGGGAGTCCTAATACAGGCATAGGGATTAGAGGAGGGAATCAGGGAAACATCTGGATGGGGTACAGTGCTGATGGGGTACCATTTCTATAACATTTCGGAGGCTCCAATGTAAAGTTCACAATTTAAGCACAGTCTTTGACCCCGTTGAACATATTTTGGGGGGCTTGCAGGCCTTTTTTTCTTGACTTAGGAATGTCCAAAATAGAATTACCTGAAGCACAGAGGCTGCTCCCACGTGGACTTTTCAACTGTGGTCTGATCTGACAGACTCTGGGGTCTAGTAAAGCAAGAGGAGCCCAGATATTTGAGAGTATTCTCACAGCTGTGTCTGATTGTGCATAGTTTGGGGGTATTCTGTAATGTGCTGGTGACTGAATATAATTTACTGGGGTATTGCATCATCTCTATAAATCAATATTTGATGATTTAACAATAAAATCTTTTCAGTTAGCTGGTAACACAAAGATTCAATGCTCTTTATGTTAGGTTAATAGATTTTGTCATAAATATCTTATGAACAACTGCTCGCGTGTTGCATTGCACATGCAAACAAAAGTGGTGCTGTTTTACCAGTAACAGTCATTGTTTTCTGATAAAGCATGTCTTTGCATTCATGATATACTTGATGCATGTGTAATGCAATTGAAAATTACAAAGATTGAGCTTTAAAAACATGAAGAAATCCAAGTCCTTCGCAGAAAAGTGATGCAAGACGCCGCACGCCCAACATGCAGACTCAAGAAAAACATAATATTCAACAGCATAAAAAATATTTGATTTCATCCCAGTGGGTGATGTTTTATAATTTAACATGACAAAAGCTCTTTGCAGCTGATGCAAAAGGGATGCTGTCCCTTTAAGTCCCTGGCGGGGAAGTTCATCAGGTCACCATCCTGACGCATTTATCCCAGAAGGGATGAACCCAGATGTGGACTCATCATCTCTTGCTTTATGCATGACTAGCCTCGTTTGGAATACTGCCTATCATATTGACTGCGGCGCGCTGCGCGGCTTCACAGCGCCCCCAGTAAACGCGATCATGTCGACGCAGTGCCAACCAGACAGCCATAGACAATGCGCAACCGACACTAATTGACTTTAAGAGCAGTTGGCCTAACTGTAGAAAAAATATTCAATGGTGTCTGAGGGATCATGCCCCCATGCCTAATGCAAGAGAGAGCAGCAGTGCCCAATACAGTGGAATGGGGAGTCTTCAGAAAAGTGGCTACTGTAATGGGAAAGAGGTTTCCAAAAAGTGGAAAATAAACTAAATGTCATAGTTTTAAATGTTGTGATTTTTTTGATAATAATGTTGGTTTCCTAGCATTTTTGGAAAATGAACACAGAAATCTTTTACATTTTCAGCTTTGAAGAAAATGTGTTTCCTAATGTTTATTTTAAATGCATTATGATTTTTTAAATTATTATTTTGTGCAGCATGTGCAACAGAAAACTAAAGCGGTTTCTAGTGTAAGGCAAAAGTTTAGGACAGCATAGGCCACCGACAGCTGGAGGGAAAACAAATACAGGCCTCTCAATTCAAGTTTCCCAGTTCCACCTTTGAGCAACTAAACCACTCCACGTTTTTTATTTGCAGCATGCTATTTTTAATCATGTTTATCTCATTATAAATTCAGGACTACAAGTGCCAAAAAGCAAATAGAGCACACAATCATTGAGGTGTACTTGGTGCACCTTTTTATAATGTTTAAATGTCTTTAAGGCAGTCATGGGATTACACTGTATTCCTTTAGACATCAGGCCTTACTTTTAAGGCTTCGGGTTTGAGAGAGTCTCGCTTCCTTGTGCATCATTTTGTAAAAAAAATAAAATTAAATAAAAGATTTTGGAAAAAGATGTAATATGTCCCAATAACCTAGAAGCGCATGGCAGATAGATAAAATAAGTTCAAGGTCTTGAGTGAATAATGCTTAGTGCAATAGCCTCTATGGTCCTGATATAGCACTATCTGTATGAAAAATGGATCACCCTTTTTTACCTTTAGCTTCCTTTTTAATATATGGATTTTTAATTCTTATTGTAATGTGTAGTATGATGTAAGATGTATTTTTACCCGTTGTATATTTTCTACTATTGGAATTTTATAACCTGTAAATGCTTTTATGATATTTTATATCGAATAAAGCTCATACTACTACTATAGCATCATTTTGAAGTCTCAGGGAATAAAGAGCAGACACAAAGGTGGCAACTTTTCTTACAACTTGTGGGGTGTTTGTGTTGAAAAATGATGCAAACCGTCAAAAACTGTTCCCACACGGTGGACATTGTTTGGGAGGAAGGGGAGCATTTTCCTGAGAACCTTCAAGAGGAAGAAGCCGGTCGAAGCAAAATATTTGACCTGGCCATATAGATAAAGTTACTGCTCAAGATATACCCCCGGTCCTAGGATGCTTGTTTCCAGTACAGGGAGGACCTGGCCTGGCAGTTCGGGCTGGTCGGTTCCCTTGAGGCACAGGGTCAAGACTGATTTGCATATGGCTGGGCTCAAACTGGAATGGCATGGTGAGCAAAAAAACGATGGATTTAGGCCCAGATCTCTGTACTGGGGTGAATGTAAGACATTGTTCTGCATTCTGTCCATCAACTGTTGTTTTTGCATTTGCCACCCGAGTGGGACAGGTATGCTCAGACGTGAGTCCCGTGCTCTCCATGCCACTGGAATCAAGCTATCCTGGCTGAAGAGGGGTGAAACCCCAAAACCGGTCCTAGGATGCTTGTTTCCAGTCCAGGGAGGACATGGCTGGGTAGTTCGGGCTGGACTGTTCCCACGAGGCACAGGGTCAAGACGGATTTGCATATGGCTGGTTGCAAACTGGAATGGCATGGTGAGCAAAGAAATGATGGATTTAGGCCCAGATCTCAGTGCTGGGATGAAGATATGACATTGTTCTGCATTCTGTTCATCAACTGTTTTTTTTGCAAGATATACCCCCAGCATTTTAAGTATACATTAGCTGCGACAGGCAGGCTGGACCAAGAGGGTGACCAGAACCCCAGATAGAGACGGCTAAGAAGGTGAGAGTGTATTATCCAAAGTGCCCTGTCTAGTTGCTGCCAATCTAACACCACTGTCATGCACTGATCAAAGTATTCAACAGGGTCAGCAACCACTCTGTCTTCAGTGGTGTTAAGTTGGGCGGTGTCTCTACAGTTCAAACAGCGATGCGTGAAATATTTTACCAACTTCATAAACATTTGTGTATAAATGTTGAAAGCATAAGGCTTAAGGCTGACCTCTGAGAGATATCTAGGTACAGTGTCTTATATTGAGACACAAATGAAGGTAGATAAACGGTCTGCGACCTACCCTTCAGGTAAGATCTGCACTAATCGAGCGACTTCCCCCAACAACAGTCTCCTATAGCCGGGTAAGTAGAATGGTATGGGTTTTAACACTTTAACACTGGCTAAAAGCGGAGAAGACCCATGTGTGAAGGGAAGTTTAAAACAAGACCACAAGAGCTCTGAGGTGTCACTAGAAACAAAGAAGAATTTAAAATGAAGACAAGACGATATAGTAATTGAACACTAAGATGAGAGCCTTGGCCGAAGAATTGCCCCTGGTAGCCCCACCACTGTCTATTTGAACAGACAGCCTCAACCAGCACAGTGTGCAGCAGAAGCAGTAAGCCGTTTTCATCCTGCTTACCCAGAAGATAACCTGTATGTATGGCGATAACTTAGCGCCTGGACGCTCCTTGGCTGGAGTATCTGTGCGCACAATAAATCACCGTAACATAACATAACATAACATAACATAACATAACATAACATAAAGAAGCACCCCGCCCATATTGTTGGCCATAAATAGACTTTTTTTACGCTGACGAAATAGTCAGCGTGTGCCCAGAAAGATGGAAAATAAAGAGCACTGAACATTTAGCAACCCAATGTAAATTGGTTTAACAAGGATTTTAAGTCCCAAGACCATAAATGCTTTTTCTCATATTTGGAGAGTGGTTTGCGTACCGGCGGTGACCAAGAAGCTTTGTGAGGCACGTACAGGTGTGGGATATTTGCCAACATTGAAACACCGTGGTAAGCATACATTGCTTTGACTGTTGGTAGTGCGTGTGTAGTGCGACATTTAAAAAATGGCCACGTGGATTGGAGTGCGTTTTCTCACAGCGCATAGGGAGTGCAGCTGAAGTTCTATGAGCGCATGTCCTCTTACCTTCAGATCACAAGCTTGACAAGAGTTGCGCCTTTAGGAACTGTCACGTTAGCTGCTGTGAATTGTTAGAAGCCATACTCTTAGTGAGTGTAAGATGTTGCATTTGCACATAAGTGCTAACGTGATGTGCTATATTTCCTTTGGATTTGGCTGAACACTAGAACGCTAATCTTCCTATTACCTGATTTCCGTATTGTACGCATGGTATCACATCAACACAAGTCTGAACTAGTGTGTGACATTAGAGCCACAAAGTGTATTATTACCCACCACAGCATCAGTAAAAAAAACAAAAAACTTGAGTGTACGCAAGTGACTCTTCTACGTAATTGCTTGCATGATGAACGTGCACGGACATGCCGCCTGAATAAGCTAAGGATGTCGTAACAGGGTACCTGTGAGCGTGAAGTTAAACAAAAACAAGCACTGCAATCCTCAGAATAGTCAACTACCAGCATGGTTTTCAACAGATCTATGTGTAAGGTGGTGCATGAACTGATGCCTGGAGTGATGAGGCATCGGGTAAGAAATCGCTCACCGGAGAGAAGTACATTATTTTTTGTTTAGGCTAAGGCTAGGCTAAGAGACGCCCCAAACTAGGCTAAGAGACACCCCAACTTGCTGGAATTGTGAGGCAGAAGTGGGGGACTTGGCACACATGTTATTTAATTGCCCTTTACTGAAGGGATACTGGAACTGAATATTTTACTGTATTAAGCACATTTTTGGTATCAACCCACCTAGAGAGTTTG
Source organism: Lissotriton vulgaris (assembly GCF_964263255.1). Lineage (NCBI taxonomy): Eukaryota > Metazoa > Chordata > Amphibia > Caudata > Salamandridae > Lissotriton > Lissotriton vulgaris. The sequence continues at coordinate 89,996,747 of NC_141689.1, forward strand.
TGTATGTCCTACTGGGAATACAAGAACCACATCTGGCAAACCCAGTTGACCGACAACTTCTTGAGCTCCTTCTAACCTTGGCATGCAAGGTTGTACTGTGTAAGTGGAAGAATGCTTCTGAGGTATCATTCAAAATGTGGCAAGACTGGTTGTCCTTTCTAAGAGGTGCCGATAACCCTACACTACACTATTCCCCAGGACGCATTTCCCATAAAAAGCTTTGGAAGGCCCTGGACGCTTCTTCCTTCTCGTTTGACCCCCCTTAGGCCTCTGAACTAATCTCAAGTCAAACTGCTCTAACCAGCAAACCTTCAAGATTAGATCCTAAGCGCGTTACTTGAGGGCTTCGCAACTACAAATGTATTTCCATATATGTAATTGCATGACCACTGCAGTTCGTTGATGTCTCTTTTTGTTTATTTAGGTTTTCTCCACTACACTAATGAGTCAATGATTCACTCACCATTTTCTTCTTTTTTCTTGCATAATCAGTCCTTTGTACATGATGAATCATTTGTAATATCTTTTATGCTTCTTTGATCCTTATTGTATTGTCTTGTACTTTTTATATCTGATTTGAAAATAAAAATGATTTGAAATAAAAAAAAAATGTTTTTCAAAGTCTTATGCTATTTGTTGTGTTTATATCTAGCATATTTAAGCGGGAGTACTGTGAGGAGATGTGCTCTTTTGTCTAGTTAGTGGGGGGGGGGTGAGTAACGTTGTGGTGGTGAGTCCACAAGGTGGGTTGAGTCATACACACTGTCTAGGAGGTTTTTTTTGTGGTAAGGGTTACCCTTGAGTTTGCCTTGTTGTGAGGCGAGATGGGTTGAGTTATGTATTCCCCACTGTTTGGGGGTTGTGAGGATACCCTGTGTGTAGTTTTGCCTTGGGAATGAAGCGAGGAGGAGTGAAATACCCACTGTTTGTCGGGATGATAGATACCCTGTTTGTGCGAAATGAGGTGGGTTGAGTTACGTATTACCCACTGTTTAGGGGTTGTGACGATACTCTGTGCAGTTTTGCCTTGTTGTGAGGCGAGGTTGGTACCCTGTGTGTAGTTGTGTTTTAGGAGTGAGGCGAGGTGGTGTGGTACCCACTGTTTGAGGGTTGAGATATACCCTGTCCTTAGTTGTGTATGGAGTGTGGCTTAACGAGGATGAGCACCTACTGTTTTATAGAAAGTAACTTTTACTTGTGTTTTTCCTATTATTCCTTGAATGGATGGGCATGTAGTTTTTGATGAATTTATTGGACATGTCGTATGTGTGCCTTAACATCTTGCATACATTTGATTTTTTATAATCATTATAAGAGGGAGATGTGTTATAATCTACATGTTGGTTATTGTATCCTCCCGGTTGTTGTTCTCTGCCTTGCTGCTCAGCCAATGGTGAGGTCATTGGAATGTTTCGAGTGTTTGTACTTGAGGAAGGATCAGTGGACATGGATGGGCTGAGCAGCGAGGAGGCTGCTCCTGGTGGGGCATTATATGGATCTTACCATCTTCCTGTAACCTGTAACCGAGGAAGTAACCTCAAGAATAAATCCATAATCTTTTCTACAAGACCTGTCTACGCATCATCCTTCATTTTAACAGTATGCGATACCGTATAGAAAGCTCCGGACAAGTCTAGCACCACAAGAGCTGATGGCTCCACTTTCTCCATCAGCATATGTAGTTCGTCGACTACGGCTAACAGGGCATTCTCCGGGCTGTGTAATGGACAAACCCACAACTGGGCAGAGTCTAAGATTTGGACTTCCACCAGTAACTGAGACTGGAGTTAGTTGACATACTTCTCCAGAATCTTAAAAGCAAATGCTGGCAGAGATATTTGCTGAAAGTTAGAAAGGATGGAGGGGGTAAGCACTGGGATTTTTCAGCAAGGGCACCATCAGGATGTTCCATGCTTCTGGTACATGATCACTTATTGCGAAGCTGTTACAGCCCTCAAGTAGTGGAGGGTATGTTAACGAGCTACCAAGAGAGAAGAACTGTTCCAAAGAGAGAGGCTCCCAATGGCCCAAATAGGTGCCCTGTTCTGCGTTACCAGTTGTCATAGGTAAATCCTAGCCAGCACCAGGAGCATCAAAATCAGCCAGCGCGACGCATCTGGACAGGGCTTGACAAAACCCAGAAGACAGAGAAGAGGGTCCGGAGAGATGGCAGCGCCAACAATCTTGGAGATCGCGGAACAGACCCCCCAGCCAGAACACCTGCACCCGGGGGCAAAGCCTTGCCAAGTGAGCAAAATCCACGGATGGGGCAGAACACCGAACACAGGAATCAACAGGAATGAGCCTTAAGCGGTGAAGATGTCGTGGAGTGCGATAGAACCTGTATAAAAACTTAAAATGGATTAATTGGAGCCGGTAATTTGGGGAGAGTTTAGTAGTTTGATTACAAAAGTAGAGCCAATCGGCATCCGAAATATCAAGACCCAGGTCGGCACTCCACGCCTCACGTGCCCGCATCGTGGAGGCCAGGGAGGACGGCAGGGCAGAGGCATATAGTCTGGTAACAAGCTTACGTGGGGAAGTGGCAGTGTATAACAAATCCAAAGCGGGAAAAGTGGGCGGGCTGCGGAAAGGACGGGTGCAATTTCCAGGAGGTGGCGCGTAGCTGATAATACAGAAGCGTGTCCATCAAGGATGGCGATTCCGGGAGTGGATAGAAAGAATCATCGGGGTATAGATCAGCCACAGTCTTGAGGCCCCCCGACGCTGCGTGCTGAGACATACAGGATGACTGGAGCGGGGGAAAGTCCGGGTGGTTAGTAATGGGCATAGTGCCCGCTGATAGAAGGGTGAGTCCAGCCAGTCTGCGCAGATAGGACCACGCCCAGCGCAGCATCTCCACCGTGTTAACCTCCGAGTAAGGACGCACCGCAGGGGTGAACAGCGCAGTAGTGAGGGGCCAGGGGGCGACGACATTGGTCTCCACCGCAACGTGAGGCTGGTAGGGGGTGGGATGCAGCCAGAAATGCAGGAAGCTAGCCTGAGCGCAGAGGGCATACAGCCGGAGATCAGGCGCACCAAGACCATCAGCGGCCATCGGCAGGGTCAGGATTTCATAAGCGACCCTGGGCTGTCGCCCCGCCCAGATTAAGGACACCATAAGAGAGCGCAACCTGCAGAAACAATAAGCAGTCAGGGGGATGGGTATGTTAGAGAAAAGATAAAGGAATTTAGGGAGGACTACCATCTTTGCGACGGCGACGCGCCCAGCGAGAGAGAGGGGCTGACGAGTCCACTGGGGAATCTTAAACTCCAGCCAGTCCACAGCACGGCCAAAATTGGACCTCCAGAGGTCGTCCGGGTCCCTGCTCAGCCAGATGCAGAGATAGGGGGTAGGACCCGCAGCCCACTCAAAGCGATAGTCAGGCACAAACGAGAGAGTGGCATCCGTCAGGGGGAAAAGTACGGATTTATTCCAATTAATCTGGACCCCCGAAAGCCCTCCGAACCGAATAACCTCACGTACCAGGGGGCTGAGATTTTCCTGAAGATGACGTATGTAGAGGGTGATTTCGTCCGCATACATGGAGACCAAGAGGGAGCGGGACGAGAAACAGATGCCCCTTTGGGTGCGGTGCTGTCTGAGGCGGGCGGCCAGGGGCTCCATAGCGAGGGCAAAAAGCATGGACAACAGAGGGCAGCCCTGTCGCGTGCCACGCAAAATGGGGATTGGGTCCGTGATTTGGCCATTAATGCGTAACCAAGCGAGTGGGTCAGAGTAAAGCAGTTTAATATTCCTCAAACAATGAGCGCTAAATCCCATATGTGAAAGGACGTAAAAGAGGAAAGGCCACTCCAGCGTGTCAAACGCTTTGGTGGCATCGAGCAGCGCGGCTACGGTCGGAATGTCGGGATTAATTTGATGTAGAGCTGAACAAATAGTACGAAGATTATGGGAAGTTGCCCTGCCCGGGATGAAGCCAGAGTGGTCTGGGAGGGCGATGGTTGGCATTAAAAGAAGTAGACGGGAGGCGATGAGTTTAGCGAAAATTTTATTGTCAATATTATTGAGGGAAAGGGGGCGGTAAGAATCACACCGGTCTGTAGGTTTGTCCGGTTTGAGAAGCAACGTTAGCGATGCCTCGCGGAGCGACGGTGGGAGCGTGGCAGTATCAAAGGATTCGTTATACATTGCAGCTAGATGTAGGACCAGAATGGGGGCTAACTGCTTATAGAAGGCGGCCGTAAGGTCGTCCAGGCCGGGTGCTTTGTCACACGGCAGGCCGTTGATCGCCGCCAGTATTTCCTCTTTTGAAAAAGGTTCATCAAGAAATTTGCAGTGGTAGTCCGCCAGCCAGACCAAAGCAATGGACTCGAAGTATTGATCAAAGTCCCCCGATGAGGGGGGGTGCCGGCTAAATAAAGCCGGGACTAAAAGGCAAGGAAACGGGACTTTATCTCTTTGGAAGAGGTGGTGCGATCCGGTCCACCGTCTACGAGAGCAGTGATGTAAGAGGAGGCTCACGGTGGGCGCAGCAAGTTGGCGAGGGTGCGTCACGGGCGGTTCCCCTCCCCGAAGCGGCGAGCACGACCCTCCCTACCCAGAAAGGATAGCTCGCGGCCAGCTTCCTCGGAGAATTCAGAGTGCTTTTGACGCAGAAGCGCCAACCCATCGGAGCCAGCGCCATTCGCAATGGAGGCGTCAAGGTCCCGGATCTCCCCTTCAAGCCTGGTAAGTATGGAACGAACGGACCGAAGGACACCGGCCTGCTTGGATATGCACTCACCCCGAATGAATACCTTGAAACCCTCCCATAAGGTGGAGGCTGAATCCACAGAGCCAACATTAAGCTCAAAATAATTAACCACGTCGGTTTGAATCTCGTCGCAAAAAACAGTATCCCGGAGGGCGTTGGAAGGAAGGCGCCAGGTGAATGCGCGGCGCTGGGAGTCCGAAGGGTGCAGTAATGGGCGGACCAGGGCGTGGTCGGAAAGTGTGCGCGCCATGTGAGTGGCGTCCATTGTCTAAGAGAGGACATCCGGTGAAACCAACCAGAGGTCAATGCGTGACCAGCAGCCCCTAGCACCAGAGATGCACGTGCCCTCCCGGGCATCAGGCCGGAGGTGACGCCAAACATCGACTAGCAAGTTGTCCGATAAGATGGAAGACAAAGCAGCGGCCGTGCGCGGATGAGACCAGTAAGAGCCCGACCTGTCCAAATCTGCAGATAGAGTGACGTTAAAATCGCCACCCCATATTACCGCCGCAGGGCCACAGGAGGAGATCAGATGCCAAACAGTATAGAAGAACTCAGGGTTGTCTGCGTTGGGGCCATACACCGAAGCAATGGTAACAGGTTGAGCGAGCAGCATCCCGTGAAGAATCACATACCGACCTTCAGGGTTGACCATGACACGAGTGGTCTGCCAGGGGAGACTGCGGCGCAGCAGGATGGAGACACCCCTGACGTAGGAAGAGTACGTGGAGGAGTGGGACTCCCCCCAGTATCTTGCGCCAAGCCTGGGGGTCGAAGAGGGGAGTAGGTGAGTCTCCTGTAAGAGGCAAATGTCGACATTGTGACGCTGAAGGTGGGCATGTGTCAGACGGGCCGTGCGATGGTCATTTAGGCCACGGACATTCCAGGACCAACAAATTAAATCAGCCATAGGACGGGAGATGTTGGACGATCAGATCTAAGGCGTGGCACGGGAGTCCAAGCAGCAAGCAGCCTAGTGGAGCCATGGTGGGGAAGAAGGGCCGGCAGAAGAACACAGACGCGGCAGGAGCATAGAAGGAGAGGAGGCCATCGCAGGCGGAACGCCAGATCCAACGGGGAGGAGCGGGAGAGCCAATTGGGCCGGAAGGAGACCAGCACATCAGAGACAGCACGTGGGAGTGAAGAGACTGCAAAGGTGATGGACCAAAGACATAACAAATTGCACAGTATCGCACATTAGATGCCAAAAACGAGGACCATAAAGAGTGGACCCTAGCTGCACCAGAACCAGCATTGGTAAAAAGAAGCAGTAAATAGACAACAAATACAATAAACCACCATTTCCCTGGAGGAACAACCCCTCTCTCCCACCCCCCAAAACCTCCTTGGCAAGTTGCACACAAAGCACAAAAAGTTGAAAAACCCTCTGTTCCCCACCCGTCCCCACCCACCACCGCCTCCCAATCAGGCAGGAAATCCCCCCCCTCCCTCCCCCAGAGCAACCAGAGCTAGAACTCAGAAACGAACCCTCAGGCCACCCCCAACCCACACCAACCCTCCAATCAGGCTGAGCATACCACCCACCCCACCCCGGGGACCCACAACCAGGAGAGGAAAAAGAAAGAGTGGAACTGGGAATCATCTCGTGGGGGCATGGCAGGACCCAGCATACACCCCTGCAGGGAAGCAGGGTGGCCAAGGCAGTAAGTTACAGACATCAGTAAAGGAGAACCATACTTAGTCAGAGAGTAATGGTAACACTACTCATTCAATGTCACTGAGGTGCCCGGACCCATCAGGCTGAGACGAAGGGGTGGCAGAGCGGAACTCCTTGTCCAGTTTTTTGGCAAACGCCATGGCCTCCCTAGGGTCCTGAAAGACCAGTGTCTTAGCCCCTTGACGAACTCGTAGTTTAGCTGGGTAGGCCAACGAATAGGAGACTTCGTGTTTGAGAAGAATCCGTTTAGCAGGAACGAATTCTCTCCGGGCGGCCTGCACAGCGAGGGTGTAGTCTGGATAGAAGGAGAGGTTGTTGCCCTGATAGTTGATGGTCCCCCTCTCACGGGCCGCCCGGAGGATGGTGTCACAGTCTCGATAGTTTAAGATCTTTGCAATGATCGGACGAGGGGGGAGGCCAGGGCGGGGACGAGGCCCCAACGAACAATGAGCCCTTTCGACAATGAAGACGGTGGACAGGAGGTCGCCGAACAGCTCCCTGAGCAGTTCCTCCACAAAGTCCTCCATTTTAGTAATGTTCGTGAAATCCAGTAGGCCCGTGATGCGCAAATTGCACCTCCGTGAACGGGCCTCCAAGTCCTCATTCTTTTCACGGATGACCGCAAGGAGCTTGTCCATCTGCAGCAGCTTCTGCCAGTCCTGGGTGGCTGAGTCTTCGGCATCGGATACCCGGGACTCGACGTGCAGTAGGCGGTTGTCATGGGAATCCACCCGGGACTTCATGTAATCGAGGCGGGCTAAAAGTTGGTCCAGTTGAGCAGCAATTCCCGTAACCGTGGACTTGACTTCCAACATTATGCCTTTAAGGTGGTCGTCACGGGAAGGCGAAGTTTTGGTTGCCCCTGCAGCGGAGTCCGCACCCTCGGCGCCCGCAGCATCCTGCCGAGAAGATCGGCGCAGATCAAAGGTGATCTTAGGTTGTTTTAGGTCATTCTTCCCCATTGTGTCGAGCCGGGATGAGACAATAGCAGGCCACGGGACACCAGGGACGACAAAAGCAGGGTCGCCCCAGATTCACACCGCCAGGCAATGAGGAGCAGCCCAAGGAGAGAGCAGCGGCAAAGCAACACAGCCAGTGGACACCGACCACCACGAAGGCCCCACGCACCTCAGGATGGAAGCGCGCCGCGTGCCAACCAAGGGGTCCAAAGAGCGCCAAAGGATATGGCAGGTGGTCAGCAGCCCAACAGGAGTCAACCCCCGCTCGGACCAGGGGGCGATGGCGGTGGCGGCGAGATGGCCCTAAGAGATAGACCCTCCGTGGACCCAGCAGACAGCGCAATGGAGGCACCACGTAGAATCCCCCGGTCAGCAAGGTTCACAGGCCAGGCGCCCTAGAGGCGTCCCCGTCAAGCAATGGGGGGTGGGGGGGAAGGAGCAGATTACCCCCGGTCCAGCAGGCCAAGCAGCGGCGGTCGAGGCCCCAGGGTCACAAATGATGAGCAGGACGGCTGGCAGCGAAGCGGAGGCAGGTGGCACCTCAGGTGGGAGGCCAGGGGAGTGGTGGAGCACCGCAGGAGCAGGTAGCGACCAGCAGGGGGCCAGTACCGGTCAGCAAGGAGTATCGGCGCCCACCGATGGAAGGCGTATCTGCGGGCCCACGTTGTAGTCGAGAGAGTAGCCAGAACATTAAAATACCCCCACTTTGAACCAAACCTCTTATGGCACCAAATAAGCAAGTGCAGCAAGTCATTGCGACTCTCCCCAGAAAAGCTTTCTTGTCTCTTCCATTCAAGCATCTATCCATTCATCCGTTCATCATCTATCTACCCACTGATATCCTCCATTTCATCTTTACATTCTGTCATCCATTCATTCTTTCATCCATTAATCAATCTTCCACCATTCTGTCCCTCCATCCATATCCAAACCTTTCTATCCATCTCTAAACCTATCCATCTTTCCATTGATCCTTTCAGCCATCCATCCATCCACCCTTTCAGTCATCCAAACCACTATCCATACCACTATTCACACTTCCAGTCATCCATCTATCCATCCATCCTTTCAGTCATTCATCCCTCCATCCACACTTCCTTCCATCCATCCATCTAATCCTTTAGCTCCATCCATCCATCCTTTCACTCCATCCATCCATTCCTCCTCCCTTTCACTGATCCATCTATCCTGTCTTTCACTCATCCATCCATCCATACAGCCTGTCACAAAGTCATCCATCCATCCTTTCACTTAGTCTCCCACTCTTCCACCTATCCATTCGCTCATCTATTCATCCATTTACCCTTTCACTCATCCATCCTTTTGACTCACTCCTACATCATCCACTCTCTCACCTGTCCTTCCATTCACACTTTCACTCATCCATCCATCCCGCACCCCTTTCAATCACCCAAAATACTTTCATTCGTACATCTTTACACCCATTATTTTTCTTATTCATCCATCCATCCACACGTTCACTCACCCATCTAGCCATCCTTACACTCACACATCATCCATCCATCCGGCAAGCCTTTCACTCACTCACCCACAATTTCATGTGAATTATGAGCCTTTGCAGACAAAGGCTCATAATTAATGTGAAAGGGTGGGTGAGTGAGTAAAAGGAGACAGACGAGGGCAATTAAGAACTCCACCCACACTGTAACTGCTAAAGCGGGGAAGTCATGATGTCCCTGTCCAAACATATGCATCCAGTTTCAAACACATCCATCTGTCCACCCATTCACTCATTCATCCTTCAATGCATCCATCCATCCAGCCATCCATACTTTCGCTCATACATTTGTCCACACTTTCACTCATCCTTCCATCTATCCTACCTTTTAATCACTCACCCATCCGTCCGCCCATGCATATCGAAACCTAGTCATCCTTCTCTAAACCTATCCATCAGACCTATCCATCCATCCTTACATTAATTAATTCATCCATCCTTTCAATCATCAATTCACCCGTTAATACATTCATCCTCCCTTTCATTCATCCATCCATTGTCCCTTACACTCATCCATCCATCTGGCCTTTCACTCAGCCATCCATCCTTTCACTCATCCATCCACCCTTCCACCCATCCATCCACTCACCACCAATCACGTTACCGTTTCACTCATCCATCCTTTCACTCACCCATTCATCCACTTTTACCCATCCGTCCATTCACCTATTCACTCGTCCATCAATCAATCCTCCACCCCTTTCAATTGTCCTCTATTCTTTCGCTCTCCATCCTTACACCCATCCTTTCATTCATTCATCCAGCCATCATCCATCCATCTACCCTTTCACTCAACCATCTATTCACCCTTTCACTCACACATTCATTTATCCATTTATCCAGCCATCATCCATCCATTCTTTTGCTCATCCATTTATCCACCCTTTCAGTCATCCATTCATCTGTCCTCCCTTTCACTCATCCATCATCCACCCATCCATATCCAAACCAATATATCCATCTCTAAAGCTATACATCCTTCCAGTCATCCATCCCTCTATCCCCTCTTTTACTCACTCATCCATCCATCCTATCACTCCATCCATCCACCCTTTCCCTCCATTCATCCTCCCTTTCACTCAGCCATCCATTGTTTCACTCATCCATCCACCCTTTCACCCATCAATCCATTTATTCTCCCTCTCGCTCATCCATCCATTCTCCTTTCCACTCAACAATCATCCATCGACTCATCCATCCTTCTATCTTCCCTTTCACTCATCCATCCACCCTTTCACTCAGCCATCCATCCTTTCACTCATCCCCCCACCCTTTCACTCAACCCGCCATTCTTTCACTCATCTATCCACCCTTTCACTCAGCCATCCAATCCTCCATTCATCCAGCCACCCTTTCCCTCAGTCATCCATCCTTTCACTCATCCATCCACCCTTTCATCCACCCACTCATCCATCTAGTTACCCTTGCACTCATCCATCCATTTGTTCACTCATCCATTCATTCTTTCACTCACCAATTCTTACATCCATCCTTTCACTCATGTATCCAGCAATATATCCATCCATCCTTTCACTCATCTAATAACCATCCATCATTCTTTCACTCTTCCATCCATCCATCCTTTCACTCACTTATCCACTCACCCTTTCATGTTAATTATGAGCCTTTGTCTGCCGAGTTGCAAATAGAAAAGGTGCATCAAGGACTCCACCGCCGCAGTAGCTGCTAAAGTTTGGGATTCCCAACGCCCCTGAATGTAGTAACAAAACATCTTAAAAGCACAAATACATTTCTTTTTTAGATACCACCCATATTTTACTCTGGGATGCTGCTGTGATGTATCAGAGCAGCAACAGGCACGTCTTTTTTACTGCACATAAAAATATGTTTGTTCACAAAAACAACACTTGGAACCAATATTATTTGTACCACAAACTGCCTAATGTACTGATAAATCACAAAAAGAGATTTATAAAATAGGAGTGGTTTGGTCTACCTGTATTAATTCATATGAACCGTTAAATAAATATAATTTATATTGTTGGCCTAAATTACTTCATAGCATAGCAATGGTAATGCATTTTATTTATGGTCACTTGTAAGGCACCATACCTTCTTCTAAGTCGGAGTTTGTTATTGAGGTGATCAACCCCCTGCTAAAGAAACCGTGTGCCGACCCGATGAACCACAAGAACTACAGACCCCCTTCCCAGCCTACGTCATCGAGAAGGCCATCAAAGACCAACTCTCTGAGTTCATCGAGACAACCACATCCTGGACCTCTCCAATTGGGCTTCAGAAGCAACCACATCACCAAGACCACTCTCCTCGCTGCTACAGATGGCATACACACCCTCCTCGACCAAGACAAAACAGCAGCCCTCATCCCTCTGGATCTTTCGCCCACCTTCCACATCGTCTCCCATCACATCCTTTGCGCAAGACTCCAGGACGCTGGCGTTTGCGACAAAGCCCTAGAATAGATCCGCTCCTTCCTCACCGAACACAGAGAGTCAGACTTCCATCGTTCAACTCAGAACCCACAGAGATCCGCTGCTGAGTGCCTCAGGGATCCTCCCTGAGCCCCACCCTCTTCAATATCAACATGTCCCCCCTTGCAGCCACCGTCAGAAACCATGTACTTAACATCGTCTCCTACACCGACGACACCCAGCTGTTTCTCTCCCTCACAGACGAACCCACAGCTGCCAAGAGGAACTTCCGCAACGGGATGAAGGCGGTCGCCACCTAGATGAAGGACTGCTGCCTCATTCTCAACTCAGACAAGACTGAAGTCCTCATCTTGGGCTCTACCCCCTCCGCCGGGGATGGCTCTTTGATACCGGTGGTGCTCGGATCCCTCCCCCCGACACCCATGGACCATGCAAGAAACTTCGGCATCATCCTGGACTCACTCTCAATGAACTGCCAAATAAATGTGTCCTGTCCTCCTGCTTCCACATGCTCCACCTGCTTTGGAAGATCTTCAAGTGGATCCCCACTGAGTCCTGGAAAATGGTCAGACATGCGCTCGTCAGTAGCAGACTCAACTACGGCAACACACTCTACGCTGGCACCACCCAAAAACTCCTAAAGAAACTACAGAACATCCAGAAAGCCTCTGCCAGACTCATCCTGAACATCACTCGCCACAGCCACATCACCTGCCACCTGAGAGACCTGCAGTGCCTACCTATCAACAAAAGAATAACCTTCAAGCTCCTCACGCACACCTACAAAGCCCTCCACAAAGCCGGACCTGCATACCTCAACTCTCCTTCTTCACTCCCACCAGATATCTCCGCTCCGCCCAACTGGCCCTGGCCACCATCCCACGGATCAGCAAGACAATGGCTGAAGGAAGATCCTTCTCCCACCTCGTTGCGAAAACCTGGAACTCTCTGCCTCTGCACCTCCGGCAATCACCATCGCCGGCTCAATTCAGGAAGGACCTCAAGTCCTGGCTCTTTGACTGAACTGCAGATCTACCCCTCTTCCCCCTCCTACTCAGCACTTTGAGACCCTAACAGGTGAGTAGTCGCGCTTTACAAGAAACCTAATTGATTGATTTATTCAAAAACAAACAGCAAATGATTCTGATGGGCTGAGAAATTTTCCCAGCGCGTGGTAGGAGGTCATTTCTTAGGTTTCCTGCTCCGGCTATATCCTGTTTCCACTGGGTGCTGAGAGCAGAGTTGCTGAGCACTAAGGAAGGGGGCAAACCCATTTCCTTAGCCAAGGGCCTGCTAGTTAAAGCCACGCTCATCAATTACAAGAGACATATACATTTGAAAAAAGGGCTTTTCTAAAAATCTTTAAGCTATGAAATAGGAAGTTGAGTGGTTTCATACATAACCCAAATTATTGAAAATCTTTTTTTATTTTTGAATCCTAAATAGAACGTCCTTTCAAAACTCATATTTTACACAAATTATGTCAAAGCAATGAGTTATTGTTTATTTTTCATAATATAAGGAAGCATCATAACCTTGTGTGTTTTGGATGTTCATCAATAAAGCCTATAAAATAGTATTGTACAATTAGTGCTTAATTTGTAAAAGGATGAGCGCCGGAGCTCAAAGATTTGCTCAGAAGCAACAGTAAGTGCAAATAAATGTCAGTGCGCCGATCACCAGAGCTGCACAGTCTTCAATCAAGTTCAGACCTCTTTAATCTTCTACCAGATACTCCCTGCCCTTTACCTCACTCTTGTAGGTTCCTGCTTTCTCATTTAGAGACAGGTTTCCTGTCTTTTTCTTGCCCTTTTGCCCCTCTGTGTATTATCCCTCTCTTTCTATCGGGAACATGAGAGAAGAGGAAAATAAGGCATTGCTATTGAGTTCTGGTGACATTTAAATACCACTCTGCCTCACGGTTGCTATGCAACTGATCAGAAATCCATACTGGAATTACAGAATCACAAGGGAAACATCTTTTACAACACAACTTTTACCACGCAGTGCCTTTACGACGCAACTATTGCAACGCAAACCATTACAACGCATTGCGCTGGGGGGCGCTCTAGGATAGGGAATAGATTTAATTTACTATCCAACACCTTCCCTACTATCCACGGGGACTGGAGTTGGAATAGTAAATTAAACTATTCACTATCCAGCACCCCTCAACACTATGCGTTGTAAAGGCATGTGTTGTAAAAGTTGCGATGTAAAAGCATGCGTGGTAAAAGCATGCGTTGTAATGTCGTATATCCGAATCACAATACATAGTTTCTCAATATTAAACTTCTATAGATTTAGACACTAATATTTTGGTGGTTCTATAGTTAAGGTTTAGCGATTTAGAAACTAATATGTCGGAGGTTACTATAGTTACTGTTAGGTCAATCATTCAATAGGCAACTGCAAATCCATATAGGGTTATAACTGTAGAAATCTTAACTATGTTCCTCTGACACACATGATGCAAGTACACCTTCAAAAGGGTCTATCTTTATAGAAGTCCTTAATTTGAGCCAGTGGTTTCCGGTGCTTGGCACCGTCCCTTTATTCTCAACACCTGCTCTAATGACAGTCTGCCCAGTCTATCAAATTTTGAGATGAGCAAACAGTGTTTAATAATTCAATATACATTAAAAATTAATAAAATCTGCTGCCAAATTCAATTTTTAAGACTTTGGTTGGCCAGGAGTAGTCAGAATTGTCACACAGGTATGAGTGCGATGGTTAGTAGTTGTGTTGGTACACAGAAGGACCCTGGCACTTTTTTAAAAATACAAATTAAGCACTGCTTTAAAGAACACCATAAAGTAAAGGCAATGCTTTTGAAAAGTAAGGTTAAAGATGGACATCTGCCAGGTACCTGCCAAGTATCCTTAGACTCGGTTTCAAACCATTTAGCCCACAGAGAGCTGTGCCATCCCGCCCTGTATGTTTTGTTCTCGCTTTTCCCATGTCTAGATTTCACAGATTGCAATGGTGCAACTGGTGCCAACATGTGCACTGACAAATTGGGCAAAATAGGTTTGCACTAGTGAGTGCAAATGTTGATTTTACAATAACCCTGTGGTGAAAATGTTGGCAATGCACAACTAGCATTTGTGCTGTGCAGCTGTGTGGTGCATACTTGCACTAACACTAGTCCGATCTATATAATCCAGTCCCCCATGCAGCCATCTGCGCCACATCTGCAGAGGCAATACATATCTGCTCTGTTACACTTTGTTTTTATCCTATTGTTAAATTAGCAAAGCTCCCACGACTTCAAGCACTGGAGCTGAAAGTCTCTGTCAAAACACCGCATGACTTTTTGCACTTTCTAAACTGGAATGCCTTGAGTGATGGAAATAAAAGTTGAAACAAAGAAGGAAGGTAAAGTATTCTGGGGCGAGCAGCCAGGCACTGATTGAGAAGAGAGAGCAGGCATGTATTTTTCATGAGCTACCTCCGAAAGAACCCGCGCCCTGGGAGGCGCGCGGCGTCGGTGTAAGTGCGCTGATGTCCCCGGTCCATCCTCCCTGGCAGCGCTGCCTGCTGAAGCGGCTCGGCGCTAATGCACTCTGGCACTTGCTGCGACTCCGAGTCACAGGCTGCCCCGGCTGAGCGCAGTGACCGCGCGGTGAACCCGGCGCGGCGCGCGCGCTGCCTCTGCCGCCCACGTGCCGCCAGGGCAGCGCGCGCCTGCAGCGCCGCTCCCGGGCATCTCCGAGAGGGAGGCCTTTGATGGCTCACCTGCGAGAGCGCTGCCCACTCTGGGAGAACCCTCGACGGATGACTGTTTCAACTTGGAAAAGAAGTCGTCTTGGAGGGTCAGGGCCAATCATTTGAGTACTGAGGAGAGACTGGAGTTATAGGGGAGAGAAGCAAGTAGTGGATGGCTGAACTTTTCACCCTACTGATTTGTATAGATTCCTTATAGATCCTGTCAGGGTTTGAAATGGAAAAATAGAAGTGCAGGTACCCTGTATCAGCGTACCTGCATGTTTCCGAGAAGTGATGGCACTCTCCAATTAAAAGTATAGCATTCCTCTTGAGAAGTGCCGGTGCTCTCTCTCTCAAAATAAAAAAGTGTCGGTACTCCGTACCGGACAGTACCGGCCCATTTAAAGCACGAGATCCTGTGGGTTTTGTGAGAGGCATGACGCAAAATGATGCAACCCTGTAGAATGTGATGAGGGGCCCTTAAGTCTCTCACAAAACTCACCAATGTTGACTGATCTTGGGTGAATGGGTACCCCCCTGAAGTGTTGGGGGCCCTTGGTGGGTTCACACCCGTCCACCCTTGCAAAGCAGGGCTCTGCGCAATGCACCTATGTTGCATATAGGAAACACGTATATCCCCAGTTCGCAATTCTTTGTGGAGAGTAGAAAAAGTCTATGTCAGGATTATTTATCTCTCAACTTTAGAATGGGTAGAAGTCAGTTGTCTTTGTTCCCAGAACGGTGGATGTATCTGCTCTTTCTCTAGGACAGAAAATGTCGGGTGGAGCCCTGATGTGCGCCTGTATTTCTGTGTGGGCTGTAGGGGTCCAATGCTCCTCTTCTCCAATTTGGGAAAGCCATGAGAGTTCTGGACCTCTCAGCAGTCCAGCAAGGAAAGTTAATTCAAGTATAAGAAAATAAAAGAGGGACAACTTCAGGGTCCCTTTTAGAAGCTAGAAACTTGTTAACTTGTTTCTTAGCCACACGTTTTTTAATATGTGGACTAGTGCCACTTGGCAGCCATCCACTGTCAGAACCCCAACCTCAGAAACCATCCTTGCCCCACTCTCCAACAAATTAAGCCCCTATCTCTACTGCAGAGATCACAATGGATGGTCTCCGCACTCCATGCGTCGTTCTGTTCCAGCGGTGTTCCAGTTGCACGATATCCAGCATTTTATGGGTGAGGCATACTGCGGCTGAAAGGTAGGCCGGAAATATTTGCATTCACAAAGTCAGGCAAAGACGTAAAACGTTACCTGCCATCACCTAAGGTAAAATCCACATTTGCCGGACTAGGGGCCTGATTTTGATCTTGGCAGATGGGTTACTCCGCCACGAATGTGACGGATATCCAGCCCGCCATATTACAAGTGCCATAGGATATAATGTACTTGTAATACGGCGGGCAGGATAACCGCCATGTTTGTGACGGAGTATCCCATCCGCCAAGATCTAAATCAGGTCCTATGTCGGTTCAGGTTTTTCCTTTGCCCGACCCCAGCGGTTACATGAAAGTCGCATCATTTACTAGGTCGGTATTGAGGGAGCAGGATGTCATGGTAGTCCATTTGACATAACACGAGCATAACTCATAGAACCTTAAGGATATTTTTATTGCAGCAGAACCATGAGAAATGGGTGCAGCTGTGGACAGGATATAATAGCATGTGGGGGGCTGGTTGACGCTAGACGGAGCCTGGACTTCAGAAACAGGAGTGACCAATTGATTGGTTCATTAGTAGATAGCAGACTGGGCCGTACATTATGCACATATTTAAAATTGAAGGCATCAGGAAATAAAGGAAATTTCCAAGAAGCCTACGAGTGTTCTCTTTAAGTGCCAATGCTGGTATTAGAACCCGAGTCTGGGTTCTAGGTCAATAATTGTGTTGCGATGCGCTTGCAAACAGTTTTCGTGAACCACCCTATGTACTAATTGGTTGGTTATCAAAATCACCATTCGGAGTGGATCACAATTGGACCTACCCAGTGCTTAACTTGAGCCGGTGGTTTCCGGCGCTCAGCACCGGCACTTAATTGCCAGCGCTTGTGGCAGTCTGCCACAAGGTGGCACTGTCTGGCTAATTAGAGATGATCACAACAACAGTATATTACTAATTCAATATACATGAAAAATGAATATCACCTGCAGCCCAAGGCATTCTTATAGCTTTGATGGCCTGGAATAGTCTGAATTGTCACACTTGTAGGCGTGTGATGGTTAGTAGTTGTGTTGTTAGGATCATTGGCAGCATGGCTGGGGCAATGTGTGGTGCAAGCTGCATTGGCCACCTGACAGGAGCCCTGGCACTCATGTTTTTGACAAATTAAGCTCTGGACCTACCTCATCAGCATTCATAAAGTAGAACTCAAATTGCGACTCACTTCGATTGTTTGCAATCACAGAAATTGTGCCTACTGGAGTCAGCAGACCACTATGTCTGTGATCACATTTAAATGAAGTATCTTTTTTTAATGCAGCCCGTTTTCCTTCAAGGAAATGGATCTTCTATCAGGAAAAAAAAGTACTCTTTTAAAACAATTGTTTACGAATTGGTAGTGGTCCTGCGGACCACTGCCCACTCCTAAGCAAACATTTTTTTCATTCACCAAAGGGAAGCGGTCCCACCTTTGTCTGAGTAGTTGGTAACCTATCAATGGTTTGTGACCAAAATTGCAGCCGCAAACCATTCATATATAGCATTGCAAATCAGAAATTGGAAGGGACGCACTAAACCCTCTATTTCTAAATTGCAATTAGTAATGCATTTCTAAACCAAGACAGAGGGCCATGAGTATCAAGATACCCATTTGCGATTCCCAAATAGCGATTTTTAAGAAATCGCTATTTGAGAATCGCAAATGGGTATGTATGTACAAAATCAATTTTTTTTTGCGCTTTCTTAGAATTCCTTAATTGCGATTAGCAAATTGTGAATCGCAATTAAGGAATACTTTCCCATTCATTTCTATGGGCCAGGAGGCCCATAGGAATGAATGGGAAGTTATTCTCAATTTGCGATTCGCAATTTGCTAATCGCAAATTGAGAAAAAGGACACCCTGTTGCACCACTGAAATATGCATGGGTGCACATGTGGCGCACATACATGCCCTAATGGCATGTATGTGTGTCACATGGCACTTTGAAAAATGAAAAAATTTGCATTTTTCAAGGAATTCGCAAATTACCGCCAACTAGAAGTTGGTGGTAATTTGCGATTCCTTAAGGGCATTTTGCAAACCTTTTTACTACATACATTGCATTTAAGGAATCGCAAAACATGCGATTCCTTAAATGCAATTGCAAAATAAGGAATCCCAAATTTTGCGATTCCTTATTTTGCACCAGATTTTGCTTAATACATTCCATTTAGCAAATTCGCATTCGAAAAGGGCGAAATTCTGCGAATTTTGGCCTTTGCGAATGCGAATTTGCTTGATACATATGGCCCATGATATTCAGTTACAGAATCGCAAAATGTGTTTAGTACATTTATACATACAAGACATTTGGCAGTCACAAACCCTGTGATTTAGTGAATCACAAGCATTACAACCACTAAATAGCTTCATACATCTTTCTCAAGATTCTGAGTTTTGCAGCTGAAAATGTAAGAAAATATCTTATGTACCGACCCGCAAAACTCGGAATGTGGAGCTCGTTCTGCATCTGGGTAAAACCAAAGCCGACAGTATGAGTATTTCACCGGCTGTATTGCAACACAAACAACCAGCCAGTCAGGATGAGGAAGAAGATTTGAACAAGTTAATGTTAAAGTTCTCCATCATGTGATTCTCCTCCATATGAATCATATAGATCTCTCTATTAAATATACAAATAGCTGTTATAGATTAAAAGTTATCAGTGCAAATATGAAAATGTGCCAAGGATTACTGAGTGATGGGTTAAATATAAAATGCACCAAGGCTGTAATTCTGGACATATTCTGGGCGCTAGAATAATGATTGCATTTTTTAAATCCAAGACAGATATGTTTGATTCTTGGGGAATATATGTATTTGCTCTCCAGGAACTGAAATGCCCCACAATTAATCAGGGAACCAAGAGGCACCATTCTAGACCGATTTTATGGTACTGTTACAGAATGCAGGTTGCTCAACCTAGGCTACTTAAGAGTCAATTGGATATCATATGTCTGCAGGAAACACATGTGAGGGGGAAGGATAGGTATCTTATGGATCAGCAGGGTTTGATGTATTAGCACACACGCATCAAGATACTAAAACAAAAGGAGTGGCTATACTGGCGAAAAAAGGCTTGATGAAAGTAGAGAGAAAGAAGGAAGACGTGGATGGTAGATGGGTGATGATAGAAGGAGAAATAGCCGGATGCCGCTACACAATTGTTTCTGTATATGGTTCCAATGAAGACGAACCTGATGTATTCGATTATCTAGATACCGAATTGCCACTATGGACTGAACCTATAATTGTGTGTGGAGATTTCAATATCAATGGGCTAACAGGGCTGGGTATGAGGGGAGGGGGGATGAAGGGCGAGCGCAAGAAGAGAGTAAGAAAAGCTATTGTCAATCTAATGAGTAATAATGCGTTGGTAGACGTTTGGGCGGCATACAATCCTATAGGGACAGGTAGTACTTTTTATTCGGCCCCTCATAAATGTATAGCCAGATTAGATTATTTCTTAGTCTCCAGTCCATTAGTATCAGAACTGAAAATAGAAATTTTACCTGGAGTTTCCTCAGATCACAATCCACTAGTGTTGACTATCTCCCGGAACTACAATATTAGTCACAAAGAGTACTATTGGACATTTGAAAGAGGGTTGCTCAGAGATGATGACTATGTTAGCAGAATGAAGGTATGGATTACGCAGTTCTGGGAGGTAAACAGAGGTACGGCAACCGCAGGCATGGTTTGGGATGCATTCAAAGCAGGGATAAGGGGGGAAACATTGGCTTATACTCTATATAGGAGTAAAAAGGAGAAAATGGAGTTAGCCAGTAGGCTACAAGATTTAAGGAACCTAGAACAACAGCTTATCCAGCATGTTATAAATCAAGAACCTCTTGAGCAGGTCTTACTAGAAATAGAATTGAAGAAGGCAGAAACTGGGGAAAGATTAGCTACTAAAGCTGCGGCTAATTATTTGGCAAAAAAAGAAAAGTGTTACGAGTTCAACGAGAGAGTTGGACACATGCTCGCAGTGCGTACTAGGCAAGACCTGGCAGCTGGGGAAATCAAAGAAATTAAGAGTAAATGCGGGAAGGTTGTAACTAAGGTGGAAGAGGTGAGGGAGGTGTTTAGAGAGTTTTACTCTGAATTGTATGATCAAGACGTGAGTAGTAAGGGAGACGAAATAGAGGCCTATTTGGCTGGTATCCCACGCAAGGAATTGTCCTTGGAAGATAAAGAGACTCTAGAGGCACCACTAATGCTGAGTGAACTACATAATGCAGTATCAAAACTCCCCTCGGGGAAGGCCGCAGGACCTGACCAGATACCGGCAGAATTTTATAGGACGTTTTGGGATACACTAGGGATATACATGTTGGAAACTTTAAGGTATGCACAGTTAGGGGAGAATACACCACAGTCATGGGCTGGTGCAAGTATAGTAGTTATTTTAAAGAAGAATAAATCACATCTGGATCCTGGCTCTTATAGGCCGATCACGCTACACTTCATCACACTCACGTACACCGTAAAACCTGCTCCACTGTAACCAGGTGTTGCAGCACAGCTGAGTAGCATTCGGCTACTCAGCTGGGACCCGATGATGAAGCAGGACACCAACCAGGTTGGTGTGTGAGGGTTTTATTAAAAAACCTTAAAGGTGCCAGACATTTCCGTTATACTCTCCTTTTTGTAAAACGGACGTCTTTACTGGTTTTGTATCACAATCATGGGTTGCCAGGGTGATTGATGGCAGTTGGTTTATATAAAGCACCCAGCCCAAACGGTTTACCCCGTCACACTAAAAAAAGCTACCCAGTTTTAGACATCCACCCTGCAACCGTCGATTCCTATTTAATAGGATCACAGAGAAGTGACGTATATCTATTATACATCCACGCTATAAAAAGGGAGATCTAAACCAGATAATTATTACTTAATTGCTTTGCTAAATGTGTGTACTATGGACTTTACTAAAATGTTATTGAATTAGTTAATTCTTGGGCCACTGAGCAAATCTGATTGTCATTTATCAAACAGGATTCCACCTTATGGTGCGAAACTAGAGATAACATCATGCTATTAGCGATGATGACTGTTCATTATATCAATTCAAAGAAAATGCCTCTTTATACCTGTTACATTGACTATCACTCTGCATTTGGCAGAGTCTTCAGGGACATGCTATAGAACAAATAAAAGAGCTGGGGCATCGAGCATTTCTTTTTACAGGTGATTCTAAAACTGTATAAAGGCAACTGGGTCCAAGCTACGCTGGCGATTGACAACTTAGTTTCAAGATGAATTGGGACCCACAAAGGCCTGACACAAGGCTTTGTCCTGGGTCCTGTACTCTTTAGTTTATATATAGAATAGTTATGGAAATACAACAAAAGTACAACACAAGGAAGTTAGTAGATTTTTTTATCTTTTTTTTCTCAAATCAATTTTTTAAAATTGTAATCAATGTTTTTCTTGTTCTGTCTAAAGGATCCACGCCTCAGCTGAAAGGCGGTTTTTTAAAAGACTTTAAAAGAGCTTTCCATGTAATCTTATTTTAACGGCCGATAACAGATGTAGGTTCTTGTCTTGTTTTAACTTTGCTAGACCTATGCACGATATGAATCATTTTTAAGACTGTTATTATTGTTTTAGTACTGTGGATAAGACAGTAATTCACAAAGTGAAATGATTATAATAATGTTGATAGATTCAGGGCAGATGTGATTAATTTATAGGACTTATTTTTACTTTTATTTTATAGTTGTATTTATATGGGTATGTTGATTATTTATATAAAACACGGTATTTGTAAAGCACGAACGAATCACCACTACGAGTCTCAGGGTGCTGGGGGTGTCGGGGAGATTAGACGACATGGTGTGGGGTTGAGTTTCCACCAGTGCCAGGAATTGAACCGTGAGCCCCGTGCTCCAGAGTCAGCCGCCATGGCTGCTGCACCACACCATTTTCATAATTGCTCTTTCTCCTTCACTATACTTGTCTCATGTAGCAGCCTATTGCCCACGCCCCTTGTTCTTTTACAGTGTTATTTAGGAACCACTGTCTGCAAACCTGCAGACACAAGAGGCACTTAAATAAGTAATCAGGGCCTAAGTGGTCCATAGGTAACTCCCACTGCAGCTGCTAAAAAAGAGGCAAGGAGGCTTCGAACGCAACAGGCAGCACTAACATGTAGTGGAAGATCACTAGAATGATCATCGTCAACCAGAGCTAGCCGTGGCAGTGGTGGGACTCTCACCTCCCTCTGTGACAGTAGCTATGAAAGTCTTCCTGTATTTGGCGATGGAGCACTCAAGTTCAAAGTCTTTGTACTAATGACAACGCCTCAAAGGACCGGTCTAGCTGCAAAAGCTGCCCCAACTCCCAGCATGACTCTGCATAAAGCAACTGCACATCTCATAACCTAGTGAGTGTATACATGGGTGCAGTCCAGTGCCCAGGGGGTGGAAAGCCCTTAAACCCAAATGTGTGAGAAGATCTGAACAATGTGCAACCAGGAATGGAAACCAAATGATTCCAGGTTGCCTACAAATGAACTTCAGTGCAACAGGGTTGCAACTGAACAAAATTGGACACGGGCTAGCCTTTCTCTGACTGAACCCTAACTTCCTCTTCATCATATCATCAGGGGCGGTGGAGCGTCACCCCACTGCCCCCAGAGCAGTGGAAAAGGGAAAAATAAAATGATCATAAAGGTATTATCATTTAATTTTTCTTTGCTGCAGGGCGGGGTTAAGGCAGGGCTGGAGGTACAGGAGGAGGAGTGGTTCAGGCACTTAAGTGGGATGATGGTTTGGCTGACTGTCTTGGGCCGGCCAAACAGTTATCTGCACTTTGCATATTCCCCACCAGGCTGTAGCGCACAGCGTGGTGGGAAACATGCATAGGCTCCCTGTCCCCGTCTGAGTGCCGAACCACAGCGCTCAGACCAATCACAAGCGTTGTGATTGGCTCCGGGAAGCATGTGTGCTTCCTGCTTCTTCCGGACTCGGAGTCAGGAAGAGAAGAGAAGCAGAGACAACAAGGAGAGGTGGCGGAAAAGGTAAGTGTTTTAAAAACAATATTTTTCAAACACCCGTGCCTCACCACCACCATTCTCTCCCAGCCGTCACTGCATAGCATACCGGCTTTACCATGGTGTTCTGAAGTTACCAAAGGTTGATGTGCAGCAATCTATTAAACGTCTTCATACTTATGCTTTCCTGTATGAAGACCCTTAATGGAAGCGCAATTCAGGCAGGTGATGCTCCACATCACGGGTGAAGTGGGGGGTAGAATCTGTGACGGCGTGGATGAGTGAGTAGAAACATTTGTAATGTTCTCTGTACTCACATGCAGTTTCTAAGTGCTAGGGCAGCTTGAAGGCTCAAGGAGAACTGAAAGAGGAAGATTTTCATGATTTGTTGGACAGCTTCCCAGTTAGAAGACTAGCACAAAGCCAGGGTTTGGGACTTCTAGGTTTTAGCTCCTTGATTGTTAAATTTCCTGCATCCCCTGTAAAACAGACTGAGGTTTGTGGAGGTCTGGAGAAAGATAGCTCAGAGCATCTCTGAATTCAGATGGGAGAGAGGGGAGAAATTGTGTTTTGCATCCGAAAGCTAAGTAAGCTCAGTTATGGTTAACAGTTGTTATTCTGTTTTAAAAGTGGGTTGCCACATATCATTGCGTTGATCATCCAGCGGCCGGTGAGGAAGTAATAGGTACTGAGTTAGAGTTTGGAGAGAGTACTCTGTCGCAACGGCTATGAACCAAGCTATCTAAACTGAAGGTCCGTCCACCTGAGTTACAGTTGGGTGAACTAAATATATCAGCGATGGAGACTTCTACGCTTGCACCGCCGACATACTCCTTCGACCTGCCAATGGAATAAGGGCAACCTGCCCAGACGATTTATATGGGCAGTAGACTGTTTTGAAAAGCATGATGGTAAGAAACAATAAAAAAATTAAATTTCTCCCACACTATGGCAGAAAACTCCAATAGTTTGGGAATTGTTAGCTTTTGTTTTTTACAAACAAAATCTCACTTTGGGATTTTGATGGTACATCTGTCAGACTTTTAATACATTGGCAGGAACCTCCGTGCAAGTGATTCCTTGCAATATTAAAAGATGTCCGCCGGGCTAGTAAAAATCTCTCATTTTGAAGTACAGTTCAAAGAAATTCTAAATCAGTCCCATAGTCTGTCATCTCATGAAACAGAGATGCCCTACCCCTGAGTTCACCCTCCACTACCCTGTGGTTCCAGGCAAGATCTTGCAAGCTGGGTGGAAAGTGCAGAGTTGAGTAATCAGCCTTGTGAATGCTATGAAAGATGGTCCCCTATTCCTCGCCCATAAGAGTCCGACCCAGGGCCTCTCAAAATGGTTGTTACACGTGGCATCATTTGTGAGAATCATTTTATGAAAAGTAGAGGTAAGATGTTTGGTGCAGTGTTTGCCATGATCTCCCTCCATCGTCCATTTCCTGGAATTCTTAAGTTCCTTTCAGGCTTTAGGCAACTGTTTTCTGACAACGCTCCAATTTTCTTACAAATCTGACCTGTTAGAAGTCTGTGTTTGCACAAATCAGTGTAAATGTGATTGGAAAGATGTTAAGCCCCCCCCCTTTCACTGAGCTTGTCCCACACGCCGTGTGTCACCTTCAAAGTGGATGAGGAATAGAGACCCTTGCCTTCTGTGCTTCGTCTTCACCCACAAAGCATCATTGTTTTCATGTCTCTGACTTTCCCCACTCCACTAGGACGTGTAGCTAAGTAAGTTAGTTTAAGGAATTTGTGTATTTGGAAGGACAGTAAGTGTATGCTATGGGGGCACCGAAATGGGAATGTTTTTTTGCAGTTGCTGAAAAGGTCAGCCATGGCATGATTTTTGGCAAACTGTGGACAGCTGAGGACGCTGACTTGTGTTCTACCGGGACTGAGAGAGGATTCTCTTCAGTTTATGCTGCTAGAAGAAGAGGTTTTTAGTCTATCTAAGCCTCTGGAGATCCTGCGTCTGTCATCAAGGGAAGAATGAAGGGTCCTCTTTGATTATTTCTTCTGTAAATGTATGAGTACTTTATCCAAACATGCCCACCCACCAGCTCCTATAATGTTAGGAAAAGACTATACGGCCACATGTATCAAAAATCCATTTTGCATTCCCTAAGTAGCAAATTGTAGGTAAATGCTATTTGAGGAATGCAAAATGGTATGGAAGAAAATAGCAATACCTAATAGCAATTCCTACAGAGTCGCAATCGCCATTAGGTAATCGCTATTGGTTATATTACTCCATTCGATCCTATGCGCCTAAAGTCTCATTGGTGCGAATGGTGCGGACGGTTTTCCATTACCTAATATGCAATTACCTAATTGCTAATCACATATTAGATATTACAATCAATCAAAGATAAACTTTATTCAATTTGACAAGCAAATCATAAAACCACATAAATGACACTACATTCAATATAAAATATGTCATGAAGTAAAAGTACATCATTTAAGTAAAATACTCAAAGTCATTAAAAGATTACTACAGTCTATAAAGCCATGGGATATAAAAACAAATAAAATAAGAAGAAAAATGGTAACAATATAGGATTATTCGAATGTACATTTCTTGGCAAATCTGTCATAGCCTCCACATGATCCCATTTCCCTCCTGCGAGAAAGATAGAATGCATATGGGAAAGGGAGGAAGAAGCGCTATAACATGCACTATATGTTAATGCACTCAGTTATCTGTATTGTTTTGGTATTAGGAGGGCTTTGAGACCGTATTGCAAATATCAAAAGAATAGAGTGACTGTAAATGACTGAGCCCTTCTCTATAAGAATAAGGGCAGCACGGCCTCAGTATTGGGAGCAAACATTTGGATATTAGGTAATGCAAAACCAAGGGTGCCCGGGGACCTGAGGTCCCCCTGAAGCTCCCTAAAAAAATGTGCGCATGTAAAGCGCACACATGTCCCAGGGGCATGCGTGCACTAAATGGCACTTTGAAAAAATGATTTTTTTGTGCATTTTAAAAAATTGCAAATGGTTACCATCGACTTGGATTCAATGGTAATAGCCTTTTCTTAATGCACGGTTTGCATTTAGAAAATGCTTTGTACATGTGCTTAGAGAATCGCAAATCGTGACTCTATATTTGTAGTCTCAATTTTAGGTAATCACAAAAAATTGTGATTAAATAAAATGCACTGCCAAAGCTTTTCATACATCACTAAAATGTAGCGATTCGCACCGTTTGCAAATGCAAAATAGGTTGATACATGTGGCCCATAGAACTTTCATCACAGCAAACAAGGCCAGGACACCTTTTAGGCACTGAGGAGTCGGCCACAGCAGGGGAGGCAACTCCAGTCAGAGTTTTGCTTTGTTATTTTGTGACTGTGGCAAAAAGTTCAGTTCACAAAGGTTTCAAAAATTCTTGACAGGACCAACAGATCACTTTTTCATTCCAGTTGGTACATCATTCATCAAACCATAAAATGCAGTTCCTCTAGAGACATATATTAGAAAGTTTGTACACTGTCTCTTTCATGAGGAAGCTACATTGCCTGGTTTGGAGAGATCCTCAGATTTCTGGAGGAGGTGCTAAATCCAAAACTGAATCCATTGGTGGAAGTTGTCCACTATGGGTATAGTGTAACGGAGTACGCTACCCTGTTAGATTCGCCTCCGAATGGATCACTTTCTTTAGGAATTGGAGGATTTTGCATTACAACCCAATTGTAAATTCCTCATAGAGTTATTAGAAGATATTGATCTTATTGCCCTGGGTCCGGCTCTTCTAAAGGTCCCCACGGGTCTCCACCAGGGTTCGCTAAGCGCATTTTCAATGTCAGCTTGAACTGGATTCAGTACAGTAGCCAGTCGTCATGAGCCCTAGTGCATGAAGGAAATTGCCCCCAATTGGCTGCTGTTTCAAAATACAGCAATAATCCGGATTCAGTGGGCCGCTCGAGCCTTTGGGCACTGGTCCACTGCACCTTCTGCACTAATGGAAGCTATGCTCCTGATTGGATTTTGGTCAGGGATGCAGTTTGAGTTTTCCATAAATAATTCCCTCATTTCTCCAACCTTTACCTCTGGGCTTCACTCTTTAGCTGTTTCTTTTTTTTGTCCATGGTCACCTTTTGCCGCCAATGCCACCGCTATGGGGGAGGAGCGTCGCCAACACCTGCTAAAAAAAAGCAGAACAATAAAATGATAAAGCCAATTTATTATCATTTATTTTTTTCCCCACTAGAGCCAGACAAGTCTGGGCGGGCCATGATGACAGCAGGGGAGGAGTAGAACAGCACTGTAAGTGCGCATGATCTGAGGCCGGCCAAACCGTTGTGCACTCTTAAGTTTCTCCAACCTGGCTGTGTTGCATAACAGGGTTTCAGAAATGGCACAGACTCCCAGGCACTGTCTGAGAGGCAAACCAAGCCACATAGGCCATTCCTGGCACTGCTCTCATGCTAATATAAGCAGCACCAGGATTGGGTGGGGAGCAGGGACTTCTGGGACACCATCTGGAGAGAAAAGGGGCCCGGAGGCGGACGGCAGCGTCGGCAGCAGAAAAGGTACATTAAAAAAAATCGTATTATTTCCCTAAACCCGCCAACCCATCCCCCACCTTCTCCCCCACCCACCCCACTTGAGGTTTGCGGCCGCCACCGCCACTGCTGGAAGCTCGGTCGGCTGCATTCAGATACGACAGCAATCAGACTGTATTCAAACATCCACTGCTCTATTAAAAACGGCAGTACAGAGCCCTCGGGGGCAGCCCAAAAAACAACAAACGTTAAGTCTGACTGTAAGTGATGCCAGCATAAAATAACCATGTCTGCACATCATTTAATATGCTGCTTCAATTATGAAATATGCACTCCAAATAATTAAATATTTATGTCATCTCCTTATTCCAGTCAAATAAAGAAATGCAAGCACCCTGTCGCAAGCACAGAAAAGTGGAAAATTCAACTCAGGAAATGGCACAGCATGGATCGTTGTGATAATAAGCAGTTCACCAGGCCTCTTTGTCAGTGACACTATCAGCCTACACTCCATCTGTGCATTTAGGCGCAAGCTTAAGCCTCTATCACTTAAATCTGGGCTGGAGGGTTACTCATACCTTGAGGTAAAGCTGTCTGTATAAGTGCCTTCACTTCCTCCTCATTTTCACTCACTTGCTCTCTCACTGTAGTAATCATTCACTAGTGTATTCAGCCACACACCCACTTGCTCACTTATACACACATAAACTCATTCATCCCTCACTCTCTCACTTACTTGCTCTCACACACTGACTCATTCACTCATCCACCCACCCCCTCGCTCTTTCACACACACACACACAGGCAAACAGACTCATCCACCCACTCACTTGCTCTCACACACACTCATTCAATCATCCACCCATACCCTCGCTTTGTCTCTTCCACACACAGGCATTCATTCATCCACTTACCCCTTGCTTTCTCTCTTACACACATACAGTCACTCAGCCATCCAATCACTTGCTCTTACACACACACTTACTCATTCAATTATCCACCCACCCCCTTGCTTTCTCTCTTACACACATTCACATACCCTCACTCATCCACCCAGCCCTCACTTTCTCTCTTATCCACTCACTCATCCATCCACTCAAGTGCTATCACACGCACTGACTCATTTACTCATCAACCCACTCACTCATTCACACAGATATAGTCACTCTTCCACCCATTCACTCATTGTAATCATAGCACAATTACTATTACATATTGCTACTGAATAATGTTGTTATTACCTTAATGATGCAAGCGATCCAGGAGGATAAATATTATGTTTGTGCTTGAGTTTGTTACAAAAATAGCTCACAAACATTTTGGTGTAATAGTAAATAATGTAACAGAGTGTCCTAATAATAGATGCTACAAGCATGATGCTTGGAAGCTAATCTCTAACCGGGCACATTGATGTGTAGATGGTTCCTGCACCACTGCAGGATCAGTGTCTCAAGAATCTTTGAAGTCCTGTCTATTTATACTTTAAATATTATTTTGTTTCAGCAATTCACTTGAATTCCCAGGTTGGGGAGCTAGGGCAGGGGATGGAGTAAATTTCATGCAATTCAAAACCACTGTCCAGACGCTCCTCCCATCATCCAGAACCAGGTTATAAACTTTTCAGTACGCTCTGGGACTGTGGATACTCTGCCAGGAAGAGGGACTGCTGTGCTGCTACAAGGACTGCCACTCTGCTGGACATCTGCTCTACAGGAACTGCTGCCCTGCTGTACTGACCTGCTGCTCTCTAGCCTGGGGAAGAAGAACTAGAACTGCAACTTCATTTTGAACCTAGGACCCCAGAGCGATTCAAAAGGCTAGTCTGCTGGCTTTCTGATCTGAGCCTCAGGAACATAAAAGGCTCCTCAACCACCTTATGGAGCCAACAGCAGTGGGTTCCTGACTCCCAAGGTGGTGCCTCTTAAGTCCTGGACCCATGATGTGGCTTATGGGCTCCTGAAATCAAGAATATGGGCTCTTTGAGACCTCAAACGGACCTGTTCGCCCAAGACCATGCAGTTTGCACCGAAATTCAGCGTGAGCCACCTTCAGCCTGTCTCTTTGCACAACAAGCATCAATCGCCTGCAGAGGACCACCAACACAAAGCACGAGTCTGCCAGTCCATGAAGCCAGGCCTGCTCCTAGCACCATGCTGACCACCACCCACAGCACTCTCCTTGCTGCTCGCGCCCCTCTCGAACATGAACGGGTCTCTTGGCACAAAACATGAGAAGGCAAAACTTCAAAGGGACTAATCAAAGTGAATAGGCCACGTTTCAATGCATGCGTTTAGAACACATGCCATTACAACGAGGTCATTACAACGGCTGCATTGTTACCTCGCAGACCTTTCCAATGCAAGTCATTACAACGACTTGCTGTGGGGGGAGGCACTGGATGTTGGAATAGTATAATTTACTATTCCAACTCCAGTCTGTGCAACAGTAGGAAAGGTGTTGGTTTTAAAATGCAACACCTTCTGCCCCTTACAGCAACGGATTCTGATGTAATGGCATGCAATGCAACAACTCAGTTGTTGTAATGACAGCGTTGTAATGGCATGCAATGTGTAAACATCGTTGTAAATTATGTTTACCATCTGAGACTGTATCTGACCTGCACTCCGTCATGGTTGCCGTAAACTTTTGACTTTAACCCTGTCCAGCTCAAACACATAGCTGTGGTTGGTGCTTTATGATTTTAGGTGCCACTTTACAGTTCATTCTTTAAAGAAATCATAACTTTAGTTCCACTGATTTTTGTCATTTAAAAAAACATTTTGTATTAAATTAAGCTCTTTTATTCTAACCCGGTGTGGGAACATTTTGTGTGGTGTTTTCACTGTTTTACTGTATGAAGTGTTGCACACATACTTTACACATTGCCTCTAAGTTAAGCCTGACTTCTCTGTGCCAAGCTACCAGAGGGTTGAGCACAAGAAAATTTAGAGTTGTCTTTCCCTTACTATGATTGTGGTTGCTGCTTGACCAGAGTTCACACCCCAGTCAACCAGTAATCCAACTTCTAACAATTACCAAACAAATCCAGTAACAAACATGCAGACAAATTGGCTTTGCCAATGGTTGTTTAGTATGGAGATAGGTTGTTGTTTACAATCTGTCCATTTAGATCCTCTGGAGCCTAAGGTGTTGTGGCCTCCTTACATTCTGCCATAGGTGTGTGATGCTTTTCAGGCCAGTGTGCTCCTTATCTAGGACAATCTGGAGGCAGAGACTAGATACTCGACCACCCAGCATAGGTCTGATCAGGTGACCAAAGTATCTGGGATCCCAACCTGCTGATCTAGGCGTGGTATGGTGATAGTGGGTGGGTGATGAGGGGGGCATTATGCATGGCGTGCTGCTTTGACCGAGGTGGCACCTGTGCTGGCAGTGGGCACTGCCACTGGGTGATCTGGGCAACCCAACAGACGGTAGGCAAGCCAACACAATTTTAAAAAGAACTTTAGACCCTGGAATTTATTTTTATTATTATTAATACAAATAAAGCAAAGGCAACTGTATACATCTGTCTATTATTGATCACTGAATATTAAAGTTCCTTTTCTATAAGGTTTTAATACAGTTGTTTAAAAAAAGAGTTTGCTGACCTGTGATAGGTCGATGAAGGGTGTGTTGTCACTTCTTGTATAGTCATTGGTGCTCAAAGGGCATATGATGTCACTTCCATGATTTTGTGAAATGACACCACTGCCATTAAGGTGGTAAAAAGAAAGGAAAATGCTTGTACACTCTTTCTCTTTGCTCAAAGCATATTCATTTGTGCTCAAAACTCGAACTAAACAGGAAAAAAGTCATCACTCAATCAATCAATCAATCAATCATTTGTAAAGCGAGTTACATACCCGCGAGGATCTCAAGGCGCTGGGGAGAGGGTGGGGGCGCTACTGATCGTACAGCCAGGTCTTGAGTATCCTCCTGAAGGTCAGCAGTTCTTAGGTCTGTCGTAGGCTCAGTGGGAGGGTGTTCCATGTCTTGGTGGCGCGGTGGGAGAAGGATCTCCCACCGGTGGTTGTTCTGCGGATGCGTGGGATGGTGGCGAGTGAGAGGTCGGGGGAGCGTAGCTGGTGGTTGGGGGTGTAGAATGAGAGACGTCTGTTGAGGTAGGCTGGGCAGGTCTTGTGGAGTGCCTTGTGTGCGTGGGTGAGGAGCTTGAAGGATATCCTCTTGTTGCTGGGGAGCCAGTGCAGGTTTAACAGGTGGGGGGTGATGTGGCCGTGGTGTGGTACGTCGAGGATCAGTTGTGCCGAGGCATTTCGGATGCGTTGTAGTCGTTTGATGAGCTTGGTCGGGGCTCCCGCATAGAGATTCACTAAAATGCCATGGATGACAGAAGTGATATCCCGCATTAATGACCCCTAATAAAATACAGGTTGTCTAATCTTAGGTCCTCGCCAGTCTCTTGTTTACTGCTGAGGATCATTTGAAGGGCAATCAGTGCTTAAATGTATCTGGTGGTTCCTGGTGGGGTCCCCCAGCACTCATTTCTGGGGACCAGCGCTTATTTTTCCTTATCAGAATTTTACCCAGAGCATGAGAGAGAAAAATACAAAAGGGGGAGGAAGGAAGAAGAGAAAGGTGGAACAAGAATAAAGAAAGAAAGGAGTGATGAAGCATAAGCTCAAAGGGTAAGATAAGTGGAAAGGGGGGGTCTGCTGGAGGATTAAAGAGCCATGAGGTAGAATTAAGGCTACTGACACTTGACACCGCTGGTCGCAGGTTTCTGAGCAAACTTTGGGCCTTGGCATTCATGCTTATAATTTATGCACAGAAGGAAATGAGTACTAACTACAGAAAATAAAGTTGGCCCCATCCTGTTCCTACTGTTTCCTTCAGGACCTCTGACGTAAGGGGTCGCAAAAATTCTCACTGTAAATGGAATGCTGGCGCCTGTAGAAGTTATTCTTTTGAGTTCTCTGCAGGGAACAAACCAATTGAAATAATGTGAACACCAAAGGCTGTATTCCAGCAAGCAATGGGTAAGATAAACAAAAGGCATCTCCTCATCGCCAGACAGCAGAGCTTTAGAGCACTTAAGCCCTCACTGCGTCAACCGCGCGCTGAGGTGCTGAAAACAAAAGCTATGTGTGAAAGTTTGCAAAGAGGAGACATCGGATTTCAATTCTACTTTGCTTTTTCCTGCCTTGGAACTGAAGTTCCCTTCTTGCTGTCCACCAGGGACAGGTGCTGAACACTCACTGCTCGGTGGGGTTAGTCAGGCACACATAATGCGTTGAAATGCCAGGCCTGGGCACGCTGCTTGCACAGAGCCGCGGGGTCCTCTGTGGAAGCTGTTGAGCCTCACCACAAACAACAACCTAAAAAAGGTAAGTGACCTGGTGATGAAGTCAGAGCCTCTCATAAACGCCTGACCTTACGAGCCAGCGCAGGGTGAGACCCGTTGCTTCAAAATAATGCTATTGTAAAACAAAGATTGACAAAGCCAATGGGTCGTGCCTATAAAGTCTATTGGTTTTGCTAATGCTTTTGAGCTGTGCTTAGCAGCATCACAGCTGCTGTGCAGCAGGGGTAAAAAAAAACGCAATGATGTGGCCGCTGCATCATTTTGTAGGCGCAATCATTTATTTATGATATTACTAGAGCACATTAGACCAGGAGGCATCAAACCGCTATGGGGAAGGACAGACTAGAATAACCCTTACCCGACCTAATCCGCAATCAGCCAAGTTTTAATTTGCTGGTGGAATATCAGGTGTGGACTACGGCTCTTTATATGTTCAGGCATGGAGGGCCACAGCCTGGCAGCCGCCACCGTAACTGCGCGTTCTCCCCGCCTGACTTTCTTGCATCGTGGAACCGCTACCTTATAAAGTCCCGCAGATCTCAAAGGAACTCCTAGGAACATACTAATTCGTGGTTGTCCTAAGATAGCTCGAGCATCTTGAGTGAAGGGCTTTATGCGTCGAACATACCCCTAGATTCATCATCAGCATGTTTTGCGAGTCTGTAATAGCGATTAATAAGGAATCGCTATTACAGACTCGCAAAACGGGATTCATGTAGGAATCGCAATATCATTTGCGATTCCTACAGCTTCCTTATTTGTGATTCGCATTTTGAGTTTGCGATTTCAAGGGTGCAGGGGTGTCCAAAGGACACCCTGTTGCACCCCTGAAATGATATTGGATGCTGGTGTTACGCACACACATGTCCCAAGGACATGTGTGTGTGTAACATACAACTTAGAAAAATGCACTTAAGTGCATTTTTCTAAGTTTCCGCTATTTACCATGTGGTTTGACTTCGCGGTAAATAGTGGCCCAAAATTGCGAATTCTCAATTTTTAAATGTTTCATGAATTGCATTTAAGGAATCTCAAATAGAGATTCCTTAAATGGAATTCCTCGCAAATTTGCGAATTCTATAATTGCTATTTTTGCATTTGGGATGATGAATCCCAAATGCAAAAATTGTGCTCAGAATCTGGCCCTTTGCGAGCCGATTTCACTTTGATGAATCTAGCTGATAGTACTTTAAAAGACATGCGTTTCCTTATTGGCAGCCAATGAAGAGATCTTTGCCCTCCCTGACCGAGGCGTGTTTGGGTATTACCAAAACCAAGAATGCAGCTGCACTTTCGATAACTTGGAGCTTCTTTAGCAAAAATTGATTGATGTTTAGGTACAGGGCATTGCTTTAGTCTAGGCATGAGGTGATAAGTGCAATGCCCACTGATGCCCTGAGCTCCTTTGGAAGCAGCAGCAGAATCTTCTTCAAGATTCTGATCA
Source organism: Lissotriton vulgaris (assembly GCF_964263255.1). Classification (NCBI taxonomy): domain Eukaryota; kingdom Metazoa; phylum Chordata; class Amphibia; order Caudata; family Salamandridae; genus Lissotriton; species Lissotriton vulgaris. The sequence goes on from NC_141689.1 coordinate 90,031,233, forward strand.
TCCAGAAACATCAATTCACCTTTCTGTTGACCTGGGCGTCGAAAGACAAGTTGTTGTCAAATGAAACACCCAGGTTTTTGTCTGACGTCACAGTGATAGGTGGGGTACCACAAATATCAAGCAAACAGTGGTAAGACCAAATTGAAGTGTCTGCTCCAAACTTCATAATCTCGGTTTTATCCCCATTAATTTTTAGCCAGTTACCCCTCATCCATCAGCTAGTCTGCTGCATATATACCCTAAACCTGTCTGCTACTTCTTACCAGTCATCAGAGATGGAAATGATGGTAGGGATGTCGTCCACATAGGATGATACCTGGAAACTGAGCAACCGTACCAGTTTTGCCAATGGGCAATGTACAAGTTAAATAGGATGGGGCTTAGGGACGACCCTTGAGGAACTCCCCAGGGAAGCTGAAAGGGGGCTGATCTAAAGTCCACACAACTAACTGTGCAAGTTTTATTACACAGGAAGGACTCCAACAGCTTGAGGTCCGTATCCTTCAGTCCGGCCTGCGGCAGCCTTTGTACCAACAAAGATGGAGATAAGGTGTCAAAGGCTGCGGACAGGTCTAGAAAATCCAGGACTGCCACACCTCGCTGTCAACTGGCCTATGGATGAAAGCCATTGTGGCAATAAGAGCCGATTCAGTGATATGATTCTTCCTGAACCCATTCTGCGAAGGGTCCAGGTGTTCATGCTCAAGGAGGTATTTGACAAGTTCCTGATTTATATGCTTCTCCAAGATCTTCGCCGGAGTTGGCAATAAAGAGATTGGACGTAGTTTTTTCAGGTCTGGGGTCGCCATCAGGCTTCTTTTAAAGAGGGATGACATCTGCCTCCTTCCATACCTGTGGGTATGTCCTGATCGCCAGGACCCCAGAATAGATCTTCCCCATAGTCTCAGCATACATATCCAGAACCAATTGCAGGACCCTAGGCGGACATGGATCGTCCGGAGATCCCAAGGTAGTGCCAGCTAACAAGAACTTAATGTTAGACGCAGGCAGCAGGGAGAATTTGGCTAAACTTCTGGGGGTAAGATGATCTAAGGCTGCCCCATCCACTTCACGGAGAGACTGACTTCCAAAGCCACCAAGACTCTCGGAGGGGGCTGAAATATCCGCATGGATCTTCAGGATTTTCTCTTTGAAAAACTAAGCTACCTTATTACAAAAATATTGGGGGTTCTCCACCTCATGAGCCATCAGCGGTGTCATAAGGGTGCGTACTGTATTAAAGAGTATTTTGTGGCATTAATGGCCAACTGTATCCTTTGGGCGAAATAAGCTGATTTGATTTCTTTATTCACCCTTTTATATTTAAGAGTGAGCTCCCTAAGTTTTTTTTCTCCTGCACTAAGGCAAGTTTCTATTTCCGCTCCTGCCTCCTACACTGCCTTTAGAGCTCCTTGGGTTCTTCTGAAAGCCAAGTAACAAAGGGTTTCTTCCTACTCTTCGAGCTAACCATCGTCAGGGGTGCAACCTCTCCTACAGCCGAGCTTACTCAGTTATTTATTTATTTATTTTCTGTCCTCATTAGTGCGATCTTATTGTGAAAAGCAACAGGGTTCACATCTTACTATGTGCCCTTGGAGGAGAGGTAGAAAGACCATGCCGTGATGCCAACAGATTACCATCTTTACATGAGTTTATACATTGCTATCCCAGCCCCTGTAAATCTCAAGTGGCTCGTGATCGATGTGTTTAAATCATTGGACATCCCTTCCTATCTTACCCTCTATAAATATCCCACAGACCCCAGTACTTTGCTCGCTTACTTTTCCTTCTAAGTCTATCCAAGTTCCTAAATTTGTCTACTGACCCAACCCAGTTTTCTACCTTCGGGGGCGAGGGAAGAATCGAATTTATGCAGGTCTAGCAATTAATAAAAGTGTAACCATGAGGTATTTCTGATTCCTTGTTAAAATAGTGTTAGGTTCATTGGTATCTAACATGCCAAACATAACATTAAAGATTCTTACCTTAATAGACGTTTTTTAACTTCCATCAATAAACTTACCGACTTCACTCCAAAATATATCTAATTGAGGACAAGAGTAAAACATATGGATATCGTTGGCCTCCCTCTGTCCACATTTTGGACAATTCTTAATCATCTGAGTATTCATTTTGGATAGATCTTACTCAGTTATTGAGTTTTCAGCAGAAGAACCAGGCTCCAAGAGGTCCCTCTCCTTAAATGTCTCCAGGACATAGACAAATTCTCCCACAGCAACTTTCCCCCACTTTCTACTATTCTTGGTGATACTCCACGTGCAATCCGCTACACGTCCCCCCTAGACCAAAAATGAAACCAGACTGTGATCTGTCCAGTCTAGCTGGGAGCACTCCCCAAAGATCAAATTCCTTGGAGGGGCGTGGCCACGGTGGCGACCAAGATGGCCGCATCCGCCTGAAGCTCCGGCGGTCGAGCTGGAATGTTGCTGTTAAGCTTGATTTAAGACCTCCGTTATCGCAGCAGACACCTCCCTGCAGTGCCCGGAACATGTTGAGCCTCATCGGATGCAGGAGCAATACCACAGCAGCTGGCTGCCCTGGGACCCCGCTTCTGATCTTATAAATCTGGCATCAGCTGCATCCTACTGTGTGGCTGCTATTACCTGCGCCAACTGTGCAGATTGGGTATCTACTGTTGCACTGTGACCTGGGCCTACTACAGTTTCCCGCAACACTGCGCCTGGCGCGATCTTTCACTGCACACCTACCACGCAAACCTGGAGCCTTACTAACACCTGATCCTGCCCCTGTGCCGGTCACAAAGGTTTTCCCCCACTGCTGGTCGGAGGCGTCTCTTTGCTCCACTTGATGCCTGCAGTCATCGTGCATGCCACGTCACAGTGTTTGCCACGTGTTCACATTGCGGCCTGGCAATTCAGCTGAGCTTATACTGCTTGATTGGTGATAGCCACTTCGTCTTTTGTGCGTGTCGTAACGGCAGATTTGCTCTTTCATCATCAGGACCCCCTTCTCCTCCGCAAGATGGTGAAGAAGGACCCAAAGCAAAGTAAGCTACAGTTTGATAAAGCCGCTGGCGCCCCGTCGGATGTCCCTGCCGGTCAGTCAGATGAGGCTGCGGTCCCACGCAATGCTGAATACCCTGCCTCCCTAGCCACGGCCATGTTAGCAGAATTGAGAGCCGGGTTCAGGGCGATGAACGGCCGGTTTGATGAACTGGACGAAAAGTTGGCTAACATGGGGTCTAAAATTCAAGCACATGATCGGCGACTGGATGTCGTTGAGGCGAGTGTGTCGGACGTCGAGGACAGTGCTGCATCCTCCTTGAAGCGGCTGGATAGGGTGGAGAAGATCCTCAAGGACGTTGCTATCAAGAACGATGACTTGGAGGCCCGCAGCCGCCGCAACAACATCCGAATCATTGGAATTACGGAGACGACAGCCACTGGCTGGATGGACACTTTCGTGGAACAACTATTGGTGGAACTGTTCGGCAGGGAAACATTCACGCAGGGCTTTGTGGTTGAGCGCGCCCATAGGTCGCTAGGGGGATGTATGACGTTAGAACGCATACATTTACAACGCGTACCTTTACAACGCGTTCGTAACAACGAAAGTTGTTACCACGCATTGCGCTGGGGGGCGCAAAATTGAACAATTTAATTTACTATTCCAACACCAGTCCTTGTGGATAGTAGGGAAGGTGCTGGGATAGTAAATTAAATCATTTACTATCCTTGAGCGCCCCCCAGTGCAATGCGTGGTAACAACTTTCATTGTTACGACCGCGTTGTAAAGGTATTCCGCTGTAATGCTTGTGTTCTAAACGCTGCATACCCGCTAGGGCCCTGTCCTCAGCCAGGCCTTCCCCGAGGCCCATTATTGCCAGGCTCATGAATTTCAGAGACAGGGATGCCGCTCTCCGCTCTGCTCGGGACCTGGGAGACGTCCATTGGCAGGGTAACAAATTGGCTTTCTTCCTGGACTTTACCGTCATGGTGCAAGAGGCAAGGTGTAAATATCAATGGGTCAAGGCAGCTTTGAAAAACCTGGGTCTCAGATATGGCATGCTGTATCCAGCGAGATTAAAGGTGGATGTAGACGGTAGGTATCGGGTGTTTGACACTCCGACTGAGGCGCAGGAATTTTGCCAGGGCTACAAGAAGAACCCTGCTGGGGCATCTGGTGTGCCGAGATCTGCCTCCCCGCCACAGGGGAATTCCCAGGGCAGTGTTGAGCTCTTCTCCCAACCCGGGACTGGTTAATTGATTTTTCATATTGCTTCACTGTGTCCTGCTATGCGTAATGTGTTCACTCATTTTATTCTTCGATTCAATAATGTTCTTTGTTCTATTGCCCGGCTGGCGTGGCATTGCCATGCCATATGGTGAATACCGTAGTGCCTTTACTTAGTATTGTTGCTTTGCTATGTGCGCCCTTTGGTCCTACAGGTATCTTAATGTTTGCATTGCACATGCCTTTGACTAGTTATTTCGGGAAATGCCTCTTTGGGGCTTACAAGAGGCTGGGTGTTGGGTGGGGGGGTCGTTGGTACAGTTTCAATGGTTTTTGCAGTCAATTGGATCCAGTTGTAATGGTATGGCATGATTCAGTCAAGCATTGTGACGCGTTTGCTGTTATGATTTTTCAATGGTTAAGCTAGGGAATCTACCCGGTCCTTCCGGGCTTTCGCTGATGACATGGAACGTCAGAGGCCTAAACAATACTTGAAAACGTAGGCAAGTCCTCAATTATATTGTACGACATAACATAGATATTGTTTTCATGCAGGAGATGCATTTTTCTGCTTCTGACCGCACTCCGGTTGCGGCAAGTTAGGGTTCCATAGCTTTTTTCCAATTACAGTCGCTATGCTCGGTGGGTTGCAATCTTCATACACAAGCGAGTCCCTTTTGCTCTCGATAACACATTATCGGACACTGAAGTCCACTCCCTGATCGTCTCTGGTTCCTTGATGGGACATAAGGTTACTTTGGTTGGGGTTTATGGCCCTAATGTGGACTCCCCCGCCTTTTTCCATGACTTGCAGGTACGACTCCTTTCCTTCGACCCCTGGCTACTGATCCTAGGGGGAGATTTCAATCTACTATTGGACCCAGCTAGGGACAACACTTCCACTTCTCCCGATACGGAGCCCCGTGCCCGGCAGGCCCTCAGGGAGATATGTGCTCATTTTTAGGTCTCGCCTGTCGATGCGCATGCGCATCGAGCAAGCGAGAGTATTGGGACTTATCCACTCTTTCCCCAACTTGCAAGGAATCGTGGCGATTCCTTGCAGTGCCCGTGACTTTTAAGCTCAATGCGCATGCGCATTGAGCTTAAAAGCGCGTGCACATGGCCCCAGCCGCCTGCCTTGCCTACTCTCCCGCCCCCTCACTTCTTGATTGCACGGCCGCTAGGCCGTGCCTCCCCTACTCCTCCTCCTACTCTCCTCCCCTCCCGTCTGTTCCCGCACTCCTCCCACACCCCCGCTCCGCCCCCTCACTCTCTCTGCCCGCCCGCTCTCCACTCTATCAGGCAGCCAGCCGCACTCCTCCCACACCCCGCTCCGCCCCCTCACTCTCTCTGCCCGCCCGCTCTCCACTCCATCAGGCAGCCAGCTTCAGGAGAGCAATCTGGAGAGCAATCTGCGGGGTGCCGCCATTTTAGCAGCACGGGCTTTCCCGATCACTGGACACTTACAAATTGGCCAGCAGCATTGAAGGCTTTGCTGCCTTACAAAACCGGCTCAGCGTGGCTGTCGCAACGCAAGTTTCCGTGTCTCCTGGAAGGCATCAAGTGCAATACTCTATTCCTCGTGGAACAGATCCAGCAGGACAGACGAGTAAAATCTTTCATCGCTCGCAGAACCTGCCCTGCTTTCATGGTCAATATAGTTCTGTGGGTTGGCAAGTCACTAAGAGACGTTATTTGTATGACGTATGCCACTCACAGGTATAAAAACGCTCTGGGCCCAGGTCGGCCTTGCATTCCGCCAGTGTAAGTTAAAGTGAGTTCCTGTGAGATGAATAAAACTAACTTTAGTTAGTTGTGCTCCAGGAAAAATTAAGTTCCCGCCGTGTCGCATTTCTCCTCCCCCCTCCCCTCTCTTCCCTCCATCTTGTTTGTTATTTTACCCGCTCCGCCCCCTCCCCTTCCCGCCATGTCGCATTTCTCCTCCCCCCTCCCCTCTCTTACCTCCGTCTTGTTTGTTATTTTACCCGCTCCGCCCCCTCCCCTTCCCGCCGTGTCGCATTTCTCCTCCCCCCTCCCCTCTCTTCCCTCCGTCTTGTTTGTTTATTTTACCCGCTCCGCCCCCTCCCCTGCCCGCCGTGTCGCATTTTTTTTTAAACCCCCACTTCCCCCCTTTTTGGTTTGGTGTGGGGAATTGTGGCTTGATCTTGTGGTAAAAAAAAAAAAAGCTGTCACAAGCAATCAACATAGAAACAGAATACATACCACCAACGCAGCAAAAGACGTGGGTGTGCAAACGTCATTCATCAGTATGAATTTTAGCTTCAATGGTTTTAAACAACAGCACAGAAAATTATAGCTTCGACGTGACTCAGTCATTTTAGTGCGTTCAACTGATGACTCCCACAGAGAGCAAAAGCTGGCTGTGATTGTTGATATATTTGAGAGATGCCCTTGTTACAGCTTATTTCTCATTTACTTGCTGGGTGTTTTAATTTCAACACTATTCCAAAATTACACACCAAGGTGACTCCTTATGGCTGGTTCTTCTGCGAAGCCATGAGTGACGCAGCAGAGAATATTCGCTCTGCTCTTTCACGCCCAATATGCGCACACTAATGGGCGCGGTGAGAAGCCCGAGGCGCTGTGCTTAAACCCTCTGACACCAGGACCAGGGGCCTGTGTCTGCAGGCGACCCCCCCCCGTGTCTGCAGGCGACCCCCCCCAGAGTTTGTACGCACTATTTCTCCGAGTGTAAGTGCATTATCTTAGTTAGCCCAGCTCAGAACCAATAAGAGGCGAATAGTGTTCACCACTTCTGAGCTGTCCTGCCAAAGAATGCTGTTCTAAATCAAAGAAATGTCGAGATAAGTGAATTCAGTTTACGCACTGCCGCCGAGAAAAAAGAAAACAGGCGTCCGTCTCTGAGCTGAGGCAGCGGAGCCAATCATGATCATTTTGCCCCACAACCATAATTTAAATTAGCCAAGGCCGATGCAATTCAACATGCGGTGTGTTATGACCCTTCAGGTCGAGTTCGCACTATATGAAAATTCTAAGAAAAAATCCACATTTTCTTACAGTGACTTATTCCTGATCTTTGGACTAAACTCCCACAAAACAAGGAACGCAAAAACGCCAGTCTCACCAACCATCCCTCCAGTAAGATACATAAACAGAGCACAAAGTTTGCGAACTTACTATTTTGGGGGGTGCTCCCGGGTGCTAATTTTGCTCAAAACTTGACAGAGGATAGGTGAATGCTCCCCAAACTTGAAGTTGCACCTTGTCGTGAATCACTCACCCTCAACCCCTCCCCCTCAACCCCTCACCCTCACTCACCCTCACTCACTCACCCTCAACCTCACCCTCAACCCCTCACCCTCAACCCCTCACCCTCACTCGCCCTCACCCTCACTCACCCTCAACCCCTCACCCTCACTCACCCTCAACCCCTCACCCTCAACCCCTCACCCTCACTCACCCTCAACCCCTCACCCTCACTCACCCTCAACCCCTCACCCTCAACCCCTCACCCTCACTCACCCTCACCCTCACTCACCCTCAACCCCTCACCCTCACCCTCACTCACCCTCACCCTCAACCCCTCAAACTCACCCTCACTCACCCTCAACCCCTCACCCACCCTCACCCTCACTCACCCTGACCATCACTCACCCTCAACCCCTCACTCACCCTCAACCCCTCACTCACCCTCACTCTCACTCATCCTCACTCACCCTCAACCCCTCACCCTCACTCACCCTCACTCACCCTCAACCCCTCACCCTCACTCACCCTCACCCACCCTCAACCCCTCACCCTCAACCCCTCACTCACCCTCACTCTCACTCATCCTCACTCACCCTCAACCCCTCACCCTCACTCACCCTCACTCACCCTCACCCTCACTCACCCTCAACCCTTCACCCTCCCTCACTCACCCTCAACCCCTCACTCACCCTCACTCTCACTCATCCTCACTCAACCACCCTCAACCTCACTCACCCTCAACCCCTCACCCTCACTCACCCTCAACCCCTCACCCTCACTCACTCACCCTCAACCCCTCACCCTCACTCACCCACCCTCAACCCCTCACCCTCACTCACCCTCAACCCCTCACCCTCACTCACTCACCCTCACTCACCCTCAACCCCTCCCCCTCGACCCCTCCCCTTCAACCCCTCACCCTAACCCTCACTCACCCTCCCTCACCCTCAACCCCTCACTCACCCTCAACCCCTCACCCTCAACCCCTCACTCACCCTCAACCCCTCACCCTCACCCTCACTCACCCTCAACCCCTCACTCACCCTCACCCTCACCCTCACTCACCCTCAACCCCTCACCCTCACTCACCCTCAACACCTCACTCACCCTCACCCTCACCCTCACTCACCCTCAACCCCTCACCCTCACTCACCCTCACTCACCCTCACTCACCCTCACTCACCCTCACTCACCCTCACTCACCCTCACTCACCCTCACTCACCCTCAACCCCTCACCCTCCCTCACCCTCCCTCATCCTCACTCACCCTCACCCTCACTCACCCTCACCCTCACACAGTGCAATAGTTCTCAGACCATTTCAGTTAGAGCTTTTAGAAATGTTTATGGCTTTTTTTATTTGTAATACTTTACCATTGGCTACAGGAAACAAAAATGCTAAACATTTACAAAAAAACCCCATAAACAATTCTAAAAGCACTAACTCTAATGGTGCGAGACCTATTGCATTTCCAATGCTTGTTCCTTGATAGACGTTGAGCTCCAATTGCATGCACACCTTCCGGACTTCTCACACTTCTCAGGGTTTCATAACACCTGAACCAGGATAGATTATTGGTTGGTTTCTCCCGGGGTGGCGGGTTGGCTAGATGGTATCCTTACCCTCCCCCGCACACTCTCGGACCACTCCCCAGTGGTGTTGTGGCTGAATGTCCCCAGACCGGGCGGTTACGAGAGACAGTGGCAGTTCCCCGGAATCGCATTTTTAGATCCGGTTTTTAATGAGGAGGTCAGGCAGGCGATTGAGGATTACTTTGACATCAACACAGGGGGCCCAATTCACAGAACTAATTTAAGACAAAATTCTAAACTTACTACCATTTTTGTATTCACAGAAGGCATTTACTCATTTTGGTATTCACAGAAGACCCTTACTCATTTCGGTATTCACAGAAGTTAGGAGTCCTAACTTTAGGACCCCGAAATGCCTTCTGTGAATACCGAAAGTCTTAAAATTAGGGTTTTGTATGTATGGTTTCACCCAGACGCAGGTGTACCATATCTGAAACTGGAGGCGGATCTGGTACTACCGTGCCAGCTTCTGACTATCCTCCCTACAGGATTCCATCGAGATCCGCGAGATGTGCAAACTGTCTCTACCACATGTTGGGCATGGAGCAGACTGCGTAGATTGCTGGGACTTAAATCGTTGTACTCGCCGGCGTTGCCTCTGCCTAACCCTTCTCTGCTCCCAATAACAGGGGAAGCCTTGGTCCAACGCACCCTGGAGAAATTTCACATTCGCACACTCGGAGATTTATTGAGGGTCACGCCTTTTCGATATCGGAAGAGGCCCGATTCAGTGATCGCTCCTTGATGGACACCTTTGTCATGACGTGTGTTCGCTCCATACTTCGGGCCACTTTCCCTTCCTTCCCTTCCGCACCTGAGCCGACCCCACCGCTGACGTTGCTGATACAGAGCCTGACAGGTGCGAATTTGATATCAAAACTATACAAGCAGTGTTATGTGCTTTGGCCAGTGTCTGACGCTAAGGTGCGGGCTGCCTGGGAGTGGGATTTAGGTGAACCCATTACCAACGATCAGTGGGAGCAGTGTTGTACAGCCACTAAGGAGATCTCATTGAACAGCAGACACAAACTACTCCATTTTAAGTTCCTTCGTAGAATGTACCACACTCCCGCACTCTCCCATAGAATAAACCACACCAGGCCCCATCACTGCCGGAAATGCTTGGCTCCCTTTGCCGATTTGCCCACCTTGCTTGGACATGTCCTAGGATACATCAGTACTGGACCCTGGTCCATTCGACACTGGGGGACATGCTATCCATGCTATGCAGCTTTCATCCACTCCTGAGATTGCACTGTTGGGTTATGTGTCCAACTTCCCTCGAAAGGTCAGAAAGCTGGCGGCCTTAGGCTTCCTATTGGCCAAGCGTGAGATTGCGTTGTTGTGGGGTAACAGAAGAGTCCTCACTCTGCAGGCATGGCTCGGGAGTCTGGCTTTTTGAAAAGTAAATTGTGAAGAGTTTTCCACTTTAATCCCTAGCCCGTTGTACACTGACATGCAGGGTGGCACCATAGTTACCCCCCAATGTTCCCCCCTCCACCCCCAGAGTCCCTGGGGGCCCACAACAGGCCCCCGCAAGAGATTCCTGCATGCCTTTGCGTGGCGGCCACGCCGCAATGGAAAGGCATGTGTACATCTCATCATAATATGGATGGCGGTGTCTAGCAGACACCGCCACTATATTAAACTTTTTACCACTCGGGCGAAAAACGGGGGACGGTCTTTCCGTCCGTCGTGGTCCCCCCCGCCATAGTAATGTGGCGGGTGGGAGATGGGTGGCGGGCTGGGGACGGATGTCGGGAAAATCGCCACCGCCATGCGGGCGTTGGCGATCCGCCCAACATCCTAATGACCCCCTAAGTTTCTTCCCACACCCCTGGATATGTCCTGCCTCAAAACAGCCCTCCAAGACTACCCAAGCTCATGTTACAGGCTGGACCTTCCAAAACTAGGCTGATTTGAAGAATCCAGTTCTTATTCCAAGACTATTTAAGGGCTATGGCCTCCACTCTAGACACAGAAGAACAGTTTACCTTCCACAGGTATTGTTTCTCCTACCCACAGTGTAGCTCTTCCTCCAGGACTGAGGTTAGTCCTTGTTTGAGAGAGTGCCCCTCTAGGAAAGGGACACAGCACTGAAGACAGTGAGGTCGCTGGAGGGTGGCGGGTGCGGCCCACCACGGGTGGCAGTCTTTTTGAGGGCCTTGGAGGTGACCAAGTCATGTCGGATCCCCACGAACAAGTGGTCCGCCACCGCGCTCCCATCCCCCGAGCAAGTCTTCCGTCAGTCGCCACTCCCAGCCCCGTGCTCTTACTTGCACCCTGCGGAAAACTTAGGGGCCGCCCCGGCTGACAATAGGACTAGCTACGCCTCTGACTGAAGAACATGAAGGACATCCCACCCCATAGGTGATCCACGTGGCAGTTTTCACATTGATAGAAAAACTCTGAGTTGGGTACGTATAGTTAAATAAACATGCAATAATTTAATTTAGAACATTGGAATGTTGAGACCTCCATTGAAGACAATGGAGTGGCTCCGGGCTTAGAATGGCTGGTATAAGCCTCGCCTCCAACATTCAATTGTTTGTCTTTATGTTTCTCCCATTTTAATTTAGAACATTCCACCGGGTGGAATGTTCTAATAGCCTTATAGCTCTTCTGCACTGGGCTCAGTTCTTAATTTGAACCAGTGATTCCGGTGCTCAGCACTGGCATTTAATTGCCAACTCTGGCACTTATGAGAGACTGCCACATGGTGGCTCCGTCTGTCTAATGCAGAAATGATCACAACAGTTGTTTATTGATTCAATATGTATTAAAAATGAATGATACCTGCAGCGTAAGCCATTCTCCTAGCTTTGTGGGCCTGGAATAGTCTGAGTTGTCACACTTGTAGGAGTGTGATGGCAGTAGTTGTGTTAGTCACAAGTATCAAATGGGAGAGAGAGGAAAGGTACTAGAGCCAGTTCACTTCCCCGCGTATAAATGTTTAATCAAGGTGAACTTGCTATAATATCGGTGCTCCTAGTGTATGCTTGTACAGGGGAAACACATTTGTGTTTTTAGAAGACTCTCACTCACCAACCTAGTTGGTGACGTGCTTTATCATTGGGTCCCATCCAAGGTACCGAGTGTACCTCGGGTGTGCTTCGATGCCTGGATACAGCGGAGCGGATTTGTGCAGTGAATGTGCAGTGCAAGTGAATAGATGTGAGTTACAAAACTGTCCAGAGGGTCCCTGGTAACAAAAAGAGGTTATTTTAATGCCTGGGCACTAGGCAGTGATTAGAAACGAGAGGCGGATATCAACAGAGGTTTTTAGTAGCTCTGATATCCTTACTGGTCAACATGTTTCAGCCATGCTCTCTTTATTTGGCTGGCTTTCATCAGGACCTTATGTGAATGGGTGTTACCGTGGTGGTCTTAAAAAGTGTTATATTATAGACCATCTTTGTGTCGCACATGCCGAGGTGCGTTATGTGGTAGAGGATGGTTTCCTCTAACTGCGCATTCCTGTATGGGGAGGAAAACAAACGACAAACATACAAACAGAAAACATTTAGAAATGCTTATTTGCAGCACAATGTATTAGGTGACTTAGGAGCGTGGTGTCTGTGCTCTATGCGGATAATAACATAGTGAGGACGGGGCGTGGCATTTAGTGAATATGTTGAACGCCTTATTTGTATGTGGTACCATGTGGTAATCAATGCATAATATTCATGGTGCGTAGAAAGAAAAAATGCGTAATAGCGGTGTTGCTTACTCAGAATTATCTGGAAAATGCCCCATGAGTTCCGTTGTGGGGGCCCGACCTATTGTCACACACTGTGCGATAAGGAAAAAGAAGTACAGAAATCACTTTAAGAATTATGTGCCTTGTGGAGTGAGAACTCCGCTGTCAGCGATTCGGGAGACCCCCTGTTGCCAAAGAACCCGCTTACTTCTTCAAGGTCAGAGGCCCGCCTTTGTACCTACTTCGGCCACATCGGAACTCCGACGATGTGTGCCTGGTGCTGGGCGGGGTTTTAAGTACTCTTAGGATGGTTCCAGGTGCCGGCATTCTTGCTTGTAGAGTAGCGTCTAAGGAGTAAAGAGAGAAGAAAAACGCAGGCACGTGTTGTGTTGTCTGCGCGTAAAGTTATATTGAGACAAAGGACTCTCAAAGTCTCAAAAGCATGGATCTTACAAATTATATACACAAAGTGTAAATAAATGTGATGTCTGAATTTGTAAAAGTTATATCGCAAACTGGACGAAAAAAGAAAGACTACTGCTGTCCGTAAGTGATAAGCAAGGAGCGCGTGTTTGTGTCTCCTGCAATACCGCACATTGGCAACATCCTGGGGAAATAAAGTAGGATTTAAAAAGGTTGCAATATGTCCAAAGCATATGGGCAGCATGGTAATGGTTATACTGGTCTTGTATGGACATTTTTGTACAGGTGCCGAATTGTAGGCGGGACGTACTGGGAGCGGCTATGTAAAATCATTTACAGGACGCACGTGGAGGAGTGTTAGTGCTTCACATCACACATAATTTGTAAGATCCATCCTTTTGAGACTTTTGAGAGTCCTTAGTCTCAATATAACTTTACGTGCAGACAACACAACACGTGCCTGCGTTTTTCTTCTCTCTTTATTCCTTAGACGCTACTCTCCGAGCAAGATTGCCGGCACCTGGAACCATCCTAAGAGTACTTAAACCCCCGCCCAGCACCAGACACACATCATCGGAGTTCCGATGTGGCCGAAGTAGGTACGAAGGCGGGCCTCTGACCTTGAAAGGTAAGCGGGTTCTTTGGCAACAGGGGAAGGGGGTCTCCCGAATCGCTGACAGCTGAATTCTCACTCCACAAGGCACATAAGTCTTAAAGTGATTTCTGTACTTCTTTTTCCTTATCACACAGTGTGTGACAATAGGTCGGGCCCCCACAACGAAACTCATGGTGCATTTTCCAGATAATTTCTGAGTAAGCAACATCGCCATTACATAATTTTTTACTTCTATGCACCATGTATACTATGCATTGATTACGACATGGTACCGCATTCAAATAAGGTGTTTAACATATTCACTAAACAAGATGCTCCAACCTCACTACGGTATTATCCGTATAGAGCACGGACACCACGCTCCTAAGTCACCAAATACATTGTGCTGCAAATAAGCCTTTCTGAATGTTTTCTGTTTGTCGTTTGTTTTCGTTCCCAAACAGGAATGCGCCGTAAGAGGAAACCATCCTCTACCACATAAAACACCTTAGCGTGAGTGACACATAGATGGTCTCTAACATACCACTTTTTTAGACCACCACGTCAACACCCATTCACATAAGGTCCTAGTGAAAGCCAGACAAATAAATAGAGCATGGCTGAAACATGTTGACCAGTAAGGATATCGGAGCTCCTGAAAACCTCAGTTGATATCCGCCTCTCGTTTTTAATCACTGCCTAGGGCACAAACATTAAAATAACCTCTTTTTGTTACCAGGGACCCTCTGGACAGTTTTTGAGCTCACCTCCATTCACTTGCACTGCACACTCATTGCACAAAAAAATCTGCTCCGCTGTATCCAGGCGTCGAAGCACATCCGAGGTACACTCGGTATCTTGGGTGGGACCGAATGATGAAGTATGTCATTAACTAGGTTGGTGAGTGAGGATCTTCTAAAAACACAAATGTGTTTCCCCTGTAGAAGCATTCACTAGGAGCACCGATATTATAGCTAGTTCTCCTTGATTAAACAGTAGTTGTGTTAGTACCATCACTGGCAGATCTGGTAGGGGTAATGGGTAGTGCGAGTTGCAGTTTCCTCTTGATTAAGGCCCAGCACTTATTTTTTTTCCAAATTAAGTACTGCTCGGGCTATATCAGTTGTTACAGGCCCTCTCTCTAGTTATAGGCTCTCTCCTGCGGCTCGGGCCTTTAACAACTGATACAGCCCTCAGCAGCAGGATATAAGGCTATTTTGGAATATTGGAATGCTGAGAGCTCTGTTGAAGACTATGGAGTGGTTCTGGGCTAAAGATGGTTGGTGTGAGCCTTCTGCTTCAACATGCAAATGTTTGTATTTCTATTTCCCTCTTTTTTCCACCCGCATTGGGTGGAATGTTCTAATGGCTGCCTCAGGCTTTACTGGTTGTAAAAGGCCATCTCCCTCATTATAGGGTCTTGCCTGCCCCTCAGGCCTATAACTTGTGTTGTGGGCCTTTAGCAACTGTAATAGCTCTTGGAATCAAGCTATACAAATATATGAGAGCAGTAAATTTCTATTTGAATTAACCATATTGGGAGAACAATTAACAGGCTATTCATATGATCTACTCAGATCATGCTGGCAAATAGGACACATGGGTAGTCTTGCTGTCGCCATGTAAGATATCTCATGTTAAGATAGCTCATGAATGTATCGCTAGTTGAAATGAAATATAAAATGGTGATGGGTTGAAAGGAATTAATTAAATCAAACGTATATACATACTATTTTAATAAATATGTTTATTTACATTTGAAAACAAAAGACATACATAAACTTGAACAAGCATTGGAAATGCAATAGGTCTCGCAGCATTAGAGTTAGTGCTTTTAGAATTGTTTATGGGTTTTTTTTGTAAATCTTTAGCATTTTTGTTTCCTGTAGCCAATGCTAAAGAATTACAAATAAAAAAAGCCATAAACAATTCTAAAAGCTCTAACTCAAATGCTCCGAGACCTATTGCACTGTGTGAGGGTGAGGGGTTGAGGGTGAGTGAGGCTGAGGGTGGGTGAGGGTGGGTGAGGGTGGGTGAGGGTGAGTGAGGGTGAGTGAGGGTGAGTGAGGGGTTGAGGGTGAGTGAGAGTGAGGGCGAGTGAGGGTGAGTGAGGGTGAGTGAGGGTGAGGGTGAGTGAGGGTGAGTGTGAGTTAGGGTGAGGGGTTGAGGGTGGGTGAGGGTGAGGGGTTGAGGGTGAGTGAGGATGAGTGAGGGTGAGTGAGGGGTTGAGGGTGAGTGAGGGTGAGTGAGGGTGAGTGAGGGTGAGTGAGGGTGAGGGGGTGAGTGCCTAGTACCAATATTCCGCCACAGTTTGCCCGAGGCATCGGCAGACGCTGTAGGTAATAATAATAAAATAGCCTGCTTTCGGGTGTTCAGAAAGGGGGGGGGGGGATTTTGCAATCAGGTATAGCAAAGAGATGGCGGGGATGTAAAGGGCTTGACTGGAACTATGCCAATAGTATGCTACACGTTAAACGCGCTGCTGTCAGACGCTGAAGGTAACGAAAATAGGGTGCATTCAGGTGTTTAGGGGGGGTTGTGTAAATAGAGCATAGCAAAGCGGTGGCAGGGAAGGCAAAGATGGATATGTAGAAGAATCCTAGGACTACTGCAAGACAATCACTGGCAAAGCTAAACTGTCTCGGCTGCCAAATGCTCGAGTACAACTCGGAAATCAGTTTTTTTTTTTTAAACACATGCAGTGCCTGAGCGTTACAATCACTGGCAAAGCTAAACCGTCTCGGCTGCCAAATGCTCGAGTACAACTCGGAAATCAGTTTTTTTTTTTAAACACATGCAGTGCCTGAGCGTGTCACCACTGAGGGTGCATGGGGAGGGGGGAGGAGGGAGGAGAAATGCGTCTCGGCCGGAGCAGGGGGCGTAGCAGGGAGAGCGGGCTGTGAAATGCACTTCACACGGCCGGCCGGTCGTGAAACTGAAAGCATGGCCGGCCGGCCGTGAAAGCCTTTGATGCCGCAGGGGGTGGAGCGGCACCAGCTGGGAGAGTAGGGGTGGGGGGGGGGGGTTATTTTACCCAACATAAATCACTATCTGAGTGAATAATGCGTTTAAAAAATGTATAAACATACAACGTAAAATGGTTTAAGCATGGATACCTTTTCTCGAAGTTTACCAAAGCAATGCAAGTTAAAAAGCACAGTCTGAACCGGTGACTCCTCACATACTTTGTAAATAACCCTAGTGTGCTTTTTTAACGTGTCTAACATGCCTGCCACTTCTAGGTACATCTAGCAGTAGCCTTACGTCGCTTTCCGGCGGACATGACCTCTGAAGGAGTGTTCTTCGCTGGAGCCAAACACTTTACTTCCCGTAACCCACAGATCCCTGGGGAAATAATTGTCAGCGACGGAGAATGACGCTGGGCATTCTGCCATATGTCTGCTCTGCTGGTATCTCCCTTGGATCAAGGGTAAAGTGGAGAAAGCAAAGTACTTGGCTCGAAACACCAAGGGCGTCTCTCGCATACAAGGGTGTAGGCATGTCTCAGGACGAACTGACGAAGCATTTAGCATTAGTAATTTTACCAAGCCAATCACTCTCGAATGCACCACAAGTTCAGGCCAGAACCCCTTCACTGCTATGATGTGTAAACAAACCGTGGCGTTTAATGAACACTAAGCCCTTTCCAACTCACCGGCTCCTGGCGCTTTGTCTGGATGTCCACTACATACAGGCAGGTCAAAGTGCCGGCACTTATTTAATTTGGAAGGGAGAGTACTTGCACGTTTCATCACGGATGTAATACGTATAATGTTTAACTACTGTACAGAATTTAACGGCAAACCCGTCACAAAGGTACAAAACAAAAACCTGCAAAGGTACAAAGCAGGTACCTACAAGAGCGAGAAAGCAGTGAACGTCTGGTAGTCGAGTTAAGACTACCAGCCTGTGTATGCGTCGACGTTTAAGTGCACCGGACGCCAACTTGTGACCACAGTTTCGGGCACCGGCACTCCCCCGTACACAAATTAAGCACTGCCAGTACTCAATAGCAGCCAGGGACAGTAAGAACCTGCAGTTTTATTGTTCAATTTCAATCACTGCGTATGGGTTAAGTAACGGGGTAGTTTTTTATCGCTGGGTGGTCCTTATACCGGGAAAGTACTCAATCTGCAGTGGGTAATACAGATCAGTAAGTATCAGTCCGTGGGCGACGCGTTGTGTACAGCCCGGCAGTAATATATGCAATGGGCTACACAGCCCAACAATCTCTATTGTTGACTAAATCAACTGGGCTGTAAAGTGTGTACGAAAGAGCAGGGAATATGTACATCAATCAGATACCAACAATCACAAATCTCTGATGCCGAGAAAAGTCTGTGGGTAATAATTGCATAAAGAAGGACATCGAGTATTCCCTTTCTGTAAAATACTCCAAGCACTGTCAGATCTAACTGCTGCTACATTGAGGAGAAGAACCGGTCTGCATCACATCGCCACTATCAAAACTCAAGAATATCTATCTTACGATGTCGTATTTCAGCGGGGGTAACAGTCTGCAGGCATCAAAGAATAACGAGGGGGGTGGGGACGAAGTTTCCCTGTTTTCGTCTTTCGCGTGTTGCAGCAAAGACAGGAAAGGCATCCAAACAGGAAAGGCATTTAACACCAGCGTGTCATGATCTGAAGTCTATGCGTAGAGCGATATCTCGCCTAAAATACTGGGGCAAGACAGGAGGTAATTAAGCTGCTCAGCGCGCTGAAATATGCAGTTTTACCAAGTCCTTCTGTGAATAAGCAGCCCTTTTCCTACATAGCGGCACCCTGGTTTCTCCGCAATATGCAGTAAGAAGGGTCGTTGTGGACGCAGATGTTTCTATAGCAATGCATTTATCAACCGCGGGGTAGAGACATGACCTGTCCGGAGCGGGGGAGAGGGTGTTAAGCAGCAGGGCTGCCTGATAGAGTGGAGAGCGGGCGGGCAGAGAGAGTGAGGGGGCGGAGCGGGGGTGTGGGAGGAGTGCGGGAACAGACTGGAGGGGAGGAGAGTAGGAGGAGGAGTAGGGGAGGCACGGCCTAGCGGCCGTGCAATCAAGAAGTGAGGGGGCGGGAGAGTAGGCAAGGCAGGCGGCTGGGGCTTGTGCACGCGCTTTTAAGCTCAATGCGCATGCGCATTGAGCTTAAAAGTCACGGGCACTGCAAGGAATCGCCACGATTCCTTGCAGTGTAGATAAAGAGCGGATAAGTCCCAATACTCTCGCCTTGCTCGATGCGCATGCGCATCGACAGGCGAGACCTAAAAAATAGCAAGTACGGACAATTGGACAATACATTAATTGACTTGTTCTAGTATAAACTCTGTGCAAATATGTTGTCACATTACATATTGGACACTTATTTTGTAAGAAGCACATTGATTAAGTATCCGGGAGGTTTTGTAATGCATTCCTCCCTCCATCAGTTTCGAACATTCAAACAACTCTTGTTCATTGGTTTGCTTTGGCATCAAGCAGAACATACATTGACACTATCATATGTTGCAACATGCCATCTATTATAAACCCCTAGAAAGAAGCCGATTTTATCGAAATAGCATGAAGAACCTCCTTAATTCTAGTTCCATAAGCACTGTGAAATCGGATGGTGTGCTACAAAAATGTATTTAATAAACTTTAAAAAGCGGATTAAAAAAGTATGTTTGAAATACAAAAAATATTTTTAAGTATATTGTATTTTTATACATTTATTTATATATTCTATTCTGATTTTTATTTTTTGTATTTGTATTTTTTTTGTTTTGTTACCTCCATAGTACAATCTTTTTTCCGCATTAGTGTTCAATGGACATCAAAGGCAATGAAAGCGGGATTCCAGTTCTTTGTTTCAGATAGGAAATTGAAAATGTATGTTTCTTATACTAATAGATTTATTATTATTCTAGTGACGTTTGTTAGCAATTAATGTATCAGGCTCAATAGGTCATAAATCCAGTCATGAATGATTGGTTTAAAAATGTATGCCCAGTATGAGAATGTGTAATTAGTATGACTACAGCATATTAATGTTATTCTAAGAGTTTAATAATGTGTAAGGAGTGAACGTGTTGTATTTATAGGTATTTTGATTATTTTAGGGTGTGGGAGAGGATGTATTATATTTTTGCCGGGTCGGAGGATTGTCATTCACAAATATTTTTGGGAAAGTTGCTTTCATAGTATTTTTTTTTTAGAACCAAATTGGTTTGGAAGATTATACTTTCCAACTAATTATTGCCATATTCTGTACATCTCTTGATTTATCAGACTTTGTAAACTAGGTTTTCAAAAGAAAGGATTTGATGGGATTGATATGGCATATTTCCAAATCTAATGCTGCAGAATTAAATTTTTTTGAAAAAATATTTAATTTGGAAATTAGGTTGTGTGTGTTATTTAAATGTTTTTTTTAATATTCTTAATGTTATACAGTGATGTCTCTCTAGTATACCTTGGGTAGAGCTATGGGCCTGATTACGAGTTCAGCAGTCTTATGGTGGTGGTCCGACCACCCCCACTCTGCCCGCAATATTCAGACTGTGGCGGACGGACCGCTGGCACCACCGGGATCAAGGATCCTGCTGGGCCAGGAGTCTGCAACCAGCTGTAATATGCTGGTGGTGATGCGCCGGCTTCGCCGAGTATATTATGAGTTACACTGTCAACACCCATTTCATGGCATTTTCCCTGCTGCCATGAAAAGGGTGGCGGAAAGGCAACAAAGGAGGCCCTAACAGGTTCCCCAGCCAGATTGGGTCTGGGGGAGCATGTGGGAGGGGCATATGTAGTGCCCTCCTGTGTTTGAACCCCCACTTCCTGCACGGTGTAGAATGTACGCCACAGCGTGCAGGAAGGTGCAGTCAGCGGTCTGACTGTGGCTGCCTGCATTATAGGCTTTTCTATGAGCTTGGCAGACTGCCACTGTCAGGCAACCGTAACACCGCCCGCCAGTCCAGGGTTTAACTCCGGATCTGGCCGGCGGTCGCACCATGGGTTTGGCAGTCCACTGCGGACGGTGGAGGACCACCCCACTCTAGGATCGCCCTATGCCGCTCTTTCACTGCATTGTTTGGTTTCACCACTTGGTTAACTGTACTTTGAAAGACAGTCCGCCATTGTTTGTATAAGCTAAGATGGAGTCTGTGCCCTGACTCAGGCATGGTTCTAATCCATGTGTCTTCAGAGTAGTCAATAAGGAGGTTTATTTTTAATATTTTTGTAATATTTGGTGTCAAGTATTAAACCACAGAGGCTTCCATCTTCATTAGGATGTGCAAGGGGGAGGGCTAAATGTTTTTTTCGTTCAGATGCAATTTGGCTGTTTGCTGCATTTCAGTTGACTTGGAGTGGATGTTTGCAGGTGGTTCCAAATTGCCTGGCTAAAAGGATAGCAGCACTTATATCAGAGTTTCAGGGTATAGTTTTTGGATTGCATGGAACTTTGCTTGTTCAAATCTATTGTGGAGTTTGTAGGATACACTTGTTAGCTTTTTGCTGTATTATACATTTCAAAGGTTGGTAGGTGTTACTTTGAGAGGAAGGTAAATACTAAAATTCAATTATTATTGTGGTATTGTTCATGAATTTGATAGATATGGCTAAAGGGTTGTGGCATGATTTAAATACCCCAATCATTAGCTAATGGTTTATTGTGTCAATGTCAGTTGGCTGTCAGTAGTACAAAACATAAATATTTTTGATCATCATTTTCATTATCATAAAGTATGATTTATTCTTCAGTGTCTGTTTCATTAAGACGGTATGGAACGTCTGTATTAAATAATCTATTAGGTGTAGGAGTAGCTGTCTTTCAACTCTTCTTTTCGTGCTCATTGTTCTCTTTAGGTTTGGGAATATATTGCATTTGTTCAACCCTTGAAGTGAACTATTGTGAGTATACTCTATAATAATTCTGCGAGTCGGAGCCGTGGAGATTGTAGATGCCTCCTTTAAGTCTTGTACTATATTTAGGAATTTGTTTTCTGCCATTGATGTTGGATGGTTGCGCTCTGTGATATTTTTAACTGTTGCTAATTATTGTTGTGGTATGAATTTAGCACCCATTGGTGTAGAATGTTTTGCACTCCCAGTGGATGCACTCACTTGTATTACTTCCTTTTGTGTGGTATATTACATCTCAGATTCATTAGTAAGGGTTTGCCTTTATAGAGTGCTGTTCAGAGTGCCTGTTTGGTCAAAACAGATCTGCGAATGATAGACATTGTAGCAAAATAGTTTTTGACTTATCAGCTGCGGCGCGTGCAGGAAAGAGCAGTGGAGCCGTGGGGCCGGGTAGGATTTTGACAGATGATGACGAGGGAAAATTAATTAATCATTTGATTTTCCCTCGTGGTCGTCTGTCCAATCCCCCTCAACTCCACCCCACCGCTCTTACCTGCACGGGCCGCGGCTGAGTCTTATATTAAAAGGATAAGAGAAAGTACATTACTTTTATGCTTTGTTTCCAAAAACATGTGTGCTTATATTTTATTTGCTTTTTAAGACGTGACATTTTTTAGACTTGCATAGAAGGTAAGGGCTATTTTCTTTCATTTCAATTCATTATTTGTCTTCAGCTATCTGTACTGGGATTATGATAAGTAAATAGAGGTTTTAGTTATAAATGTATACTTTACAGTAGTTTGTGGGTTATGGAAGTTGAAGGTGTTGTTGAAGGTGATTCTGTTGGGCAGAATAACGCTCTCTTCTCTCTTCAGAGTAGTATACGCTCGGATCTTCAATTCGGTTTCCGCTCCGGCCTAGGCACAGCCGAGAAGTCCTTAAATCTATATCTGTTAATCGCCAAATACTCTGTGGCCAAGTGTGGCAAGTCGTAGTTGGCTTTTATGAATTTGAGTTCTGCATTCAACTCCGTCAATAGTTCTAAATTGTGGGGTATCATGACCGATATGGAGGATGATCTTTATAGTGTTAATTTTCTTAGAGATCTGCACAATAATGTTACTGCCAGCGTAAGGTATGGCCCAGGGGGTGGAACTACACCAGCTTTCAGCCTGGCAACAGGAGTACACCAGGGCTCTTGTCTTGGCTCCTTTCCTCTTTTCAATTTATATAAACAGCCTGGAGGATAAACTGGTAAGCCTCAGGGCAGATTGTCCTCGTGTAGGTGATCGTAGTATTCCCACATCCTCTGAGGCGGAAGCCGGAGGTGATACTTGCTCGTTTTTTTAAACTTTGTAAAATTGTGTTGTAACTTATTTTAATACTTTTGGACCTCACCCTCAGCTCTTCTCTGGGATTATCGCCAAGCAGGCACCCCACAATCAGCGGAGCTAGCGCTGTTTCGTGGGACAGTTGTTTTGACGGCCGCCATCGCTGCACACGCGAGGCCACGCCCACCTGACAGGCCACGCCCACCCCCCCGCCTATAAGAAGCGCTGAATGATAGCGCGCACATTAGATACCACATCCTCTGAGGCGGAAGCCGGAGGTAATACTTGCTCGTTTTTTAAACTTTGTAAAATTGTGTTGTAACTTATTTTAATACTTTTGGACCTCACCCTGAGCTCTTCTCTGGGATTATCGCCAAGCAGGCACCCCACAATCAGCGGAGCTAGCGCTGTTTTGTGGGACAGTTGTTTTCACGGCCGCCATCGCTGCACACGCGAGGCCACACCCACCTGACAGGCCACGCCCACCCCCCCTCTCCCCAAATGTGCCTCCCACGCAAGCGCAGCGGACGAGCGCAGCGGAAGCGCCGTTTGCACGCCGAAGGTGCGCCTAAGGCAAGCCCGTCTGCGCCCGTCCGCGACCATACGCGGCCCAGGGCCCGTCCCCCTGGCCAGATCACCATAGACCGGTGTGGGATGGTAACCTATACGAGGCAGGCGTTACTACATCTGCGCAAGGTGCTGTCACCGGAATGCGCACACACGCTGCACGTGGAGCAATGGCCTCTGAAGTGTGAGGGTTGCGGCTACACTACCCTCAGAGACCAAGAGACGAGTAAGGAAGGTAATGAACTTTCTGCCTTACTACTGAACTGTCGATCGTTGAAACGTCATAGCTTGAACATTCATGACATGCTGATAGATGACAACCCTGACTTGGTCTTCTTGACAGAAACATGGTTGGATGAGCAATCCCTCCCTGATATTATAGAGGCCCTTCCCTCCGGCTATAACATTCTCCAAATTAATAGAGGGATTCAGAGGGGGGGGATAGCTATTGTCCATAAAATCGAGCTGCCATGTTCTCTTGAACCGACTGCCATTAATAACTGTGAAGCTGGGCTATTTTCCATCTCGGTTGGCCCTAACTGCACCATTAAGGGTTACCTTATCTATCGCCCTCCTGGTGTGGCTACCGCGTTCATTGAGAGCCTCCTGGAGGCTCTAACGCAATCTGCTTTACGCCATAATAAGTTCATGATTGTAGGAGATCTCAATGTGCATTTGGATGATGTCAACTGCAGAGAGGCTGTATCCCTGATCAATTCGCTTAGAGGTCTGATGTTTGTTTTGGCCGATAACAGAGCCACCCATCAAGCGGGGCATTTGCTGGATCCAATCTTTGTAAATTGGGAAGATATAAGCGTATCTGTCCCGATTAAGATCCTATGGTCGGATCATTATTTGATCCCTTTTAAACTTAGAAGACTGCCCAACAGGGGGCCTATACAGAAACCCCCCGCTATTAGGCGCAGGGACTGGAGGAAATTCAGTCACGCTGTTTTCAGTCAAGCCCTAGGACAGGAACCCCCAAAGCTCAGCGACAACTTGGTTGAGGCTTGCAGGATGTATGATGAATGGGTTGAGGGTGCACTGGATAAAGTTGCCCCATGGGCTCAAAAAGCCATGGCACGGAGCACGAAATCCGCTCCGTGGTTTACCACTGAGCTGCGCGCCGCCAAAACCAAATGTAATACTCTGGAGCGTAGATGGAGAGTGGAATATGCCCCCTCACTACGTGAAGTCCATAAGAGTGAATTAAGGTCTTATCACAGTCAGATTAGGAAATCTAAAAGAGATTACTATAATAAGAGGATTGACTGTTCAGATAACACATCTAAAGAGCTCTTTATGATTCTGAAGGAACTCTCCGCCCCTCTAGCGAGTTATGGGAAAGTCCCCCCCTTGACAGAGTCATGCAATGAGATTGCAGACTTCTTTATAGGGAAGGTAGAAAAGATCTACGCATCTTTTCAGATTAACTCAGAACCCACAAATTCGCCAGCTCCTAACTGTGAAAAACAGGTTATGAAAAAACTTAGGGAGTTTGTGGTCCCCCGAGCAGAGGAGCTAATTAACATCTTATCGGACATTCACTCTGGCTCTCCCTTAGATGCGGTCCCAGCGAGGATTCTTCGCAGTCATCTTCCCCAGGTAGCGGAGCACATAGGTAACATGGCCTCTCTTTCCTTCCATGAATGTCTAGTTCTGGACATCTGGAAACTGGCCCAAGTTGTCCCGATAAAAAAGAAAGCCCATATTAGCATAACACAACTGGACAACCTTAGACCAATATCCCTCCTTCCCTACTGCGCGAAGGTAGTAGAGAAATTGGTTAACCGACAGCTGGTGAGCTTTGTGGAGGAAAATAAGATCCTCCACTCGTCTCAGTCGGGATTCAGAGCCAAATATTCGACTGAGACCGCCCTCCTTCTATCTACGGAACTGTTGCGGTGTAGGGCGGATGAGGGTCACACGGCCGCACTGGTCCTATTGGACTTAAGTGCGGCGTTTGACACTGTATCGCACTCTGTATTACTGGACCGTCTGAGTGAGAAGGGGATAACCGGTCCTGCTCATGAGTGGTTGGTTTCCTTCCTTAAGAACAGGAGATTTCAAGTGCATTGTCCACCATGCAAATCCAGTATAAGATGTCTTAGACAAGGGGTTCCACAGGGCTCGATTCTGAGCCCCACGTTATTCAATCTGTACATTGAACCCCTTGCCAAACTGGTGGAGTCATATGGTGTTGCCATAGTCTCTTATGCAGACGATACACAACTGGTGATCAACCTGTCCCGTGATCCAGTTGTGGATGCTGAGAAATTCTCGGCCTGCTTGGTGGCACTTGATGGGTGGATGAAGCAGAACTATCTCCGCCTCAATGGTAATAAGACGGAAGTTCTTATCGTTGGTCCCTGTCCTTCCATCTGGACATCTGCCTGGTGGCCCATAGAACTGGGCTCTGTCCCTGCCCCGGTGGACACAGTCAAAAACCTTGGCATACTTCTTGACTCTAATCTAGCCTACACTAATCATGTTAGTAATGTTGCCGGTAAATGCTTTGGCATTTTGAAGGTCCTGAGGAAAATCCTTGACCTACTGCCTCCCAGCACCAGAAAAACAATGGTACATGCCTTGGTCACCTCCCATTTAGACTATGGGAACTCCCTCCTATGTGGACTCAGTAAAAAAGGCATAATGCAGTTGCAACGCGTCCAGAACGCAGCTGCCAGGCTTGTCCTGAACCTCCCTAGGAGGGCCTCTGGGAAACATGCTTTGCGTTCCCTGCATTGTCTTCCAATAAAGGAACGAATTAAATTTAAAACTATGTGCATTACCCATCGCATAGCTCACAAAAAAGCACCTTCATATCTTCAGGATTTGCTTCCAATCTATCGTCCTTCACGCCTTCTCAGGTCGATGGGCAGCATGCTATTAGTGGTTCCACGGATCCACAGAGCAAGGATGGGAGGACGGTCCTTTAGATACCTGGCCAGTAAAGACTGGAATGACCTGCCCATCGAATTGAGGATGGAACCGTCTGAGGCAAGGTTCAGACAGAGGTTGAAAACCCATCTCTTGCCCAAGACATAATCAGTTTAGTTTCCCCTGGCCCAAGTGCTCATCCTCCGTGAGCTAAGTTGAAGAGATGATTAGTGGGATTTTCAGCGCGGGGACGCACTGTTCCTTGTGCAACCATGCGCTTAACAAATATCATTATTAATAATAATAATAATAATAATTTGTGCAGATAACACTGTCCTAATTTCCAGAACTGTACATGGCTTGCAAAACCTGCTGGACTATTTCTGTAAGTTTATGGCCAGTCCAGACCTTATGGCCAACATAATATTCACATAATGATTTTTGGGGGAAGGAAGAAGGACAATGTATCTTTTGTAGTGAAAAGCAAGAAAGTTGGCTCTGTACCTACGTTTTCCTATCTAGGCATCCCCTCTGATACACATTTCTCTTGGAGACTCTTGAAGACCAGCAGAGCTGTTGCCTTCTCCAAATCAGTGGAGGCCGTTCCCAATATTGCCTGCAAACTTGGTCAGAAGACCATAAAGGAACTCTTGACTATCTAAAAAGCCAAATGCTGGGCAATTGCCTCGTATGGGACAGGGGTGTGAGGCATTGAAGATCAGGGGGGCCTCGAAAAAATTGAGAATGGCTTCATCAAGAAGAGATTGTTAGCTGTCCCCCAAATCACTAGCTCCTTTGTCTGCCGCACTGAAGCAGGGATTGGCTACATAAGCGATCTCATCAAAATTCAACCCCTTCTTTTGTGGCTCAGAATTTTGACCAACAGCCAGACTTTCTTTTAACAGGGCTGCGCTTGCAGACTGCATAAAGCTTGACCACTGTCTGAGAATTCCTTGGATGAAGCATATTCAGAATATTTGTCGCAGTATGGGACGGGAGGACTTGGTTACCTTTCCCAGCAATGCATTAGCCAGCTCTGCTTGGAGGATAGAATACGAAGTGCTGTAAATAAACCAATGGTCCAGACCTATAAGGGGATTTGTTTGAGTGTTAGCCCTGTGCCAAACCTAGTATGGGTGGGAAATATGCACCACAAATTCTTATTTATTAGACTTAGGTTATGCACTATGCATTTTCTTGCGGCATTTCCGTCACAAGGCCCGTATTTTTCACAACTTCCCTTTTGTCCATGCGATGATCAATCACACCAAACTACCCTACATTTTATGTTATTCTGTAAATTTTACTCATTGTTAAGGAAATTGTTGAGGAAATGCTACTTGCTGTCCATCCTCAGGGTGGCAAATATTCGCTACTGCAGAGTTGCATTCGTTTACCTGCTAATTTTGCCCTCTATTAAGATCCGCTTTTCTGCTGCTATATATATTGAACATGCCATTAAGCTACTGTTTTTATGTGATGTTTTATCAATTTTAGATGGATATTCAATGGAGTTTTGAACATTGATTGCTATGCATTTTATCTATGTATTGATTTTTTTAATATATATTTGATATTTAATTCAGACATTTTTTCGGACTTTTTTCGGAGTGTTTGTTCCTTTGGCTTTTGTCTGAGCACTGTGGTAGCTTTTTGACAACTGATGTAGTATGATTGTTTTACATATTTATACTTGTTTTTATAATTTTTTTAAGTATATATATTGTCATGCTCCGGGTACTTTTATAGTTGAGCAGAAATAAAGTTGATTGAGATTGGTTTATTTGTTTTTATTTGATATTTTAAGCTTTGCATCATTAGGTCAATGCTAATATTTTAATTGATATATGTATAAAAGTCTAATTAAGTTTGGGTTATTAATCATTTTCGTGGTGACATATATTTCTGAGTTTTATATTTTTCGTGTGCTTTTTATCAGCATTTAAGTGTACAATAAGTGTGTTGTCAATATTTCAATCATATCTATTTTTCAATCATTTCTGATATCTACATTTTCAATTGATATCATTGTTTGAATGATAATTTGAGTGATATTTTTGAGGTGTACTTTACTGAGGGTGTTTAAATAGTTGATATTTTTGTAGTCTATATTTCTGCAACAATACTTCTGTTGTCGTTGTTGCAGGATACAACCATTAAAAAATGGGCCAGATGAAAATAATGAGTCTCTGTTTACAGATTTACTAAATGTGAATGCACCCTATCTGCAACTACATTTTTCCATGACCAAAATAAATATGGCTAAATACCAATAAGTTGAGAAAATATAAATAAATACAGTTGAAGATTAAAATATTGTTAAAACAAATGCTATAGCACGTATAAAACTGAGAGCCCTAATCATAAGCAGTGTAATGCTTGCAGTCTTCAGGTTAATTCTGTTTTTCTGAAGACAACAATCCTCTGTTTTGTGATTGTATGTACAGTGATAGTTAAGCATACCCTCCACAAGCCTCCATTTGGTTTGTTCCTTTTCTTTGGTTTTATTACCTTCATCTGTCCTTAGCTAAATGAAACCTGTTTTTTAGCACTGAGAAATGGGAAACAGGTACGGTAATATTAATGATATTACTATAGTTATAATTTCTCTTAAGGTGTGTTCAGGGCGACTTATGCACATGATAAGCAACATGCTTCCCTTTACAGGTTGGAAAGAGTTAACATAGTGCAATGAAGCGTGTAACAAATATTCATAGAAAGCGACAACAGAAAAAGTGCAGTAGGCAGAACATCTAATAATGTTCGGATTGTCTACCGTACTGACTGCCTTGTCGGCACCAAGTTACAGTGTAATTTGAATGGACTTCCAGAAATGTCAGATGTATTGAAACTTATAAAACAAAACAATAAAAACAAATTGAAACAAAAAAAGAGCACCAGGCAGAGTTTCAAACATCTAGACAGCATCAGTGCTCTTGAAAAGCAGAGAATCATGAAATTATGTTCCTGGACTCCTCAAATATTTCCCCATCCATTGACCCTTGTAGTGTTTATTCACACTTGCCATCTGGATGACTCATGATGCTTGTTGCCAATGGGAGGTTAGATTAATCCCGGGAAAGCTGTTCATGCCACACCTTCCTCATTGGCCCAGATTTAATTCTGCAAACTCATACAAACTCCTTGAGGATTCAGGTCCAACAGATCCATATGGCAAATCCATGACATCACCAGCAGGGGCCACCAGGGGCACCACACTGCAGACTTCCTTGGGGGAAAATGGCCCTATGGCAGTGGGAAGGTGACCCGTAGCCTGTGGCTCCAAGTATTTCACATCGTTCTTGCAAGGATGCCCCAACCAAATTAATCTTGGAAAAAACTGTGCACCTCATTTTTTCAGGTTCCAGGTGTTCTACCTGTTACTCATGGAAAGATCTGTTGAATCTATGAACTGTGATATTCACACTTATTGCCAAGATTCAGAGATGCCAACTGTGGCACAGGGTTCAACAAACGGAGCAGGTAAAGGATAATCGCATACTTATGGAGTAGGAAGAACACGATTTGTTTCCTTTCTAAGAACCTATCGCACTGGTGAGATGATGGGTACTCAGAGGTTCATAGTAGATTGGTAATGGCTGGAAAGCAGGAAATTTCCAGGAAGTGGTGCTCGGAAGTCTGGTCTATTGAAGAAAGAAATTACTTGAAGCACGGATAAGAATGCAGATAGGACTGACCATACTTACCTTCTGGGGAGTTTGTTCAGTGTTCCGCACCCCGTTGTTGAATAAGCTGAAAACCTCTTTGAAGGGTATGATGAAGGTATGGGCCTGCCAGGACGCCGGCAGAAGGTGAAATGACACCATCCTGGCAATACCCAGGAAGATATCTGTCAATAAACGCCATATAGGTGTTTGTACAGCACAAACTAAGAGAAAGAGTAATAAAGTGCTGTAGAAGGGTGGGGGCCATGAGCTACGGTTCAGGATTGCTTCCTGTGAACCAGAATTTTCAACAGTGGCGGCTCCTCTATAGGGGCGTTTGGGCGCCGCCCCCCTACTTTCTCGCTGTGCGAGAAGGCAGAAACAAATGGTAGTTATTACCGTAATAACTACCATTTCTTTCTGCCTTCTCGCACAGCGAGAAAGCAGAAGTTCCTGTTTGGGGGTGGGGGGTCCCGCTCGAGGGAAGGGGGAAGTGGCTTGCCTACTATTGTACAAACTGACTGTTTGGGCAGCCTGAGGCCGCCCAAACAGTCAGTATGAACAACAGTGGGCAAGCCACTCCCCCCTGCCCTCGAGTAACACCACCCACTCTCCCTGTTCTCTATGTATGCTACAGCATACATAGAGAAAATGACCCGTGTGGGGCAGCGGCCTCACCAATCACAACACTGCCATTGCAGCGTTGTGATTGGTGGAGGGGAGGGAGGCTGCCTTCCTGATGACGAGCACTGCAGCAAGGAAGTCAACCCAGGACGGCGGGAGTCGGGAGTCGGGAGTCTCGGGAATTAACAAGAAATGGAACGGTAAGTTAAAAAAAAATTTTCCAGAAAACCCCTCCCACCTCTCCCCCATTCCCTCCGCGGCACGACAACCGCATTTCCACCCCCCCCACACCCGCCCGTAATGCCTGCCGCGGCTGAAGTTGCCTGGGAGGGAGGGACAGTTTGCCAGTTAAATGGTGGGACCTGGACAGTATCTGGGAAGGAGGGTCTGTGCGCCTGGTGGGGAGGGAGGGTGTTTGTCGGTTACAAGGAAGGCCTGGACATTGTGTCTGTAATGGGGGGTGAGGTGTGGGGGTGCGGGAAGTTCTGCAGTGTTCCGCCCCGCAACTTTTACCATCTACCAGCCGCCACTGATTTTCAAGGACCAGTGAATCCTACCATGTGAAGATGTAGTGCTTTCTGAAGAGGCATCTTTGGCTCTTTTCTGAATTGCAACAATGTTGGGTAAGTTCAGGTGTTGATGGGGATACTGTTCCATATCATGGGTGCAAAGATGGAGAAGGCTTGTGTTTTTAGCACTTTTTTCCATTCTGGTGAGATCCTTGCTTCTAGTGTGTCCCTATCAACATAAGATGGTTCATTTCTCTGCCAGGTCTAGGATTGTGTCAGTGCTGGTGGCCTTATGTGTGATGCAGACAGTCTTGAAAATTATGTGAGCCAGGAGGTGGAACCAGTGTAATTCAATTACGCTTGGAATCATAGGCACTAAGGTCCTCATTAGGATGTCGGTCGGAAAGCCTCTGCCCTTTCCGACCAACATCCCTGGTTTGACTACCGACCGCCTAAGTACAATGTAGGCAGTCGGAAGTCAAACCGCCCGGTCATTCTGGCTGGATCCGACAGGCTTAAGGAGCCAGTCGGGCAGTCAAAACCGCCACATAATCCCTTAAGGGCTGTGTTTCCGCCGTCTGGATTACAATGTCAATTTCAGACAGGCTTTTCATGTCGGGATTTCCAACATAAAAAGCCTACCGGAAACCAACTTATTGGCCTGCCATGTGATGTGGTGCAGGGATTAACAAAACTCTCATTTCTCTAGGGTAGCTTGTGCTACGGCCGGTTTCTAACCGCAGCACAAGCTCGCATAGAGAAATGTCACATCGTAATTGTCGATTGGGGACTTCAGACCTATGGCTGGTCGGTTCCGCATCCGCGGCGATGTCCGACATCGTAATCAGGCCCTAAATTTGTTAGGCTTTTGACGAGGCA
Source organism: Lissotriton vulgaris (assembly GCF_964263255.1). NCBI lineage: Eukaryota > Metazoa > Chordata > Amphibia > Caudata > Salamandridae > Lissotriton > Lissotriton vulgaris. The sequence continues at coordinate 90,063,282 of NC_141689.1, forward strand.
TCCTGGCTGCCACTGGAATGATGCCTCTCACGTAAGTCAGTGCAGACCAGAGTGTTGCTTCCACTATAAACAATAAAAAATAACAAAACACTCCTTTATGTTCTAACCTCAGGAGAATAATTGGTTCTATCATATAAGTGAGTAATAACTCCACACAGTGTCACAAAAGGGCACAATAAACACAGCACTACCAAGAAGTGCACTCCAAACTGATGGCCTGATTCACAAAGGTAACTTACACTTTTGAGTAATTGTACTCTTTTTTGGGGATTCACAAACTCAGAGTGTAAGTAGCTAATTAGAAAAAAATAAACAAAATAACAGTAGTAAGTCCAGCACTACATATGGACAATCACTGGTACAGCAACGGCCTCCCGTACAAAAGAAAATAAAGAAGGTAGGGACTTAAAATAGTGCCCCATAAGAATTCTGTAATTAAATTATTTAAAAATGTTAAAACTATGAATAAATATAAATTAGTGTTAAAAATTATTAATACAAATAGTACATATTTATTATTTAATTATTATGAATTTCAAAAATAATGTAACCATATATTTTATTAAAAAGTAATTAACTAAAATTTAAACAATGCTCCAGATCACTTTAACTAATTATTAATTTACATTAAAAAATCTTTATGTGGGAATTGTTTTTAAACTGTAGAAATATAGTTGTAATTTAATTTAATGCACATCCATTAATTACAATTTTAATTCTTAATTAATTTGTTTTCCTTTACTTTACAAGTCAGACTCCGAAGTCCGAGCTGAGATCCACCTTGGAAAGTATGGGGAGACATTTTAAAAGGTTATTTAACTTGAAAATAAATATTGAAAATATGTTTCTGTTAAATATTAATGTAAATTCATTTTATAAATACCAAACAAAATAAAAGATGCTACATCACTATTTAATAAAATTTGAATAAAAATGTTAACTAGTGGAAATATATTAAATTAAATTCGAGTAATTTTTCTGAAGTTTACAAAATTAATTCTCACCAAAAGAAGAAAATATTTTTAAATGTGCATTAGTAATTATTAAAGGTGATGTACAGAATTGATTAACATTAATGTAATTACTGTTTACAAAATATGTTATATGAAGTTTTAATTCAAAGTAGGTTGCTAAAATATTTTATAATTAAATAATAATTTGATACATTAATTTTAACATTCATTTATATTTATAATGACTTTAAATAATGTAATTTATTTCCTATGGGGTCTTATTTTAAGTCTCCACCTCCATTATTTTTCATGGGAGTATAGTACAGTACCAGAGGGTGGCCAGGTGCTGGACTTACTACTGTTTTTTGTAGTAACTTACACTCTGAGTTTGTGAATACCAAAAGATTGTAAACGTACTCAAAAGTATAAACGTACTCAGAGACGTAAGTTACCTTTGTGAATTAGGCCCTGTGTGTGTAGATCTTTTTATAAGCATGTGGGGCCATAGTGCAGCTAATGGTGTGCTGAGTGGCTTAGGCGAATGAAATTACTGAGGCCCCTGCAGTGGTAGATGGGGCAGAAGAAGGGCTGCAGAGGAAATGCATCGAGGAGGGCTCAAGCCCCGCGGCACAAGGCAGTCCTGTGGACGATGGTGCAGATATGGAAGGGTGAGTAAGCTGCACATGGCAGTGTGAATCAGCAGAATTGCTGGGTTGTATGTTACTGCAGGTAGCAACCTAAAGAGAAGCCCAGACATGACATGATAAAATGTTGAGACCCTTTAAGTAATGCTGAGGGCAAACGCAGCAGGTTAGTAGTCTCTGAAATCTGTGGATGTTTCCCAGGGTGGATGACCTTCTTCTCCCCCCCCCCCCCCCCCCCCCCACCCAGGACAAGGATGCATGAGGTTCATCTTTGCAGCTCCCTCAAGCAAAACAGAAGAACTTCAGAGTGAACTGCAGCCCGGTGTAGGGCAGATTTGTTGATTCAATTGGTAGAGAAGCAAGAGAACTTTCCAACACAGACCTGTGCAGAGGGAGAAGTGGCATTGTAGTTACAGGAATGTTATGCCTTCACTAGTCAGCCTGCAGACAGCAGCGTGAGATAAGCCTATAGAGGAGCAGTGCAGGGATATGGCCTGTCCACTAAAAGAATCCCCCAGAGTCCCGAAACCCTGGCTGCAAGGCTTTCACCAACCCTACTAGCTCCTTGTAGACAGGACAGGACCTTCTTGGGAAATGTGGGTGATCCATACCACTGTGTACAACGCTCATCCCATTACCACCACGAGCAAACGTCAAGGAGACACCTGAAATGAGGACACTGGTGGTCCCTCTCCGACGTGGAGGCTGTTCTCCCATTCGCTCCCACTGTTGCTTGCTCCGAGGAGTGGGGTGCGTTCTTCTAACCACTCCAATGGTCACAGGTAGACAATCTGCAGGTTTAGATATGTGCAATGGAAAATATTTTACCTTGTTTTTAACCACATTGAAACAATTTGTCCATGTGAAAACCCCTTACTAGTGCCTTGAATGTGGATGGGATATGGGTCTCTAGACAACTTCCCGGTCAGACCCTTTGAAAGAGGTTAGCCATTGCTGTATTGATACTACATCCAAAGCTGAGAAGGGAGGTGTTGGTTTAGTCACCTGCTGACAACATCTACATGTATTTGCTTCACTCTTCCCCGCAAATGAAAGTTATGCAGTAGATGTGAGCGCAAAGAAAACAAGCAAATGCTCAGTAATTGGGATCCATGCAAGATCACAATTGTGTAATAAATATTATGCAAGGGCCTACTTTTTGTAAAACTAGATTTAATCCACCAGCAAGAAGTACCTTGCCAGGGAGCATCTGATTTGTTGCAGTAACACCAGCTGAAGAAGAGACACTGATGTGCAGCCCTCTGCACTGGAGTGCCTAGATTTAGACAACCAAATACCAGGACACACCATTGAGGGAAAATTAGAGCTACAATTTAGCAGTGGCAAATTAATGTAGAATATGGATGCAGAGTAGATTAAAGGCAACTTTCACACAAAGGGCCCGATTATGAGTGGCCACATTTAAAAGTTTGGAGGTGGGCGGGGGTACAGTGTGGTTGAAAATAACAGCTTACAAGGCACTACACGACAAAGGGCTGGCGTGCCTCAACAAACGAGTGAATTTCCACCAACCTACCAGGGAACTCTGTTCCGGAACACTTTCCCTGGCAACCACCCAACTCAGCTGCCGGGCAAACAGCGGAGGCCGCTCCTTCTCCGACTAAGGGCTAGGACCTGGAACACCCTCCCCTTCACCTTAGAGCGTCACCATCACTCCAACAGTTCAAGAAGGACCTCAAGACGTGGATGTTCAATCAATAAGTACAGGCAGCAGGACCCCACAGCGCCTCGAGACCCTCACAGGCGAAGCAGCCGCACTCTACAAATACTTATTGATTAACTGATTCCTGGCCAATGTACCTGTCCCTAAATCTGGTTATTATGAGTTGATGCCACGGAATGGGGAATAACCATTTGGTCCCAGTTTTTCCAGGTTGCGCACAGTATTTGTTTCTTGCGGGTGAATGCTCCCAGGTTTTTCCTACTCTGAGCTGCAGGTAAATGACGGTCGGGGCAGTGGAGAGGGAAGGGGAGGGTGACTGGTGGCTGTGCAGGCTATGGGCTAGCAGGCGGAAACGTTAGACCTACCCCCAGTCCCCCGTGCCGTAGGCAGGGGGTTTGCAGCTCGATCCTTACTCCGGCAACATTACTGGTTGCTTTCTCCTGCATGTAAAAGCGGGCCCATGTAATACATAGGAGTCATGAACACTAAGGGAGTCATTTGGATAGTGGGCGGATCGCCACCGCCCGTATGGCGGTGGAGATCTGTCCGTTAAAAACTTCAGCCGCTTAGGATTTCCCCCCCGCCACATTACAATGGCGGGGGGGACCCTGGCGGCCGGTTTTCCGCCCGGTTGCAGAGTCGACCAGTCGGAAAAGCTGCTAACATGGTGGTGGTGTCTGGGAGACACCGCCATCCATATTAGCATATATGTGGGGTTGTGCCTTTCCGTGGCGACAGCCGGTTTTCGCCATTGGTGGCCCGTAACGGGCTCCCAGGGATTCTGGGGGGTAGGGGGCGCACATGCAGTTGTGCATGGAAGTGCACGACATACATGCCTTCTTGGCATTGCGGCAGGCGGTGCCGAGAGCACCGCCCGCCACAATGTCAAGAATGCAGGATGCGCCCGCTTATGTGGCGGTAGCATCCTAATGTCACCAATGGGACCCCTGCACCAATGGCGGGCGGTCCCATTCCATGAAAGGATGGCGGGCGGACTAAGTCCGCCCGCCATCCTAATGACCCCTTAGTCATTGGGAATTGGTCCACTGAATGTATGATGTGTGTGCGTTAAAATTCTTTATTATGCCTTCTACTCTCCTACTACCTAGCTGTGCCGGCAAAGGTCTGGCCACTCCCTTCTCCCCTTCAAATGGAATTTGAGTACAATATGCAGGAAGCCTCGACATTAAGTTAAATGGATCCCCAAGGGCCAACATCGAAAAATACCCACAATTACGTCACTGTTCTCCCCAAAAGCGGAATAGTCATCCACTCTCATAGTGTGCCATGACAACTGTGCAGTCGGCTCACTTGGCATATCCACCCCGCGTGTGATTCGTCAGTCAGGCGTGAACCGAGTGTCATTCATATGATGAGGCGCGATAAGCAAATGCCAACTGCAGGGATTTTTTGCCAAAGAGCAATTTCCATATGATTGGGCGATGCTGATTGGTGCAACCACTCTCAGGCGGCCATCTTTACCATGAATGTGATTTGTGTGATATGCAGAGGAGTAATAGCGGCAGACAGGGGCTATTGTTTTCTTCAGTTAAATCTGCCGTTCCTGGGGTTCAGGCAGTGGAGTGCTGCAATTATTTCAATTTCTCACAGCGCTGACAGGCCTTGACTGCTTTAAAACACCTCGTGAAGAAAGCGCCTGACAGAATGACAGCAGGGACATCACAATATGACGCATTCCATTGTGTACAAGACAGGCTGAGTATGTGAAATACTCCTTGTACTAATCATGAAATATCTCTTGAGTATAAACGAGACAAGTCCAGGGGTGGGGGCGGTACCCCAATAACTCTCGGTTAAATATTTTGAGCAGGGCTCGCACAAGAGGGTGGGTTCTATTTCACAGTGGAATCAGGCAGACATCCAGAAACATAACAATCAGACAGTGGTAGAAACACGGGTTTGCTAGCAGCAGCATAACTAATCACTGACAAAGCCTTGTGCATGGGGAGGACGGCGGCTCAAATACTAGGAGTGAGATATATACTTCGTGGCAATTGAGCGGATTCACAAAGTTTGTGGCACGTGTGGCATGGCATGTGTAAATCTACCGACATGTAATTCTACTCCAACAGCTAAGTGTAAATGCCCACGCTTCGCTATTCACCATTTCCCATTGGAGGTTCACACCTAGATGTAGACTTGGGGGTCTCAGCTCACCTCAAAGGAGTGGATGGAGACTCCTACGACTGAATTTCTGAGAGTAAAGAAACTATGAATAACTTTCCATCTGTATGTTGGAAATCTCTGCCCTTGTATACACATCTATGCAATGTTCCATCACATTTATAACGTTACCTATACAACAGCTAACCAATATAATCTATTCCTAAACATTTCACTAGGCTATGGTAACCTCCCTGGCCACAATCTAATATAACTTACTTCTGAACACTATGAAACACAACCAAGAACAAACTCAACTGACCTCTGAGTCCAGGAGATGAGTGCCCTAGAACTGCTTAGGTTTCAAAAGAGCCCCTGAATCATACAAATGGTTGTAAAGCACTACAGAAATGCACATAACATTGTCCAAGAATTCTCTAATACTGCAGCCGCACCCAACACCATCAGAACTTCGCAAGAACTCCACAGAAACCTCTCCAACTTCTTCTACAGCAAAAAGAAAGATCTAAGGCAACTGCAACCCCCAGCCCAACCCAGCAAATCCCATAGACCAACTACCAACCACCACAAGCGATGACAATCAGCTAACTGAATGGGCACTACTCACCAGCATGGACACTGCCGCAATCATGAAATCCATTCACTCAGGAGCCCCCACAGACCCAAACCGCCACCACATCTACGACTTAGGAGGATTCACGATCACCTCTACGCCCACATCCACCATCAACCCACCCATCAAATGAGCAACCTTCCTGGTCAATTGGAAGCACGCTGGACAGTATGCAATCAGGTTTCCGCAGCAATTACAGCACAGTGTCCGTCCTCTATTGCGACCACTGATGACATATGGACCATGTTCACCTGCGGAGACACCACAGCTCTCACTCTGCTCAACTCTGCAGCTTTGGAGACCGTCTCTCACTACACCCTCATCCCAAGTCTAAGCCACACCGAAATACAACGCCAGTTCTAAAGTGGATAGCCTCTTCTCTCACAGGCAGAACACAAGGAGTCAGGATCCCACCATTCATCTCAGACCCTACTAAACTCATCTGCAGAGTCCCACAAGGATCATCTCTCAGCCTAACACTTTTCAACATCTACTTGGCACCTTCTGCAGACATCATCAGATCCCACAGGTTCAACATCATATCCTGCACCGACGACATGCGGCTCATCCTATCCCTGACAGACCACGCTATAACCACCAGAAACAGCGTCTTAATCTGGATGACCAGCATGGCAGACTGGATGAAACAGAACTGTCTGAAGCTCACACAGACAAAATGGATGTACTGATCTCCGGAAACAAGAGCTCGCCCTGGAACTCCTCCTGGTGGCCAGAGGAACTAGATCCATGCCAATCCCATCGGAACAAGCCAGAAACTTAGGACTCATCCTGGACATAGACTCAGAATGGCACCTCAGGTAAATAACATTACCACCTCTTGATTTTGCATTTTTTGAATACTACGTAAGATCTTCAAGTGGCCACCCCAAACCACCCGATGCACCATGGCTCAAGCCCTCATCATGAACAGGCTGGACTACGGTAATGCATTGTATGTAGGAACCCAACTCACCTCAGACAGAAACTCAAGACCATTCAGAATACCACCGCCAGACTCATTCTCAACTACCGCACCGCACCCACATCGTACCAAACCTCACCGAGCTCCACTGACTACCCATCCAGAAATGCTCCCAATTCAAGCTGCTCACCTGCACTTTCAAAGCCATCTATTACATTCAACCTGCCGACCTCAATCACCGTCTTCAGTTCTATCAACTCATCCGACAACTTATAACTATGTCTCTCTCTCTCTCTCTCTCGCACATATCCCACGCATCCACAGAAGCAGAGCTAGAGGCCCCACATTTCCCTACATTGCTGCTTCGACCTCCCAAAACACATCTTCTTCACTACTCAACTTTGGCAAGAAGCTGAAGACCTGGCCCTTCGACTAACCCCACAGATCTCCTTCAGATGACCCACACCGACTCTTGCTTGACCTACACAGCTGCTCAAGCACCTGGATATCCTTAGGGGTGGCAAGTGCCCTCAAAAATTCTATATGACATAACATAGCATAACATAACATAGCATAACATACCATAGCATAACATAACATGGCATAGCATAACATAACATAACATAGCTTAACATAGCAAAATATTATACAATTAATTTGCGACTACAGGTTGCATGCTTGCTATGAGTGATATATTTATTTTTGATAAGAGGTGGCGCACTTTCAATGAATTAGATTTGCTAGTGAGGTGGTGTAGTGCCCCTGCTATGAGTGGGTTGGATCCTCAACGTATATATGCTACAAAAGGTGGGATATTTGCCTTGATGAGAGGCAGTGCATTTGCAATTGTGGGGCTTACTCGCTGGCGAGGAGTGGTGATGCACTCGCAATGAGTGGGAAATTTACTGCTGAAAGGGAGGTCGGGCACTTGTCATGAATTGGATATTCACTGCTCGAAGAGAGGTGGGACCCTTGCTGTAGGAGGAGTCCTTGCTTGGTATGATGGGCAATCGACTAGCTTATGAGCAGGACATTTGCTTTGTTCGAAGGTACTGTCACTTTTTATGAATAGGACTTTTTTTTAAAGGTTTCTATACTTGCTAATAAGACCATAAATACAGAGGAGGAAAGTGGACCATTTGACTTGATCGATCACCAATCCCACTTTCAGCTCATTGTAGACATTCGGTTAACTAGCATCACTAGACGGATTGGTGATCTGCCTTCACTGAAGGCCCGTGTGCATACAGAATGTGCTTTACAAAATTCCACAAACATACATAGAAACAGACGGATAAGGGCACTGACACTGCCTCTATTGAACGTAAGAAGGTGCCAATTTTGTATACAGCCTACTGGCAGCGCGGCCTGCTTTTCGCAGAAAAGAGTTATTAGACACACGTAGAGCCCTATTACCAAATAATTGGGACCAGCTACCCTACTGAGGGCTTTGACCCCACTGATGGCAACACGGTCCTCTTGACCAGAGTCCCTACATGTCCATCAAAGAGGGCGCATGGTGATAGTTCAGTGCTCCACAACATACACCAAATAGCTAAACAGATAACCCTGTAACACATCGAAAACTGGAGCCGTAGGTAATTCAAGGATACCAACCCTCCCTCATGAGGGATTCTGTCAAAGGAGACATGTTCGTCTCCCTATATCCAATAAACCAGAAGCCTGATTTGAGTAGAGCAACTATTATCACACGCCTTTTTAATATGTACATCCTGTGATCACAGGAAGTGACGTCTTGGAACCATTCACTTCAATGATGGATCATTGCATCTTTCTTCAAACATGCTTTAATTGGACATGTGAGTCTACTGCTTATTAATTAAGAAGAATTGTTAACCGGCAACCAGCTATGAAAACTAGCTAAGGCTAAAGGAATGGTCATGGTATATTATGTTTTTTACTAAAATTTCTATAGCAAGCTACTTCCCTCTGTACATTTCATGTTGTGCTTTCAGAGGTTCCTTATGCAGGTCAAGTCGATGTAGTGGTCAAGCAGTGCACTGAGGGTTGAGTGGTCTCATGCATATAACAGATGTATCCTGACACTTCCGGTTAATGACTGCCACATAGCTGTGTGATTTCACAAGTGAAGCATGCATCTCATTGACCAAATCATGCATGCTGTGACAGCCTTGTCAATTTCTTTGCCTGCGTGCCGCCTTGCATTCTGGTAACTGCTGCTTCAAGGTATTTGTTCGATTTTAAATTACAATTCCCGATAAACTCAGTTTTGCGCCCTTCAATTTCTGCTAAAACCTTCATAAATGTTTCCCATCAAATGTGCATCAAATTCTGAATTTTTCTCTAAAGTTTGACTTGAAAACTTTATGTGGCCTTGGCTACATAAAGTGTGTGTGTGGGGGGGGCACATTACAAATTATACACAGGACAGAGCTGCTCCCCGGGAGCGTCCTTTTTAGGTCTCGCCTGAGACAGAGTATGATGCGCTGTCGTTGGGAGTCATTTTGCAATCTTACAGTGGGCTTTGATCCTGCCAATTGCTTATCTTTGGTTGGCTTCATCATCACTCTTATTTGCTCGCTTCTGATTTGTTAACGCATGCAGGTTTCACATCCTCTTCTTCTGCTTGACCCACCCCTGAAGCATACCCAAAGTCCCTTTGTCCTCCCATTGCTTGTGTTTTGGGTGTTACTTTTCTCTTTTGGTTGAATCACTCCATGAGAGTGCGTGTATTTTCATGTTGATTGCCCCTATCTGCCCCCTCCATGCCATATCCTTCCTACTGCTTGCCCACATCCCTCGTCTCCATGCATGCTTACTTCCTGTTGTTAGCTCTCTCCTGCAATTTATGTTGTTGCTGGCTGCTACCCCCTCCTCCCACTGTCAGTGTTGCTGCTTGCTCCTGTCTGGCCTCCATGTTGTTGCTTGCTCCCTCCCACCTTCTGTGTTGTTGTTTGGCCCCTCCCACCCCGTATGGTTGCTTGCCTCCTCCTGCCCCCTCCTGTGGTTATGCTTTCTTCTTCACATTGTCCACGTTGCCCCCACCTTCTATTAGGAAAAAAGTACTATAACGTGACCAGCGCTGCATCCACCCTCCCATATTCCCACTCTTAGTCATAGTTCGCCCCCATGTCATTGCTTGTCCCCACCCACTCGCCTTAACCAAAAAAAACATTTCTTCTAACACCCTCACTCATTCTGTGATGCCTCCCACCTCACCCTCCTATCAACAATAAAAAGCTTCCTGTGTCAGTGTTTCTTTTACATTCTGTCATGCTGCACAGAAGCTGTGCTGCTGAGCAACATGCCTAAAAACATTGACAAAGCTATTAGCTCTATTGTAGGCAAGACCTATTGGTTTTGCCAATGCTTGTTAGATCAGTCAGTGTACTTCATCACGCCATCTAATTCAAGACAACCTCTGCCACCCTAGAGAGCAAGCTGGTGAGTGGTTACCAGCCGTACACCACAACTGCAACAGATCTTGCAATGTATGGCAGGGCAAAATCATGGCAGGCGCTATAGATAAGTGTACACCTGTCCTACCACGAAGGTTTTGTTTTATAAAACATATGCTGTGTATAATAATACAAAAAGTGGGATAGTAAAACGATGCATATGTTTACGCTTCCTTTGTTTATATCACACAGGCCCTGCACAACTCGCTTGGTTCTAGGCGATGGAACGTGGAATCAATATACTATGGGCCTGATTGTGAGTGTGGCGCAGCAACACTGGCGCATCTGCTGTGCTAAAACCCGAGAATTGACCGCTGGCTGTATTACGAGTTGAACTTGTGTCACATGAGTTCATCTCGTAATACACTCGGCGGTCCTTCGGCCTTACCCATGATGGTGTCTGAAAACAGGCACCGCAATGGGAATGGCCAAAAAGTTCCAGCACGGCATGGACGGTGACGTTCATGCCATACCGGGACTGGGGAATACAGACAGGTGGGCACATGTTGTGCCCCCCTGAAGGTAACCCCATGGCGGGGGGAACATTGGCGCCCTGAAGGGCTCCCTTTAGTCCTGCACCGCCAGCCTCTTCATTGCGGGGCTTATCCATGAAAAGGCTGGCGGTCCAGGATCCCAAAGTATGCTGAGCATGATTGCGCCAGTCCCTGCTCAGCATAACGCATTGTGGTGCTCCTGGGCCACCGCCAGGTATGACTGGTCCCTGGTGCTGCCGATGTTCCACCACGGATACGACTTACAAAGTCGTAATCGGCAAAACGGTAGACTGCCAATCCTGTGCCACCGCAAGTCTGGCAGTCGCAAGACCACCAGACTCGCACCAGGCCCAAAGTTGAAAGAAGTTGCATTTCCCTACTTCAAGCTGTAGTCGCAAGACCACCAGACTCGCACCAGGCCCAAAGTTGAAAGAAGTTGCATTTCCCTACTTCAAGCTGTAGTCGCAAGACCACCAGACTCGCACCAGGCCCAAAGTTGAAAGAAGTTGCATTTCCCTACTTCAAGCTGTTTGCATGCCGTTCATGAGTGAGACCAGCAGGTAGAAGCGAGGTATGTTAGAGAGCTTAAATAGGCAGAATACGTGGTGGGTGGGCTTATGAGGTTAGATCAGGATCTGAGCTTACACTGAACAACACCAGTAAGCATTAGCGAGGTGTATTATAGTGCTTAAACAGGCAGCATATGTGGTGTATCAATTAATTACAGAGATCAGAACATACCAGAGAGAAATCTTTGAGAGTGCAAATAGGCCGCATACATGGTTGATCGTGTGAAAGCAATCATATATTCCTATGTACTGCAACATTACTGTTTAATAAACATCTATATTACAAAGTGCGTAGCAACTTATTTATCATCAAATATAGATGTTGTTTCTTATTGATTTGCCGCTTGCTAAGTTTCATGGCTCTAGTAAGAGTAAGTAAGAAGCCATTTTATTCAAAGTAGTACATTTGCACTAGCATAAGCTTGTTTGCAGTACTGGCAGCTGGAAACAGGATTTTTGGGAGAATAATAATCTTAAACAGGCAGCATAAGTGGTGGTTGGGTTCACAGGGTAAGAACAGGGTTTGTGGTAACACTGAACCCCACCAGCAGGCATTAGGAAGATATATTAGAGAGCGCAAAAAGGCAGCATATGTGGTGGATGGACTGATCCGAGGTATATTAGAGAGCCTGAGCAGGCAGAATATGTGGTGGGTGGATTTATGCCCAAGAGCACCAGGCTTTAGCAATGGAATCTGAGAGAGCCTATACAGGCATCCTATGTGGTGGATTGATTCATGGCTGAGACCAGCAAGCATTAGTGAGGTATAATAAAGAGCCTACATGCAGCATACGTGGCGGTGGGGTATACGGGGTTGGAAGAGGGTTTGTAGTTTCATTGAATGACACCTGCAGGCATTAGTGAGGTATGTTAGCGAGCGTAAACAACTGCAGACATGGTGGGGGTTAGAACAGGTATGTCAGGTTTTGTTCAGAAGTGTGTCGTCGATTGATTGTGGCAGCTAATTCTGGCTCAGTTTCTTCAGAGGTGAAGGACTACATCTGAAAATCATCGGGCTTGCTTGTGTTTGCATCTTGGTTGGGGTGCTATGCTGTAGCAGAATATACGACTGACTCAGTCGCGCAACACCCATTGGGCTCAAAGGGCTTCAGCCCCGCGTCGTGAGTGTCAGCCCGGGCTGAGATAGCTTCCGGGGGTGGCGACTGTCTTATTGCAGCTGTACCCGAGTACTTCACAGGTCTTTAAAAGACCATTTTCTTGTTAACAAGGCTTTGTTGTGTTTTCATCCCTTCTTAGTGACCCTGCATCTCCACTCTGCCTATTGCTGGAAGAATTAGCCCCCCCCATCAACATTTTTATTAGCTGCACCCCACCCCCCGAAATGTGGCTCTTGTTGCGCCTCATGACTGACTTGAGACCTGGTGATCAACCCTTAGAGGTTGATTCACAAAATCACTTAGGGGTACTGGAAGTAGTGCTACAGGAGTATTCTTTTACGAACTCTTACACGCCGTTTGTGAATCAGCCTCGAAACTTCCAACTGCGTATTAGTAAAAGTGCAAAGAAGGGCACAGTCCTTTCTATTTGTACTCATCATGAATATCCATAGAATATTCCCATTTTAGATGTTTCGGGCCCAATATCCGAAAGCAGGTAAGAGTATGGAAAAGGGTACTTCGGAAATATATTACTTTGCATACTCCAGAATGCCTCTATGAATAGGCTCATGGGTTCAAGGTTGGACTATTCTCAGTCAGCTCTCCCAATAGCTCACTGATGATAGTTTCACAGGTGAGGCAAGAGCACAGCACGACTGAGCCCATCTAAAAAATTAACACTATTTTGTTTAATATGGCGTGCGCATAAAAATTTCTGTTCAATGTGTTCTTAACATATGATTCAATTTCAGGGCAGAAAGGTAGCATCTCTACACTCTCAAACGTAGTGTTTCTTTCTACGCACACATTCTTCAGTGGAGCACACGACTGAATAAAGAAAATGTAATGAATACGAAAAGGGGATATACTTTTGTGCGCTCTGTTTTGGTCCACTTCCGGCCGAGGTTGCTTGAGGTCGGAGAACAAACTTTGAGCGGGGCCGGGCTGCGCGAGCCCCCGCCCGCGCGCGCCTCCCCCTGGCCCGAGGGGCGCTGACGTGCAGGCCGCGCGCGGAGCCTCGCGCACAGGCGATCCGCAGCGCCTGCTCTTCTGGTTGATGCTAATCTGCTCGGTGTTCGGCGCGGGTTCACGGCGCGGTCAGCCGTGGCTGATACCAGAGTCCCGTTTGTTCCAGTAAAGGTTTTGCTGTCGGCTCCGGTTAGGCCTGACGTGCTCATGAACTGTGAATGCACCGCAGCCGGGGACTGGGACACGTGAGCACCCCCCTCCCCCTGCCTGGGCGGGGAGCAGGCTCCGGCCGAGGGAGGGGAGCGCGCACAGGGCGGGCGGGGGGCACGCTCGTCTCAGGCAGCCCGGGCCTCCCTGGTCCCGATACAGAGCGCAGCTCGCCCGGAAAGCGAGTGACTGAAGGGAAATCTCCCTCAAACGGATGAAATAACACCACCAGTGCTGGTGGATGCGAGACATACGGCAATATTAGGAGGATGCTACAGCCGCCCTATTTAGAGTCTATAGGCCTATATACATTCTAAGTAAGGTTTATATAAAAAAATGTGGTCGGGACATCTGTCAACATCCCACGTCTACCAGTCTTTAAATAATCCTCCCACCCCCCTGCCAGACTCTAAGTACCCCCCTCAAGTATTGCTGATCTCAACACCCCCCCCCCTCCCACCCCCTGCCAAGTATCCCTGACAGCATCTGCCAAGTATCCCCAGTATCGCTGACCTCAAACCAATAACCCCCAGAATTAATGTTTTTTTCCCAAAATCAAACATACATTGATCAACAATCAAATACCTTCATAAAAAACTCAAAACAAAAAAAAACAAAAAAGAAACACCAGTTAAACAATATTAGATGTTGCCAATGACAGTGATCACAAAAAGAAATAATAACAAAGAAAAAAAAGAAAGAAAACCCATGAAATAGTACAAATGCCACAATTATATGTATATATGATAAATCAATACAAGAGGAAGAAGAAAATGTAGTGTTTCATACAACAGAAAGTGTCTCGCATACAATATATAAGACTCAATGGAGAACCTATGAATAGTAAATATGCATTATACAGTTAGAATCACCTTAAATCTTTAAAAAGACCCCATATATGATCAAAAACATGTAAATTGTTATTCAACTTATAAATCATTTTTTCAAATTGAGCCATATCAAACTTCTTCAAGCCAAGATTAAAGTGTTGGAATAACATTAGTTCTCCAAAAATGTCAAATATTAACTTTGGCTAGACCGAGAACAGTGAAAAGCAAAACAAATATTTTATGTGAGGCAGCGACCCTTCGAGGCCACAGTCTTCTTGACGCCATTTTCTGAACTTGAGATAATGCCTCACTGGCTTGCATAGCCTGCTGAAAAGCTCAGTGGGTTAATGTGCCTGCTACCAGGACTTTAAGTGGCGCGGTTACCTCCGGGTCTCAAAGCCCTAAGTAATTAAAAACAGGTGTTGCAAATGGGTGCCTAGCGAGTCATCGGTCCTTTATTGGCAAAAACCCTGATTGATTTCTGAACAATTAATGTAACCTGGTAAGGTAATCCATGTCAGGTTTATTCATGTCTGTATTTCATATTTTACTTCATCCTGCATTCCTTAGACCAGAATATTGTGCTTCTGTATTTTTTGTGTAGCGTATTACTTTGGTATAGTAAATAGTTTGAACTGAGTCACCTCCAGATTGAGAGCCCAGGAGCGGAGGCTGAAGGCAGTGCGAGCTTCTCTTAGTCAGGTGGTCAAAAAGGTGTTCACAATACATGGCCATCCAATGTTTGGCCTCTCTGCAGAGTGCATAGAGCACTGGTCACATATTCCAAGTTGTAATGTGTGATTCTGTGCAAATGTCTGTGAAGGAGGTGCACAGTTGCCAAATATTGATTAGCGAAAGTAAACAAAAATCCAGTGCTTACAGGTGAGTGGGTGTGCTGTTTGTTTGGGGGTAGTGAAGTGAATGTTTAATTCATTCTTAAATTCCAGAACTGAAAATGTTTCAATATTAATTATTTGCAACACATCATTGTTGTTACTCATTTATCTTAAACAGCTAACAACCACTGACAAAGCCACTGGCAGTAGTTTGTAACCTGTATCAGAGGACCCGTGAAGGGGTATGTAACTGTTACCACAGATTTTTTACAACGCAGGTCATTTTACAATGGAAACCTTTACAACGCAATACACTACACCGCACATACTATTACAACGCATACCATTACAACGTAAGTATAATTATAGGTAAGTTTATCTTTTTTTAAAAACATTTATTAGTATTTTGTTATGGGGTACAGGGGTATTTTTAGGTTTTAGGGCTGAGTTTGGGTTTTGGGGTACAGGGGTATTTTTAGGTTTTAGGGCTGGGTTTGGGTTTTGGGGTACAGGGGTATTTTTAGGTTTTAGGGCTGGGTTTGGGTTTTGGGGTACAGGGGTATTTTTAGGTTTTAGGGCTGGGTTTGGGTTTTGGGGTACAGGGGTATTTTTAGGTTTTAGGGCTGGGTTTGGGTTTTGGGGTACAGGGGTATTTTTAGGTTTTAGGGCTGGGTTTGGGTTTTGGGATACAGGGGTATTTTTAGGTTTTAGGGCTGAGTTTGGGTTTTGGGGTACAGGGGTATTTTTAGGTTTTAGGGCTGGGTTTGGGTTTTGGGGTACAGGGGTATTTTTAGGTTTTAGGGCTGGGTTTGGGGTTTGGGGTACAGGGGTACTTTTAGGTTTTAGGGCTGAGTTTGGGTTTTGGGGTACAGGGGTATTTTTAGGTTTTAGGGCTGGGTTTGGGTTTTGGGATACAGGGGTATTTTTAGGTTTTAGGGCTGGGTTTGGGTTTTGAGGTACAGGGGTATTTTTAGGTTTTAGGGCTGGGTTTGGGTTTTGAGGTACAGGGGTATTTTTAGGTTTTAGGGCTGGGTTTGGGTTTTGGGGTACAGGGGTATTTTAAGGTTTTAGGGCTGGGTTTGGGTTTTGGGGTACAGGGGTATTTTTAGGTTTTAGGGCTGGGTTTGGGTTTTGGGGTACAGGGGTATTTTTAATATATATTTACAAATAATAAAATTAAAATTAATTTTATTAATAAAATTATTTAATAATTAAATAATAAATAATTAATTTAAATAATACAAAAATAATTATTTACATTATATATTAATATTATATACTTACCTATACTTACGTTGTAATGGTATGCGTTGTAATAGTATCTGCGTTGTAGTGTATTGCGTTGTAAAGGTTTCCGTTGTAAAATGACCTGCGTTGTAAAAAATCCGTGGTAATGGTATGCGTGCTAAAAGTACGCGTGGTAACATCATATATCCCCGTGAAGGTGTTTTTAGGTGTATGTCACTTGCTATGTTAAATAACGGGATGCAATAACAGAAAGCTCAGAGAGGAACTAACATACCGGTCGGCTGAGACACTACGGGAATCACAGAAATGTAGTTTACATTTTTTTGCCACAGCCGTGCCCTTTTTAGAGACTCCCCCACTTTGTGCTTCCTACTTAAAGCCCTGCCTGCTACAAACACCAGGACACAGACTTGAATCCTCGCCACATGGGTTCAACCATTATCCTTCTGAAGCAACTAGCATGATTGACATTTAGTTGTGTAACTAAGGCAAAATATTAAAGCGCCACAAGACCACTTGCATAGTGATCAGCACTACAAAGATGGTCAGTACAAAGAAATGGCTTGTATTTCCTGGTTGCTTGTACTTACATTTTCGACCTTGCTGCTCCCCAAGCTGTTCTTTTGCATTTAAGCCTTCAAATGGTTCACCTGCTCCTATCCTACACTTTTTTCTAATTTGCAACTGACCTTTGACCTACAGCTTCTACCAACCTCACTCAGTTAGAAGCATTCCACAGTCCTTGGATGGTCCACAGATTCACCACTGTCTCTACAAATCCGTGGCCTTTTTGTTATCTCCAAGATGTGATTCTGGCTTGTGGTCCCCAAACGGACTCCTTCCCTGCCTCGAGCCTGCATCCTAAGATATAGCACTTATGTCGGAGCAAATAATTTTTCTTTGACAAATAGATTTGGATTTTGGATGACCACCATTCTGCAGGAAATTATGGCCACTGTTTCCAGTCGTGCACTTTTGTAGGCAAGCCTGATGCATTTTGGGTGTTGTAGTATTGCTTTTGTTGTTTGAACTTATTAGGTTAATAGTTGAATCAATGGTTTGAAGGTGAAAAGTCCAGGCCTAGAGACTGTGGCCGACATGGGCTAATGCATTTTCCCATAGATACAGAATGGGGAAACCCTTTGATACATCATGTACTACTGTATTCGTAATGACCTAGGGTGAGGTGGTACCCTACTCGACTTTGATATGTAAGATTTTCGTATAAGTTAGATGATCTTAAGGGTAGTCATTTCCTCACCATGCCTTATTGATGCAGAAAAAGATGCAGGCACAGATCATTATACCAGCTGCCTACTCTGCTTAGCAAATAGGACTTTGATGTCCGCGGTTAACACTAATACCTATAGGGCAGTGGTTCGTAACCTGTTGTCAGAGGACCCAAGGATGTCCACAAGGCCTACTCAGGGGTTCTGTGACTGTTTATACAAAATTAAATAGTATATAGTATTGAAATTAATCAATAACAATTATTAAAGTACATACAATTTAAAAAGCAAAATTTAAAACTTTTCCACATTTTTTTTTTTTTTTCAACAGATTTTATTGGTGCATGACAAAAATATAGCGCGTAATGCTCTGGACACCAGAGACAATTACTAGGGCAAATGATCAATAGCACATCATGCAAACATTTTCTTAGGCGATACGTCAGAAGGAAATTGTAAACAAAGAAATGTCCATTAGTAAACCCCTCTGCCCCTATCCACCCCCCCTCAACTCCCCCCCCCAAGCGTGCTGCTGCCTACTCCGTCCGTGCCATGCCAAACGCTGCATATTTTAAGCCAGAACAAAGGCCGTAGGGCCATCAATCGTACTGTAGGGCCTCCTCCTCTGCGGGTGGGTCCAGTTCCAGGCCCCGGTAGTCCGCCCACCTCTTCCAAATTTTATAGTGCTTGAGGGGGCATCCCCGTGCGACATAGACAGGCTGCTCCAGACCCATACAATAATCCATTCCATTCCGCCAGGCCGTGACGGTGGGGGCACAAGGTGCCTTCCAGGATCTCGCTATGTCCCTTTTGGCCAGAGTCAAACTTTTCCACATTTGATTTGTGTATTAAACAATATATTTCAATATGCAACCATTTGTATGGTGCTTACTTGTTTTGGTACTTTTTGTGTATTGTTGTGAGGTTCAAATCATAGAAATTACATCGGCTTCCAATAATGACTTAATGGGGGTCGCATAATGATTCAGGGGGGCCCACAGAAGTCAAAAGGTTAAGAACCACTGATCCCCACAGTTTGATGCTTTTCCAAAATGGTTACCATGCTGCTGGTAATCTTCTGCTAAATTGTTCCCCATTTTTTACATCACAGGTTTTGTTCTACCCCCTTCCCAGTGCTTAATTTGAGATAGTGGTTTCCAGTGCTCGGCACCGGCACATATGACAGCTGCCACATGGTGCCACTATTTACTTTAGAGATGAGTCGAACAACAGTTGTTTATTAATTCAATTTACTTTAAAAACCTGCCGTCCAAGCCATTGTTGTAGCTTTGGGTGCCTCGAAAACTCTGAATTGTCACACTCGTAGCAGTGTGATGGTTAGTAGTTGTGTCATTGGCTGTGCCGACAGTAACAGTGTGTGCTGGAAGCTGCGGTGGCCTCCTGACGAGGGCACTGGCACATATTTTTTTTAATTTTTATACAAATGGAGCACTTCCTCTTCCTATCATCCACCACAAATACCTCTTTTTTGTCTCTCTCTCACACACACGCACGCACACACACCCAACACACACACACACAGGTTGTTTTTTGCACATGGTGTTAGAGAAAAAATAAAAATAATTTAAAGAGACTTGCCGTGCTGTGGATACTCTGGTGGGGGACCTTGCCGAGCTGTTCCGAAGATATATATATATATATATATATAACCTGCCTCCCCACACACACACCTCTCACCCAGTCCGTCGGCCTCCCCTCCAGCGCATTAACTTATTTCGCACTGATGGAATGGAAGTAATGACTTCTTCTAACTGGTTCATCATTGATGTGCGGCAGCTGTGGCTGTTTGGTGCCAGGCTGTGGGAGCAAGGGATCTAAAAGCTTCACAAATCACAATTCCCAAGTCGAAGAAATATATGAGCATCCAAGCATAGCAGGTTGTGCCTATTTTTGCTTAGATTTCCTCTATTTTTGGGAGTATGCTTTGCAAATCTATACTAGCCATACATTTCTAAATTGACTAGCAATGCAGTTTATTTGCAGGAGTGAGTGGGGCAGAAATTAGCATTTGCTCATCGTATTCATTATACAGAGTTTTATATAGCGCAAACTTGACCCGAATCAGGTATTAGAGCGCTTTACATAAGAACACATTTTATTTTTGTTAGGCACGGGGAGATATACAGCTAGATTCATCAAAGTCCCGATTTGCGAGTCCTTAATAGCGATTATTAAGGAATCGCTATTAAGGACTTGCAAATCGGGATTCATGTAGAAATCGCAAAATAAATTGCGATTCCTACATCCTCCTTATTTGCGATTAGCAAATTGCTAATCGCAAATAAGGATGCGATTTCAAGGTTGCTAGGGGTGTCCAAAGGACACCCTGTTGCACCCCTGAAATATGAATTTACACTGATGTTGTGCACACACATGTCCAAAGGACATGTGTGTGTGTAACATGCAACTTAGAAAAATGCATTTAAATGTATTTTTCTAAGTTTTCGCTATTTACCACGAGGTTTGACTTCGTGGTAAATAGCGCTCCTAAATTGCGAATTCGCAATTTTAAAATGTTTCATGAATAGCATTTAAGGAATCTCTAATAGAGATTCCTTAAATGCTAATCCTCGCAAATTTGCGAATTCTTTATTAGCGATTTTTGCATTTGGGATGATGAATCCCAAATGCAAAAATTGCACTTGCCAAGGGCCAGATTCTCAGAATCTGGCCCTTTTGCGAGCGCATTTCGCTTGATGAATCTGGCTGTAAGTGATTTGCCCAGAATCACAGGATGTTCAGTGTCATTGCCGAGACTTGAACCCAGTTCCCCATATTCGAGGTCTACCGCCCTAGCCATTAGGGCAACTCCTCTCCCGTATTTCGCTTTCTCTACAGGGAGAAAAGCTCTAATTTAAACACCCAGGAAATGGGGGGCAGCTGGGAACACATTGTCATCTTGTTTGGAGACGGACTTCAACCTTTTATTTAACTAAAGTTAGAAGTCCAAAAGGCTATGGTACCAGAATATTGTGACTTAAATCCCGTCTGGCAAAAATATTGTGTCCAAAATGTTGTTTACAAAAAAATTCTCTCAATGGAATTAGCAATACAAAATCTACACACAATCGAACGCTATCAATGACATTGGTTGTGGCATAGCACTGTGTTTGAGACCTCTCATAAAGTTAGTAAGTTTTAGGTTTTCCAAACATTCTTATAAGCACCACCAACCTGGTCAATGTATGCAGAAGTAGATGATATTTGAATGTTTTCTGGATTAATACTTTGGGAAAAAAACACTTTTGCAGTAGTAAGCTATGCTTACGATTGGCAAAGATTGTATAAACTGGACCCCAAATGCTGAATGAATGTTCTAGCAAGAACTGCTTGCTCATATTTCATCTTATTCGAGGATATTGAGTATGAGTGCACCAGTATTTGGAGTTGTAATAATGCATCTTGTAAATTGTTAATAGCGCCAGGCGTGTTTTTCATCGGTGCCTCCTCACCTCCACATTCTGTGTTCCGCACTTTGGAATAAGTTTCCCTTTTCCACTCAGCGAAACTCAGAATATTGTGCCTTTTCCATCTTGCCAGCAAGTGCCAGGATCCAGGCCAAGAACATGAGAATCAAGGACACATAGGGGGCATATTTACGAGATATGTGGCGCAGGGCAGTGCAGCAAGTTACCTTGCTGTGCTGCTTGCGTCACAGAGAAAGGGCAGAAATGCGCTGTAATTATCCACTATGGCGCATTCATGTTCTATCCCCCTGTGCTGGTGCCGTTTTGGCAGCCTAGCGCCAATGCAGGCACTCTTGCACCATGGTGCCAGGGTGCTTGTATTGTAGGCAGGGTTGTTTTTGTGCAGGAAGGGGCTCCTTCCCAGGCAAAAACAATCCTGAGAAGCTTTTTCTTCTTTCTATGGCTGCTGCAAAATGCAGCACCCATAGAAAGAGGAAAAAAAGAGGAGAAATAAAAATATTTCCTGTTATGCCTCACCTGGGGAGGCGTATCTTTTTGGTTTATTCCCAGGTTTTCCAGGTGTGGTAAATATGAAAATGCATCAAAAACCATGGGATTTGCATGGGAACACCCACTGCAATGCCATGGAATGCCATGGAACGCCTCCCTTCCGCAGGGTAATAAAACGCAGCGATTTGGATCACGTTGCGTTAGTCCATATTTTTTAAGCCATGCAAAGTGGCATTGCATAGCTTCATAAATATAACTTAGAAGTTTGCGTCATATATGTACCATGTTACATGGTGCAAAAATGACTCAACGTTCTCATAAATATGCCCCACAGTGCACAGAATAGTTCAGTTCAAAGGTGTAGTGTAACAATCAGAGCTGCCGACTTTGAAGCGGGGGAGCCAGTTTAGAGTCTCGGCGTCGGCTCAACATCCTGTGATTCTGGGCAAATCACTTAATTTCCCTGTATCTACCAAAAAATGAATACATCCTTGTGTAACGTAAACGGTGCTCATGTAAAGCTCTCCAATACCTTTGGCTCCGAGCACCACCATATCTACAGTGCCACCCTTCTCCTGGGTCCTGAGGCCACACCCACTGACAGCGTGGAACTATGGGAAGCATGCCATCTAAAGGAACACATATGTCTTTGCCAGGTCAACGCCAGGCTTGAGGGTTAAGAGGTTTGAGGCAGGCCTTGGGAGAGGTTGCCCTACAGTTGTTGTTAATCAAAGCACTGAACAAATATCTGCATAACCTATGGGTCTGGCTTTCATTTGGTAATGCAGAAATGCTAGTTGCTTGAGTTTACACATGGACTCAGGCCTATTGGCTTTGTCTATTACTTATTTAAATTACTGATAGAATACAGTGGAGATTTTACAGGCTGTGGAAGGAAAGTCATATGGGAAAAATGTCATGAGGAAAAGAGGAATTTTCAAAACAGAGTAAGCCAGTCCCGATCAAGCAGGCCTGATGTGTGCCGCATAATTCTGAGTTCTGGCAAATGTCCCCTTGCCTGAAGACATGAGCTACAGGGCAGCCCAGAAAGCCTTGAATGATCAATTAATTGATTGTGTCCTCTTAGATGTTTGACAGGGTGGAGAGTCAGCTGCAAATAGAAACAGTGCCCTGCCCAGAAAACATTATTTTGAACCAGGGGTATCTCAAACATAAACAGGATAATGTGAGTGTGTGTTCAATGGCCAAGTTGTGACCAGATTAACCAGTTGCGTGCTCACGACGAGCTCAGCTTGTCATGACCGTTGCGCCTCGCCCACGCGGGGATAATTCCCCTGCTGTGCTGGGCGTTCCATTGGAATGGGGGTGGTCATGACGAGCTCAGCGCCCCCGTGCTGCATGACAAGCCAAGCTCGTCATGAGCACCGGCGCTGCGTGCGCTCTACCGCCCCCCAGCACAGCGGGGGAATTAGCCCCGCAGTGGAGGGGTTAAAGAACCCAGGGCATGATAATAATATTATCCATCTTTGTAAAGCGCGAACAATCACCCGTAAGGGTCTCCAGGCGCTGGGGGCCATCGGGAAGATTAAGCAAGCTATTGCCCAGAGTCACATGGTGCTGGGCTAATCTGCCGCCGCGCTGGGAATCGAACCTTGATTCCCAGATTCCAGCATCAGTCTCCTTGGCCGCAGCGCCTCACCTCTCCCATGATAGGGAGTAGGAACATGTGATTTAAACACTATGCTGCACAGTAGATTTTTACATATTTACCTTACGCATACTCATATTGTGGGGTAGCTCTAGCTAAAGCAGTTTGCCCAGAAGCAGCCAATTTAATCTGAACCCCACCTCGGGTCTGCAGTTACCTTAGTCAGCTCAACTTCTGCTTGACAGATTGGCCAGGAGGAGGTGTGACTCTTGGAGGAATGACCCATGGCATTGAAGGGACTGTGTTCTCAGAGTTAGAGAATATAGTAACATAACATGTATTTGTAAAGCACACGTTTACCCCAGGAGTGGTATCTTGTCACTGACTGAAATGACAGATGTTCATTGTCACCCAACTCAATGGTGCCCATTTATCAATCTCAGAAGGATAAAAGGCTGAATGGACTTGCTAGGATTTTAACCTGTGACCATTGGATCAAATTCAGATTTCTGCATTGGATGCATCATCTCACTGATCTTCCAGTAGGGTTCATTCATCAGCCTGGTTTCTTTGTGTCAGAGCATAGCAGCCATTTATTTAACAATAAGAATAATGTTCAGTACGGGGACATTAGGAAACAAATTCTATTTGTCTCCTTGATGCCTGCGAAGGAAAAGTGCGTTACAGGTCATTCAATGTTAAGGAAATGCTGGTAATCATCATTTCTCCAACTACTCTTCCTCGCCTGAGTATTTACTAAGTACGGTGTATCCACCTCCTCTCAGACACCAGGTGACCTGGCAAAAACTTCGGAGACCAGCGTCCATGGACTCCCAACCCAGCCTGACCTCAGGCGCCTCCTCTGATGAGAGCAATAAAGAGGGAAGAAATGACCAGATTTTGTAAACCCCAAGCAGGGGGGATCAATGTCATAATCATGGACAGGTAGGGGTGGGGTCAGTACTAGCAGGAAGAGTAATCACCAGAATTACAGAGACCTAAGACATCTCACAGAGACTACAGCATACTCGGGGGTTATTTACAAGCCCATTGCGCCACTTTTGTGCCATTTTTACCATGGGAAAAGTGACGTACGGGTGGCGCAAGAGGCTTGTAAATCTGCCCCTTGGAATTCAACTAAGTGACAACCTGTCATATAGAATCTGCGAAGCCTATTTGGACAAAGGGGCTTGGGATGAGGGAGGATTAAGGAGGTAACAGGCAGGCTGTCAGGCTACCTAGGCCCTCTGCTTCAAGGAGCCCCTTAGCACAGATCCACACTCAGCATGCTCTACATTAGCCAAGGACAGAGGCTGTTCATTGTTGGCTGTGGCTCAGCCCTTACCTTGTTCATTCACAGGAAGGAAGGATGATTGCATTGACATTCAGCTGGCTCCTGACCTCACTGACCCCATGGCAAGATGGTTTGCAATCAAGGACAAAGTAAGGTGTTGGAGACTAAGTTGAGAAGCTGCTGCAGGTCAGAAGATGCCTTAAGATTGTTACTGGCCCTAGAAGTGAAAAAACAACATAATTTAAATTGGGGGGAAAAATTGAATGCAAACAAACAAGCAGAGATAAGAAACAGGCCAAATCAAGTTCATGGCAAAACCTCAACCAATAGAAGAAGCAAGGGGATTTAATGGAAGCAGGCATGAAGCATGCCATATCGCAAAGATATCAAAGCATTGATAAGTGAAGTGAAGAAAGAGACTAGTCCTTCAGCACTGTTCCATTACTGGCGCCTCCTCCAATGAGCTGGAATTGAAGGCTGCCATGTTGGAATGGTCTGATTGGGAGTGCCAGTCCACCATATTCCATTAGAAGAAGAAAATAACCTCCAATGATCAGAAGGTCGTGACCGGTGCACATGCTTCCATTCTTGTCCTGCTATGACTCCTCTGCCAGCCGTCAACCACCCCACCACCACCATCATGGTCTGTGCACGTCCAAGGTCCCACACTGGGAAGAAGTGTGTCCTTGTGCGAGTACGTCTACAGAGAGGACGTTGATAAAGGCAAAGAAGAGTTAATGAAGGGCTACAAACACTGGTTCCTTTACTTGTGACAGTGGCTTCATTTGCAGTTTATTTCTTACTAACTGGTGTTACTAGAAGAAGTGTGGTGGGAGACATAAGGGCAGAACCTTTAACATGTCCTTTTGTTCATTCTCTTAGGGCCCGATACTATTGTACTAGCCCTCCAATGGGGTATTGTTAGAACTGGCTATTTCTGGTAGGCTAAGGCTGACGCCAAAGCCAGGCAGAAACCACCATTCTAGTCAGGGCAAGGAAGTCACACGCCAAGATAACCCCTGCTCACCCCCTTGGTAGCTTGGCACAAGCAGTAAGGCTAAACTCGGAGGCAATGTGTAAAGCATTTGCGTCAGCGCACAACAGCAACAACATACTAGGCACACCACAAAAGAGACTCCACACAAGGTTATTATAAAAATAACTTTTGTATTGTAAAAACACATCAGATAAAATCACACATATACATGGTGCCAACTGGCACGAGTAATATTCACATGGGATTATTTACAAGACAGGGCCACATGGGCCACTGTCAGATCAGATATAGTACTTCTAGAATAAGAAATAATAAACATAAAATGGTAATCACAAAGATCACAACCAGTATCCACTGGTAACAGGAACCAGGACCTTACTAGGACCACCTGTACTAACAAGCATTGGAAATGCAATAGGTCTCGCATTGGAAAAGTTTGAGCTATTGGTATTGTAAATGATACTTTTTTTATTTATGTGTTGGTTTTGAAAGTAGCAAAATTAATAGCGTTGTCAGTTACAATGTCAATAGTTTTAACTTTTGCAAATGTGACACCTATAGCATTTGTAATGCAATGTGTGTTGTATTTGCGTGACTTATATGTCTTGATATTACAAATAACAATGGCTTTTAATTTTGTAAATAATTAATACTTAAATAAAAGTTATTGTAATTTATAATGGAAATAGCTTAAACGTTTGTAAATAACTTTTGGGAAGATTATGTTCAGTGCATTTTATTGTGACGAAAATCCAAGAACATTGCATTTGCACCTAAACACACACAGAGCCACACACATATACATGTGGTGGTGGTGGATCTGGGGGATATGGTGGTGGTGGATGTGGTGGTGGATGTGGTGGTGGTGGTTGTGATGGTGGATGTGGGGGTGGATGTGGTGGTGGATGTGGTGGATGTGGTGGTGGTGGATGTGGTGATGTGGTGGTGGTGGTGGATGTGGTGAAAGTGGTGGTGAAAGTGGTGGTGGATGTGGTGGTGGTGGTTGTGGATGTGGTGAAAGTGGTGGTGGATGTGGTGGTGGAAGTGATGGTGGTGGGTATGGTGGATGTGGTGGTGGTGGATGTGGTGGTGGTGGATGTGGTGGTGGTGGATGCGGTGGTGGATGAGGTGGTGGATGAGGTGGAGGATGAGGTGGTGGATGTGGTGGTGGATGTGGTGGTGGATGTGGTGGAAGTGGTGGATGTGGTGGAAGTGGTGGATGCGGTGGAAGTGGTGGATGTGGATGCGGTGGTGGTGGATGCGGTGGTGGTGGATGCGGTGGTGGTTGATGAGGTGGTGGTGGATGTGGTGGTGGTGGATGTGGTGGTGGTGGATGTCATGGTGGATGTGGAGGTGGTGGTGGAGGTGATGGTGGATGTGGTGGTGGTGGTGGATGTGGTGGTGATGGTGGATGTGGTGGTGGATGCGGTGGTGGTGGATGCGGTGCATGTGGTGGTGGATGCGGTGGTGGTGGTGGATGGGGTGGTGGTTGTGGTGGATGTGGTGGTGGTTGTGGTGGATGTGGTGGTGGTTGTGGTGGTGGTGGTGGTGGATCCGGTGGTGGTGGTGGATGCGGTGGTGGTGGAAGTGGTGGTGGATGTGGTGGTGGTGGTGGATGTGGCGGTGGTGGATGTGATGGTGGTGGATGTGGTGAATGTGGTGGTGGATGTGGCGGTGGATGTCATGGTGGATGTGGAGGTGATGGTGGATGTGGTGGTGGTGGATGGGGTGGTGGTTGTGGTGGATGTGGTGGTGGTTGTGGTGGTGGATGTGGTGGTGGTGGGAGTGGTGGTGGTGGTGGATGCGGTGGTGGTGATGGATGCGGTGGTGTTGGATGTGGTGGTGGTGGATGTGGCGGTGGATGTCATGGTGGATGTGGAGGTGATGGTGGATGTGGTGGTGGTGGAGATGGTGGATGTGGTGGTGGATGTGGTGGTGGATGCGGTGGTGGTGGATGTGGTGATGGTGGATGCGGTGGTGGTGGTGGATGCGGTGGTGGTGGTGGTGGTGGATGGGGTGGTGGTGGATGTAGTGGTGGTGGTGGTGGTGGATGCGGTGGTGGTGGATGCGGTGGTGGTGGAAGTGGTGGTGGTGGATGCGGTGGTGTTGGTGGATATGGCGGTGGTGGATGTGATGGTGGTGGATGTGGCGGTGGATGTCATGGTGGATGTGGAGGTGATGGTGGATGTGGTGGTGGATGTGGTGGTGGATGTGGTGGATGTGGTGGTGGATGCGGTGGATGCGGTGGATGTGGTGGTGGATGCGGTGGTGTATGCGATGGTAGTGGTGGATGGGGTGGTCTACTTTGATCGCCGAGCCCCCAGAGTACTGGACATTCCAGCGGAATGGGGGGGGCACGGCCCAAGAAAGGATACAAATAAAGCGTTCCGTAAATGTATAGTTTACTAAACCATAGCCATCATATTTGATTGCAAGTGAAGATACCATAGGGGGCCAGTTGAAAAATCCCACTACCAGGATTACCTATCCAGTCACGTGCAAACAGGAAGTAAGGTAACCAATCACCAGGTAAGCAGTTTTATTTTTAGACGCACATGCTTTCAACCGCCATCTGAGCGTAATTATACGGTTCGTGCAAAGCGCTCCCGCGGCTACGAATACGAACTAAAATAAAGGAACTCCGAAGTACATTTTCATTGTTTCAACAAAGTTAAAAAGCTGCTTTTTTTCTGCCTCCCATTTCCTGCTGGAGTCACAATCTTGAGGCACAGGAGTGTAGGCTGACGGAAAAAAAAAATCATCTCTGGAAGGAAGTGAAATGCTGAAGTCATGCTCCGGTTTCACAAATTCCAATCTAAGCATGAGTAAAAGTAATAAAAAAAAACAAAAGAAACACGGAATGGCGCAGTGGTAACAGCTCAGCGACATTAGCCAGTTTTTTTTTATTCGCCGTTTAGAGGCATTTATCTGTATAGTATTCCTACTGGTGGAGTGCAATTTTCCTCAAAGTTTACTCTGACAATGAAAGGCTGTTTGCGCAGCAATTCTGGCCAGCTGAGTGCGTGAAAGGCACATTACAAATAGAGATCCCAGCTCGAAAGTGTGTTTATCTAGAAGGATGGATCTGCACATGCAACGGGCCTGTGATTCAGTACAAAGCTATGTAGCACGGCATTGCAAGCTGTAACTGGAGATCGTAAAGCCTTTTGTATGGATTATTTAAGCAACCGCCTTCTTTACTCTTAAAATCTCTGTGTAGCTTGTCCTAAAATATTAATATAGGACGAATCACGTTTACCACCGATAACTTTGGCATACTGGGTGTACAATGTTCTGTATACCAGTCCCTCACAGCTGGTAGCCTAAAGCAGCAAATGTTTCTCTCCCTCCTCCAGGAAGTCCGTAAAACGCAGGCAGGGGAGGGGGCCGAGTGACGGAGGGAAGGCAGATCTCCATCTGTGAAAACCTTTGAGGCGGTAACACTACACCAAGAGGGCACTGCATAATGTTTGCAGGACACATACACAGAAATGCGAGGCCAGTAGGCACAAAAGGCACCCAGACA
Source organism: Lissotriton vulgaris (assembly GCF_964263255.1). Classification (NCBI taxonomy): domain Eukaryota; kingdom Metazoa; phylum Chordata; class Amphibia; order Caudata; family Salamandridae; genus Lissotriton; species Lissotriton vulgaris. The sequence goes on from NC_141689.1 coordinate 90,092,547, forward strand.
AACTTGGCTACACAACAATGCACGAACAATGTAGCGCACATCAATTTTCAGCACTGGTGAGAAATGTATGCAAGCCTGCGCTTATCTAAGTGAGCGAGCTTTGGGGTCAGGCAGTGCCGTCACACAGCCTGCTGTTCAAAAACCCATACACAGCGGCCAAGGAGCGCCATGCCACGTCCCTGGTTGGGAGTGCGTCAGTGGGAGCCAGCAAAAAAAGAGCCATTAAGCTCTTGTTTAAAAATGGCAGCTGCTTAGTGTGTCGAAACGAACTGCAAGGACGCTGGGAGTTACTGCGCACAATGGATCCCAGAATGAGCCATACCTGGGTGACACTGGGAAGCGCTACTGCACACCAATAGGATGGTGGGGATAGGCGCAAGTGGATGAAACGTTACACTACTTTACAAAATAAACAAAGGCCGATCACCGGTAAAGTAATGGCTGATCGGGATTAAATAATACGCTGATAATAGGAAAACACTGAAAATGTTGGACACAATTTTCAGGGTGAATTTGAATCAAGAAATCAATATAATTAAATTAAAGATGCGTCTCCAAAAAAAAAACATAAGACAGAAACAAATGAGGAATGAACTAAACAAGTCTAGGGGTGCAGACCGAGATGAAAGTCAGGAGTGGCGTGACCGGAGGTAAACAAGCAAGACGGAGGGAAGGCAGAGAAGGGGAGGGGGGAGGAGAAATGCGACACGGCGGGCAGGGGAGGGGGCGGAGCGGGGAGAGGGTGTGAAAGCAGCAGGGGCCTGGAGTGCGGCTGAGGGAACAGACGGCGATTTGGTGATGTGCACGCGCATTTTAGGTCAATGCGCTTGCGCATTGTTCTAAAAGCCACGGGCACAGCACCAAATCGCCCAGTAAGTTAAAGTTTGTTTAAAGCCCTATATGCTCGCAAGCTCGATGCGCATGCGCATCGAATAGCTCGACCTAAAAAGGACAACCACCTAAGAATAAACACATTTAGGGGTATAAACCAGAACACCTTACCCATGATGCATAAAACACATTCAGAGGAGTAATAAAGAGAAACACATGATGCCATCAAATACATTCAGGGGTGCAGCGCAAGAAGACACATGACGACTAAACATTCAGAGGTGCAGCGCAAGAAGACACATGATGACTAAACATTCAGCGGTGCCAGAACAACACAATAGCGCAAAAACACACAGTAGGCAATCACTATTAAAACCATAGGAATCACATTGCGCATAACTTACATATGCCACCACCTGTGGCAGTCCCTAGGCCAACTGGCCTTGTTGGGGCTCAGATGCCCTGTGTCCAATGTCAGGGCACGCTGCCATGCAGCGCCAGTCCACAAGTACACAAGCCTAAACGTGGCAGCTGCCCACAAAGCGCTGGGCAGCTGGGATCAAAAAGCTGTGGCAGGGCTCTCAGTAGCCCCTAGAACAAATCTGCGCCACCTGAGCCACACAGGCTCTAAAACAAATATCTCTCTGGAGCCCTCTGGCTCCTCAGCAAAGATGTCCCCCCTGAGCCTAACAGGCTCTATTCAGCGTTGGGGCGACCCACTGCCATCCGGGGCTGCCCTCGAAGCCCTCATGGCTTCATACTACAAGAAGCGCAAGCTCGCGCTACTGAGGAGGGGCGGACACCGACCATGTGTCCCGGCGCCCCTCCGTTCTCTTCTGCCCCCCTCGTTGGAGCCTTGCAGGGCTCAACACAACCAAATGCCCTCCCGAGCCTCGCAGGCTCGTAAATCAAAATTGCGGGCATGGAGCTTCTCAGGGCTCTTCACACGTTGGGGCGACCCACTGCCAACTGGGGCCGCCCTGACTCTGCCTCCATTGGCACCGCCAGCAACATCACGGAGCCCCCCCAGCCCTCTTGACTCACCGGGCTGTTCTCGGCGGGGGCTCCTCTTCGCCCGGTCTCCCTCCCTGGGACCGGGTCACTTCACCGGCAGCGGGCGGGGCTCTCCTGAAAAGCGCCAGACTTCTTCTCTCTGCGGCGGGGGCAGGCACCGGCAATGTGCCTCGCGCCCCCTCCGCTAGCGCTCCGCTCCGCTCCTCTCGCTCTCCAGGCGGCTGCTCCTCCTTCTCCGGGGCTCCCTCAGGTCAGAGGAGCCCTGTAACGGCCGCCATGCTTCTCTCTTTCCTCCCGCCTCCCAGGCTGCGGGGCGGGACTTCCGGCCGGCCGCGCTGTGATTGGCTGGCCGGCCAAGCACTTCCGGGTCGCCGCGGGCAGCGCGGTGGCCCTCTCTAGACAGGCAGGTAGGCAGGCAAAGTTTCCCGAGGAGTGGGCTCCCTCGTGGAAAGGATAAAATAAAGACGCAAGGTGGGCACTCGCAAAAATAAGTAATTAACCGGGCACCTGCAAAACCTCACGCAAAATGCGTGATAGCGACACGCTCGCTACGAGTGCAAAATAAAGCGCTCTCAAGGCGCTAGGGGCATAGACAAGCCCCCAGGAACGACCCCTGCATCAAGAAGGGTCCCAGCATCACAGGTTAAGGTCTCCAGGGCAGAACAAAGTCCAGCAAAAGTCCTCAAAGATGCAGCCAGGCAGGGGGACAGCCAGGAAGAGTCCCCCAGCAGTCCATCAAATGTCCAGGAGCTGGGCAGGGCCCAGGGATTCCCCTGAGCCCCAGCAGCAGCAGCATGCCCCTGGCAGATTCAAGTTAGAAACAAGAACCTTTTGGAAGGGGACACAGCCCCTTCTTATACACAGAAAAGTCTTTGAAGTCCTTTGAAGTCCTTTGAAGCAGGCAGTGTGAGAACCAGCCAGAACTGGTTACAGGTAAGTCCCTTCAGTATCAGGGACAGAGGTGACAGTCGCCCAGCGGGAGGTGGAGCCAGCTTTGTAGTTAGGCAGGCACAGCCCTTCACTATCAGGTGCCATCTCCTCCCACTTCCCTGGCAGCAGATGCTGCCTTTCATCCATGGGCTGACTTCAGACAACCTCCTGGGCTCTCTAGCCCCTGTCATCCTCAAACCAGACAGTCAATCCACAAGCAGGCCCAGGCACTCTGGGCCAGGCTCACCAGCCAATCACACGCCAGCACCAACTTACACAAATATGCCAACTTCCAAAAGTAGTACTTCTAGACTAGACACAGTCATGCCGCATATATCATTTTGCAGCATTCATTCTCACGAGTTCGTACATACCAAACTCGCCCCTGCACTCCCCACACATCAGGAACTACCATGGGCATACATATTCCCCATTCATTCCTATGGGAGGGCAGGTCACTCACCACTCATTCACAGAGAGCTCAAGCACTTTACACTGTACCACAGTGAAAAAGTGCGCAGAGGCCTAAAATCACCAACACCAGGTTCCATAAACAGGCTAGGAAAAAGCCAAAAGTCTAGGGGTGAACCTGCCCAACAGGTATGGATTTTGTCATGTAAATAATCCACAATACAATAGCAGCGATTGCTCAGAAAAGGAGTGCCATTACCTTAGCACTTGCGCATGACTTACAGGATGTCCAATCTGGATACCTCTTAAAAGCAAACTTTCATCATCAACAAGGTGGATTTTCAATGGTCTTAATTTATAAGTTTCACCACAGTGGATTTGCTCTTTCCAAGGTTATGCTATGTGTAAAGTGCACTGTCACCTACAAGGATATCCTGGTGCTGAGCCGGTATGTGCAGGGCCGGACTGGGAACCGTAACTGGCCCTGGCAAACAGCTCGGCCGGCCCCCTGGGGGTGCGGCCAAGCTGTTTACTAGGGCCGGTTTCTGCCGATATTGTTACTGGGAGCCGATATTGCCGGCTCCCTGTAACAGAAACGGCCCTGCAGGGGCCCAAAACCGGCCCCCACTGTTGCGGCCCACTGGGGAAATGCCCAGTGCCCGCTACGGCCAGTCCACCATGGGTGTGTGTGCATGGCCTTGTCTATGGTAGGTTGGTTCCTTCAAAAGCCTGGTCTTCAGCTTATTGCAAATTCAAGAGGAGAAGAGGAGGCTCTGATGTGGAGTGGAAGGTCTCTCCATGCTTTTGGAGCGATGTAAGAGTACGCCTGTCCTCCTGATCTGGTTCTGGGTATGCGTGGGATGTGTGCAAATAGGAGTCATGTGGAGGGGAGATGTCTGGGTGGTTGGTGGAAGGAGATTCAACTGTTCAGATCAGTGAAGTTCTCACCCAGATCCTTAACCCTGAAGCATAAACTTCCTTCCATTAATGAAAACCCAGCCTTTTACATGCAATAGTCTGTACCTTCCTGAGTTGGCTTTTGAAATGATGCATACATTTAGGAATTCACCAAAACATTTTACTTTAGCAATCTCATGGGAACAGCCCAGAACGAACTGCCAAGCCAGGTACTCCCTGACCGGAAACAAGCATCCTGGGACCGGTTTCTGGGTATTACCCTTCATCAGCCAGGCTAGCATAAATCCAGTGGCACAGTGAGCAAGGGACCCACGTCTGGGCATACCCATCCCACTTAGGATGAAAAGTGCTACGCAAACAAATGATGGACGGAATGTTGAATAAATCATACATTCACCCCCAGTCAACAGATCACGTGAGTTCCCATGCTCTCCATGCCACTGGAATCAAGCTATCCTGGCTGATGAGGGCTGAAAGCCCAAAACCGGTCCTAGGATGCCTGTTTCCAGTCCAGGGAGGACCTGGCTTGGCAGTTCGGGCTGGACTGTTCCCATGGGGCACAGGGTCAAAACTGATTTGCATATGGCTGGGTTCAAACTGGAATAGCATGGTGAGCAAAAAAATGATGGATTTAGGCCCAGATCTCTGGATGAGGGTGAATGTATGGCATTGTTCTGCATTCTGTCCATCAACTGTTGTTTTTGCATTTCTCATGTGTATATGGTCATAGCACTTCTCGAATCTCTGCATATTCTGAGAAGAGAAGCTCGGTGTAACATTTTCTAAGTTGCACATGGCTAGCACTCCAGGGGCATCAAGAGCTTGCCATCCCTTACAAAGATAGGTACCGAGAGGTAGGTCCACCGGAGTCCAAGACCAACACAAGGATAGAAGGCCTCCTGGTACACATCCATATTCTTGGGGATCAGAAGCAGTTAGTCTGCCAGTGTGGGGTACTGCTGTTCCATTGCAATCAGGAGGTGTAATATGTGATAGGTTTTCCAGGATTCCCAACAAATATGACCCAGTTTTAGACACTTTAAACCCACTGGCTAAGTTAGGACTTTGGGAATTTACCAAGGAAGCCCGGCAGTCTGTCGGACTAGAACCCACTAATCTCCTGATGCATTTCTTGAGGATGATGTATTGCGCTACGGTCAGAGAGACTACAGGGTTACTTGCTGTATTATTGAGATCCACACTTATTTCCCCTTGGTTAGACACACGTAGGAAATCCACACTATGGCCTAGATGTAGGTAATAGCAAATTACCGAATGGTAAATACCGAATTTTACCGATTCGGTATTCACTATTCGGTAATTGCTATGTAGGTAAAATATTCAGTAAAAATACCGAATCTGTAACATTCGGTAATTACCGATTCTGTAATTACAGAATCAGTATTTGCCATTGATTCCTATGGGCCTTGAAGCCCATAGGAATCAATGGCAAATACCGATTCTGTAATTACAGAATCGGTAAAATTACCGAATTTGCAAGGGTGACAGGGTGTCACTTTGACACCCTGTTGCACCCCTGTTTCTGGCTTGTGTGCCATGTGACACACAGACATGCCCTTAGGGCATGCCTGTGTGCCACATGGCACAGACACTGGAATTCGTTATTTACCATGGAATAGTATTCCATGATAAATAGAAATTCGGTAAGGGCCTGTGGCACTGTTACAGTGCCACCTACATATGGATTTACAATATCGGTAAATTTACCGATTTGGTATTTTACTGATTCTGTAAATTTACCGAATGGGTAAATATACCGATTCTGTAAATAAAATGCCCCCTACATGCCAAATACCAAATACCGGTCGGTAACGGCCGAAATCGGCCGTTACCGGCCGGTAATTGGCGACCTACATCTGGCCCTAAATCCCTAAAAGCTATATTACAAATGAATGCCCTAACCTAGTGCGGATTATATGAATAGATATACCTATAAAAGCAAACACAAAAGTGGCAATAAAAAAGGTTATGAAAAAGAATCACAACATTTTCAATTCTGTTGTTAAAAAACAAAACATTAAACGAAGAAACCCAATCTCTGATAAAACTCCTTCCCTTCTAGCCCCAAGCTAGACCTGCTTAGCACTGAAGTGCCCATATGATGTGAGCTCTAATCCGGATATCTTCGCTGAAAAACAGTTGTATCCAATCAGCTGCTGTTCCTTGAGAAGGTCAGAGTCTGTCTCTGCTATGGTGGTCTCTTGCTGAGAAATGCATGGATAGGGTCTGGCTCTTGCAGCCCGCGGCCTGCAGCGGATAGGTCTGCAGTGCACAGCTCGAATGGAACTCCCAAGGATAGATGCAGAGGTCTCTCTCCAACGCTGCGCCTGTAGGAGACTTGAATACCCTTTTCTAGTTACTATGAATAGGCTAAGGCTCGTGACCAAGGTTTGGAATGCAAGAATTTGCATATAAATCCTGCAGCACATTCACTAAAATCTGTTGCATCTAATTCATACGGATGCATGATACGTGCTCAATGTGTGCTCTATCAAACTATTGGAAAGAAAATGTTAAAATGGAAAATATGTGCAATTAAATGTTAAATAAAACACCTATTTATAATTGATAAATGTGCACATGACGAAATGGAATGCAATGGAGCCACACAAGCAGAATACACAAAGCATGCATCATGCCTACGTCACGAGCCATGTCAAGCTGGTGGGTGAGGAGGGACACAAGTGACACACAGCACCTGTAAATTATTCTTTAAAGGTTTGAAAGGTAAACAGCTCATGTTACTCCAACAATGCAAGGTCTATATTCTTATGAGCCCCCAGGTTTCGGAACGAGTCATTTTGTGCCACTTTGCACCCCTGGTAATGGGAGCTTCCAGAGATGGCGAGCAACTTGGCTTGCTACTAGCCGTCACAGTCATGTTTAATATTTAACAGAAATTAAGTACAATTAAGACTGTAACTAAAAGTTGTGTTGCTGTTATCTGAAAACAATCTGGGGCTGATTTTAGTAAAGACGGCATCAAAATCCCCTCAAAGAGTGTACGCATTGTCACCCTAAATGTAATCCCATTTTAAGTGTGTTCACAGGGTCAAGACTGATTTGCATATGGCTGGGTCTGAACTGGGGTGGCAAAGAGAGCTAAAGAACGATGATGGATTCAACCCAGATCTGCGACTGGGGGTTAGTGCCTGAAAAGTTTCAGCGCTCAGGTCCATCATCTCCTTGTGTTTGCTTTCTTCAACCTAGGTTGGCAGTGAATGCCCAGACTTGGATCCCTTGCTCACATTGCCACTGGATTCAAGCAAGCCTGACTGATGAGGGGTGTCACCCCGAAACCGGTCCCAGGATGCTTGTTTTTGGTTCAGAGAAGACCTGGCTTGGCAGTTCGGGCTGGACTGTTCCCATAAGGCACAGGGTAAAGACTGATTTGCATATGGATGGGTCTGAATGGGGATGGCAAAGTGAGCTAAAGAACGATGATTGATTCATCCCAGATCTGTGACAGGAGTGAGTGTCTGAAAAGTTTTACCGCTTTGTCCATCATCTCCTTATGTTTACGCGGTTTAATTACAGACATACATGCTCTTTTTTGTGTATAGCTTCACCAGATATATTTTATTATTATACCCACTGTTTGTCTAGGTCCATTTTCTGTAAACATCACTTGGTTCTTAACCAATATTATTGAAGGGGTGCAATTCAGAAGCAATTGAAACAGACAGTTTACAAATATTTCCCCAACTTTAATAAATTATTTTAATTTGTGTATTGCACCTTCTATAACGCCTGAAAAATATTGTTATGCCAAATATAAATTGTATGAGCGAATGTACTGTACTCTATTACAGAATCTGTAGGACCCTTCATATCCCTGACAAGGTTGTGATGCACCCAGCTGCAGCTGCAGGCAGTCCCACCAGCTGTCTCTGAGCCACACACAGGCATTTTGAGACATGGATAGCTATTGGGGAAAATATTCCCACTCCACAGCCCCATAACTCATCACATAGACTTTATTAATCCAATGGTGTACACAGGGAAAGACTGGAAAATACATTATACAGATGGAATTTCTCACATTTATATAAACCAGCAAAATCGTAAAAAGGGAAGTTACAAGACAACTTTAAAATGTGAGCCTCCGTAATTATCTCCACCGCTGTCTTTGAGGTTTCAAACGGTCGATAACCGCACATCAGCGAGAATCTCATTATTACCATGAATGGCGACAACCACCAAGCACTGAGCAGCCTCTCCACAGTTGTGTTATTGAAACGATTGAAAGAGTTGGAGGGAGTCTCAATCGTATAAAATAGCCTAAAATATTTTAGAATGGAGCCAGCCAAATGTTCTAGGACATGGGTATCATGATTCAAAGCTAGGGGATCTAACCTTGCTCTCTTAGTGGACACATTTTATATACGCCCAGGGGAAAAGGTATGAAGTGCTACTGGAAAATTAACTTCTTGGAATTTCGTATTTTATCAAAAACTTGTTTTACAAAAAATGAGAACTTTGACATGAATATGATAAAGAGTTTAAAGGATTACGCACACCGCTGATAAATCCAATTGTTTGTTTGTGGCGTGCACTAGAGATATCACTCCCTGACAGAAGTGTCGTAATCAGCAAACAGTCAGCGACACCCAGTGTGAGTGTCGACTCTCCAGGCACAACCTCTGAGAACGAACAAAGCGTTTTGCACAAAATAATCCAATTGATTCGATTAATGTAGTGCTATAGTTTATCATCTCGAATATTTATTTCATGTTGTTGTTCACATGTTTTTTATATATATCCATTAGAATTGTCAATCCAGGTTTTACTCCAGATATACAACATTCAATTCATCCTTAAATCAAGCTTCACCCAATGCATTTCGGACAAAGTCCTTCATCAGGGGCAGTCTGTAAATAACACAAATACATTCCTTGTAAATAATACCAAAAGATGTCTTACTCAATCAATTTAAAACATTAAAAATTCAAAAAATGAGGGGACTCAATGCGTTGTGGATAACGTGAATATTATAGAGGAAAAGATATAAAACTAAGGTCGTACCATTCCGTGAAATAAACAACTCAATGTGAACGGTACCGTGAGAAAGCTGAAAAACGTGCGCGTGAACACAGTGTTAGTAATCCAGTTCCCAAAGGAAACACAAATATATATAAGTGGATGAAAGTTTCAGCAGCAAACGTAAATGAAAACTAGATAGCCACAGTGAAATTAATGAGCAAAGGTGAACGAATATGTGTCCGTATTGTAAGGAAACTCACCAAGGATTCAACGTGGAGAAACTCCACAGCAACGTGCGTCCTACGCTACGAGTGAAAGTCAATCAATATTACGTGTGCATTAAAAGTTGGAGAGTCGTGCCAATAGAAAGAGGACTGAACACAGCCGCCATATTGGAATGGTGCATGGCGCATAAACTACACGGTGGTGTAAAAAACTAAAAAGTGAACAGTGAATAGTGATAGATCAAGGTTGTATAAGAGAACTGTAACTGAACTCCTGCATCAAGACATCAAACAAGATAATTCATCATGACAAATATACAACACATGAAATGTAAACGGAAAACTGAAAAATCGTTATCATCCTATTCCATTTATAAATAACAAGAAAATTCCATCCGGTCATTTAATCCATGAGGCTTGGCAGATTGTAAAAATGTTATCCAATGATTCTCACTTTGCAAGAGGAAGTTATTATTGTCTCTACCCTCACGCTTCTCGACTACTTCAACAGCAGCAAATCTCAATTGGCTTATGTTGTGTCTGTTATCCTTAAAGTGTATTGCCACACTGGATTTTGTATTTTCAGTCCGAATATTACTTTTGTGTTCATTAATTCTTGTTTTCAATTTGCAAGAGGTTTTTCCCGTGTATGTCAAACCACATGGGCATTTGATGATATAAATGACATTCTCAGTGTCACAGGTTGCATTGAACCTTAAGTTGATGTTTGTTCCTTTCATGGGATGTTTTAGAGTAGGTCCCTTGATCAGATTGTTGCAATTTTTGCAGTTGAGGCAAGGTTGATTTCCTTTGTACTCAATAGAGGTGGATTGTTTAGGTCTGGTAATGATTTCTTTCAAGTTATTACTTCTAGTGTATGCGAAGAGTGGTTGTTCTTGAAAAATCTGTTTGAAATCAAGTTCTGTGCTGATGATGGACCAATGTCTTAAGATAGATGCTTTGTAAGCTTTAGACACTACTGAATATTTTGAAATGACCACTTGTCTTTTGACCTTATCCTTGTGAGTGGGATATAGTGCCTCATGCCGGTTCAGTTTGTCACACCGTTCCTTAGCATTTAATAAAATTGTTTTGGGATAACCTCTCTTTTCAAATCGGTTCATCATGCTGGCGGCTTGTCCCTGGAATTTGTTCGGTTCTGAAACAATTCGTTTGACTCGTAAGAGTTGAGAATATGGCAAATGGTTCTTTAAGGCTGTTTGATGGAAAGATTTATAATGCAGGGTGTTGTTTTTGTCTGTTAATTTCCTGAATAAGTCAGTTTCTAAATGATTTCTCATGCGACTGACCTTGACGTCCAAAAAGGTGATGGATTCCTGACTGTACTCATATGTGAATTGTATCCGGTCGTTGATGAGATTCAATTGTGATAAGGATGACTGTAGAGAATCTAAATCTCCTCGCCATAGAACAAAGATATCGTCTACATATCTTAGAAATATCATGGCATGTGTTTCCCAAGGGTTCTGGTTCAAGATATGATTCTCCTCAAAGTACTTCATGCAGGCATTCGCATAGACCGGTGCGGCACAGTTGCCCATGGAAGTTCCGGACAACTGTACATAGCACTGGTCCTCCCATGAAAAATAACTCTGGTATAAGGTGAAATGCATCAATTGCATGATGAAGATTTGCATTTGTATGTCTAAATCTGAGTGTAACAATATGTTCTCAATGGCTTCCATGCCAAGGTCGTGGGGTATACTGGTATATAGAGATTTAACATCTATAGAACACAGCCAAATGGAATCTTGTTCTGAAAAAACGATGTCATTTATCTTGTGTAAAAAGTCTGTAGTGTCTTTTACGTAAGTGTGTGAAGATTGAATGAGGGGTTGAAGGTATCTGTCGATGAACTTGCCAGTGGCCTCATGGATGCTCCCCCTCGTGGACACGATGGGCCTGGAGTAAAACCTGGATTGACAATTCTATTGGATATATATAAAAAACATGTGAACAACAACATGAAATAAATATTCGAGATGATAAACTATAGCACTACATTAATCAAATCAATTGGATTATTTTGTGCAAAACGCTTTGTTCGTTCTCAGAGGTTGTGCCTGGAGAGTCGACACTCACACTGGGTGTCGCTGACTGTTTGCTAACTTTGACATGAACTCACCCCAATTTTTGTACAGAAGATTTAAAAAAAGTTTATATCAAATTGTTTTATATATGTATGGACCACTTTTATGATTCTTGTGAATCGAATAAAGTTATTTGAACTCATAGGCCCAGGGGCATGAAGACCAAAACTGCATCATCCGCAAACCCAGATATATAAATAGATATATAGATAGAGCTAGGTATATGTTAATGGCATAACCTCCTTAAGGAACTAAATCTCGATATCCAGAAGTTGAACAATTTGTCTAATTTCCTTTTTGCCGTGTCCCGTCAATATATTTCAGACAAAGTTGTGGTAAATGAGCTCCAAAGATTTGCTAAAATGGAGGGACTCGTAGACAGCTATCAATCTGGCATTTGCCCAAAACATGAGGTGAAGACAGTGCTAGTGACTGTTTAAGTTGACTTATCATAGGTAGATCAAGAATTTTTGTTGCTCGGATCAAGCTCCTTTAGCAAGATCTGACTTCATAGATCATACTATGGTTTGAGCACCTAATAGAAGTTGCACAGGAATAAACACAGGGTTCCGTTTAGTCATATCGGGACCATAATTTAACTCCGGATTGATCTCAGGAGATACATTTTGGGTCCCTATGTTTTACTTGTTTTTGTATTAATATCAAACTAATGATATCATTTTAATTCAGTAGTAATCGTTTTTGTGCTTTTCGGGGTTGATGAAAGAAACCATTAATGGTGTACTCTGAATTCAAATGAGGCTAAATAGTAACACGCATTGGCATAGCCAATAGGTCTCGCCTTTGGGACCTTATAAGTGTTTAGCCATGCAACAGTTGATGTTGTTGCACCAAGGATATTGTGCTGCATAACTAAATACTTATAAGGTCCCAAAAGCGAGACCTGTTGGCTATGCCAATGCTTGTTGATTTTGTTGAAGTGGTTAAATAAAAAATATAATGGCAGCTCACTTCTGAGTTAGAAAGCTTAAGACAGCCATCCTAAGGAGTACCGAGAACAGAAATGAGTAGGGCATGTGCCATACCTCGGTCAAAATATTGAGTAACCATTTCAGGAGTGAGTGGGCAGTGCTTTGTTTACACTAATGATACGTTTCTTTTTAATTTTGAAGATGAATTTTGTGTAAATTCTTGAATTCCTGCCAGAAAGTTACCCAAAAGCGAAAAGGGTGTCTTTATTCTGAAAGCGCTTAGGGGCCAGGTAAATGGTGATAAAGTACTTGACACATGAAAGAACACATGAGGATGTACTACCTTGATACATTTTTTACCACAATGTGTAGTAGATTCCAGTCTGTTGTGTGCTACTGTCGCTCCTTACTGGAGGTTCGGGTTGGGCCTTGGCCACCGGACTGAAATCGACAAATTTGGATTATTGGATGCGCTGCAGCACATGTAGAATTACTTCTTTCATTTTCTTGTGCAGGCTCTGTGACAGACGGCAGGCACTATATATTTCATAGCACCCGAGGCGCACTGGCAGCTGATAAGCACGAGGCCTACTGGGGTGTACCAGTCGAGTTATCTTCCGGAGGCATATTTCTTCTGCACTCAGACGTCAGAGCAATATATCGTTGCTACACCGCGTGGGTGTATGCATGTGAGTGTCGTTGGTAAATATGTGTTTAGAGGAGGGGTATCCGTGCGTGGAGTAACGCGGCTCATAACTCGACCTTTGTGGTCAAGGCCGAAGTTTTCATGGCTGTTGTTTCAATGTGTTCAGCTCCGAGAACCTGGCCTTGGGCACGGGGCAGCACTCAAAGGTCACAGAGGGAGTTAAAACACCAGGGTTAAGTCACCTCTGCCTTCTGACCCATGTAACGCCTCACCCTCTCCGTGCCACTCGGCCGCCCGTCATGGCACAGCCCTTCACGCAGTTTCAGATGCATTGGTTTTTATCAGAAAATGCGCAGATGTGAAAAAAGATCTGGTAGTCAGTTGCAGGACTGAACACTTCCTTTAGTATTAACCACATTTAAATACTTTTCAAAAACTAAGGGCCCGATGTAGGTAATTCCTATTTACCTACGCTGATTCGGTATTTAAGAGTAGGTAAATAGGAAGGGGGCAGATGTAGGTAATTCTTATTTTAGAATTACCGAATCTGTAAGGTTCGGTATTTACCGATTCGGTAAATACCGAATCGGTATTTCCTAATCATTCCTATGGGCCTTGAAGCCCATAGGAAACAATGGGAAATACCGATACCGATTTGGCTCCCTCGCACAGTGTGGAAGGCCAGATACTCGACTATCTAAGAGATATCCCTAGACTAAAATCCAATAGAGGCCAACAGATCGTACAAGACTGGGGCACAATATACCACTAAAATCCAAGTGGACTCACAAATAAAGATTTGTTAAAAAGAATCGGTCCTGAGGAAGGTGTCTTATTAAGAAAAACCGAAACGCCGCGTCGACTTAACCTGTGATTTTTGATGATATGCACTTTATTTTTAGTAAAATGAATTTGTGAATTTTGCTGTTATGTACCTTATTTTAATCATGATGCACTGTACAAAATTATGTTGAATGATTACCCCTATGTTAGTTTTTATTGTTGTTTTTAATACTACGATATGACTCAGATTGTATGAAATAAGAATAAAATTGTAAGTTTTTACCAGAAATTATTTGCATTAGTTTATATTACTGTCACTCTGTGCCTACAATAGATATTGTCATAATTGCGAACATATCTGCTGAATTTATTCATGCGTGGTGCTTTAGCTTTACATTAGATATTTGTTGCCGGTTGTTGCAAACCCCATGAGAAAGATAGACCCCGGTCCCATTAGACCTTACAGTACCCAGAGGTACAAATAACACGGTACAAAAGGCCCTAGGCCTGTAAAAGTGGGACAGCCCTTATTTTCTCACTAATCCCCCCTGGTCCCATATAACTACCGAAAGGGGGCCTCCTTATATATTTTTTCTATTACTACGGTATTGTCCCACCTGGACTATGCAAACTCCATATACCTTGGCTTACCCTTATATCTACTGAAGCGCCTCCAGATGGTCCAGAACAATGTGGCCAGACGTATCACTGCCCAACCAAGATGGCATTCAGCATCTCCTCTGCTCAGGGACCTTCACTGGCTCCCCCTGGCCCAACGCTGTTCCTTCAAAACTGGCTGTATGATTTTCAAATCTCTCCACTGCAAAAGTCCCAAATTCATAAATAACCTCATCATCAGGCACACCCCTTCCCGTAACCTGCGCTCTGCCCACCTAGCCCTCCTCCAAACACCCGCTTTCAAACGCAAACCGTCTGGTGGTTGCAGATTTGCTGTTCTTGCATCTCGTTTATGGAACACCTTCCCTTTCGAGATCAGGGCCTGCTCGGACCTCATGTCATTCAGGAAAGCTTTAAAAACATGGCTTTTCAGACAAGCGTATCACTAATTCCATCCTATTCATGTTTTCAGGTTCCATTCTTTGTCTATCTCAGCGCCAGGAAACCAATCGGTGGCAGTGCGCTCAATAAATACTTTTTAACATAACATAACATACGTGGCGGTATATCCCCGAGCAGTTTTACCACCTAGTTCCAAGTTTTACAGGTTGGAATGGGGCATAACATGCAGCCTGGGTTTTATCCAATAATTAAACAAATGTTTTTCCTATTTTCCGTAGTCGCATTCCTCCAGGCAGTATCTGGAGGGGCTTTGAACGAGCAGTAATCCGGAACTGAGTGAGAGTTCCATTCGTGGTTTGTCTTGGATTTGATTAATGCGGGGCTCAGACTAAACCTTTTGGAAGGTAATCCTTACCTGCACAAAGAATAACATTCTGTATATCTGCAGAAACACTGTATACAAACAAAATGACTTCTGGGCGATTCTAGTTCTCAAAGGTACTCCTTTTAATAACCTGGAACAGATCGCAGTCGCGTTAACACACCTGGGTACAATAGTCCACTAAGCAATCTTACTGGCTAGCGTCTGTAAACACTGCATGTTCTGCATAGTGCTGGACAAGGTCCTATTATTCTGTAGGGGTGTGAAACTCGACTTACCACAAAAGCAGCAAAAACAAGCATTGGCTGCGCGCGCGCGGGCCACGAGAGGCGATCTGTGGTGCAGGAGGGGGAGAAGTGGGAGCTGTGTGCGCGCGAAAGTGTAACTGATCGCGATTGCGATCAGGAGCTGAAAGCTGGCGGCTGCGCGCGCGCTCGCACGCGTAACTGCTAGCCGGTGGCCGGCAAAAACCTCTGGTGGCACTTTTAAAAGTCACTCACTAAATGTCTCGCCAGACTAGCGCATGCGCTGGCTCTAGCGAGACCTAATAATGGGGAAAGAGGAATGGGGTGTGAGAGAAAAAAGGGACACTGAATACCACCATTCTGACTCATCACTAACGTACGGATCAAAATGAGTATCTAAAGATATTAGGAGATATCTTAGTAACCAGCCATGAAAGTTCTGTACCTGACCTTAGTTGCCATCATACCAGAGTTGGTTAAAAAGTTTCTCTTTTTAACCAACTCTCTATGTTGTGGCAGGAAACCGAATTATAAAAAGAATTGAGTAACTTGATACATATTCTTTAATGCTTTCCCTTGGCTATGAAGGTCACTACCAATAACTTCATAACTATGTGCTGTGATGAAGATGATCTAAGTTTGTACTTGACTTTTGAGCAACTTAAAAGTAATTAGCATGTATAAATATTATGTGGTTCCTTTTGTTGTCAATACAAATATCACTTCTATATGCATAACCATATATAGAATTATTGTGACATAATAAATGTTCTGGTCATACACAGGATCAAACATAAAGTTCAAACACAATTAAGCCCTAAATTCTTTAACAATGCTTGAGGTCAATTAGCTCATAATTAGTTTTCCAACACAGTCTTGGTTTTCAGAATACTTCCCTGTATTCACAAACTCGTTTTCAGCAAACATTTAAGGAAGCAACAGTTTTTTGTAAGCATATTGCTGAATCCAAATAGCAAAGCCTTGGCTGCAGCAACACTGTACTATGATTGCATAGCAAGGATGCTGTGAAACATGAGGAAAGTTTGAGCTGATTATTTAAGGTGACCCATTGGAGGACTGCTGGCAAATGCACTCAGCCAACTTTGTGCAGTCTGTTCTCCTCTCAACCTCAGACAGACGCCATTATTCCCCAAGTTCTTGAAGAACCTAAATATCTGGCTCTTCGACGGAGCTCCGTGAAGTTCCCGGAGCTGAGCGCCCCCCCTTCCCTCCTGAGCGCCTTGAGATCCTTTCGGGTGAGTAGCTGCGCTTCACAAACCCTTGATCGATTGATTGATTCCACATACGTAAATCCTTACATCAGGCAGTGTTGGCAGTCTGTGAAGACCACCAGCCTTTCCTTCTCTGAAATAAACTTGGAGTGAGCGTGTTAAAGTATTGCCCACTGCACCCATCGAGCATACGTGGAAAGTCATGCTGCTGACACGCCTCCTTAAAGGTGATGACTTTAATCCCCTTTGTTGTTGCCTCGTAGCCCCCATCTTTTTTCCTCATCCTTTTTTTTTTACCCTAACCCTTACTTTCAATAATTTTTAACTTACCTCGCTCTTTGGTTGCCTCTCTCTTCCCAATGTTTTTGGTCTGATATTTTTTCCATTCCAATAATTTTGTCCCAATATTTTGCCCCCAATGTTTTTTGAGGCATTTTTTTCACATGGCACCTAATGCCAACCCTTCAGTGGGTCCATTCGTTTGGCAGCTAGAGAGCATTGGAGGCTGCTGGGTGCATATACAGCATCCCCAGTACTACCGTGCGTTGTTTCCCATACCGTTTAGTATTCATTTTAGACTTCTCCTTATTCTACTTGGAGAGAAGAGACTCACAATTTCCAGATTTTAGGGATTCACAAAAAATCTAACAAGTACCCCAGAACATCTACTGCAGTCCTAGTTTTCTTCTATTGCTCCAATGTGTAAAATGTACTCAGATATTCTACTACTTGGAAAAGTCTATACTTGCAACTGTAAAGAAAACCTAACATCTTTTCTTCCAAAGGGAATATATTTTTACCCAGGAAAAATTATCTTCGTCACAATAAATAGGGGAATAATTAAACCTTGCCATGCAATTAACACTAAATAAATTACCGAAATGCATTACATTAACATTTTGAAGTTAAAATGTTTAACTTTAAAACCTTCATGTAATTCATGTTGGCGATTTGGTTTACTTTGATTACAAAAAAACCAAAAGGAAATATTTACTTTCCTGGCTTGCACGTCATCCGGTCCTGGTATTCTTCTCCTGCATACAGTGCAGGCCACAGCCAACTACCGTAACCAGTCCAGACGCTGCCCTCATGCTGTTATCCAGCATGAGCGAAGTGCCCGGATTGGTTGCAGAGGGCTGTGTCAGCGCTCTTAAAGACTTTGGAGGCTGTGCCTGTCTAAGACAGCTCGGGTAGGAGAGATCTAAAGTGCACATCAGGCTTGCTGGAACAAGACAGCCGGCCAAAAGTGACATGCGCACTTTAAACTCCTCCCTGCTGCCAATCAGCAGCAATGACCCCGCCCTCACAATCAACTCGGGCAGGCAGAGAAAAAATAAAATGGTAATAAATTAATTTTATTACCATTTTATTTTTCACTTTTCACTTTTTCTGCACCCTCAGCAGGGGGGGCTACGCTCCTCCGCCCAAATGGAGAAGCCACCACTGGTGATGGCCTCACACCTCAGCAGTATGGACACTGTTTCCAGTCCTGAAATTTTCACCTACAAATTATGGATTTCATGTGTGTTAATGTTATTAATTGAATGGAAGGAAAACAAGACTACACCACCGAGAAAGGGCCGTACTGGACACAGAGAGGCATATTAACAAGATGTGCATTAATAAAAGCACATCGCACATTTCCATATCGCCGGCTATCGCCGGATTTAATTGCTGTGATAGCGCGTAAATATCAATGCGCAACTCGTAGGCGGAATTAAATTTGGCGATAGTCAGCAATAGGGAATTTTAGTGCATGAAAACAAGCGTTGTTTTCACGCGCTAATGTGTGCCTTCATAATATGGGGGGGTGGATTCAGCTTTATGATCCACACCCCCATGTTATCAATGCCTAACACCTGATCAAAGCAGGCGCTGGGAGACCTGTGATAAACTCGTTTATCGCAGGTCTCCTTCTCCCAACGCCTGCCTTGACAATAGGGTGTTAACACCTCCAACCACATTTTACATGTGGTTGGACGTGGGAACGCCGACTCTGCATCCCATTAGCGTCATCTATCGCGACCAGCGCGGGGCGATAGATGACATCAAGAATACGTCTCTAACTCAGGAGACGTATTGGGAATAGTGCGATAAAAAAAAGCGTTAGCGACTTTAAAAAGTCGCTAACGCATTTATCGCGGGCTTGGTAATATGCCCCAGAGTCCGTAAGGGCTGGAGGGAGGTGGTCACCCTGATGAACACCACAAGCCTTCTGAATGCATCTACTTTAGCTGACAGCCCCGCCCGGTAACGCCCACAGTCCCTGACCCTTGAAAAGATGACAAATTCAGCACATTGCAGATTTTCCATATTCAAGGGTACACTTTCCAAACTGAGAATTCCATCACAGCCCTGATTTCAGGGTAAGTTCGCAGATGTGGCTCATCTTAGACACACAAAACTATTCTGGATTGTTTGACAGGCGTCCTCAAGAAAATCTTTTTTGTATAACAATGTGAGAGCAGAATTGTGCCTTTTCCGGTAAGTGCACTTAAGGTTCTCTGCTGCTTCATCTGCCTCTGCCTACCACTGTAAGTGCAGTATTTGACATTTCCGTCACAGGATGGGACCGCTTTAGATTTCACACCTATCTGAAGATGCTGCCCGCGAGGCCCCAGGTGGAATAATGTCTCACTGATGGTCCATTTAGTTTCTTCCTATAAAAGACACTTTATCCAGGTCCTGAAATGTTAGTACTATCAGCAGGGCTAAAGAGCTGGCAACCATATATTACTACCATGCAAACCTACCAATTTAACATGCTGTGCGACGTCGCTCGCGACACCTCAGAGAATACTGGGTTAAAAGTAAGCGTGCCATTTTTCTCTGACAGCACCAACGATGCACCGCTCATTAAAGCTTTGGGACACGTGTTAATTGCCATGCTAATAATGAGACAGTGTTTGCCTGACAATTATTAAAAAATAAATGAAATTGAAAACCACTGCTGTTGTTAGGGAGAACAGACGGATGGGGGGCGGGGGGTCGCCAGGGGTTTGGGGGGGGGGGACAATTGAGTGTTTTGGGTATTCTAGAACTCGAGTCTGCCAAAGCTTCAAATATTACAAGGCATTTTGTCACTTATTTTAAAGCTGTCATCTTCCCTGGCTGGCTTGTTAGCTGCAGACTGAAGCTCTTAGCTGCTGGGAGCGCACATAATAAGCACGCCTCCTGGTAAAGGGCCTTTTTATAAAACTTAAATTGATTTTACCAATTTTGTGTGATCTGCAGCTTTATTATTGGGAAGCTTGCTGACAATATCTATCCATCTGTCCATTTTAGACTTATAAATATAAAAAATACAATATAACATCAAGTCATGTTGTCTTTAGACTTCGACTATTCTCTCCAATATGCATCAGTACATGGCCCATGCATTTAGGAAATGTATGCACAAAGCTGCAAACATGTGAAGGGCTCAGACATATCTCTTTATGGTGCAAAATTGGATTGGAAGATACACGTTTTTGTCTTCTCCTTACACAGAGGAACGCATTTTTCTTTTTTAATGCATCGGATAGTTTTCGAATGCGGAAACAAGTGACCTAAATTGCAATTCCCAGTGGCGCCTTTTAGGATCATGGAAGGTATCTATAATTCAGAAAGGTCTGGCGTCAGCAGTGCACCGAGATGAACAACTGAAGCACACAATTGGGCTACAGGCTTTGCATCCCGGGCATCCGTCTTCATCACTTGAGAGCCAACACACTAAGGGGCACATTAAAAGAGAGTCTTTCTTGAAAGAGAGCCTTGCGTTGCGTGTGCGCCACACAACTTGGTACATGTGTGACATGAACCTCTAAGTCAGATTGATGAAGCCACGGAGAGGCACTTTGCACGGCTCTGAGCGGCTTCATAAAGCTGGAGTAGCACAACGTTGTGCAAATCGTTGCTTTGCGTTAGTCTGCCCTGGGAAGGTGTTCCATGGGTGTTGCGTGCGTGGTACCATGTCTCTCCCATGGATTTTGATGCCTTCCCAGATTTACAAGAACTTTACAAAATTTACAAAAATGCTACGCCTTCTCAGGGGAGGCGTAACGAGGAGAAACATCTCTATTTCTCCTTGATTCTTCCTCTTTCTATGTGTGCTGCACATGCGGCGTTCTGCAGCATGCATTGGAAGAGGAACATGCCTCCCAGCAGTCTTTTTGTGCAGGAAGGTGCTCCACCCTGCACAAAAATAATCCTGCATGCAACTTTGGCACCCTTGCACCACGGTGTTGTGATGGTTATAAGGACAAATGGTGTAGCTTTCTTCACAAGGAATTTGCACTCGCCTAGAGTCCGTGGTAAAACCAAAGCATAACAATGCATTGTAGTCATAATGCTCGATTGCCTTGCAGCTATTGCCATTCAGGTGGGTCTCCTACAGCATTGCCACATCTGAGCTGTGTCGTTTAAGGCTTTGCAGAACAATTCCTTTTGTAATTTTACTACCCAGGATATTCATGTTCCAGGAAAGGACCTTCAGTGTAGTGATATTAGCCATTCATTTTTTTCACTTGTGTAACCCCACTTAGTTCTAGATGATCTCGAGCACATGCATCTTATGTGGTCTTCACCTCCTATTACTCTCATACTTTTGCCTCTCAAATGTCTACCAAGCAGCAAAGAAACCATTTGCCCTCCCTTCTCAATATCAACTCCCTGCAGCCCTGCCGCAGAGGTTTGAAACTACCTGCTTCTCCGATTTGCAGTGTGCCTGTTGCCCTAACTGTGGTGCACACATCATGAAAACTACAGTGTTAATTGGTGTTGTCCTACTGCCATGTCTAGTCCCCCATTCATTGTCTCTAATAGTACATCTCCTTGTTAAGGTGGTTCTTTCAATCTCCTCGATCCCCACTTAACCTCAGCTGCCCTGTGGTGTCAGTTGTGGCCCAGGCTTCACTGTCTACCTCTCTCTCCAAATGATGTCTTCATGTCTTCCGGAGCAATACAAATTGACTGATCTACCTTTCCTCTCATTGCTGCCTTCATGGTAGCGATATGTGTTTTCGGTAGGTTCTCCATCTCCTCTTGTGCACTTCCCCCTAAGTGCAGGATGGTGGCAGTTGGCTGGCCTCTATCTGTCTCTCTGCTCAAAAGCATCGTTCAGGCAGTTAAAATGCCACATCTTCTCGCCAGCTATAACACAAAGCATGGCGGCGAACATCATTATGTACTTGATCACTTTTGCATGGAGGGCATTTTTAACTTCATCAAAGCTGCGCCTCTGCCTCTGGACCCTAAGAATGAAATCAGAGAAGAGTCAAATTTCAGAGTTCTCATGTTGTAGAAGATCAGCCTGTCTTGCAGCCTTTCGAATCCCACCCCTTTCTTGGTAATAGAGGGTCCACACAAACATTGTTCTGCTTAGTTGTCTCAGCCTCATATGAAGAATAGGCTCCGTAGGGGCCCTCTCTATCGAGAAAAACTTAAAGAGACCCTTTGGCTTCAAAGTGTGAAGGATAAAGTCCTCTAAGAATAGTTCAGCATTAGGTCCTTTAGCTCGCTCCTAGACACCAATAACACTGATATTGTTCCTCCTCGAGTGTCCTTTATAGTCTTCCAATGTTGTTTGGATCTGCAAATATTTTTTGCAAATCCTCTCCACCACTCCCTTTAAAGTCTATGTATCCTGATTGAGAATAGACAGTTTGCTCATTTTCCACAACTCTTTTCACCATTTCTTTTAATGTCCTCTCCAAGAAGATTGGCCTCCTTTGTCACAGAGTCTATTTTGGCTTCCATGGTGCATTCTACAACTTGGATCCCTTTCATTGTGTTGGATAGGGCTTCCCGAGTATCCCACATCCCCAGCACTGCTTGGTCACCCATTCCTTTGGGCATT
This sequence comes from Lissotriton vulgaris, assembly GCF_964263255.1. Taxonomy (NCBI): domain Eukaryota; kingdom Metazoa; phylum Chordata; class Amphibia; order Caudata; family Salamandridae; genus Lissotriton; species Lissotriton vulgaris. The sequence goes on from NC_141689.1 coordinate 90,115,066, forward strand.
GCACATTTTTCCATTTTGGTCTGTTGGTCTCCACATACAAAGGAAGTCATGAATCTCTATCAAGGCAACCAATGCACTTCCTAACAACACTGCGAAGACCTGCTAGATATATTGAAATCAAAAATTGCCAAAATCTGTAATTAGTTATTCAAAACAACAACACATTCTCCAATCAAACCACTTCACCACCACCACTACAATCCACCTTCTCCTTCAACGGCACAGAAATGACTGAATTGCTGAATCTGGCCAGCAAAATAAAAGTATCTAACTCACCCATGCACATCTGCTCAGCATCACGTTTCAAACAATTCCTGCAATCTCTCTTAAAGGACACTACAAAAATTATTTTTGCCTCCCTCAGTTTTGGAGGATTTGCCAAAAACCTTTAAAGTAGCAGATTAAAAATATGTGGTACTGGTACTCTAGGGTCCACAACGCCTACTCAGGGGTTCTGTGACTGCTTAGAAAACAAAATTTTAATAACTGATTAAAAAATTGTATATAAGCAAACAAGCAATATTAACATTGAAAATTTAAAAAAATTCTGTGAATACGAAGGAATTTGGAAGAGGAGGCATAAAAATAAGTTGGTCTCCTCAGATTGATACAGGGGAGTAGTATAAACTTGTTAAAAATAATATAGTGTGGCCCAATAAGTCGCCTTCATTGAATTTAGAAGAGCCTCAACCTTCATATTCAAATTAAAAAGTGTATAGTTTTTATTTTGGTTGGTGAATTAAATAAAATGTTTCATCATTTGTGTATTTGTTTGATGTATACTTGTTTCTGTATTGTTTTGAGGTACAAATCATCGAAATCGCTTAAGCTGGGGCTTTCCCAGTAATTACTCAGGATTCCAGTAACAATTAAGCGGGGGTCCACAGACTGGAACGGTTAAGAACCACAGATTTAAAGCATGCCATCATCACACTCACCTGAAAAAACGAGTGCAACTCCTAATAGTTTGTCAGGCTAACTAGCAGTTGTCAACCTCACCTTTCCCAGTAAGATCATACAAAGGAGTTGACAAGACAACTACCAGAGTACTTTATTTTATTTTTTATTTAAATTTTTTATTTATAAAGTTTTATATAGCGCGAACTTGACCCAAGAGGGTATCAGAGAGCTTTACATTTAGGGTTGTTGCGTTAAAATTTACATCAGATACAAGAGCATAGTAAGATACAGTACACATAAACACTGTTTCAAGATTTCTTAGGAGGAAGGAGTAATAGCGGGGAGACGAGGAGGAACTGTGCCCAAAGTCCCGCTCGATAGGTGACAGTTAAGGGGGAAACCAAAGCCAATCTCCTCATTAGCGGTCTAGCAGTTCCACCGGTCATCAGCCATGTTGCTCAGGTCTCAGCGTTCAGGAAAACTAATTTTTAGTTTATTTGATTTGTGGAGGTTATATAGCGCTGTCTAGACCCGAAGGTATCAGAGCGCTTAACCAGAGGATTGTTGCATTACAGGGTACATCAAAAAGGATTATGTAGCGCTGGCTAGACCTGGAGGTATCATAGCGCTGTAAAAGAGGAACATTGCGTAACCAATTACAATAATAATAAAGAGATTTATAGAGCGCCTGGTGATGCCTTCACGGCGTGTCCCCGCGCTGCGGAGAGAAAAAACCAAAATAGAGAAGCGGAACCATCCTACGGACATAGAGATGGCTAGTTTTTGTACAGGTGTGTCTTCAGAAGTTTTCGGAACAACAGTTACAATAGTGTAGTAAGGTACAGTAAATAAACAATGAGGTTGGGAGAATTTGTGGGAAAGGAGGGGAAGAAGGAGGCATAACAGGGAGACGAGGAAGAACTGTGTCCAATGTCCGGCTGGGTAGGTGATGGTCGAGGGCGAAAAACAGGGCCAATCTCCTCATTAGTTGTCTGGCAACTCCACGAGCATCAGCCATGTTGCTCAAGTCTCAAAGTTTGGTAAAAGCATATTTTAATAGATATATAGGTTATGAGGGTTGGTGTAAAAGAAGTCCCACTGGGAGTGACATTGTAGGGATCAGCAAGGCCTCCAGTTGGAAAAGGGGAAGTACAGGAGCAAGCGCAGCTGCACTCACCAGATGAGCCATACTCGGTGCAGGTGCCAGTTCTGTTGCATTCCTAGGGGAGCCTGTAGGGCCACGCAGGGCGTGAAGCCTCAAGGGTGGCAGACCACATGCTCCGATGAGCGCAGCCCTGATCTGTGAATAGGGTAGCGACTGACTCCTCGGTTGCCTTGACCCTGTCACCCATGTTCTGCAGATCTGCCTGTATCAATGGTGGACACCCTGTCAATCTTATGTTCCAAAGCAGTGAAGACCCCCTGATCGCCTCCAACACGTCCGCCAAAGTCAGGGTCCCTTCTTCAGATTGTTGTTTAGTCTCCAAAGGGCCTCGATGTTCCCCCGCCTCCTCTGACCTGGTATTCTCTATAACCACCAGAGTGCATTTAGACCCTTGAAGAGTACAAAGGCAGTCTTTGTCAATAAAAGAGTGGAACTCCTCCTTTTCCAAGGACGAAGATAAGAAAATCAACATTATATTTCTCAACCTCTCTCCAACAAATTGACAGTGTCAAACACAAAATGCTGCTGGAATGACTGGAACACTGGGAGGTCATAACAGGTCCCCGTTGAGTTCTTTCCCTCCAACCTCAGCTCAAAAAAATTAAGATGGGGTCAGGTGGGTCATCCACATACCAGGTGCTCTGTGGCATCCTCCTTGTATCATCCTTTTTCCTCAGGTTACTTAATAGTATTAACTTTATCATATAAGTGTGTCTCCTTGAACAACTACTTAGTCAGTATCAGGTCATCTTCCAAAGTGTATGCGGATGGCAAGCAAATTCATTTCTGACTAGAAAATCAACCAAACTACCTTAAAATCAATGCTCCGGTGGATGAAAGAGAACTTTCTTTGCACGAGCAGAGCCAAAAATGAGGTAACTTTAATGGAGGAAATTTGGTCCATCGCACCACCATCTGGTCAAACGATCTAGCAACCCTTTTATAACTTCTTTAAAATCCAGGACCATGGGCTTAATCTTAGTCTCTGAACTTTTGCTCGCCTCCCAAGTCAATGAAGTTGCAAATGTACCATCTCCAGCTCTCCTTACTTTGCAAAATGTTTCCTTTAGTTTAAATCGAAGATCAGTGGTAGCTAACAGAAGCCTATGGTCAAGTAATGCCTGGACTATTACAAGATTTTCCTGGTCACAATAAGAAATTCAATAACAGGTTTCAAAGGCTGCAAAAGCATTTAGCGAGACTGTGTCTAAACCTCCAAAATAGTGACCACATAAAGCCAGCTCTGTAAGACCTGAACAGGCTTCCAGTAGAAACTAGGATCAAATTCCCAATTCTTTGCTCCACCTACAAGGCCAACTGGGGAGGCCTACCACAGTAGGTGGGAGGAGCAAAGAATTGTGAGTCATCCACTGGAAAGACCCTAAATACCTATAGAAATAGTTTGACAAAACATGTGAAAGAAGCTCGCCATAGGCAGTGGCGTAACATAGGCCCCTGCAGCCCCCACGGGGTGGGGAGCCCCCCAAGCTCGAGGGGGCCCTCTCCAGCACAGTGCTCTGGCCGATAGCGCCTGATTGGATCTGAATGGGCCCCTCCACGTACCTTGCAGGGGGCCCCCTCAAGTTTCATTACACCACTGGCCATGGGATACATACAGTTAATGTGTTCGGGGGTGATGTAGACCCTATGCAATTAACAATATTTTATCAATCGAACTCTAGAGTTGAAAGAAACTTTAGAGGTGTTCGCAACACTATGTCTCACTCAACCTCACTAAGATCCATGCCCAGATCTCTGGTCCCGCTGTCTAGCAATCCTGTAAGAGCACAATTCGAAAGATTTACAAGCAAGCACTACATAAGTGTCACGGACCTTGTCCTGCGATCTGAGGTGCATAAGTTCTTCAGGCAGACCTGTACTGGGGTTTCTGTGTACCCTGCTTCCATCACTTTTTGGAGTTTTGCTAGAAGTGTGCTGTGTAGATTTTTTTTTTTTAGCCTGAATATCATACTCCTCTTGGAGTGCACAAAACTCCATACAGACTCCGTCCATCTACAGCTGTCCGACTGCGACCAGACTATGGGTCTCCTAGGTAGAAGTGCTCTCCAGTTTGCACTCTGTGGTAACGCTGACAAGGATTTTATGCAAAATTCTTTCGCACACGGAAGACGTGAAAGCATCCTCTGAGGTGAACTCATCAAGACAGATTGAAGATTTCTCACCAGCAGAACCTCCCCCTTAAATTGCTCCCTCCTGAAGGGGTCAAGGAGCATATGTTTCTTTAGTTTAAAACTGTATGTTTTAATTGACATTTTCACCTAACTACAACATCCTTTAAACCTTTGTTTTTTTTTAGTGAATATTCATAATACTATATTCACCCCTCTATAGTTATAGTTAGGATGGTGTTTCCATCTGAAATGCCTTTTTTGATACGCTAATTACTTTGGTACTGTTTGACAAATATTCACAAAGCTTTCCAAAAAGTTTCTTATTTTGGTTTAGTTTCTTCATGGAAAGTTTCAGGGTGATCAGCTATTGGAGGGGGTTTGTGAAAAAGTGGAAGTTCCAAAATGCAAAATTCCCGTGTAATTTTCTTTAACTTTTTTTAAAAGGGCTACTGTGTAAATAGCTGGAGGAATGGGAATTACACCAAATTTTGCAGGAAGCTGGATCTTGCTCCAGATAGCATGCTTTTTGTGGTGTAAATCCATTCAGTAGTTTTTACGAAATGTAGGTTAACAAAGATGTGTCTATCTGGACAGTTGGATTCACCAAAGTCTTGCGAGAGTCCCGAGGTCTTGCAAATGAAAAAATTGAGCCATCTGATTGGTTGAGAGGGCTTTTTTTTGATGACGTTATAGTTAGGTGAAAATCTCAATTAGTACGTAATATTTTAAACTAAAAAACAACTAAAATTAACCAGCTGTAGTTAACTTAAATAACAATAACTTGCACCCTTTCCATGCAGAGTGTTGTCATCAATTAGGGCATTTCAGATGTCGCATTGATGTTATCCATGATGTCATAGAATATGTTGTCAGTGATGTAATATATGAGGTCATAGGCAGTGCATGGAGAGGGCGAGAGTGTGCCCCAAGTAAAAGGCAGCCATTTTTCACGGTGACGAACAAAAGAGTGATCCTTACCAGCATATTAAGTTAAAACTGAAGAAATAACATTGACAAGATAAATGAAGAAAAAGTGACGTTCTATGGTGGATACATAAGAGGTCACTATATAGAGAAACATCAGTGGACTCAGATTGAATCTTCACTTTGCCAGTCATATGTTCTACCATCCTGATGAAGGCATTTAATTGAAGACCGCTGAGTAATTTAATTGGTTATGTAGATCTTTTACGTAGTTATAGATGAAGTGAAATCTTGTTTTGAACGTGGTACACGCAACAACCAGTTTTGGTATAAATGACATTAAGACAAATGATTTGAGGCAGAGATAACGTGATCAAGTAAGAAAATATGAGAGCATAATCGATCATACAGAGAAATGGCTGGGATAAAGGGGATCCTTAAGACTTAATATTGTAGACTCACTTGAAGGTTGAATTGGGGTCCTCCGTGGTGGGAGAAGGCTCCCTCCACCGAAGACAATGTATATTGTGTATGAATGTAAGTATGGGTTAAGGTTTTAAATGCATATTTTCTGAATTAGATGTGTCCTATGAATTGTAAAATTAATAACAAATGTGCATTTGATTATGTCAGATAATTGGAAATAGATGCATGAATTTTTATAATATGATACAGACTTGGTCCCTATTACTGAAGATAGACTTATGAGTTGGAATGGATGCTACAAATGGTGTAATAATATTGTCATTTATTATGTCATCATTAATATAATGTGTGATGCCATTTGCAGTCCAAGGGAAAAGTTCAAGTTATGGTTTGCACTGCAAACTATACCTAGCAAATTTCCTTGTTTTTCCCGTTTGAGTCAGAACCATAATTCAACTTTAAATGTGTTATCCGTCTCTGCGCCACGTCTTTGCATGCTGTTTCAATGATTTCAGTTACTAAACTATCATCTTTTCTTTCTCACTGCACTTATTTGGTTTGATACTACTCCTTCCCTTTGATATTATTCAAGGATCAGTGCTCCACACCCTACTCTTTTTCATCTACTGTGTTGCAACTAAGCCACTCCTCAAGTTACGCCTACTACTGCAGCTCTGGTGATGTTTCTGTTCTTTTCCTATTCTTCTGTCAAATTCATGAGTTTACCTCATCTTGGGCCATATGTATCAAAAAGTCATTTTGCGATTCTCAAATAGCGATTTTTTGCAAATCGCTATTTGAGACTCACAAAATGCTATATATGTTGGATTTGCAATACATTTTGTGAATCCTACATATTCCTTAATTGTGAATCGCAAATTGCGATTTGCAATTAAGGAATACTTCCCCATTCATTCCTATGGGCCTAGAGGCCCATAGGAATGAATGAGAAGACATTCTCAATTTGCGATTAGTCATTCGCGAATAGCAAATTGAGAATGCAATTTCAAGGGTGCAGGGGTTTCAAAAGGACACCCTGTTGCACCCCTAAAATAAGCATGGGTGCACATGTGGCGCACATACATGCCCTAAGGGCATGTATGTGCTTCACATTGCACATTGAAAAATGCAAAAAAAATCTTTTTTCAAAGAAATCGCAAATTACCACCAACTTGAAGTTGGTGGTAATTTGCGATTCCTTACGGCCAAATTGCACTTTTTGGTGCTTCTTACATTGCATTTAAAGAATCGTAAAATTTGCGATTTCTTAAATGCAATCGCAAAATAAGGAATCACAAATTTTGCGATTCATCATTTTGCACGCAGATTTGCCTTAATACATACCATTTGGCAAAATTGCATTCGCGAACGCAATTTTGCTTGATACATATGGCCCCCATGTCTTTATCATATTCAAGTAGGGGTGTGTCAGAACTCTTGTCATCATGCTCAACGAATCAAGATTCTGGTTTTCCCCAATCCCTCCCTACATTCTTGTCTCCCCTTCATATATATTATTTATACTCTATCTACTTCCTCTCAGATCACAATTGAGGCCTTATCCTTGACCTCTTACATTACTTCTCACATTGAATCTGTTGTTGTACATGCTGCAAGTGCCCTTCCTTTCTCATTAAAGGGAATCTGGTTTCAAACTCTGATAAATTGTCCATATTTCTTCTGGAAAACACCTTTGTTGACTTTTCCTTCTCTATCGTCTCTTGTTTTAATACTTATACAGTGTTTTAACTGTGTGTAAGCCATTGCATCTTTCTTCTCTCCTCAGCATGTATATGCCTTTTTTTAAACTTTATTCTCTTTCTGAGTTCCCACTGTCCTGTCCACATCCTTCCTGTGCCGAATTCAATGTATGTCATATATCTTCACTGTAGCTTAACATATTTATCTTTATATCATGGACTGTGAAAAGCTGAACAATAAATACTTCAAATTACATCTAAAAATACATTCATCATTCACAGTAAGAGCTCATTTACTAAACCTCACACACTCTAAAATAGCATCCCTGGCGCAATTCATTGTTAATATATTCAAGATCCATCCATTCTCTTGCTCCCTAGCAGTGCCTCTGAGTCTTTCCCACTCAGCTCATCAGCAGGTGTTATTATTGCAGCTGGGAGGGGGGAAGGGGTGGGAGAGGGGGGACATCAGGCTTTGCCATCCTGCCACTGGAAATTAAAGAATTGTTTTCTACCATTCCAGTACAAAATGGTTTTCCTGGTATGATCAATTACAATATTTCAGAAATGGTCATCTTTCACCAAGTATTCGGAGACTGGAGTTAGAATAGTAAATGTGCCCTTTGGACTCTTTTATATCTCTAAATATTCTATGGCTGTAGCCTGTAGGTAGATTGGCGAAATAAGATTATTTCATTACCTCAAGTCACAGAACTAAAGGCAAACCTCAAAGCCTTTCCTTTTAATAGGAATAGCATTATAAAAAATTCAATAAAATACAAATGAGATACAAATGAAAAACAAATGCATATATAATGATCAGTTGCGGCCGGCATGACTCACTGGTGGGGGGGGAGGGCGGCTGGAGGTGTAACACGTGTTCGTGCGGTGGGGTGAGGGGTTAATAAAAATGTTTTAAACTTACCTTACCAGGTGCCACGCTGCCTCAGCTCCTGGCCGGGTCCCGCGTTTTCCCAACAGGAAGCAGCCACAGGCAGCCTACCTCACCTCCCCTAAGCCAATCACAACGCTGCAATGGCAGCGTTGTGATTGGTGGGGACAGCGCTCAGACAGGCACCTATGGGGAGGAAATTTTCTCTATGTAGGCTGCATGCAGCCTCCTACATAGAGAAAAGTCAGAGTGCGCATGACTGGTTTGGTCGGCCCCAGAGGGCCGACCAAACAGTCAGGGCCCACAGCATTGGGCAAGCCACTCCTCTCCGAACCGCCCTCCGGCCCGCCCCCAGCCAGGCATACCATTCTGCTTTCTCGCAGTGTGAGAAGCAGAAACATAAAATGGTATTTAAAATACTATTTTATGTTTCTGCTTCTCGCACTGCTAGAAAGCAGTGGGGCGACGCTCCTCCGCCCTAATGGAGGAGCCGCCCCATATCATGATACAAATAAACATTCCACAGCGTCATTTTAAGCCAAATTCATCAATTTCCCGATTTGCGAGTCCTTAATAGCGATTATTAAGGAATCGCTATTAATGATTCGCAAAACGGGATTCATGTAGAAATCGCAATATTATTTGCGATTTCTAAAGCTTCCTTATTTGCGATTAGTAAATTGCTAATCGCAAATAAGGAATGACTCCCCATTCATTCCTATGGGCCTAGAGGCCCATAGGAATGAATGGGGAGTCATTTCTTATTTGCGATTAGCAATTTGCTAATCGCAAATAAGGATGCGATTTCAAGGGTGCCAGGGGTGTCCAAAGGACACCCTGTAGCACTCCTGAAATGTAAATGTAGACTGATGTTGCGCACACACATGTCCAAAGGACATGTGTGTGTGTAACATACAACTTTGAAAAATGCACTAAAGTGCATTTTTCAAACTTTTCACTATTTACCACGAAGTCAGACTTCGCGGTAAATAGCGGCCAAAAATAGCGATTTCGCAATTCAAAAATGGTTCATGAATTGCATTTAAGGAATCTCAAATAGAGATTCCTTAAATGCAATTCCTCGCAATTTAGCGATTTCGCAATTAGCGATTTTTGCATTTGGGATGAGAGCCGATTTTACAATGATGAATCTGGCTGTAAGTCTGGTTGTAGTTTGAGGCCCGCTGTTACAGTTACCAGTACTTAATTTACAACAAATCATAGAGGGACGCACGTGTTTTCTCAGTTTCAAGCCTTTGGCGCTGCCAGCTATCCAGGTTGCCTTGCTTTGATTCCTCCTCATGCTTCTTTTTTCCAGAACAATGCACTTCCAATCTTTTATCTCACTTTCGCAGGTTATGTTTTTGTTTATTCCCTGCTTCCGCCTTTGACGTTATTTTGTTACCTTTCTCTCCAAACCTTTTTTTCCCTTTCTCTCTTGCTCTGGATCACAGTCTGATGACGAAAAATAAGCCCTGGTCCTCAAAAATGAGTCCTGGTTGCCACCACATTGAACCACCGGTACAAATTAAGCATTCAATCAATCAATCAATCAGCGGTTGGTAAAGCGTAACTACTCACCCGCGAGGGTCTCAAGGCGTAGGGGGGTGTGCGGGGTGGAAGCATTGTGAAATACTTAACGCGATCGTCTCGTTAAGGCAATCCACAGGAAAAGAACCAATCTAAATACAGATAATCATGTCTAGACACTATAATATGTCCTTCTAGGCACTATACAAATAATATTACACACCAGATATTTAGCTCTGTAACACATGGGCTGAATATTTCACCACAGATCCCGAGGGGCTTGGCTGGATGCGGGGGAGGGGTTGCGGAGAGCGGCCCTGGAAGGCTGAAGACGTGAGTCCCTTGAAAAGACCGCGAATCTAGGACATGCATTTGTCACAAGCCGCTTGGGTCATGTTTTATTACAAAAAGCCCTTATCCGTGCTGACAAGGAGACAGAGTCATATGCAATCAGAAAGGTCACTGAATCCGCCTTCCAGCAGAAGGTGAAGAGAGTAAACCAGATGGGAGAAGTTTTAAAAAAATACTTTTGTTATTTGAAGGTAAAAGGGCCCGGCGCAGCGACTCTAATGCTCATTTAACCTTTGAAACGCGAACGCACCTGCTGTGACCCTCGACACATCCTGCTGTGGACACCTGCGGTCGAAGCTGAGAGCCCGCGCGCACCGGGGTCCTCCCACTGCGCCTTTCCCATTTTCATATGGTCAACTGGGCCCACTGAACTTTCGCGGCGGTTGCAGAATGCGCCAGAGGAGGTGCAATGCTCGGCCACCTGGACACCGCTCAATGCTGACGCTCAGCCGCTGATGCGCTGCGACAGGAGGCGCCAGGTGCAGATGCGCATCTGAACCTCAGTCTTCGACTCGAAACTTAAGTGATACCGCGGCCACGAGGCTTACATTTATTTTCACATCTTCACCGAGTGACAATGTGATGGGGAAACTGATGTCTCCTGAGATGCATGTTCAGCAGGGTCACTGGAATTAAGCGATTCTGCGGCTGCAACGGTTTCCGCATAATTATGGATCTGCCACATATTCCGTAATCTGCTCCACCATCTGCAGATTTTATCACACTTGTTTTTATTTCTAGTACAAACGGATAAAAATTCGGCGACGTGAATGCCCAAGCAGTGGAAGGAACTGCACAAAAGTTGTTCGGTCATCTTTCAGTTGCTTATTGCTGTATTTAAATGTTGAACTGGTACCAATGGGCGAAATGGTTGCCCAGAGAGTGCTACCTTGAGTAACAAAATCGTGATCCATACCTCACAAAACGTAGCTCACTCCGCCGCATTATTTGCCTTTTCTTCCCGCATCATTTAGTCAATCCCATTTTATAATGGGGGTCCTCCCCTGCCGCATAATCCCAACGGGCCTGGTTTTCATTTCGTGTACAGAGAATGCGGCACGCATCCTTCCCGCTGACTTCCTCATTTGCCGCATATGTGAATTAAGTGAATTTCTCATGTCCTCGTGCTCCAGCACCCACATCTGCCGAAAGTGCACCCTTCGAAATGAGCAGCAGCACTTTAAAGATACACGCACCTTTACATACTTGTAACCAGGTTGCAGAAGAATCCAACATTCCACACGGTCATTCGAAGATCACTCCCCACAGCCCCTTCACCCGATGCTCGTTCAAGATCCCAGCGTGAGCAGGTGCGAGTATGCAAATTCTTCATGAGGGAAGCCACACTTTCTGTTTTATTAGTGCCAGATAAAAACTCACGGGGCTTCCACATGGATTCCAGCCTCAGATTCAAAACCCTCGTGATACAGTTCTGAATAGAGCGGGTGACAGATGGAATAAATGTGAGAGGCCATGGTCCGAAGGGGAGTGATACGTTATGTGCTTCCTGCCAGAGGATGCTACTTATTCAGTATTACTGCTCTAATCTGCTTCCCTCATTCCTCCTGGAAGCCAAAAGCTCACAGCGCCCGACAATGATGGCTGAGAAGATTACGAGACTGTTGGACCCTTGGGCCTGATTTATAAGGGGTCCAATGTTTCTTAGGAGCTGTTAGAAATGGGTTTTCTGGTTGGCTAAGCCAGGCAAAAACCACCACTCTAGTCAGGGCAAGGGAGTTACACTCTGAAGATCAGCCCTGCTCACCTCCTTGGTAGCTTGGCACGAGCAGTCAGGCTTATCCCAGAGGCAATGTGTAAAGCGTTTGCGCAACACACACACACACAGCAGCAACACACAAGGCACACTACAAAAGAAACTCCACACACGGTTATATAAAAAAATAGCCTTTGTATTATCCAAAACACATTAGAATAGTAATCACAGAGATACAGTGTTCCAAATGGCAGTAGGCAATATTTACAGGGGATTATGTACAACTGGCAGGGCCAATCGGGCCACTGTCAGAACCTTTTAGAAAGCACTAGTAACAAGCAGTATATCACATTAGAATAGGTACCGTGGGCATACATCACATTAGATCCCAAACATCATTAGCAGAAACACATTACGCATTAGGCATCACAGTGGGCATAAGACATATTAGGAATAAACCGCATGAGCATAAATCCTTTATGTAATCTCTGTAGGCCTAAAGATACTATGCATAAACATTCCATAGCCTTTCACTGGCCCTAAAAATGCTCTATGTCCATAAGGTCAGGGCGTGAGGTAGAGTCTCTGAAGTAGCCCTGGGGCTGCAACAGCAGCTGAAGCCAAGTGTGCAACGTGCTGGGGCAGAGGAGTGTATCTCACTCCTTCCTTCTTAGAAACAAAATGCCACCAAAGGAAAAATGGTACTGGCACTATTGCCTCTCAGTCCCACTCCGGGACTTCTACTACAATGCCCCCAAAGGAAATCAGCACGGGCACCTCAGGGCCCCAGGGAGCATTCACGCGGCTCCAGACACCGACAATGTGCCTCGGGGGAGCCCCACTCACGGGACTCTCCCTTGCTTGCTCCAGTCTCCTTGGGGCACCGGCATCTGGGCTGTCTCCTCTCCTCCTGCTTGCTTGGGGCTGCACTCACGCAGCACAGCCGCTCCCTCCTCCTGGGAACACGAGGGGGCAGGTCACAGAGCGGAGTGTCTGCCGGTCCCTGTACTCCTCACGGCCACAGGCGCGCTGAACTACCCTTTCCCACACGAGGAGGTCCCGCCTTGCAAACAGGCTTCACTTCCTCACTACGGCAGGAGGCAGGACGAGCCGTCACAAAGCTCCTTCCCTCCCGCGTCGTGGTTGGGCATGTTGGAGCTCCTTGGCCCCGCCCACAGCCAAGCAAGGCCGCATGGCTTCTAGGTCGTGCCGGGGTGGTGAGTTCTCCTTGCGGCAAAGTGCGGGGTGGGCAACCGCCACAAAAGCGGCAATGCAGGGTGGGCACCCGCTTTTCAAAGATGCATGACAGTGGGGTGGCCTCCCACTCCAATCGACAATATGCAGGGGAATCCCCACGTCGGGATTCCCTCTAAATAGGTTGCAGCTCCGCGCTGCGAAGCCCCAGCACTCTCCCCTTCTTGGGAGAGATATTTTAGCACACACAGGGTGCTCAGCTCCAGAGTTCCAGGGGACAAAGGCAGGGCCCAGGCAGGCCAGCACACAGAGCCCTCCAGTATGGCGGTTCCTCCTGGGGCGCAGCAGCAGCAAGTTGCCTGGAAGTCCAAAAGCACAACATTTTCATGGGGTCATAGCCCAAATATTTATACACCATATTCTCTTTGTCTGCCCTGGCACAGGGCTTGGTGGAACCATCCTAAACTGGTTCTGGGGGTTTTTGGAGCACTTTGTTGACAAGGCTCCTCTTCCCCTTTGTCAGGTGGGAGCTCGTCATCAGACACACCACAGGGGGCGGAGCCAGCAATCACATAGGCAGGTACAGCCCTATTCAGGGTTAGGGGACTACTCCTCCCACTACTCCAAATGCAGATGCCCTATTCAGCCTAGTGCTGACTCACCCTGCCCCGCCTGGAGCCACACACACCTCACCATTCCCTGTCACTCCAAAGCCAGACATGCAATCCACATCAGGCAGGCAGACGCATAGCACTCAGAAATGAAATGACAACTTCCAAAAGTGGCATTTCTAAAATAGTTATAATAAATATGCTCACACCATTGCACAGTATTTATTATCGCTATTCCAAATATACCAAACTTGAGCATGCTGCTCCTCTCATATCAGGAATTACCACTGAAAAACGTATGAGGGAATCCCCAATGCATTCCTATGGGAGGGCAGTCTCACAGTAGTGAGAAACCAAAATGGCTGTTTGTCACTTCTCTTCCCCTTTGTCAGGTGGGACTCCTCATCAGACACACCACAGGGGGCGGGGCCAGCATTCACATAGGTAGGCACAGCCCTATTCAGGGTCAGGGGACTACTCCTCCCATTACTCCAAATGCAGATGCCCTTTTCAGCCAAGTGCTGACTCACCCTGCCGCGCCTGGAGCCACACACACCTCACCAGCCCCTGTCACTCCAAAGCCAGACATGCAATCCACATCAGGCAGGCAGACACATAGCACACAGAAATGCCAACTTTTAAAAGTGGCTTTTCTAAAATAATTATAATAAATCTGCACACACCATTGCACAGAATTTATTAGCATTATTCCAAATATACCAAACTTGACCACGCTGCTCCTCTCATATCAGGAATTACCACTGAAACACTTATCAGGGAATCCCCAATGCATTCCTATGGGAGGGAAGCCTCACAGTCGTGAGAAACCAAAATGGGTGTTTGTCACTACCAGGACTTATGGTACATGTCCTAACTTTTACCTACAATGCACCCTGCTCATATGGTTAGCTAGGGCCTATCTTAGGGTGACTGACATGCAGTAAAAGGGGCGTCACAGACATGGCACACACTTTAGGTGCCGTGTCACAGCGGCAGTAGCACTGGCCGCACAGGCCCTGCAATGGCAGAGGCCTGAGACAGGTTTGCAAGCTACTTTTGTGGGTGGCGCAATCAGCGCTGCAAGCCCACCAGTAGCATTTAATATACCAGCCCGTATATATGAGAAACCACTTTACAAGGGACTGATAGGTAAATTAAATAGGCCGAACAGGTGTAGACCAATATTACCATGTTTACCCCAGAGAGCACCCACACTTTACACTGAACAGCAGTGCTAAAGTGCCCAGAGTCCTAAAACCACCAACACCATGTCACTAGGAGAAAAGCAAAAAGTTTCGGGATGACCCTGCAAAAAGGGCCAAGTCCAACAGGAGCCTATTGCCATGGCTACTAGATGCAGGAATAGCTGAAGGCCTAGATATTATCCCATCCCTCTTTCTGTCACTGTTCTACCCTGATGTCTCTTTATCCCACTCTTGCGCGTTCTTTTTGTAGCCCTGCTTTCTAACTTTGCTGCTGTTTTCCTATCTTTTGCTTCCTCCTTCTTTCTCCCTTTCTGCCCCTATCTCTCTCTAGTTTTGAGTCAAAGTCTGATGATGAGAAATAATGCCCAACCCTCTTAAAGTGAGCACCCATGCACACCACCTGGAACCACCAGCACAGACTGAATGCTGATTGGTCAGCTTGAGGCTCAGGTATTTGTCCCCAGGTCCATAACCTATATCAGACCCTGCTAAGTACAATGTCTGACCAAAGAGACATTTGAACATATTTTTAGATAGTCGATATTTTTGACTGGACAGGTTCATCACACTTTTTATGTCCATCTCACATTCATGATACATGTGACAGGGTTTATCCCACCTTATATCTCCATCTCACATTCATGAGACATGTGACCAGGTTCATCACACCTTTTATGTCCATCTCACATTCATGATACATGTGACAGGGTTTATCCCACCTTTTATCTCCATCTCACATTCATGAGACATGTGACCAGGTTCATCATACCTTTTATCTCCATCTCACATTCATGAGGCGTGACCAGGTACATCACACCTTTTATCTCCATCTCACATTCATGAGGCGTGACCAGGTACATCACACCTTTTATCTCCATCTCACATTCATGAGACATGTGACCAGGTTCATCACACTTTTTATTTCCATCCCACTTTTCATCACACCTTTTATTTCCATCTCACATTCATGAAACATGTGACTTTTATCTCCATCTCACATTCATGAGACATGTGACCAGGTTCATCACACCTTTTATGTCCATCTCACATTCATGATACATGTGACAGGGTTTATCCCACCTTTTATCTCCATCTCACATTCATGATACATGTGACCGGGTTCGGTTCATCACACCTTTTATTTCCATCTCACATTCATGATACATGTGACAGGGTTTATCCCACCTTTTATCTCCATCTCACATTCATGAGACATGTGTGCAGGTTCATCACACCTTTTATCTCCATCTCACATTCATGAGACATGTGACCAGGTTCATCACACTTTTTATTTCCATCCCACTTTTCATCACACCTTTTATTTCCATCTCACATTCATGAAACATGTGACCAGGTTCATCACACTTTTTATTTCCATCCCACTTTTCATCACACCTTTTATCTCCATCTCACATTCATGAGACATGTGACCAGGTTCATCACACCTTTTATGTCCATCTCACATTCATGATACATGTGACAGGGTTTATCCCACCTTTTATCTCCATCTCACATTCATGATACATGTGACCGGGTTCGGTTCATCACACCTTTTATTTCCATCTCACATTCATGATACATGTGACAGGGTTTATCCCACCTTTTATCTCCATCTCACATTCATGAGACATGTGTGCAGGTTCATCACACCTTTTATCTCCATCTCACATTCATGAGACATGTGACCAGGTTCATCACACTTTTTATTTCCATCCCACTTTTCATCACACCTTTTATCTCCATCTCACATTCATGAGACATGTGACCAGGTTCATCACACCTTTTATGTCCATCTCACATTCATGATACATGTGACAGGGTTTATCCCACCTTTTATCTCCATCTCACATTCATGATACATGTGACCGGGTTCGGTTCATCACACCTTTTATTTCCATCTCACATTCATGATACATGTGACAGGGTTTATCCCACCTTTTATTTCCATCTCACATTCATGAGACATGTGTGCAGGTTCATCACACCTTTTATTTCCATCTCACATTCATGATACATGTGACCGGGTTCGGTTCATCACACCTTTTATCTCCATCTCACATTCATGAGACATGTGATCACTAAGAGAGTGGACTATTACAGCAGCGACTGTCTGTGTCTTTACTATGAACCAGTTCATGAAATACCAAGGGCCATAAAACACCCCACTTGAAACTTTGTAAACATACGAATAATAATCCATCCAAAAATGTACGGTCTATGGGCCAGTGGCTGCTTGTCTATTTTGATGCCTTCAGCCAGTACTGACTTTTAAGCACTGCTTAACTTGTAAACAAAAAAAACAACAACAAAAAAAACAGTAAGGCCCTTCTCTGGGGGCCATTACAGCTTGTACCACCTATTGCCCTTGCCAGCGCTGCCAATGACAGTACCACCATAACTACTAAACACCACACTACTCTACAAGTGTGATGTTTAATAGTTGTTTTGACAACTACTAAACAGGCTCCCAAAGCGATAGGGTAGAGGATGTGGCCTAAGAACTAGGATCGTCAAACTCAAATCTGGGGAACCAGGATCGAGTCTCTGCAACGACGCTCAACATCCTGTGATTCTGGGTAAATCACTTAAATTCTCTGTGCCTGACAAAAATGAATGTGTCCTTGTGTAACGCAACTGGTGCTCATGTAAAGCTCTCTGATACCTGAGGGTAAGGTTTCTCGTTATATAAAACTCCAAAGAAAAAAAATGGTTGGGTGGCAGATGTTAGTAAATTTTAGCGTAGATTGAATTATTAAACTCTCTGTTGTTTTTACATATTAGACAAACTGCACCGCCATATATTGGGCTGTCATACGTGCTGGTGTTGAGAATTAACTGCTGGTGCCGAGCACCGGAAACCACTGGCTCAAATTAAGCACTTCCCGGGTTTTAAGCCAACACCACTACGATTATTGGCACTGCTTGGAAAGTAATGTACAATAATTTAAAGCAACCCTGGCTGCAAGGCGAGGACTGGCTGAATATGGCAAGTGAGATGTGGCCACCTGGCAGCTCCGATGGCTCCCAGTGAAGAGTCCCACCGAGTTAAGCCCATTTCCAGTGACTTCAAATCACCACAGTGCGACGGGCAGCAGAAGTAACATGACGCGTCCGTTGAGCCTGTCTTTGGTTAGGTTGCATGAAGTGACACCACGTGACCTTTGACGCTCAATGGTAGTGACATTACAGTGCCTCGCCCTTCAGCCTGATGGCATCACATAATTGTATTGTAATTGCATTTATATAGCGCTTACTACCCCTGAAGAGGCGTCGAAGTGCTTTTTTGACGAGAAGCACACTACTCCGGGACCCTTAGAGGGTTAGTTTTGAATTAGTATAGTGAAACATGCAAGTAAATTTTAAGTGGTGGACAGGTTAGTCAGTTATTTGGATTTGGAATGATAGCAGAAGGATAGAGGAGGACAAAGGTTTGTATTTAAATCCATAAAATTAGCTCAGCTTTCCAGTGCGATGCCCTGACGCATATCTCTTTAAAGGATCCAGACGCTACTTGCTGTTAGATACAGTGTTTTTTAAAAATTACAATTTATGGACAGGTAAAGTCTCTAAAAGGTGTGTGATTTTATCACTTTAAATCACTCTTCTCCGTTTTTTTGTTAACCTTTTTTTGTTTTTGTTAACCTTAGTTCATGAAAATGATGGTGGAATGGAATGCGGCACCTGATCAATCGCCCGTTGCTGAAATGAATTACAACATTCTTACATCCATCAATTTGTTGTCAATATATAGAAATTCACAGGCTGGACAAATATTTTTTATTCGATTACAAAAAATAAGAGGGTGGATACTCCAGTATTACTCACTGCTTGGATAGCATTTGGGAATTCCCTATTACTTGTTCACGATAACAGGATGGATGGATAGACAGATGGATAGATGGGTTGGTTGAATGGATGGATGGGTGGGGGTTGGGATTGGTTGGATGGATAGGTGGGTGGATGGATGGGGGATGGATGGGTGGAGGTTGGGTGGAGGTTGGATGTATGGGTGGGGGTTGGATGGATGGATGGGAGGTTGCATGGATGGATGGTGGGTGGGGGGATGGATGGATGGGCGGATGGCTGGGTGGGGGGATGGATGAGTGGGGGTTGGATGGATGGATGG
Organism: Lissotriton vulgaris; assembly: GCF_964263255.1. NCBI lineage: Eukaryota > Metazoa > Chordata > Amphibia > Caudata > Salamandridae > Lissotriton > Lissotriton vulgaris. Next base: position 90,133,936 of record NC_141689.1, read on the forward strand.
GTGGGGGTTGCATGGATGGATGGGTGAGGTTAGATGGATGGATGGGTGGGTGGATGGATGGGTGGGGGTTGGATGGATGGATGGATGGGGGTTGCATGGATGGATGGGGGTTGCATGGATGGATCGGTGGGGTTTAGATGGATGGATCGGTGGGTGGATGGATGGGTGGGGGTTGGATGGATGGGTCGGGTGTTGGATGGATGGAGAATGGATAGATGGATGGGTGGGGGATATAATGGATTTGTCAGGGGTTGGATCGATCGATGGATGGATGGAGACTGGATAGATGGATGGATGGATGGATAAAAGGATGGGTGGAGTTGGATAGACGAGTGAATGGAAGAGTGGGGTGTTGGAGGAGTGTGGCTCAATGGTTAGAGTGGCAGACCCTGATGCAGAGTTCTGGCCAGGGACCAGGGTTCGATTCCCGCCTCGGCAGGGTCTCGGGCTCAATTTCCTCGGACCTGTTGATTCTCGCCTCAGTGCCTATTCTAATCACGGGCCCCGCGCTGCAACTCTGGGCAATAGCTTGCTTAGCCTCCACACCGGCCCCAACAGCGCTAAGGATGCCTGGCTTCACCCTGGGGGTGCCCAGGAGTGGACGCCTCACAGGGAAAGCCAGGAGGTGTTCCACAGCGGTATGAGTATCAGCGCCAGGAAGCCGAATAGGCGACACTGCAAGGTGACGTCTGGTGACAGTGCACTCTATAAGTACCATGACATTTACATTTACATTTACATCAATGGGTGGGGGGTTGGATGGACAGATGGAAAAAGGGCATTTGAAAAGCGTGCTATATTTGAATGGCTTTTAAACTTAAAAAATAGGCGAATAAATGCGCAATGTAAAAATGAAGCAGCTCCATTCAGGCTTCAGATTATGAAAGATGTTATTTCTGCAGCATGCTGTGCATGTCAAAGCATTCCTTCTAACACTTCGCATGCCACCTTACCCCATGCAGCCACACTCTTTTATGTTTCACTGTCAAGTGCTGACAACATATACCGTGGCCTAGAGTAATGCGGTATGAGGGTGATTGATTTGCAGTGACAATGCTTGTTTCTAATTTTATCTTGCACCCACGCACAGAGGCCACACAGCTGTGTCCCCACACAGGTCCTCACAGGTACAAGGACTCCCGCAGCGGCCTTCCCTTACAACCCACACACTTACACATGCCCTTGCGGCTTCTGCGTCCTTTCAGTAGCACAACAACCAAGAAATGTGACCTTAAAAGCCTGGCAGGCGAAGAACTAACAGAATAAACGCAGAGGTTCCCGCTGCAGCATGAACTGGCCAGGCACAAAAACACCCCGCAGGCGCAGAGAGCCGAATATAGCAAACATATCTGACACCTTTTAAAAGAAATTAACAGTGAAAGTTCAAACCTACCAGAGAACCTCATATTTACACATCTAGCATTATCTACAGTTTTTATTTTAATTTTTCCACATCCATGTATTTTAGTCTCGCGTAGAACCATCATCGCTAGATTTAGAAATTCTTTTTATACTTCTGTAAACCAAGGATTTACAAGCCACAAAGGAAATGTAGTTTAAGAAGTATCTAAATATGACAGCCAGGGATTATCAGCTCTAGGGTGCATAATTGGTCGCCGTAAGTAATTGAAGTCATCTTTTTACAGGTTTTTATTTTTTTAGAATTTTATATAGCGTGAACTAGACCCGAGACATCGGGTTTCAGGGCGCTTTACATGAGCAGCAATTTCGTTACAGATAATCATTTTTGTTGAGCGCGGGCAGATTAAGTGATGTGCCCAGAATCACAGGATGTTCAGCGCAGTTGCCGAGACTCGGACCCGGTTTCCCAGCTTCGAGGTCGACCGCTCTAGCCGTTAGGCTACACCCCCTCCCCGTTTTAATAATGCAACATTCAGTGCTAATTGTTGGGGCACTAGGGACACATTCTAGGCGCACCTGAGCTTGCATAGTATTATTAGTTACTCTAAATAGCCTTTTATAAATAGAAACCTTTATTGTGTCTAATAACTTTGTACTATTCCTTCGAAAGCGTTTAATCCGCGTGTTAACGACAGAATTCGTTTGCTGCTCATTGGTTTGAGAATTGGATCAAAGAGGAACAACTTAAGTTTTTTTGTAGAGCTCTAAGTGCAAATAAAAATGATATAGACTTCGCGCAAGTGAATATTAAAGATGCCCCGTTTATCAAAAGTAATACCTATAGAAGGTATATTGAGTGACGGTGCACAACCTCTGATCTAAATAACATGTTATAGGTGAATCAACAAGCAAATGATTAAAGTCACAATATACAGACTCAATAACAGAGGAGCCAGCACTCACCCCTGTTTAAGGCCATCACCGGCCACAAATGCCTTAGTCACAGTGGCTCCATCTCCCAGCATGATAGCATCCCAGGTGTCCATGTTTGACATCTCAATGGCACAGAGAAGTGGCATAGGAATATTCCATCCTTGATGCTTCGACCATAATTGATGTTTAGGAACACTATCAAGGCAGATTTTAAGTCTACAAGACAGGTGCGGAGAAGACGCTTTTGTGGACAAGACTTCTCAATCAAAATTTACAAAGACATTAAGTTTGAGCTAGTACCAAATCCTGGTTGAAAAGCTGGATCTCCCACGTCTAGAGTTTTTTTGGTAGTGATGAAAATAACTTAGCCTCTATGGCTATCAAGGCAATTAACCAATAGTTAGATGGTATTACCAGGGAGTCCATTCAATTAACCTAAAATTAGATGGATTACCTAAGCGACTATTGAATTAACCTAAAGTTAGATGGATTACCTGGGGTACTATTCAATTAGAGAAAAACCAAAGGAAATGATGGACGGAGCGTTAACAACACAAGCACTCACCCCCAGTCAACTGTTTTGGGTTTAATCCATCACCGTTCTTAAGCCCACTCTGCCACCCCAGTTCAGACATGGCCATATGAAAATCAGTCTGACCCTGTGCCTCATGGGAACAGTCCAGCCCGAACTGCCAAGCCATGCCTTCCCTGGACCGGAAACAAGCTACCGAGGACCGGTTTCTGGCATTCCAGCCGTCTTCAGCCCGGCTTGCTTGAATCCAGTGGCAAAGTGAGCAAAGGACTCATGTCTGAGCATACCCTGCCAATTTATGGCGAACAAAGAAAAACCAAAGGAAATGATGGACGGAGTGTTGACAATACAAGCACTCACCCCCAGTCAACTGATCTGGGTTAAGCCATCACTGTTCTTTAGCCCACTCTGCAACCCCAGTTCCGACATGGCCATATGCAAATCAGTCTGACCCTGTGCCTCATGGGAACAGTCCAGCCCGAACTGCCAAGCCATGCCTTCCCTGGACCGGAAACAAGCTACTATTCAATTAACCTAAAGTTAGATAAATAACTTGGAGGACTATTCAATTAACCTAGAGTTAGATTGATTATCTGGGGGACTATTCAATTAATTTAGAGTTAGATGGATTACCTGGGGGTTTATTCATTTAACCTATAGTTAGATGGATTACCTGGGGGACTATTCAATAAACCTAGAGTTAGATGATTACCTGGGGGACTATTCAATTAACCTAAAGTTAGATGGATTACCTAGGGGTTTATTCAATTAACCTAGAGTTAGATGGATTACTCGGAGGTCTATTCAATTAACCTACAGTTAGATGGATTACCCGGGGGCTTATTCAATTAACCTAGAGCTAGATGGATAACCAGGGGGTTTATTCAATTAACCTAGAGTTAGATGGATTACTTGGAGGTCTATTCAATTAACCTACAGTTAGATGGATTACCTGTGGGTTTATTCAATTAACCTAGAGTTAGATGAATTACTTGGGGGACCATTCATTTAACCTAGAGTTAGATTGATTACCTGCGGGACTATCCAATTAACCTAAAGTTAGATGGATTACTTGGGGTCTATTCTATTAACCTAAAGTTAGATGGATTACCTGGGGGGGGGGGGGCTATTCAATTAGCCTAGAGTTAAATGGATTACTTGGGGTTCTATTCAATTAACCTAGAGTTAGATGGATTACCAGGGGGTCCATTCAATTAACCTAAAATTAGATGGATTACCTAGGGGAATATTGAATTAACCTAAAGTTAGATGAATTACCTGGGGTACTATTCAATTAACCTAAAGTTAGATTGATTACCTGGGGGGCTATTCAATTAACCTAGAGTTAGATGAATAACTTGGGGGACTATTCAATTAACCTAGAGTTAGATGGATTACCAGGGGGTCCATTCAATTAACCTAAAATTAGATGGATTACCTAGGGGAATATTGAATTAACCTAAAGTTAGATGAATTACCTGGGGTACTATTCAATTAACCTAAAGTTAGATTGATTACCTGGGGGGCTATTCAATTAACCTAGAGTTAGATGAATAACTTGGGGGACTATTCAATTAACCTAAAGTTAGATGGATTATCTGGGGGGCTATTCAATTAACCTAGAGCTAGATGAATAACTTGGGGGAGTATTGAATTAACCTGGACTTAGATGGTTTATCTGGGTGACTGTTCAATTAACCTAGAGTTAAATGGATTACCTGGGGTTTTATTCAATTAACCTAGAGTTAGATGAATAACTCGGGGGACTGTTCAATTAACCTAGAGTTAGATGGATTACCTGGGAGACTATTCAATTAACCTAAAATTAGATGGATTACCTGGGGAACTATTCAATTAACCTAAAGTTAAATGGATTACCTGGAGGCTATTCAATTAACCTAGAGTTAGATGGATTACAAGGGGGTTTATTCAATTAACCTAGAGTTAGATGGATTACTTGGAGGTCTATTCAATTAACCTACAGTTAGATGAATTACCTGGGGGTTTATTCAATTAACCTAGAGTTAGATGGATTACCTGGTGTTCTATTCAATTAGCCTAGAGTTAGATGGATTACCTGGGGGTTTATTAAAAAAACTAGAGTTAGATGGATTACTCTGGGATCTATTCAATTAACCTAGAGTTAGATGGATTACTCTGGGATCTATTCAATTAACCTAGAGTTAGATGGATTACCTGGGGGTATCTATTCTTAAAAATTGGGTGGAGAACAGAACCTCTCCAGGACTCTGGTATAGACTTCAAAAGCAGACATTGGTTGAACAAAGGCATCAGAACATTTGCCCACAATTCTACATCTTTATTAAAAAGTGCAGCGAGCAGGCCATTCTGACCAGGGCCAACATCTTGTTTTGATTTAGTATTGACCATGCATAATTGCTTATTGTTAAAAGAAAAATTAGGTTCTTCTCTCACATAAGAATCAATTTTTGCAATAGTTACCTCTGATTTCCTCTTACTATACATTTTATTGAAATACTTAATCCAATCCTCCTCCCTAATATTCAATCTAATTCAATAATAAGCTTTAATTGGTTAAAATAAAAAACCATAAACGCATACCACAGCTACACACTCAGACAAAAGTCATGCAAATAATTAAAATCATTAACAATTTATACAACTATACTGACCTGCAGTCAATCCCTCATTGGTTTCTTGATCTAATGGCAGTTTTTAAAAATCTAGCAACATTAAAAACAATGTCCTCACCCAGATCCTTATTTTTTTTGGGGGTTGTGGGAGAAAATCCGGGGCTCCAGGGCCCCATGAGTTCTCCTGCCAGCTTCATGAGTGACGGCAGGATCTGGCAATTCTTCTTTTTTTAAATAATTAGGGATGTGGCGTGCAGCCCCTCACCCTGAGCCTTTACCGGACCCAAGCATTCCATTCCCCAGGCAGTATTCTTTTTTTAAAGGGGGCCACGTGGCTCCCCTCGCCGAGCCTTTAAAGGTCCAGGGGACCCAATTTCTGAGCCGTATTTATTTTTTAAGGGGAAGAGTGTTGCGCAGCCGCCCTACCCGGGCAAATGCTGGCTCTGGAGACCCCAACCGCTGTGGCCATCATTGGTTGCCCCAGAGCCCACCCAAGACACCCACAACAGAGAACTTGGGGGAAGTGGTGGGCGCCACATGGACCCATCAACCCCACCGGCTCTTTCTTCATGCACCCATCTTGGGTACAGCAGTTGCCAGCCTTGCTCCCGCCCTGGGGAAGCAAGTTTTTTCACTGCTCCTGAAGGGCAGGAGCAATCTCTGTTTCTCTGCCTGCAAGCCTGGGGTCGGTGAAACAAATGTGTGCTCCCACCTGGCGGGAATATTTTTACAGCTCCCTCCAGGTGGGAGCACATATTACTTTTCCAGCCCATGCTCTCAACACCAGCGACACTCCAGATCTGCTCACCTCAAATGTCTGCTTTTCGATCAAAGTCTTTAAGTATAGGATTGGCACTGTGCCATCCACGACGAGATAGAAAAAGACAAAGTCTTTTGCCATTTCTACAGATCAAGAAATTTCTATTTTCCTGGGAACCACTGCAGATCCTGTTTAGCGCTGTCCGATCAGTAAAGTTTGCTTTTAAACACTGTAACACGTGTTACTTCAATTCTTGTAAAGTATTGCGGGGTCCTTTGAGTAAGAGGCTTGGAGTTGAAAATAGTGTTGATAAGAGGAATTATTATTCAAGATGCATGGAATGAACCTAGAACAGCAAAAGCAGAAAGGTGTAACTGCATAACTTGAAGCCTTCCAGAACTTGAGTTAGTCGTCATGCTTGAACCACAATCTCTGCCGTACTGGATATTCACTATGCTTGCCATGGAATTAAAAATCCCAAATTTTGCCTGTATAAATACAAATGATGAGAATGAGTGAAGCACAATTGTTTGTGGGTAGAAGTTACCAAATGGAAGAGTTAACAAACATTTTCCTAACATCACCAATACGTCCTTGGTAAGGCTTGAGCTGATACCACAATACAAAACTAGAGGACCACACAAGGTTTTAAACAGAAGTGCTATCCTAAAACTGACTAGGTCTCTCCATAACCTCAAACATTTACAATCAAACTATATTGAACAGGTTGAATTCAAGCCCAACCTGTCCATTCCAGGCAATGAAATAACAGTAGTTAAATGGGTCAATCCAACAATAGCAACCCAGGTATGGCAGAACAGGGAACACTTCTCTAAATCGGGCATTGAAATAAGGCACAAGCCAGAGTTTTACCCCAGCCCTCTACTGCCCTCGCAGGAAACGCCACCAAAGAGCCTGAGTCCAGCAAGTGGAGTATTAAGGAGAGCAAGAGGCCCAACAGACCCACGAGTACACAGAGCCTCTCTGAAAATATCAAGCACCCAGCAATTCACACATGGGATGTCTTCCTTCAGTCTAAACTGGGGTCGCGTGGTGAGCAAAAGAATGATGGATTTAACCAAGATCTCTTGACTGGGCGTGAATGTCTTGATTTGCTCTGCATTCCGTCCATCAATTGAGTGTCTTTTGCTTCCTTCAGTCACAGCAGGGTCATCCCTTAAGGGCGATGCAGGAGATATGAACTCAAAGGCAGGAGAGCCTCAGCCATGAACACCTCCCACTAAAACTGCATTCCTGGAATGGGAATGGTCTCTGCAGCAAGGTGGGAGAACATGACTTCACTGCCTCTCTTCAACATTTTGATATCCTGCTACTGCAGGAAACCTGGTCGCAAACACCTACACCACTAATCGGCTTTAAAGAATTCCACATTGAAGCAACCAAACCAGACAGAAAGAACTATAGGTGGACTCTCCATATACATCGCATCCCACCTACGATGGGTTCAAAAACTCATTGACCTGGGACTAACTTGGGCCAAATGCATCAAACTGTCAGCTCTACCCTTTGTACAAAAAGACTTTAGCCTCTTAATCTGCAACATATATATTCACCCAGGCAACAAAAGCAAAGTAGGAAAAATAAAGACATTGATCGCTCTACTTAAATCCCTTCAATCTACCTTTCTGCACGTCTGGTACTGTTAGGGGACTTTAATATGCATCTAATGCAAAACAAATCTCCATCAATCCAAGAGTGTCAAGCTCACCCATATCAAACAATGCTGGCAGCTATCTCAAATTATAGTAGAACCTACCAACATGGAAAATCATGCACTGGGGACCTTGAAGGCAATGGTCTTACACATGAAACTGCTGATTTTTCCAGGATCAATTTGCAGCTTTTACCAGGCTGACACACAAAACAAACGCAATCTTGGACTGTACATTGGCAAGTGCAGAGCTACTTCAAATGATCATTCATTATGGCATAAGTACTAGGGTGGAGAGCGATACCTTTCCCCACGAAGGCCCCCACATGCAAGTGACCTGCTAACATCTCCCATGGCCTTTAATTTAAAATGTCTCACATGGTCAGGGCCTGCAGTAGAGGAGATAATGGACTCTGTAAGCATCCACTTGACAACTGAACAACAAAGCTTCACACATCATACAATGCAGGTCCAAGCCTGGGAGTTCCTGGTCACTGCACTCACTTCCACCTTATCAACAAAATACATCCGAAAAAATAACAACACCCGGAAGGGGCAGCCTGGTTCACTGCATCACTACTATTGAACAAGCATTGGCATAGCCAATAGGTCTAGCCTTTGGGAAGTAATACGTGTTTAGGCAGAGATATTGACTTTGTGTTTGTTTTTAAGCTGTGTTGTACAGAAGTTTGCAGTATGCTGAAAAGTTATAATAAAGAAGTGGGAGAAGCATTTTTGTTACCTTTGATATGACCAAGAAAGTACTATGTACAACAGAATGACCATATTTAAAAAGTATTATTAATAAGTAATGACTTGATTTTTGTTTGTCCTGTGAATGCTGGCAACTTGTATCTGCTTGTCCGAATTGTTGCTTATTATGGTTTTTATTGTTGAAGGGGGGAGAGGGGGTAAATAACAGGACAGTGAAGGTTAGTTAGTTAGTTAGTGAGAGTGGTAGATTTAGTGAGTTAGTTAGTGAGAGAGTCCGTTATTTAGTGAGAGATAGTGAGAGTCAGTGAGAGTGATAGTGAGAGAGTTAGTGAGTGAATTAGTGATAGAGAGTGATAGTGAGAGACAGTGAGACTTAGTGAGTTAGTCAATGAGAGTGAGAGTTAGTGAGCGAGTTAGTGAGAGTGAGAGTGATTTAGTGAGTGAGAGTGAGAGAGTTAGTTAGTGAGTGAGTGAGAGAGTGAGAGAATTAATTAGTTAGTGAGAGAGAGAGAGTTAGTGAGAAAGAGTGAGAGAGTTAAAGTGTGAGAGTTAGTGAGTATGAGAGAGTGAGAGAGTTAGTGAGTGAGAGTGAGTAAGTTAGTAAGAGAGTTACAGTCAGATTCATCAACCAAAATTGCGATCGCAATAGCTGCGAATTAGCTATTGCGATCGCAATTTAAGTAACCGCAATTCATGTAAAGAAAACAGACCATATTGCGAAATCGCAAAATGGATTTTGCAAATTCGCAAATAAATTTGCAGAATCTATGTGGAACCCCCTTAGCAAATTGGAATTTGAGAGAAACCAATGATTCTGCGAATTAAATTGCGAAATCGCTAAATAATCGCAAACCAAATTCATCAAAAATCGCAAATTGCGGAAAAGCCCAAAATCGCTATTTGCGAGGTGCAATTTAAGGAGAACCCAAAGCAGGTGGCAACCATGAAGTCAATACAAAAAAAAAAGATTTTCCTCCAAAGTAGCCACAGGTGCAGCCCTGACCAAACACACTTAAGGAGACACAGTAGGAGCATGAGGACAATCACAATGCCAGGACTCTACATGGTGGTTAGGCTGCGAAGGCTCCAGGCTTCAGCAAGGAACAGACGCATGATCCAGGAGCGAATTTTCCGCCAGCGGATCACACTTATGGGCCAAACGGAGGAGCAAATCTACTCAAAGTACCGGCTGAATGGGGCAATGATTACTAAGCTCAACTGACCTTGACCCCCTGATGCAGCACCCAACGAGGAGGACCAATGCTGTGCCCACCCATGTCCATGTCCCATGTCCAGGTCTTGTGCAGCCTGCACCTCCTGGCCTCAGGAAGCTTCCAGGGGATAGTTGCCGTTGCAGGGGGGATCTCCCAGAGCACCATGTCCGGCTGCCTAAGGAGTTTCCTGGAGGCCATGCTGACCCGGCTACACCATTACATAACATTCCCAACCACCCAACAGGACTTGAATCAAACCAAGCAACAATTTTACAACGTTGCGCAATTCCCCCATGTAATTGGATGCATTGACTGTACCCACATCCACATCTGCCCACCTGCAGAAACTGAATACATGTACCGGAACCGCAAGTCCGACCACTCACTGAACATCCAGATGGTGTGCAACGCTAAGACAATCATCACAGACATAGTGGCACAATACCCGGGAAGCACACATGACTCCTTCATATTCCGGCACAGCGGCATGCACACACGACTGGCCAGGGGATACTTTGGCAAAGGACACCTTCTAGGTAAGTACACATGCCAACAAACAGTACATTGCGACCATGTAGCTGCGCATGACAGGCACTCACCCTCTGCTCCTTTCATTCAGGTGCCAGCCTACGGTCTCCGTGAGTACCTCCTCACCCCATACCTTAACCCTGCCACACCACAGCAACGGCGTTACAATGCTGCACACATCCGCACAAAAAATTGCATTGAGTGCACATTTGGGCTTTTGAAGAGCAGATTCCGCATACTACACAAGACTGGTGGGGCCCTCAAATACCAGCCTGAGGTCTGCTGCCGCATCGTGGCCGTGTGTGCAATACTCCACAACATTGCTACCAAGCGGAGGATACCTGTAGAGATCTCTGGCAGTGAGTCGGAAGGGGACAACCGCCCACCTGCACATGTGCGTCATGCACGCAGGGAGAATCCTGCTGAAGGACACAGGCGCCGCAACCAAATCACAATGAACTGTTTCTAGTGCACCCATTCCCCTCACCCAACACTTCACTCATGCATGACAATTGAAATAATGACATGAGTCAGATTAACTTGTGCATAAGAAATGTTATTGTTTTTTCACAATAATGTAATTTTTTTTCAATAAATTGCATGAGAGCTGTATTGACTCATATATCCCCATGTTTGTGGGGAGGGCATGTTTGTATCATCAGCATGGCCCTGCATGGAAAATAATAAATAGTCAGGGGTGCCTCCGGGCGGACGCTCCCAGTCGCCTTTCGACCTCCTCCACATCAGCATTAGCCCGTGAGGCTGCAGTGGGCCTGGTGCTGCGGCGGGGTAGCGTCACCAGCGGCAATAACAGCCAGGCTGCTGTGGCTGGAATTGCCCTCACTGGCATCATCCCCCCCACCTGCCTGGCCATGGCCAGTCGCCTGCAGACTCTGCACTGCAGTGGTGACTTGCTCCAGTGCCCTAGCGACATCCTGGCAGCATTGCACCATTTGTATTTGCATCACTAGTGAACGACGCGATAGCTGGAAGGTTGCATTCCCGATTATGTGGTTCGAGCGTGTGTATGCTGACAGGCGGGTCAGCAGCTGGCGGTGGCGGTTGACATCCTGCTGGGACGACAGGACCTGGGTGTTTTGTTCGACAGCAGGGGTCATTCTTTCCATGCTGTCAGTGAGCTGTTCCACATTACGTGCAGTCTTGTGCAGCTGCAGGTGGATGGCTGCCATGTGACATGCCTGCTTTTGATGTACACGCAGCATCCGACGCTCAATAGACAGGCCAGGTACCCGGACATTCACCCTCCTGCCAGCGCGTGGTGTTGTGTCGCGAAGCTCCCTCACCAGTCCGCTGGACTGTGATCTCACAGTGGCTGTGCGCCGTGTCTGCTTCTGTGCTGCAGCTGTACTTGCCGGTGCCACCGGTATGGGTGTGTCTCGGGGTGGTTGTGGCGCGCCTGTTGATGCAGGGGTGGCCCTGGCCACAGGGGCATGTGGTGGTACTACTGCTGCAGGTGCTGGCTCTGATGGTCCTGGTTGAGGGGTATGATGGCCCTCTCCCTCTGGTGTCTTCGGGGTTGTCGTCAATGTGAAGGGCCTCACTATCGGTGCTGAGTTGTTCTGCGCCACCTGTGATGTAAATGGGACGGTGATTAATGACATGTTTCTTGCACATGGGAGGTTGCTACATGCATGCAGGCTAGCATTCCCTGACTGGCTTTAGGAATGACTCTCACTGGACAGGTCTGGCTGTATGGGGCTTTCTGGAAAATGTGGTCACACTACAAGTCCCACAATGCAATTGGGCTTTTCTGGCTGGTGTGCATGGCCTGCATGACTGGGGTTTCTAATGGGTAGCTCTGGAGTCATGGCCATTGTTAGGGGACAGGGTCGCAGTCGCATGACACTTACCTTGGGATTCTTAGGTGGGTCGGGAGGAGTCCAGCCGGGTTACCCCATGCACGCCTCGGGATTCAGGGTGTCCTCCACAAGGTCCTCCAGTGGGGTGTTGGGTGGTACAGTAGGCTCTCCTCCTCCGGTTCCGAGTCGCACTCTCAGGCTCTCTGCAATTCTTTCCTTAGAACGCCCTCTGAGGTCATACCACCTCTTTTTAAGGTTGTCTATGGAGCGCTGGGTCACTCCCACTGCGTATACTTTAGCACGGATGCGCAGCCAAATGCGCCTTTTGTCCGCCTCAGGCACCCTCCGTGAATCCTTCCCGAAAAGCCGATCATGATCTTTGGTCACTCCCTCTATTAAATATTCCAATTCCTGCTCGGAAAATTTTATTTTTATTTTCCTTCCTGTGGCACTGCACCCTGCAGCTTCCTGGGACATTTTCTGGGGTGGTTTGTCTCCTGATTTGCAGCTGAAAGTGGTCTGTAGTGGAGCTCTGGCCAGTGCTTCTTCCACTTTCACGCTCAGTGTGCTGAATGAGGGAGGGAACTGCCTGCTTCCTGGTTGTGATGTCATCACTGTGCTCGAAATGCGACTTCCCGTTTTTGCGATCTCGCAATTAGCGAGATCGCAATTTGCGATTTTGGTAATTGCGAGATAGCAATTTCTACACGGAATGAGGGCGATTCAGCAAATTTTTTTGCTATTTCAGCAAAATTGCAAACGGCAATTGCGGCCGATTGCAATTCTCTTTTTTTAATCGCATTTCTTCATGAATCCCATTCTGCGAATTCTAAATTGTGATTCGGTAATTCTCGCAATTTAGAATTCGCAGATTGTGACTTTGATGAATCTGGGGGTTAGGGTTTTTTTCGTGAAAGTGAGGAAGTGAGTTAGGCAGTGAGTGTGAGTGAGTTAGTTAGCGGGTTAGTGAGAGAGTTAGTTAGTTCAGGGCCGGCTTAAGGGCAGTACGACTGGTGCGGCCACATTGGGCGCTGACCTGTGGAGGGAGCACCAAACTCTGGGGTGGGGGGGGACCTTGTGTTTAGCAATAACTTTGGATAGAAGAGATATGGGGCACTTATGCCCGGTACCAGTGAGAGAATCAGAGGAGGCGGTCATGGGGTTAGGGGCGCCAAAAAATGATTCTCGCACCAGGCACCACCAGCTAGTTAGTTAGTTAATTAGTGAGAGAGAGAGATTTTCTTCCATGTTTTTTTAAACGGTACAAATTATCTACACCCGAGTAGTGCAGGGTACATATGAATAATACTAATAAAATTGTAGCAAAGTAAACAGGCAGAATGCTGAAGTGCAATTATATAACCCTAAATTACATTTCATTACTTTTCATCCCTTAAAAAACACTTTCCACAACATTATCCTGAGCAATTACACCAGTAAATAAGCAACCTGGTCTAATTTTGTGAAAGTTGCACTCTCACAAATATTCTAGGACTGCAGCTGGAATGGTAATTTGCATCCTGGCGTCCGAGGGCGCTCTCCTGACGGTACTCTGTGCTTAGGCTTCGAATGCACCTGCACAGCGAGGGTTTGGATTCATTAGCTGGTCGCGGAGATGCACAGTGTGCTTTTGGGTGTGAACTGGAGAATGTCACTTGGATGGAAATACCAAAGCCTAGAACAGGCTGCAGCCTAGACGAGGCCACGCTGGTAGGAGGAGTTTATACCAGCCCTTAGGCCAACAGATGGATTGCATTTGGACCACCGTGTATGAAACTGGGTACAATAACGCACTGCATAAATAAGGGTTATTAGCTAGCGCTAAGTACAATCTACCAAAATGAAGGATGCAATTATAATTAGACTTTTATGTGGAGCAAGCTGCTATGGTCCAGCTGCTTTGCATCGCAGCATGTATGACGTGCCTATTTCACACCCCAGCGGCACGAGTTCTAACAGAACGGGGAAGCTGAGTCGAAAAATCCCCCAAGCTCCATGTTCCTTTCATGCAGGCCTTCACAGCAAATGCAGCGCGTCCGTTGTCTGCCAAGATGCTGGGGCGTGCGCACTGCATCCGGCAAGCTTCACATTTAAACTCGCAGGTCCCTCAATATAATGGAAAGATTCAATAAACGTTGCACATTTCTGAAATTTTACTTCAAAGTAACTGACAGCAACATTAACGAACTATGCAGGCATCTGTGTATCTACACGTACGTAAGTGCATATATGTATATTTAGACACATTACAATTCAATTCAATTAGACACATTACAAGTTTAACGCTTTTGGCAACGAGGGAGATATCGGGTCCTCTATCAATGAAATGATTTGTGCATTGAACCAACCACTCGTCCACTTCTGAGCCGTATCTGCATCACAATTTCAAAAGAGGAGATACCATGATTACAGGGCCACTTTTACCCACAGTCCTTACAGTCACACAGAAAATGCTGCCTCTATTACTATCCAGAAAGCTCTGTTTGTAACGGCAGTTGATTTACAAATGCGCCAGTCCCTCAGTCAGCTTTTCACTATCGGCAGATGAAACAACGGACAACTAATTTAGTTCTAGGTATTTGATTTTAGTGACAAAAGTAAATTTGGTCCCTGAGTATGTGCAATAAAATCATACTTCCTATGTAGGGCTTTAAGTGGAGTGAAAAAAGTGTGTGGGGCGTTGCCGATGTACCAACGTGGTACGCTAAAAATATGTGCTTAGCACAGCGTGCTGCTCGAATGGCATATTTGTTGTTTGTCACTGCATCCAGTTAAATGATACAAAAAAAGTAACATTATACCTCAACAAGCCAAGACTATTGGCTTTGTCAATGGCTGTTGGCTGCATAAAGTAATTAAGCAAGCACTATGGATTTGTTCTATATAATATTGAAAACACTTCAGTTCTGGAACAGTGAGACTGTGAAAGAACTAAAACGAGTCTCTTTGTGACTGCGAAAGAACTAAAAGTAGTCTATTTGAAGTTACATCAAAGGCTTTGAACAGTGGCACTGCTGCAGAGTTAAGATTTTTTTACCGCCCTGAGTGTGACTGCAAAAATGGAGAGCCCAATAGGGACCCATCCCAGCACCTGCTTTTAAGAACTGCCGGTGCTCAGCACCGGCAGGAGCCGGGCCACTTAAAGTCCTGTCCCTATGTCACAAACATTGGTGAACAAGCATTTACAATGCAACGGTTTCGCCTTCGGAAAAGTTAGAGCTATTGGCATTGTAAATGACAAACTTTTTATTTATGTGTTGGTTTTGAAAACAGATAAATATATGGCATTGTCATTTACAATGCCAATAGCTTACTCTGTCGCAAATGCGAGACGTATTGCATTTGCACACACACACACCCACACAAGAGCCCCACACACACACAAGAGCCCCCCACACACACACGAGGCCCACACACACACCACACAAGAGCCCCCCCACACACCACACAAGAGCCCCCCCACACACACACGCAAGAGCCCCCCCCACACACACACACAAGAGCCCCCCCCACACACACACACACGCAAGAGCCCCCCCCACACACACACACACGCAAGAGCCCCCCACACACACGCAAGAGCCCCCCACACATGCAATAGACCCCCACACATGCAATAGACCCCCACACATGCAATAGACCCCCACACACGCAAAAGCCCCCACACACGCAAGAGCCCCCCACAGACACAAGAGCCCCCCACGCACACGCAGTATTCCCCCACACGCAAGAGCCCCCCACACACACGCAAGAGCCCCCCACACGCAAGAGCCCCCCCCACACACACAAGAGCCCCCCACACACACACAAGAGCCCCACACACACACACAAGAGCCCCCCACACACACACAAGAGCCCCCCACACACACAAGAGCCCCCCACACACACAAGAGCCCCCCACACACACAAGAGCCCCCCACACACACAAGAGCCCCCCACACACACAAGAGCCCCCCACACACACAAGAGCCCCCCACACACAAGAGCCCCCCACACACACGCAAAGAGCTCCCCAAACACACGCACAGAGCCCTCCGCTCCATTTGCATCAGGTGTGAGGCTCCTGACTGCTGACAGCCAGGAGACTCCAACAAAAGGAGGCTTATGACCTGCTATAGGCATTGTAAATGACAATGCCATTTATTTATGTTTTAAAAACAAAAGCATAAATAAAAATAATGTCATGAGCAATGCCAATAGCTCTAACTTTAAGAATGCCGAGACCATTGCATTGTAAATGCTTGTTCCCTTTTGGCGGCATCTATGTAATTGGTACACAAGCTCCTCCCGCTGCCAGTATTAGAATAAACCCTGTGGATTGAATGGGCATGAAGTCTCATCTCTCCTTTCACCTACCTGACCTTGTGTGATTTGAATGTAGGGGCGCTGTATTGTACAACGCTTAAAACCCCAATATTCCTAATCTGGCGCTTTTCAAAACCACCAGACACAATGAACGCACCTGAACGCCTTGAAGTGAACCACTTTGCAGGATGAGCTATGAAGGAACTTGATCCCGTCACCGGGAGGAGGATGTATGGTCAGTCGGGATGCCCTATGGTCCAGGTTTGGCACGTTCCAGGAATGGAAGTCCATCACTACAGCGCTGTCATCAGGGACATTTTAAGGATTTTGGGGGCTCTGGGCCAAACGTATTTTTGGGGACCATGTTTGGAACATCTTGGATTTATGATCCAGTTTCAGGTAGTTCGTGCCCTCTTTGGCCAGATCACTGACAGTGCACAGGGGCACTCGTCCAAATTCAAAATGTGTGTTTATATGTAATATTCGGAGACAGTGAGGTGTATTTAGAATATCGTAACATAGCAGCAGCTCACACATAAGAGGGTGCAGTGGGTTCGGTTTCACATCTCAGGGGGTTCAGTGGTACTGATCCCCCTCGAGCTCCAGGGAATTGTGGGTCCCAGGCTTCCTTAAGTAGTCTTCAGGCTTATGGACCGATAGCATGAGGGAGTCTCCGAGACACAGAGGGTGAAAGCGAATGAGAGCAAAAGAGTGAGGAAGAGAGGTAGGGAGAGAGGGGGTACGGAGAGTGTGAGGGAAGAAGAGAGGAAGGGAGGGGGGCAGGGGAGAGAGGGGGGGGCGGAGGGAGAGATGGAGAGAGGGGGAGAGGGGGAGAGAGAGGGAGGGAGAGAGGGAGAGCGAGAGGGAGAGAGGGGGTACAGAGAGGGGGGTGCGGAGAGTGTGAGGGAGGAAGAGAGGAAGGGAGGCAGGGGGGAGAGAGGCAGGGAGAGAGGCAGGGAGAGAGGGAAGGGGGGAGGTAGAGGGAGAGATGGAGAGAGGGAGGGAGGGAGAGAGACGAGGGAGGGAGAGAGAGAGGGACGGGGGAGAGAGGGAGGGACGGGGGAGAGAGGAAGGCAGCGAGGGGGAGAGAGGGAGGCAGCGAGGGAGAGAGAGGGAGGGACAGAGAGGGAGGGGGCGGGACAGAGAGGGAGGGAGAGAGGAAGGCAGGGAGGGAGAGAGGGATGGACGGAGGAAGGTAGAGAGACGAAGGGTGGTAGAGAGAGGGACGGACGGAGAGAGGGAGGGATGGAGAGAGGTAGTGAGGGAGTGAGGTGGGGTGGGAGGTGGAGAGGGAGGGAGGTGTTGAGAGAGGGGGACTGGAGAGAGGAATGGAAGAAAAGAGGGACGGAGGGAGGAAAGGAGGGAGGGGAGGGAGAGGGAGGGAGGAAGAAAGGGAGCGAGAGAGGAAAGGAGGGAGGGATGATGAGTAGGAGGGACAAAGAGAGTCAGGGAGGGAGAGAGGAAGGAGGGAGGGAGAGAGGGGGAGACGAAGGGAGGGAAGAAAAGAGTTAGGGAGGGAGAGGAAGGGATGGAGAGAGATTAAGAAAAAGAAAGAAGGAGAAATAGCAATGAAGTGAGAGGGGAGATAAAGTGAGAACGAAAAAAAGAACAAGAGCTAAAGAGAAAGGAGAAAAAGCAGAATGGAAAGGGGTGAGAGTAAGAGAGAGAGAGACACACATGTAGAGCAGGAGCGAGACAATGTGAGAGACCGAAAGAGAGGGAGCACGAGAGCGAGCGAGCAGGAAACAGGCAAAATAAGAGAGATGAAGAGCTAGAGAGGGAGAGAAGAGACGCAGAGAGAGGGGAGTAGACTGTGTACCTTGTGAGAGAGAGGGGCAAGTAGACGTCACCAACAGCAGAGCTGACGCTCCCCCCTGGGTCGGTAGGTACTCACACGGGTCAGCGTGAGAGGCACAGCCTTGCAAGCGCTATGTTACAGTCTAACTAACTACAAAACAAAGCGCTATGTTACAAAGTCCAACTAAATACAAAACAAAGCGCTATGTTACATGGTCTAACTAAATACAAAAGTAAGCGCTATGTTACACAATCTAATTAAATAGAAAACAAAGCGTTATGTTACACAGTCTAGCCAAATAAGAAACCAAGCGCTATGTTACAAAGTTCAACTACATACACAACAAAGCGCTATGTTACACACTCTAGCCAAAGTCAAAACAAATTGTTTAAGGAAAACGAATCTGACATTAAAATCACCCGTGAAAAAGAGAAAGGAATGCTAAGAAAGGGTCCGACCAGAAATGCAGTTTAAGCTAGACCCCCCACGAAGCACTGACATTTCACAATAGCACTGACTGTAAGAAAGGGAGCGAGAGAGGAAAGGAGGGAGGGATGATGAGTAGGAGGGACAAAGAGAGGCAGGGAGGGAGGCTGGGAGGGAGAGAGGAAGGAGGGAGGGAGAGAGAGGGGGAGACGAAGGGAGGGAAGAAAAGAGTTAGGGAGGGAGAGGAAGGGATGGAGAGAGTAAGAAAAAGAAAGAAGGAGAAATAGCAATGAAGTGAGAGGGGAGATAAAGTGAGAACGAAAAAAAGAAGAGCTAAAGAGAAAGGAGAAAAAGCAGAATGGAAAGGGGTGAGAGTAAGAGAGAGACACACATCTAGAGCAGGAGCGAGACAATGTGAAAGAGAGACCGAAAGAGAGGGAGCACGAGAGCGAGCGAGCAGGAAACAGGCAGAATAAGAGAGATGAAGAGCTAGAGAGGGAGAGAAGAGACGCAGAGAGAGGGGAGTAGACTGTGTACCTTGTGAGAGAGAGGGGCAAGTAGACGTCACCAACAGCAGAGCTGACGCTCCCCCCTGGGTCGGTAGGTACTCACACGGGTCAGCGTGAGAGGCACAGCCTTGCAAGCGCTATGTTACACAGTCTAACTAACTACAAAACAAAGCGCTATGTTACAAAGTCCAACTAAATACAAAACAAAGCGCTATGTTACATGGTCTAACTAAATACAAAAGTAAGCGCTATGTTACACAATCTAATTAAATAGAAAACAAAGCGCTATGTTACACAGTCTAGCCAAATAAGAAACAAAGCGCTATGTTACAAAGTTGGGATCTCTCTGGGGGCAGTGGATAAATAGAGCTTCGGATGGGGGCATCCTTTAGAAGGGTTTCTAGCACCGGGAAGGGGCGTGAGATAGAGCCTCGAATCGAGATGCGACATGACTGGGGGGTAAGACCTGGGCCATGGGTGAGGGGAATAATACTTAAAAGAAATCTCAGCCTGTGGAGGAGAAAAACTGTAAGAGTTGGGAGGGTAGAGGAAAGGGCGCATGGCAGAGCTTGTCACTTGAGGCCGTGGTATATGGTTCCAGAAAATCGGGGTTCACCGTAGAGATTTTTGCTTTCGGCAGAAAGGGTAAGACACGCCAGGCCTGGGGTGGCCAGAAACCCTTTCTGATGTTTCATAGTTCTAGAGGGAAAGGTGCTCTGGGAGGAGCAGGGAGTGCACGGACGCAGCCCCTGGTGGCTTGGTTCCCTCGCTGGCTCTGCTGGGGGAATGGGATATGTGCAGATGTGGGTATGAAAAGGTGGCATTGTCCACGCGGCCACGGAATATACGTGCAGTGGGATTTATTGAGCTGTGTTGTGACATCTCGGGCGTTACATAGTTGTGGAGGGGGGCGGATTGTGGTTCGGGGGAGGGTGCTGCCGAGTTCCTAGACTCGGGCTTGTGCTTTCTATTAGAAACTGCAGCTTTCCAAGGGTTCCAGGTCCGTATGCTGGTGTTTTTAGCAGTGCTCGTCATACAGGGGAAAGTGCCAATTCTGAAGCCCCACACACACTCATGCCCGATGTGCCTACCTTCACTTCCAGCAGTTACCCGAGTGGGGAAGCTTGTTTTCCATGAGCAGCGCAGACTTCCAGCGCTCGCCGTGGCTCCTCTTCTCGCGCTGGGCGGCGGGGGGGGGGGGGGGGCGGGCACTTCCGGCCGGCCGCGCTGGGATTGGCCGGCCGGCTGAAGAAACCCCCGGGCGGGACGGGATACCAATATATGTTTGTGAGGACAGGGGGGGGCGGGAGAGGACGAGGGGGGCGGGCGGGAGTTCCTAGACTCCATTCCAAACGCTGTAAGGAAAAGCGTACAGTGGAGCATGGTGTATGCCTAGCAAAAAAGAAATACAACATTATATGTAGGCAGCTAAAAATATATGGGTGGAAATGCATGAACACATCTGAAACAAGGGTAATTAGCACGCAAAGTAAGACCGAGAATGGTGGATCCCGGCAGATAAGTGTACATTGAGTGAATATAAATTAAAACGGACGGCGGGAGGGGGCGGGAGAGGACACAGGGGGCGTGAGGGGGGAGGGGGGCGGGAGAGAACACGAACGGCGGGAGGCGGCAGATAAGTGTACATTGAGTGAATATAAATTAAAACGGACGGCGGGAGGGGGCGGGAGAGGACACAGGGGGCGTGAGGGGGGAGGGGGGCGGGAGAGAACACGAACGGCGGGAGGCGGCAGAAAAGTGTACATTGAGTGAATATAAATTAAAACGGACGGCGGGAGGGGGCGGGAGAGGACACAGGGGGCGTGAGGGGGGAGGGGGGCGGGAGAGAACACGAACGGCGGGAGGGAGGCGGGAAACGTGCCGGGGGAAAAGCATGCCCAGGACAGCAGCAAGCACGGCCCGGCCGGACCAGACACGGGGGCGTTCCCGGCGTCCCGTGACGTCGGCAAAAGCCAAAGAATGTCGGGAACGCCCCCGTGTCTGGTCCGGCATTGACGGACAGGCCCCTCGTCCAATGGCAAGGCTCCGTTTACGGAGCCAGCCAATCAAGGACGAGGGCCGAACCAAGCCACACTACAGATCTCAACAGGATTTCGCCTGCGCCGAAAAGATGCGCAGAGCGCATCTCTTCGCAGGCGAAACCTAAAAACGGGTTGTCATGAATCCGAGATTGGTCTGTGGTGTTAAACATAAGTGCACAAAATTCCACTAGCTCATCATCTCACCGCTCCAGACACACACCATAGTGTGCCACGACCCATGGGTGCGCACTTTACCCAACTGTGCTCTATAGGAATTAACCCGCCATAAATGTGGGCACTCCTGGTAAGCCTCCGCAGCCGACGGGCACTGGGGTTTTCTTTTAAGCAGAAGGAGTAAAAGTTAAACGGAGGGAGGTCTAGTGATGTACGATCACTCTAGACCTTTGGCAACTTCAAAGCGCTGGTTACGTGTACATATATCGCCATTTAACCCCCGGACACTGCTGAAAGGCTGAGTCAGTTGCTGCATGGCATGCTCTCAATTATGTGAAGGGGGAATCAACCCACCAAGCTAGGTCAACGGCATTAACATACACTTGCGCACAAATACACCCTACCAGTGGAAGGCGAATGGTTTCCAATAATTTTTATTTCCTCCCAGATTCTCTGTCGCCCTCGAAGGCGGTCTTTACTCTGGCCTTGCCTTCCCTTTTTACGAGTAATTACACCCTAGGAGTAAGTCAGGGATCAATATGAAGAGAAGTTAATGTTTTTCGAGCAAGTTAAACACTATTTTGATGTTTTGCTGTGTTGCCTCGCATGGTTCGTAAGAATGATTGCTCTTGCGTTTTACATATGGCTCGAAAACTGCGATTTGTCCTAAACGGAACCTACATGGATAAAAAGGCTGATTTGCATTGTTGCGCTTCCTGAGTCTTGGCGCCCTTTTCATGCAGGTTTGGCTGTGGTTAGCGGAGATAATTTTTTTCTTATGTTTTACGTACTATCATTTTCTATTGGGTGCGTACAACATTATGTGTCTAATACCTTCAGCAGGCTTTATTTTAATACTTTTATAACATTTTACTTAACGCAGACAGAGAGTACACTGACGCTTAAAACCATAACTAAAAGTTTGAAATAAGCCATTGTTTTCACTGTTGCTAGGCTTACAATGGAAAGATAAGTGTTTTTTAAAGGTTTTCCAAACTTCGTCAGTAATGGTTCTTTGCTCAGTTCACTTGGCATAAGATATATATATTGGCAACCTCCTTGATTCTAATGTTGCACATGGCAGCTGACACACCAGATGCTTCGTGGCACTAGTGAAACCGCAGCTTTGCAAAACACTTGTAACAAGCGCGGCCACGCGGCTGCGAAAGGAATCTGAGGTATGCAGTTGCTTGTTTTTTTTGTTTTCTCATGTTATTTTCTTAAATAAATAAATGAATAAATATGCATTGGTTATTCTGTTAAGGAAAAGGCATAAGCAGTTCTTTCGTAAGTGTATGTTTTATACTTGCTCCCTTCATGGCAGGCGTGTTATGTTATTATTTTGTGTTATTTCGTTTTGCTCTAACTGTTCTTTGTATATTTCTTAAATGCTAAATTTACATTGTGAAGCAAAAGAAATTATGCAGTATTCTTTCTAACTTGTCACTCGACTCTGTCCGTGCGAGGCATGTCTGTGACGTGCCAGAGAGCTAGTTGGGCAGACGGTTGGAGGTGACTTGAGTGGAAGATTCCTGTGTCTGCAGCTCCGGGTGATTTCTCATTTCATTTCAACTTTGTTTAATCTTCTCCTTCGTACTCTGCTTATACTCGCCCACTACCTACTGCTTTCTTGCTATGAACCCCAAAGGGTGAAAGGGGGCTATTTGTTACTAAGGGCAGCTTTAAACTCACGGACAAATGACCTCCGTAATACACTCCATAAGGTACAACGAGCAGCCTCCCAAAATAACAGAGTGTCTGTGTATATAAAGGACAGTCGGTTTTCCCAGGACCCAATCCACGTGACAGCAAAGGGTAGAATTCGGTCCCTCAATGTTTGTAAACATGCGTCGCAAGCACGTGAACGGAGATGGCGGGGTGAGGATACTCAGCACAACTAATAGCCTCGCGCTGTGCACCCGGAAAAGGCAAAACCAGATGTAAAATGGGCATGCCCGGTAGCCAACTGTGTGGCTATAGGTTAGCAGGCGTGCCTACGAGTAGAATGGTAGAGCATGTTGTGCGCAGCGCAATTTATTTCATGGAGCCGTTATTGTGCTGTAATGCTTCTGAGCACTCCTCCACGGCAGACGAGAATGGTAGGCAGAGGAAGAAACGGAAAGAGTGCCTAAGCATTTCAGGAGGGAAGTGCGACGGCTCTTTCAGGGAGATGCAGCGTCTTGAGCAGAATATGAGCTGCGTCACCTGGTGAGTTTTGTTTATGGGTACATCAGCGCGAAATCACGGCACAGCCCTGATAAGGACCCTGTCGACCACCACATATTACCTCTCTTCCCTCCCACGGTTGACGTAAATGATGAGCGCTGCTAGTGATCCACAAAATGGCATTAATAAAAATAAGCGCAGCAGCAGGGAGGAGGTGGCTGGGCTGCGAGATTCACTTGCAGGAGCGATAATTGTTGCCAAATGGCTGCGCGCACTCCAGCAAGAGAATCTCCTGACATGCACGCGTTGCCATTAAAGGCAATGGAATGCGTGGACGTGCTTGGCTTAAAAGCCAAAGCGATCCCAAAAGGCCTTTTTGCCTTTGCAGCCCATCCACGCTGCATAGGCAAGACCTAAAAAGGGTAGTTAAACAGGCAGATCCGAAGACTTCAGAATTGAGATCCTCTGCTCAATCAAGACACGAGGAAGAAGTTGGCATCAGTGAGGCAAGCTAATAGAAAGGTCATTTGGTTGGCTAAAACTTCCCACCACACAAAAATGTGGAGAAATCTCTTTCACGTGAGCAAACTGAAGAAAAGTAAATTATTTTGGGCCGAAATGAATAAACTTGTAAATGGCTGCTCTTGCCACCACAATGCTGGCATTACCGAGGCAGATTGGGAAGCACATATAACAACCATTTACACCGTGGACATCCCAGACCATTCTTTGAGGATAACATTGGAAAAGCCAGGACCCCACGTGCAAAGCTCCTCATTGGAGGCATCTACACTCACTCAACCTGTTGGGCCGAGGTTGGACGACCCCCAGGTCCGGCGCATACCTAAGCACATTAGATCGGAAGGGGTCCCAGGCCCGAACAGACCCCCAACCGCTTTATTCAAACACAATCAACCATTCAACTGCTGCTCAACTAACTAAATTTTTTAACCATGCCTTCCTTCCTATCGGCATCCTGGGCAGGCAGTATACTGCATCCCATTTACATATCTATCTCGCAGTCCAATCCAGCAAACTACAGGCTGATTGACCTCATTGATGTCGAAGCAAAAAGCTACGCCTCCTGGTGTGCTGAAGCCCAACTGACGACTTAATGCTGACCTTGGATTGTACACCTGAGTTGTATGTTACTTAAAACGTATAAATAAAGTTAATTTAAAAAAAAGAAGAAAAAAAAGAGCTATGCCTCCAACCTTTTGATAGACCTGGAAACCTGGGTTTCTTCTGCAAATAAATGAAATTATAACTTTTTTTTTTATAATACTTTTTATTGGTATTTTCACATTTACAACAAATGACATTTAACATGTATAGACACTTGGCGTTTGTTTTCGTAGGGGCCCCGGTCAGTGAGTTTTGGCTAAGAATATCTATAGGGTTTTCCAACTGTCCATATCTGCCTGTGCTTCCTTGCCCCTCTGTCTTCTAAACATTTAACTTAAAACATGTAGGTGCTTGCGATTGTTCTGAGGTGTACAGTCCTATGGTGCATCACATATAAGTACTGTCGATTGTTTTTGTGATGACCGTCAGGGGTGCTTGAGTCTACTCTCTACCTAGTCTACCTGTCTCGTCCGCTAACTCAGCCTACCTGAGCTGCTCTTTTTGTGCGTTTGCTCTCCTGTTGGAGCATACTGGTTTTTGTTGTTCATGGGGGTTCGTATGTGATTAGGAACTTGTCTAGGGTTTCCCACCTCCCCATTGGGGTTCTTCCATGGTGTGTATCTTAGTGCTGTGTTGTCGGCTCCTCTGAGGAAAGTCACCCAATTCAGCCACCCCTTGAATGTGGCTTTGGCTGTGTCTTTCCATTTGGTTAGCACTGTAACGTGCATATTCTGATATTAAAAAAGAGGAACAAAAGGGGGTGGAAAACCTGTTTAAGGCCTCATTCTATTTGTTGAATAGCCAGGTTTTTAAAAGTTTGCGAAAAACGTAAAGATTATTTACTTTCTTAAGTGCCAGAATTCCACGACCTGACTGTGCCTGCAACAACACTTCTTTTCCCCCCAAGATGCTGCTTTTTGCCCTTGGAGTTACAAGATTAAAAGTCTATGCCGATCAAAGCTGCTTTCCTGGAACATACCACCTAAATCCATGTTTAAAATAATCAGGACCATGCCCATCTAGTGCTTTAAAATATAATTCCCAACATTTAGGAGAAGGCATGAATACAAAGACCAACCTCCATGAAGTCAGTCTCCTCATAGTAAAAGCCAAAGCTAAAAGCTCAAAACTTGATGCTTGTTTTCTGAATCTGAAAAGCAGCATTCAATAGAGTACCACGGGTTGCCTCTGGACAACAATGTCCAATTGGGGAGTGCCGCTAAAACTACTGGAAGCCGTGATTAACTTGTACTCAGATAATTGGGTTCACATCAAAGTCGGCAATGGCCACAGAACCACTTTCAAGATTCCCACTCACACTGGCCTAAAGCAGGGGTGTGTGTTAGCACCCTGCTTATTCAACATCTATACGGCCAATCTTGACAGCCAACTATCGGAAGTGGTGTGCGATTCTCCCAAACTAGTGGACGAACCATTCAGAAGTCTTCAATATGCTGATGACATTGTTCTACCAAGCCAAACCCTGATTGGCCTCTAGTGTCTAATTACCCAATTGGCACAATACATCTAAACATTTGGGTTGAAAGTAAACCACAAGAAAAAAACAAAAGTGGCATGCTTCTCATCCATCTCTCGGAGCATCTATCCAAACTTCAAAGGGAAAGCCTCTGGAACACCCTTAGAACTGGTAAAATCATAAAACACTTTTTTTGGTACTTGTCTTTATTAGGTTTTCAGATTAACAACAAGCAAAAGACAGTTGCATATCATCAAAAAAGAAAAAAGAAAGAGGAGCACTTCACCGAGGCATGTTAAGTAAGCAAATTGGTTGATCATCACAGGTATATAGCAATTATCATGACCCGAAAACTGAGGAACATAGGCTGATGTGGCTTTAAACATGTAGGAGCTACCGAAATTAATGATGAAGAGGGTTGTAACTCAGTGTTACCCTGGTGGAGGTATGTGCGGAAAGGCAGCTAAATTTTCTTCGGACATGAAGTAAGGGGTTGGAGGTGGACATAGTCTTTGCCCACATTCTCACAGCGGCTCATACTCCTGAGCCATTCCGAACAAGTGGGCGAACACTGAATTTCTGAAGTTACGAGCGCCGAAAGACCATCGTCCTTTACCTCGCGGTTCAATTCACTTATGGGAACCTGCTAAAGAATTTGATCCACACTTTGTAATCAGAAAACTACACAGCCCCTGAGGAAGGGCAAAGCCCGAAATGCATTGGGCCACCGGGCCACTTGCTTGAACATTATGAATTCAATAATGTGATGAATTAACAAAAATAAAAAAGAATGAGATTAACTACAAAAGAGAACCTTGATTAACTTTTTTCGAATAAATTAAAGAACCATTTCTTTGAGTGCCCTGGAGGGACACTGGTCTCGAGGGAAACAGTGCGAATTTACGATCTGGCACTTCCCCAGGGCAATGCCGTTTCCTGCTTGCCCAGCAATAATGCCAAGGAGGTTAGGCGATGGGTGGAGCGAGGTACATTCTGAGTCTAGCCTAGAAGTGTAAGTAGCGGATTGGGTGATAGTTCAGTGTCAATCATGGCGGAGATGTGCTTGAACACTGCTATTCAGTATGTGGTCCCCATCTGGGCATGTCCAGGTTATGTGTGCGAAGTCTACCGCTGGGGCCAGACACTTCGGGCATCTATCAGATTTGGTGTAGTCAAAAGTGGGAATGTCGAGTGGTGAAAGGTAGCAGGGACGTATAAATTTAAAATGCAAAAGCTTATGGCGATGACTAATGGAGATATAAATTTGTGTACTACAATACATCCATATCTTGTCTGTGATTGTTACCCCCAGTTCTGTCATCCAGGTCTCCCGCACCTGTGTAGTGGTGTCTGGTTTCAGGGCAATACATGCTCGGTACAGTTGAGAGGTCAAGCGGAATCCATCCACATCAGCAATCACCAGATTTAGGGTTGAAAATTCTTTGGGGGTAGTAGATCAGAAGGTATGAGCGATCTCAACTTGTTCCAGAGAATTAGAAGGTCCATGTACGGGACACCCCCTGCCTGTAGGTCTTTGACCAGAGGTATGATGTGACCATCTGGGAACAAATCTCCCATGGTGCGGATGTTATGCTGAAGTAAGTCTGGATGTCTTTGGTATCTAGTGGCACACCTTTAGGCAGTATCTGTGAATGTAGGTGTCCATCCAGTAAAGCTTGTTCTGGATGCAGATATGGGATGCGGGCGTCAGGGTGATACCTGCGATGACACTGGGCAGCTAAATAGTATAAGTAAAGATCGGGCCCCTAAGAAATTTGCACTCATAGCGAAGCGGAAGTGTGTCCGATCGGTCACGGGGCAAGTACCGGCCCACACTAGCCACATAAGGGCTCTGTGGAGGGTGTGGAAGAAGGATTATGGCAGGGGAATGGGGATGTCGGAAAGAATATATAAGAATCAGGCTAGTACGACAATCTTAAGAATGGCCAAGTGTTCCGCCATGGAGATTGGCAATTGGACCCAGCGGTCCACCTGTGTGTGGAGGGCTGCAATTGCCGGGCCATAATCGTGTTGCAGGACTTGTTCTCTTTCTCTGTGGAGATTAATGTCTTGATATTTTGTGCCATCCGTATCCCATTTGAGGGGAAATTCCACATGAATGACTCTAAGCTGGCAGTGGCCTAAATACGAGCAAGTCACAATGGACATTTCAAAGCTAATTTTAATGTAATCACCTGAATTTAACCCGATCCTCTGCTACCCACATTAAGGTCTTACCTCAATGTTTTAACGTAGCCATTGTCATAACTTACCAAATGCTAACCTTGGTAATGCTTTTAGCTGATACATTTTCTTTTTTGTTGTTGTTTATGTTGCAATGTTTTTAACTAATTGGCAATAAAGAATTACTTACTTACTTTAGCCTTCCATGCCATCGCTCCCAAAGCACGTCTTCTATGGCGTGGAATGAATCTATTTGTGGAAGAGGCGGTACAATTTACATTCCATAATCTATTGCCCACATCATGTTATCTCGACTAATTCATATAAGGTTTTCTTAGGAGCAGATCAGATCCAAGTGATCATCAGAGTGTTATACAATTCTATAACAAATTAAGAGAATGTAAGGTTACATTATATCAATTTAGCCTTTTTCTAGAACGCATCTAAGACAAGAGAGCATCTAAGCGCTTTACATATTTAAATAAAGCAGGCAAAAGAAAGATTTAGGGAGCATTGGGACAAAGAAAATAACAGTTAGTGTAATTAGTCAATTGAATTGTAACAAAATAAATACAAGCATGCAGGTTGCCTAGTTTGTGTTATAAAGAATAGATGAAATACAGCTGAAAATATGTACACAATTTGCTAATTCTATAGAAGGCCTTATTAAGAGTCCAGTGGACACTGGGTTGTTAGTGATAAACACAGAGCAAGCACCAAATGGGTAAATTCATAATCATAAAAGTATCAAGTATAAAATACTTGTGAGAAGTTAGGTTGGTATATGCTGTCCACTAATTAAAGAGGGCCCATTGCAGCAGTCCAAACAATCCTTATGGTGATTTAAGAGGTCAAAGATAACCTTAGAAATGTATCCAAGTGGTAGCTGCGGAGAGCAGCCTTCAGGCTTAGTCTTGAGGAAATGTTAATTAGCTTGCTTTACCAGAATGCATGAAAAGAAAACTACACAGTAGTTATAAAAATATGTATTTATTATTATAACACTATCTAGTACAACACAGTATCCCCTACATGAAGATAATCACAAAGCACACAATACTTAAGCACAAAAAGGACAGCAAATAGCACTACCAAAGTACCCGAGTGACCTATCCGAGGAAAGCCGGTTGCATAGGTCTAAATTAGCATCGGAAACCGCCGTCGAGCTCAATGGAGGACTCCAAAGAAGAGCCGCTGCTGGAAGGAAGAAAAGTGTCTGTTGGAATCCAAAGGTGGATTGTTGTTGAAGAGTACTTGAAAGCAGAGGGGACATAGTCTGGGTCACTTAAAGAGTGACCAGGGACTTGGTAGATGAATGCCCACCGATGTCGGGTGCTTCAGGTGCATTGATGGCTTTTTTAGGAATAGTGGTCTGAAACACAGTATGGAGAACCGGAAGCGCCAAGACACCTAAGGGTATATGTGCGCTATACCAGTCATAATAACATAACATGGAGTTCTTGACTCTGCAGTTACGGGCACCAGGAGATGTCGAGGACAACCAGGAGCTGGATATGAGCTGTCCCACGAAGGATTTTGAGTGCTGAGGGGTCGGTGTCCGCCGCGTGCACCAACAAGCCTTGGCAATGGCAACCCACGCAGAAGATCAAGGATGGTTACGGTTCGGACCAGCACGGTTCAGGGTATTCACCAAACACAGGGGACTCAGGGCAAGCTTGGAGAAATCAGGAGAGCACAAGAAAAGCTAATTAGACCCTCAAGTGGACACACAGGCCGGAGGCACAGGAGTTGCTAGAGGACCTCAAGTGATTTCATCAAACAGCAGCCCACGGGGCACTCGGTGCGAGGAAGCCAGAGTTCTTGGTAGAAAATGGTGCCAGAGATTGTGGCTACTCGGAGCCCATTGCCCTTGTTCGGTAAACGCCAACAAGCACATGCACTTGCAAATGCATGCAGTACACCGAGTTTTGGGTTTTGCAGCCCCCACAAGGGATTCAGACCTCAGACTTGGTGAGAGCACAGCTCAGACCTTGAGGGAAATAGAAGCCCACCTCTTGTGTTGCTGAAGCCTTTGGAGTCTGTAGGAGCTCAGGGTCAGCAGACTGGACAGCAGTGTTATGATGTCTGCGAATGCAGGGGATTGACTCCTTCATTCCAAGGGAGATATCTTCGGTTGATCTTGATGCTCCACAGGTCCTGCACGGAGCCTGTATGGTGCACAGGCACAGATGATGCTTCAGACTGAGAGGGAGACAAAGTCGGGCCCAAACAAAGTCAGGCAAAGTTTAGAGTGTCCAGACGGCGGAAGTTCAGTGGTTTCTGGTTCAGAATCTTGTCCACGTCGAATCTAAGGTCCCACAGCAAGGTAAGCCCTTTTGTACCCAAGGGAGAGGGTTGAACAGATTCAGGGGACCCTCCCAGGAAGGGCCTGGACAGTGGGGAGGTTACTCCCATGTCCTTTGTCCAGTTTCCCACAAGAGCCAATGGCTCCCAGGACTGGTTTGAACTGGACTATGAACAGGGACACTAAATGTGCCCCTCATGCAGACTTTCGGTCACTGGCAAGAGCACCCACCCAGCCCTAATACACTAAACCCTGTCTGGGAGGTGGTCACAGGACAGGATGGCTATTGTTCTGCCTTCCCCTGCTCGAGTTTTATTCAGCAGCAGGAGGGCAGAAACGTGTCTCTGGTCAACCATTTTGTGCTGTCTGGGTCTAGAAGACTGGTACCGGGAACACCAGAGACCCAACGAAGCTCGCTTTTGAGGGGTGGAATCATCCCTCCCACACCGGTACAGCTTTGCGCCACTTATTTTTGTCGTTTTTACCTTCAATGTATTTTCATCACCATCAAACCCAATCGGTACGGTGTCTCAGCTTACTTGACGTTCCTTTCTAACCATTGATTGTTCTCTGCTGCCACCCTCTTGGTCCTTATTATCCTGAAATGTTTGATTTGCCAATTGCTTTTGATGCCATCCTTATGTTACAGATTATTTTATTGTTTGTATGCCTATACACTTCTTTACTGTGAAGCGCTTGGTCCTTATTATCCGTAAATGTTTGATTTGCAAATTGCTTTTGATGCCATCCTTATGTTACAGATTATTTCATTGTTTGTATGCCTATACACTTCTTTACTGTGAAGCGCTCTGATACCTGCAAGGGTCTTGTGCGCGCTCTATAAAACTTTCAAATAAATAAATAAACATGTTTGACACCAAACACAATAGGGTTTATTTCAGCCGTTTTAGAGTTGGTCATCACGTGGTCGCATAATGCCACTCTAAATGTGGTGAATGGCTGCCTCACTGACAACGCGGGAGAATGGACTCCGTAGGCTGCAGGGGTGTCCTGCTCACTTAGAACCAAGCACCCTGCCCTCAAGATTCTAAAGGACTGCTAGAGTGGTGACTTATCAGTTTTAAGTGCAGTGACCCTTAGATATAGTAAACCTATATCTTAAGTAAGTGGTGTATGCACCAACTTACGAAGGCTGCAATGGAAGGCTTGTAGTTCCATTTTGCATGGCCTCTCATGGGTGGCATAATGCATGCTTCAGCCCATGGGAGGCCTCTGGGGTACCTATATCCTTGGTACATGGGTACCATATACTGGGGACTGACACGGGTACCCCATTATCCAATCTGGAGTGTACCTAGGTACATGACATAACAGTTTAAGGAGAAAACAGAAATACTGGGGTTCTGATTAGCAGGATCCCAGTCAGACTAATCAAAAACAGTGTCACATTTAGCAAAAAGGGAGGGTAACCATAAGAAGCAGATCCTACTTTCCTACAATACTAATGTGATTTGTAGTATCATTTCTAGTGTGGAGAGGACTGAGGTTGGACTATGACCCTGAAGTCTTGTTCCAGGATGAATAGTTTCATTCAATGAATGTATTTGACCTGATCGTTGGAGGTTTTCGCAGTATCATTAATATTATTGAGGCAACCAGGAGGTCTAGGGCTTTTGATGATGATTGATTTACATTCTAAAGGATTTGAGGAGTCTGGCTGTGGTATTATGATGGAGCTTGCGTTCTCTCCTCGCTGCAGAATCCTTACTTATATTCTTCCCTGGAATTATTGGAAGGAATATTATAGGTTGAATTAGTCAAGAGGGCTCAGTTGCAGGGGAACTGGCTGAGCATGATTATGTGTCTGGAGTTTCTCTACATTAAATAAACTAGAGATATTTCTGGACTTCCTTTGTTCTTGTGTTTTCTTTCTCAACTTTGGAATTCCTCTTTGGCGACAAGGATGGGATCTGCTGGTATTGATGGATATGTTCTGCAGGTGGCCCGACGTAGGGTCAGTGCAGGGTATTTCCGCTGCTTCAGTGATTGGATGTCTTTTAGGTGTGTTTGCTCCTGGAAGCATCCTGATAGGTGTATTTTTGGATATTGGAGTGGTGTTGATCTCAAAGGAAATTTCTGAGAAAAGAGGATTTTGTAACAAGAAGTGCGTGCCGTATGGATCTCAAACCGGTTTTACGAAACATGTGTATTTGTAAAGTGCATGTTCATCCTGAAGGGTATCTTTGCACTGAATAACAGATGTTTTATTGTTACCCAATTCAATGGTACTCATTTTATCAACCTCAGAAGAATGAAAGGCTGACTGGACCTGCTGTTTATGAACCTGTGAGAATGAGGTCAAACACAGGCCCCTACAGTGGACAAATTAGTCCACTAAGCCACCAGACCCGGCTGGAATTGTTGAGAGATTCAATAGGATGTTGAAGGAAGTGATTCAGTTAGCTAAATTAGTGGGTAAAATTGGAAAAAAGTGACACTAATATGGGTACAGGAGTATAGGTTTACCTGCATTCTACCACAGAAATACCTCCTTTTGAGGTGGCCATGTACTAAGATTTGACCTCCATGGACTCATTGTAAGTTTGGTGAAACAGTGACATTTGAAACGGAGAGTTTGTGTAGGATGATGAAAATAAAGGAGCAGACAAAGAGGAAAGCTGATTATGATGTGCGCAAGGAAGTAAAGAAGTGAAGGTGAAAATTTGGAATGCAGTGAGAGTTTTCAGAAATACTTCGGGTCATAATAAGGATAGAAATCCTCTCCAAGTGGTCAAAGTTTTCAAACAAGGTGTTAGGTTACAGGACGGGCACATGTGGAATATTAGTAGACTAGTGGTGATAAGAAAAGTAGCTTTGTACTGAGTGTTCCATCTTTTCAGAAGTATGTTCTCAATGTATTCATGTTCCAAGTTTTTCTGTTTTCATCTTTAGTCTCATGGCTGTGGGCTATTCTGGTCTTTGTGGTTTCTTTACGTCTTGTTTGTGTGTCTAATGTCTTAATGCACGCTGCTCTTTATTTTCATTTTAGGGCGGTATGTGGTATCATGATACAGCCAGTAGGGGCTGCTGCAAATCTCAAGTTGAGGGGGGGAGAGGAGATGGGGGATGAGCAAGAAAAGAATAAAAATGGACCTGTTTTACCGGTCGATGCTACCATCCGCCTCAGTGCGCCTCTTCTCACCTGAGGGTGCCCCAACAGTCCCTGGGTCACCAACACAGACACCCCCCATCCTATCCCAGCCCTGCTCTCAATAGCATGAGAGCAGCACCAGGATTGGTCTGAGTGGCTCAGTTTTCCGCTCTGCACTACTCCTCCCCTGCTGCCATCATGGCCCGCCCGCCCAGACTTGGGTGGCTTTAGGGGGGAACGAAAAATAAAATGATAAGAAACTGGTTTTATTATTAAAAAAATCCCCATCTTTTTAGCGGGGGCGACACTCCTCCACTTTAGGCGAAGAACCGCAGCTGGATACAGCTTGTGTTCTCTCCTTGCTGTGGAAACCCTATTTACATTTGACCCCGGGAATTCTTGGAAGGAATGTTATAGGTTGATTTAGTAGAGTTCAGTTGCGGGCAGTTGGTTTAGCCAGCCTCGGCCGGTAGTGGGAGTACCGGCCGGGCGGTGACGTGGGGAGGGGTAGGGGCAGGGTGGGGGGTAGTAATGTATGGATTACGGAGTTTAACAGGTAAATAAACAAATAAATAAATAAAACTAACTTTGTTGCGTGTACTGCATAACCAAATGCGATGCAGTGCGCGCAACGAAATTCATTTTATTTATTTATATGTTTACTTACCTTTTAAACTCCGTAATCCATACATTACTACCCCCACCCTGCCCCTCCCCCTCCCCACGTCACTGCCCGGCCGGTATTCCCACTACCGGCTGCGGCTGGGTTTAGCAAACCAGGTGACTGGAGTTTCTCTGCTTGAAATAAACTGGAAAATCTTTCTGGACTTCCCCTGTTCCTGTGTCTTTATCAACATTGGAATTTCAGACCAGCCTGCTTTGGACTGAATGTAGGACAGATGAGGTGAAAGAGAAACTCAGTTTTGCCAGTATTTAATTTCAGTTGATGTCATGTCAGCTCACATTGTGCGTAGGAATTTGGTGGTTGTTCAAATGAGGAATTTTAGGTAGAAAGAAGGGAGGCAAAAAATAAAAGAGGAAGTTAAATAGGGAAAGGTATAGGAGAACACCTTTTCAAACAGGTGAGAATTATCTGTAGGCTGTAATATGTGCTTCTATCGCTTCCTTCCTTTCACTTAGGGTGTATACAAAATTAACATTACAAACTTCAAGACTTTGGTAGGTTTTCTGAAGTGTGCTTATATATCTGTTTGCATTTATATAGTTATGAATAAGATAATGTTGTGTGCAGCAATGGAGTCCATATCAAACCTACCCCGGGAGTGAAGAAGAAAACTAATGATCATCTAAAATATGTGTGGGGAGATGTTTCGGAAAAGGAATTATTCATGTTATAAGATATGGGAGCCAATGGAATTTGGAGAGTCATTATAGAGGACAGATGGGTACCTCCGGAAGAGATGAGTCGTCAGCTATTGTCTGAAATTTCAAGGGTATATTAGGAACCCCATGGCATCTTTTACTATTGAGTCTAGCTATTGTTGCGCCACTGACTTTCGGCTGGATTTGCGCTATAGAAATACCATATACATACATGGAATCAACGATGGGAGCACACTGCTAGCCTCTCCGTCGGATCGCCCCTCTGCACTCTGGTATATGCAGTGCATATGACTTGAAGAGTTGGGAAAAAGTTTGTCAGTGTTTCACCAAGGTTGTTGCAAGTAAGTACTTTATATTTCCAGTATCTCTAGACACGAGACATGGCTCGTGTTTCGGGATAGTATCCCTCATCAGTAGAGAAAAGTTCTGGGGTGGCAGAGAAGGCCGCCAAACAATGATGAAACACCATATACATACATACAATATAATGCCTACTGTCTAACATCCATTCAAACGAGAATCAATGTGGATTTTTAAAGAAAATGAATTTATGTTTTGTTTTGCTTAAGATATAATTGCCTATGAAAGTTGTAAGGGACTTCTAGGTAAATATAGTTTATGGAATATGCTTCTAAAAAGAAGTCTCTGCTGATCACAGTTACCTGATATTTAATTACGCGCGAGTAATAGAATACAAATAGATCTTGCAATGCTTGTGCTGCCGAGCTCACACGATCAATATCAACCTTGCTGATCTCATTCAGTAAAGGATCCCCCGAGCACACTACTTTTGTAGTCACTAAAGGTGAAAGGCCAATGCTTCAGGTATCTGAATCCTAGTCCAGACTGTGGTTTCAAATGACAGAGGCCATCTTCCTTCACAATGAAGGTTAAAAGGTACAGAAAATGGGACATCCATACCACGGAAAATTATGCCTAAAAATATCACATGGTAACCAAGAAGGACATGTGATCTAGTCACTAAGGGCCAGGTGTAGGAAGCCTAATTCCGGTCGGTAACGGCCAATATTACCGAATTTCGGCCGTTACAGACCGGAATTAGGCTTTTCATATGTAGAGGCCTAAATTAAGGATTCTGTAATTTACCGAATCGGTAATTTAAGGAATCAGTAAATTACCGAATTCTTAAATACCGATTCGGTAAATTACCGAATCCTTATATGTAGGGAGCACTAAAATGAGTGATTTTCCCATTTTAGGATTCGTTATTTACCACCAACTGCAAGTTGGTGGTAAATTTCGAAAACCCTAAAAAATGCAAATGTATGCAAATAATAACAGTGCCATGTGGCAGACATACATGCCCTTAGGGCATGTATGTGTGCCACATGTGCACCCATACACAATTCAAGGGTGCAACAGGGTGTCAAAGTGACTCCCTGCCGCCCTTCAATGTTTCCCCCCTTTTACCGAATCAGTATTTACCGATTCGGTAATTCCCATTCATTCCTATAGGCCTTAAGACCCATAGGAATGAATGGGGAATACCGAATCAAGATTCAGTAAAATTTACCGATTGGATACCTACATAGCATTTACCGATTCTAAAATACCGAATCAATATAATTCGGTATTTTAGAATCGGTAAATGCTGATTATCTACATCTGGCCCTAAGTCTCTTGAATTTTAACCAAGTAACTTGAAATCCTGGATTTTCAGCTCAGCATCAATAAAAGAATGTGATTTCATGCAAATCATTTTGCCTCCTTGTGTCTTAAATTGTAAACATTTGTAATGCACATAAGTAAAGCCCAGCAGCACCAGCTATTTCTATCCTATGTCAACTCTCCCAAACACATCCGACCTGATTCAACTTAAACTCTTGAGTAATTTGCATTTCTAACTTTGCTACTTTTTGGCTATTCGCAAAAACTGGAGTGTAAAGTTACTCAGACAGTGTAACTTAGATGTCTCCACCTCCTGGAAAAGGGATGGAGCCAAATTTAACAGTGCAAGTTACTACTGCCAAAGTAGTAGTAGTAGTGCGTCAAGTTCCATACATAGCCAACCATTGGTACTGCATTCACATCCTATAGAAAATAGTGGAGGAAGGGGATTTAAATAAAATATCATATGAAATTATGTTAATTACAATATTTTAATTATTTAAAAATATAAATACATTTAATACATGTTATTGGTTTATTAGGTCAATGTGCCATAGTCGTAATAAAACATGAAACTATTAAACTATGAGGCTGACATTTCCAAGTCCGTCAAAATTATCATCATGTCCCAACATTACAATACATGGCAGGTACTGAAGTATTATGATGGGGCTATTCTCCGCCCCTCCCCTGTGTTATGATTCAGGCTATCTATAACCTAAGAAGCAATCTAGCTATTACAGAATCTTATGATTACAACTAGTAGCACCCCCATTCCAGCTGACAATTTAAAGAGCACTCGCATAAATCTTTCCATGGGCCTCATATTTTAAGAACTTTTTAAGACATCCTCAATCCTTATACAACATCTCTTCTGCCGGCAGGCCACATTACAAAAGAGTAGTGCATTTTTAGCTATGGTCTGCTTCCCTCAGATACTCAGTGTCAACAGTTGAGGGGTAAGGTCAACAGTAGCCCTATGGTTGCAGCGATCAGTTGTCTCACTCCCACTCAGTATCCTTGGGACCACGGGCATGCCCAAATGGTATGTACGAGCGTCCCTTTTTTTTTACCGACCCTCAGGCTATGATAATGTTGCTCATTTTTTATAATCCAGTTCTAGTATAATATACTCTGCATAATATTTTCAGTTGGACTAGTCGTGACCAGGCCATGATGGTCACCTCCCTCGGGTATCTACAAGTCTCTCCCGGCCTCATCTTCTAACCTCCCCAGGTCTTGCTCTGTTTGTCTCTTAGGTGCGTCAGTGGAGTCTGACTGGTCTTGAGCAGGGTAGTATAGATCTGTGAGACTGCGTGTTTGTGCGTGGATACTCCAACTAGCCTTTATTCAAATGGAGTTTCCTCTGCCACTTCATGTAGTAAATTTCAGGATTTAAAAATAATATGTTTCACCTGCAAATAGCAAACATATTGGTTCTCCACCAGATCTCATTGTTCCTATAGTTTAGAGAATGGTATCATCCCATGAGCGTCCCAAATGTCCCCTTCTTTTGAGATACACATGAGATCCCACTTCTGTGACTCTGAATGGTCTACAGGTCTTAAAATATAGCCTTGCCCCATAGGGGTATCTCCAATGCTAGTTTACCCTTCCAACCCAATTTCTGTTTCACCCATCTCCATATCCTGAGGATTATGGATGTTGAGGTGAGGTACGCAATCTGGCTGCTCTTACCATATAATTGCCTGATATACCCCCGCAGACCCATCGCCTTTTTATCTGCTAGGAGCAAGGGTTCCGTTTTAGGGCCAAATGCCCATTCATTTACCACCAGTAACAGGTTTGCCCTGTATTATAACTGTACATTTGGTAGGGTGATGCCACCTTCATAAGGCTTTCTTGTCAGTGTGTTTACTGCTGTCATCAGAACACCCCAGTACACAACAAAAATCGGGTCACTCGCCGACCATATGAAGGAATCACTCTAGGACCTCAAATGGTGTACACGGTGCATCCCAACTGACCAGGAGTTATTAATTCATCTATTACCTTAGAGAATCAGTTTGCCAATACCATCACCCAAATTTTTATTTTCATATTTAGAAGTGAGATCAGCATATACGAGGCACTCTCCTCAGGCGGCTTTCCCATTTTGTGTATAAGAACAATGGTCGCTATTCTAAGATCATGTGAATAAACAACCAACTCCCTTATCTCATAAAACATTCTTTAAGACGAAATATTACCTTCCTCCAACGCATTCAAAAAAACTCAGGTGGCAAGCCATTGGATCCAGGGGTTTCCTACTCTTGAGTAGTTTCACTGCCACTGCGATCTCTCCTTCCTCTGTCTTTCTCTCCTGGAGCAATTTATCATTATCAATGAGAGAGGGGGCAGGAATATATTCAATAAACCCCTCCAACTCCTCCAAATGCTTCTTAAATTGCAAAGTGTATAGTTTACCCAGGAATGTAACCGAAACACGGGCAACCTCCTCCGCCTTCTCTGCCCTCCCGTCTTTGTCTGTAAGTACACTATGGGTTCATCTGTATTCTTCGTTTTGTGTAACCGAGGCCAATGGCTTACCAGCCTTTATTCCACACCACAGTCGACCTTGTTGTTACTCTACAGTATCCCAATTTTTCCATTTTTTGGGAGTCTTCCCTAATTAGTTGTGAACCAGCGGGGCTAACCGCAGGTTTAGTGATATTGCAGCTCTTTCTCCTGTTCTCTGTTCTTGCCTGTGGAATGGTCTCTGATTATCATTTTTTATGCCGCTCATATATGGCGCTCATATATCCACCCAGGAGGACACGGTCTCAATATTGTCCTTAAAATACCGTTCAGTCACCTTGAATTCCATCATTTACCAGGGGTCTAGTCTCCATTCCAGTTGGTTCAACTCTGGTGGCATTTGAAGCCTATTAGTTATGGTTGAGTGATCAGATATTTCTTGCACCAAATATCTTGTTCCCTTATATCTGCTCTCTTGCCTCCATGGCACCAGAAGGTCATTCGGTCAAGACATACAGCATATAGTGTTAGACGCATATGATTAGTGACTTACTCCTGGTATGCAGATTTGCGGGACCGTACCTTCCGTGGCCTGTCACCAAGATGAGGTGGCTCTGTCCATTGCTCCCTGCATCATGAAATTAAGGTCCCCTCCCACTGCCAGGAGTGCCTCTGGGACCTGCATTATCCATTTTTCCCTTCTTTTCCAACACACTTGACTGAAAAAACTGGGGGAAGGTACCAGGATGCTACCACCAATTTTTCGCCATTCCAACTCACATTTATTATAGTTTGACAATGAGCCAGACAGGCCCATGTCTTATAAATTTGAAATGGGAGGCATCTACAGGCTAAGAATCCCACCCCACGTGAGCCAAAAATGAACTCTGCATGTACCAGTATTTTGTATCTGCCCAGTCTCAGAAATCTGTAGTTATTCCCTAGCAAATGTGTCTCTGCAAGTAAACTCAAGTCAGGGACATATCAAGCAAGGTACCTCGTAACCACTCCTCATTTTAGTTTACTACCTAGAAGTGTGGCTCAATGATTAGAGCGGCAGTCCCTGATGCACAGGTCTAGCCCGGGACCAGGGTTCAGTTCCCCGCCTCGGCGGGTCTTGGGCTCAAAATTCCACGGACCTGATAATTCTCGCCTCTGTGCCTATTCCAATCATAGAGTCCCACTCTGCAACTCTGGGCAATAGCTTGCTTAATCTCCACAACGGCCCCCACAATGCTAAGGATGCCTGGCTTCCACCTTTGGGGTGCCCAGGAGTGGACGCCTCACAGGAAAAGCCAGGATGGGTTCCACAGCGGTATTCGTACAAGCGCCTTGAGACCCTTGCGGGTGAGTAGTGCGCTATACAAGTATCAATTTATATTTACAATCTATTCACTTTCTAGGGGAGTATTTTGAGGCCTGTGCCAAGGGTTTCATTGCACTTCATGCCTCATCCTCAATTTACTTGTAGTCCATGTCTACCTGTTCCTGTTATCCTCAACTCCCCCCGCCAACTGCAACCCCCCACCCTACTACCTCATGCTTCAAGCCTAAAATTGCCTGCCACTTCAGTGCTTGAGGTTTCTGTCAACCCACCCCCCCCATATCATATAATGTCAGAAACTAATATAGCATGTGACAACGCATGCTAATACATCCCGTACTATGACAACGCGGTTGTTACAACGACCGAGTTGTTAGTACGCAATAGCTTTACATCGCAAGTCATTACAACAACTTGCTGTAGGGGCGCGCTGGACTTAGGAATAGTGTTATTTACTATTCCTACTCCAGTTTGCGCAACAGCAGGGAAGGTGTTGGATTTTATATCCAATACCTTTGTGCCCCCTACAGAAAGTCATTGTATTGACTTGCGATGTAAAGGTATTGCGAAGTAACAACACGGTCGTTGTAACAACCACGTTGTCATTGCATTGTTTTAACAGCTTTGTAAACGCTGTTTCCCGTCAGAAACCAGGATCTCCTGCTACTAATGTAGGTTCCTAGGGCAGGGATAATACAATAATTGAAAAAAAACCCTAGGCAACTATCGGTCTACATGAAATAGAAGACCTAGTTAGACAGACACATTGGACTCAGTGTAGAATCATAATTAAGACTACCTGTTTTCCATTTTTACTGATTTTTACAGATAAATACAGACAGAAAACATTTATTTTCTTGTCAGTATTAATTTTTAAATATGGGTAAAAACGGAAATTGGGTTGCTTTTTGGTTAATTACAAATACTGTCTGCCATGACAGACAGGCCAAGAGCTGTGTGGATTGATAGGTAAGGGGGCTTAAAAAGAAAGGAATTTTAGTACAGAGGCTTTAACAGCAGTAGATATGCACAAGGTTGATACTGATATGTTCTTATTAGCGCACTGATGTATCTTCTCTAGGTGTTTACAGCACTGAAGCCTGAGGCATTCAAACATGAGTGCTGTTATCTGTTAAATAGATATGGAAATATACTAATTTCAGCTTCATTTTTCCAAAACACACAAAATAAATAAGGATAAATACAGCCGAAATGTCAAACAAATAAATACCATAAAACTGGGAGCCCTAATCA
The DNA here is from genome assembly GCF_964263255.1 of Lissotriton vulgaris. NCBI lineage: Eukaryota > Metazoa > Chordata > Amphibia > Caudata > Salamandridae > Lissotriton > Lissotriton vulgaris. Next base: position 90,175,738 of record NC_141689.1, read on the forward strand.
TAATCAATAGAAATTCATACAAAATCATTTAAAAAGACCATTGTAGGTTCTCCAATATTTCTGTGACAAAACATATATAAGACGAAAACATCACAATATAACCAACAAAATTAACAAAACTAAATACTTACAATAACCATGTGCAATAGTCCTATACAGATAATCATTTAAATCAAACAATTGGTTAAAAATAGAATAAACTAATTATAAAAATGCAAAAAATACAAAACGCAAGAAAGATTCAGAAATACAATCATTTGAAAAAATATATATATAATATAACACAGTTAAGATTGACGAATTCTCTTAATATCTACGCACATTTCGGCGTACAGAACACCTTCATTAGGACAGCCACAATAAATCCTATACATAAAATGAAAAGATGTACACTGACTCTCAGTAAAAACTAACATTTAAAACAAGTTTAAAAATCTTCTTAATCAGTGAGCTAGGAAAAAGAAAAAAGAATAGTAAAGGTTTTACCCTCACCCGGGCAAATACACCCTAATTCATTCCCAATCAGGGGAAGGGTGAGATTACTATAAAGTGGTACAAAGGCATATAGAAAAGATGTGCAAAGAAGAGGGAAAAAGAACACGTAAAGCCCACTGAAAAATGCTAAGGCGCTCATACAGACCAATTTGGGAGAGTTAAAATTAGAATGTTGGCTTACCAGGACTAGTTGAGTTGGTAGTAAAGCCAACATTTGTATCGGAATTAGGAGTGAAAAGGTAGGAAATTGGATAAAATAGCTGAAACATAAACCATATAAATGGTAATTACTAACAAAGAATGAAATGAATGGGACTATATAAGGTACTTGTGGTTGGGATATATAAAGTTACCTCGTGGTAAAGTATGTGAGAGACTGGGGGCCAGGCAGCTTGTGGTCCGATATAAGACTCAAAGAGGAAATTATACTAGGAAAACAGTAAAATTAAGATCAAAACTATGAAAGTCAAGATTAAAAATAGACCTATTCAATATAATTAATTCTATAGTCTATCTTGATAAAGGTTATGTCTTTTCCAGACGGTGGAGCAAAGAACCATTCCCAGTTAGTAATGGCCTTAGGAATGAGATTACATGTCACAAGATACTTCTAGACACTATTTAAACAGTCACGGTTGTACAGAGAGTTACACGATTTAAGATTAAAGAAAATGTCACGTTCATGATATTGACATCGCACTCTATAAATACAGGTCTGAGAGTGACTATCAGACAGAATCTCGATGTCAAAGATGGTTTCAAGCCATAATGTATGGTCTCATAATTCCCTTTAAAAATACAACTAGAATGACAACTGGGTTCTGATTTGTGTAAATGAGACATGTCAATCAATTGTGGCAGTGTCTATATTTAAATTAAATATGTGGTACTCTCAAATACGCACTAAGGCGTAAATGCACGCTGGAAATTTTAATGTTGCAAAAAGCGGTGAGGGAACCAATGCACCAAAATATATCTATTTCTAACTATATAAGTAAACTTCTAATAGTGGTGAAGATCAGTGAAAATTATACATTAGAGTACCGAAAAAATTAAGATAATTGATATCGATCTATAAGAGACAAAGGTCTTTGTTTGAACCAGCGTCTAAGTCCATTAATGTTAGAATATCGGGATATGTTGTCTTACCTGGAAAAGCCGGCAGCAGGAATGCAAGCAGAAATGAAACTACGTGAAGACCCTGAACTAATTATACTGCAATGCGCAACGTGCGGGGAACATGCTTTGCGTGAAACGAAAAGCTAAAAACAACTAGACCGTTAACTAAGATATGAAAATGTAAAACTGGAAGATAGATTATCACTGATTGACAAGTCAAATTCAAGCAGTGCAAAGATATATGGATAGAAAAGGATGACAACAAAATGATTTAAGATCTTAAAAGATAAAGGAGATAACTAATGTGAAGTCAGGGAAATCTAAATAAATGCAAGGTAAATGTGGATGAAGAATCAAAAATATTACTCAAACCTGATGTATTACTGACTGAATCTATTTATAGAATCTATATTAAAGCAGCCAGACAGATGGAAAAAAGCTGCCCTATTTCTGTTTGTAAAAAGAAGGTTTGAAAAAATCATGCAGCTAAAAGGAAGAACAGTGTCTATATGGCTAGTAGAGATGGGTATTCTATTTAATAGCGTTTTACCAGGGCATCTCACTATTGAGTTCACATTTGTAGGTGTCTAGGACGAAAATCCAGAACATATCTCTCCTTTTGCGGATATCATTACTTCTATTTTCTTGGGTTATTTCTATTTTCTCAAGTATCAGCCACCTAATGTCATTAGCTGTATGTTCCTTTTCAAGGTAGTGTTTGACTAAGGGTGCAGTAACTTTAGAGGTACGGATTGCTGATTGCTGTTTCATCAGGCGTATAGACCGAGAGCGAGACGTTTCACTTAATAACCCAGATTACAGGGGCATAGTAAAAAGTCAATTAAATTCTTTGTTTTACAATTGAAGAATTTTTTAGCATAGATGGTATATCCATTGTGAGTGAATGTGTAACCTTCAATCACAGTGTCACATGCTTTATATAGAGAACATTTTAAAGTGCCTATCACGGGCAAAGTACCATCAATGGTTCATTGAATAAATGATGGACCTTCAGAAAAACGGGAATGTACAATGATATATTTAATGTTTTTATTGCGGCGATGGGCAAATAAAGGTTTAGGTAGTTTAGATCCTTGATCAATATGACTATTGAGAATATGCCAGTGGAGTTGATGATTCGTCTGACTTTTTCATTCATGGTGGAATGTTTAGTGACACAAACTAGTTGTTTAACTGGAGAACGGGTACGTGAATATAATAGAGCATCTCTATCGTAAAATCTCGCTCTTTTGTAAGATTCTCTGATTAGACAATGAGGCTATCCTCGTGCCAGAAATTTTGCTTTCATCTCTGCCGCCTGCAAGTCAAAATCTTGCAAGTTGGCACAGTTACGTCGTAATCGTAGTAACTGACCAAAAGTAATACTCTATTTCTGTGCTCGCGGGTGATAACTTTCATAATGTAACAGGATACTTCTGGCAGTGGGTTTGACAAAAAGGTCTACTTTGAGAATGCCCTTGTTGTGGCGGATAAGAATGTCCAAATATTCAACGTAGATCCGACTTGTGTGGGCAGTGAATTTTAGATTGGTGTTGCATACTTTTAAACATTCTAGAAACCAGCATTTCAGTTGGCTAAAACTTTCACAACACAAAATCTGAAGAATATTAGAACAATGGAATGTTTTGAGTTCCATTGAAGACAGTGGAGAGCTGTGCGCTTCTAATTGCCGATAAAAGCCCAGAGCATCAACATTCCCATTCCAATTCCTGCAGTTTCTGTGAACAAAGGCCTTATGAGGCCTGAGGCCTTTGTTTTGCAAATTAGAACATTCTGTCTTCTAGGTGACAAATATTTCTAATAGCCTTGTTAAAGAGCCTCACCTTCAACTCGGGGTTTTAATGACTGGTAGAGCACAGTACGGTGGGCTCTAAAGCTATAATAGAATACTATTTTTTGCATTGCCTCCCATTACGGTGCTCTTCATCTATACCGTATTTTGGACTATGAAGATACTGATACTTGCATAGTGATAACTTGGTAGCCCAGATTAACTTTGGCCTGTGAAAAATTATAGATTCAAAAATGATTTACCAAAAGTTGGGAGTTAGTGAAGCTGTTGAATGCAAGATCAAAGACACAAAGAAATTAAAGTTTCATATAGAACTGTTTCAGGGTCAAAAAAATCACAGCATCTTTGTAAATCACGCCGAAAGAACTCATGGTCATCAATGTTAGAGCAGTACGTGTTGAAGAATTAAAAATGAACCAGTTTTTTACCTATTTTTAAACAGCTAGCAATAGTTTTGGCAGAGGAAGTATCTCCCCCATAGCAACGTCAAAGAGGCTGCCAAATCTAGATAGTGTTGTCTTGTGAAACAGTGAATGCAGGAGCGGTTTCCGTGGCATGTAACATGGCAGCAGGCCAACCAAGATGGCACCTATGTGCTTCCTGTACATACATTCTCAAAGTGGGTGTTCATTTCTATGAATTACAGAACTAATGTCCCCCATCCACTGGGAGTTTATTCTCATCCGTATCTATCTATCTATCTATCTATCTATCTATCTATCTATCTATCTATCTATCTATCTATCTATCTATCTATCTATCTATCTATCTATCTATCTATCTATCTATGTTAGCATTTGGAAAGTGAGCACTACCTTCTGACGGTCTCTTGGCCTGGGTCATAAAAAGTGTACCGCAATAGAAGTGGGTTTTTAGTTCTTTTTTTTTTAAGGTGGTCAAGTTGGAAGGTATTTTAATGCAGGGAATTCAATTCTTTTTACATTATTTATATATTTTTTTGTATTATAGTTTTATATTACATGTTATACTACTTTATGTTTTTAATCTGTGATTTGATTTGGATTACAATTTTCTATATATTTATTAATCATTAATATTATCTTCTTATACTGAAATGAGAATAAGTCTCCTGAAGTGATGTATATGCAACCATCACTCAAAAAAGAAAAGGGTTGAGCGGTGGCCATGCATACAATAAAGTCTATGAATATGTATCTCTCTTTTCTTTACACTTGTCACACCTTTTATTTGACATTTATGTTTAATAGAATGCAATCTTTGTACATTATGTTTTTTTCATTATTATATTTCACTTTAAATACTGTTATATTTTTAATCGAAGACTTGATTGCATTACAATTTTCTATGTACGTATTATTTATTAATCATTGATCTTATTTTCTCAAATAGAAAGAATAATGAGCCTCCTAAAGTTATTTGCGGTTGCCACTTTGTAGGTATCCATAAGTGAGAGTGTCCATAGGAAGAGAATTTTTTTTTGGCTAATAACTTTGCATCCGTCTGAAAAATCTTCACGAAACTTACCCCCCAAAAAAATCATCTACCTCAGCTTCTTCTTGGAAAGTTTCAGGGTGATCGTTCAAAGAGGGTCAGAGAAAAAGTGGTGCAAAACACTTTTTCTCATTCAATTTCCATGAACAACGATACAGAGAAAACTAATGAACAAAGTTACTCAGAAAGTATGATTTTTGTGATTGGGTGTAATCTGTTCAACTGGTTTACAGAAAGTAAGGTAAAAAAAGCAATATCTAGAGCCCGGGGGCTCCCATTGGGGGAAAACATCAAAATAAAGCATTCCTATTAGCTGGACTGCTGGACCGAGTTCTGTGATTGGCTGACCGCAACATAAATACAAATTTTAAAAGGATATAAACAGGCTGGGTGGGGATATCGTGACACCCTAGCCCTTTTGACGGGGTCCTCGAGCGACAAAATAAAAAAAAAACATTTTGGAAGATGTCACAGCCCCGCAGGATTCCTGTGGTAACCAGGGCGGCACCCGTGTACTTCCTTAGGAAAAACAATTTGAAAAAAAGGCATAAGGTTTTAACTTCTGTTTAAAACATTTTTTACATTCACTGAAAAATACAGCTTAATTGTAACTTGCACTGCCATAGATTGCATATGCCAGCAGAGATTTAAAGCGTGAGGTCATAAGCAGTGCATCATAGAGGTGCAAGTTATACTCAGGCCAGTTACCTACAACTGGTGAATTTTAGTGAGGTTTTTTTTGCTTTTGAAACAGTCGTTTTTTAAAATTATTTTATAAACACCGAAGTACAAATCTACTTTAACCTTTGGTTTTTGACTCATTTTGCAATTTTCCTTCAGAAAAGTCAAGTAAATATATCAGAAAGTCCGGATACACACAATTATGAAAGAGCAGTACATACGAGTCACTAGGAAAGTTACTAGGACACCCAACATGTACTACAGTTAATTTATGCATAAGCGAACGTAAACATTGCATTGTTGATACATTTAACTCTAGAACTTTGCAGTTGAATCAGGAGACTAAAAATATGTTGAACGTGTTGAGGAATAGCTATAATTTTACCATCATATGATTGCATTTTTCATTTAAAAAAACATGAATTACATAATAAAACGATCAACAACTGGCCTACAACTGAGTGTAACGGAGGATGTCAGATGAGTGACGAGGGGTACGCGCGTCACTACCCAACACAGATGGACCGGGCACGTGTTTACTAAACTATTCCAATTTACAACAAAGTTCCTCCATAGATAGACCCATTTACTTTACGTTATAAATAAAATATTCAAAAACTATTTAAATTGCTGCATTTTATCTCATATTTACTTTCGCTTACGATGGACGATAAGAACAACAAACGCCGATCCCGCGTGAAGGGAAGACATGAAAACTAAATGAACAGAAAAGCAAATTCTAAGGGTACGAGATTTAAAATAAGCTTTACAGAAAATATAAAAAATCAAGATCTTTAGCTCGCTAATGAGCAAAGCCAACGTTACAACAAATAAATGTAATAAAACGAACCATACCTGTGTTTTTTCTTTTCATTAGATTTTATGTTGCTCTTTCGTACTTCCTGAGCACATTCCACAAGCATTTCATTCTTGATCCAGACCAAGAAGAACAGATCTTTAAAATCTTAAAATAGATTTACACCTGGAGACATCCCCTTTTGAAAATCTTTTAAGGTTCAAAAGTGTCAACCTCTGGGGTGTAGGCCCATGCGCACTCCGATCTCTGATCGTCCTGGCGGAGCGACTCTTCAGAATAGGTGTTCTGGGTGTCGGCTGCACAGACCCCAGCCTGCCAGGGGGCGGGGCTAACTTGTGGGCGTGGCCGAATCCAGAGATATGTCTATTTCTCTGCACATGCTTTTCCACTGTAAATCCAGCCAAGAGCCGCCTGTTTTCGTTTTTCCCTTTTGACCATCCACTACATGTTAAGTTATCTTTTTTTTATTGATCTATAGTTTCCATTTAATGTTTTTTAATAATTGTTGAGAGTCTTGACTGTCAGTGTTTATTCGAATAAGACAGTAAAGTGATACTTGCTTGTTGTAGAGTGGAATAAAAATCGAGCAACTATAACAGAAAGTTGGGTTGTGTTTGGCTGGAAAGGCAGCTACATTCAAGTCTTTCAGGACTTGTGGAAGCCTCCCTGAATTAACAGGAATCTCTCCAGTGTGGGAGTTTAACGCACACTGAATGCACCAACTCGCGTCGAATCTCTTAAATGCCAAATACAATGATGGGGTTGATCAGGGCGCCAATGTTTACCAGCCGGATTCACCCAAACATGATTGAGGCAGACAACCTTCGCTTCGAAGGACTCATCCTCCCGTTGAGCGTCTTTCAGGGTGATGGAGTTACCAATCTTATGCTCTCTTCCTTGGTCTCTGCTTTTATGAAGTTGAATTCATTGAAATGCAAGAGAGATAATAAACTTTCACTTCCACGCTGTCTCGCGTATAGAATGTCTTTTCCACATGCAAAGGAGGGAGTGACCTTTCCTTTCCATGGCCTCTCCCCATAGAATGTCTTTTCCACATGCAAAGGAGGGAGTGACCTTTCCTTTCCATGGCCTCTCCCCATAGAATGTCTTTTCCACATGCAAAGGAGAGAGTGACCTTTCTCTTCCATGGCCTCTCCCCATAGAATGTCTTTTCCACATGCGTCCTTGTAAAGGAGGGAGTGACCTTTCCCTTCCATGGCCTCTCTCGCTCTCATACTCGTTCTTTGATGGTGTTGAGTTTACTGTCGCTCCCATGGTCTCCATCCACTGCATTTCTTTGACAATCTCTCCACTTAGTCATTCAAATATGTCCTTTTTTACCGACCAGACCCCCATTGGCTTCAAAGGTCTCTGCAACAAAGGAAAGAGAAGGAGTAAGTTACATTCCACTGGGGCCCAGAGTCTAGTGCAAGACGAGGCGTTGCTTGTTGAAGGCGACGTGGCCCATATCTAGCCAGATGTGGGATGGCCAGCTATGGCATAGGCCACATTTGTGGAGGGCTAGGAAGTATGTTCTGGTGGTTGTGTGTGCACAGCAGTCGCCTGTGTATATTGCTATCTCTGAGGCTGCCAAGGATATGTAACATATACGCATCTGTGATAGTCTGAACACCCCAGACCATGGGACAGTCACAACAAAATGGTGGCGGGATATATTTGCTGCAAGCACGAAGACTATGCGGTGAGATGCTTAGTTGCTGAAATTGGAGCATGTGATGTAGAATCTCGGCTTTGACACTCAACCAGAAAATAAATAAAGTGTGTGATCCTGTGCAAATCGTCTCGCCTCCTTGTGCCTCAAATTGTAATCATGCGAAGTCTAAATATATACAAACTAGCTGTACCGGAGTAACAGTATTTCAATGTTTCCTCCCTACATGAATCTTTGCTTTCTATAATCTGAACTCCATATCCCTCACCTGTTCAATGTCAATAAAAGTGTTTATGTAAAGTGCTGCACAACTCAAAAGAAGGCGTACAAAACTGCAGCTACCTCAATTCAAAGAAAAATACAGCTTTCCATAGTTCTGCCATAGTTCTGCCTCTTAATTCTTTTGACTCCAGCTACATTATCATCATCATAAAACAAGGCAGGGTGCATGAAGGGTCAAATTATTTGACCTGACGTCCACAACATACTTTTGATGTATTTTTACAAATTCCGAGGGGCGCCCGGCCTGTCCTATTGCTAAAAGAGAGAATGTATCAGAGCTCACTTTAGCATAAAGTGATTTCCGGTGTTCAATGTTAAGCTTGGTGCGAATTTTGTAAAGATGTCTCCAACTTTTTGATTTATTTTTTTAAAAACTTTGGGTAGCTGGTAAAGTTCCAAAAAATGGCAGCTAAAAATCATCCTGCTAAACATTGCTTTTACATGAGAACTAATATCTCTACTGCAGGCACAAATCTACCACAAAAAGTAAGCTTCTGAGGAATTGTGCCTGAGACGTTTTCTAAAGCTGACAGTCACTATCTCGAAACCTTGCACACTCACGTGTACGGGGTGCTGGAAGGACCACTTGGGTCAGGAGTGATACCCCATGCGCTCAATGGGAATTCTCAAGTTCTGGACGGTTTATGGTTGATACATCATTAAAAAAAACTAAGATCCAGTCTATACACCTACATTCTAAAATCTCAGTTGCTCATCTAGGAGTTTGGACGTGGAGAAGTTTGACTTTGGCGCAGAACAAGGGGGTTTATGATGCTCCAGAGCATTAATGTAAAATGAGTTTGCTCCATGTTTTGCCCTGGTGCAGAGCTGTAGCTTGGAGCAAAGTTGTCATATTAAGTGTCCCACACATGCATTTGCTCTCTTTTTTAAAGTTTCTTTCATACGAGGTCCCTGTCTGGAGTCCTGCGCCACACAGGGCATTAAAAATGTCTGTGTTTAAACTTTACGAACGAAACAGACAGATTAAAGTATAATAGGGATGAATTTAATCAAATATACCTTTATGTTTCTTTTGTGCCTGTTGTTAAGAACATTGGCTTGATCCACGTGCATGTTTTGAAAGTCTGCTCTTTTTAGTATTCCATTGTGAGAAAACCAAGACTGCTGAACAATATTTTGTTATAATTCAAAATATTTCAAATTGTGCACCTGGTTCTTGTTTGTCCCTTCTCTTTCTGGGTCCTGCAGGAGAATAAAGGAGCTTTTTTTCCCCTTAATCAGAGGTTATCCAAAGACTTGGTTTGTTCCCTTCCTTCTATGTAGTGTGTGTTTGCAGTCTATGAACTTTAACTTGTCCCACACCCTCCCAGGCAGCCCCAGCTCGTGAAACTGATCTCATGGGGCATCGGGGTGGAACAGTCCAACCCTAATTAGCTCCTGCAGGTTTGGATGCTTACAATTAATTACGCTGCATTTGCCAAGAGCTCTTTGATATTTCTTTTCACATGGAGAGCACAGAGCGCTGACACACTCCTAATCCGCTCGTCCTCAAACCGTAGTATGCTTCAAACTATTCCAAAAATGTCCCCAGAGTAGACATATATGACAGATTCGACTACTATTAAACCCTGTGGACCCTAGCTTAATAGACTCGACATATTCAATACTGATGAGCACTGCGGATCCTAGCTTGATGGACTTATTACAACTACTAATATTGACTATGGAGTCTATCTCCATCGACTCGACAGCGTCAACTGTTGACGAACACTATGAACCCCTCTACATGTTGCCTGTTTGATCCATAGGTAATGAGACATAGTATAAAACCCACTGGATGACTGCCAGAGGGTGGACAAAAACTGCATGTTCTATGTTTTAGTGATGGCCCCTGATTTTAGTCCAACGATTTTATAATGCATTTTTTAACTTGTAGTTTTTAAAGGACTTATTGACTGTTGCTTGTATGTGTCATGATGGATCTGTAAAGATTTTAATTAACTATGCAATAAATATACTGATGTACTTACTATGGACTCTAGTATGATATACATAAGAGTTTCAACTACCAATAAACACTGCAGACACTAGCTCTGTAGACTCAATGGTTTCAACTGTTGACAAACGCTATGAACCCTAGCTTGACAGACTCAAGAGTGTCAACTATCAGTAAACACTACAGACCCTAGCTCGATCGACTCACGAGTGCCAACTATCAGTAAACACTACAGACCCTTGTTCAATCGACTCAAGAGTGTCACCTATCAGTAAACACTACAGACCCTAGCTCGATCGACTCAAGAGTGTCAACTATCAGTAAACACTACAGACCCTAGCTCGATCGACTCAAGAGTGTCGACTATCAATAAACACTGCAGACCCCAGCTTGATAGAATCGACAGGTGCGACTACTGACAAACACTGCAGATCCTGGCTCGATAGACTCAAGAGTTTCAACTAACAAAGACTGCGGACCCTAGACTTATAAACTGAACAGTTTCATCCACTGATAAACACTGCAAAAGACTAGACTAGACTATTTCAGCTACTAATGAACACTGTGGACCACACCTTGGCAAACTTAAGAGTTTGAATTACTGTTAAACTGATAAGCACTGCGACAGACTTAAGCCTTCAATTATTAATAAACACCGTCAAACATAGCGACTCAAGCCTCAGACTGTCAGTGGCACAGCAAGGCCAGGTGGTACCCAGTGCAGAAAATTTCTTGTCACCCGCGGCTTGACAAAATGGCAAAATATATGTGTTTAAAAAATATAATTTTTGCCATTTTGTTACCCCCTCAGTGATGACAGTTGGAGCGGCCCGCACCCCCTTCCTACGCCACTGCAGACTGTTACACTGCCTCTTGCCCTTGTTCCTCATTCTCCTCCCTCCACCCCCCTTCAGCAGCTAAATAGAGACAGTCCGTATACTACAAAAGCTGTAAACAAACAAAATACAATAACATTATAAGTCCAACAAGGGCGTCATGATGCAGACTTACCCCAATGTGGACCTGGTGGCAATCCATCTTAACTTCACGAAGACCTCCGTCAGACTGGAAGCCGCTTAGCTTGTTCTCCGTCCCCTTTCTCGTTAGGTCACATCACACTCCCTGGTCTAAAAGAGCCAGACGGTCTGGTGCCAGATTGCTGTGAGCTAATGAGGCAATGCTGCGGGCAACAATGTTTTTTCCTCTTTCATATCGTTATGAGGCTACCATGTAGCAGTTCCAATGACCCCTATTTGGGAAGCGATGGGTCATATTTCCACATCGCCAGAAAATTAACCCCTTGATTGGGAATTAATTTGCTCTGAAGGCTCTAAATGCTCCGACTGTTTTGCTGTCTTTCGGCCAATCGCTGCAAATGAGGACTAGAAACATTTGCAGAGATTTACAGGAAACTGAAGCAAAGATAAAAGCAGTGGCCGGCGGACTGTAGCTTGAAGTCACAATCCTAGGCGGTCCCGCCAATAATGCATTCTAGACCTATCCTGTAGTATTTAATGCTGCAAACGTCACCATGCTTCTGTGTGGAGGCTATGCCTTAAGGGACTTGCAGGATTCCATATTCCAGTTTTCCTGTCAACAACTAAGCAATCAAGAGCATCAGCGATGTAGCCAAAACTAGAGAAAAAACAAAGCAAGTCCAGTTTGAATGTGGCACATCGTCTCTTTGGCCCCCGCTGTCGTCCGTCTGAGGCGTATTGGGCAGTATGCAGAAAAAGGTCTCGCAATCAAGAAAGACATGCATTAAGCGGCCACTAGGCCACCATTCAAATATTAATCTACTTGATTGACGTTAATGTGGATATTTAATTTACTCTCCAGTGGAAGAGTGTACGCATCAGCTCATTTGTATTTGTATTCGTATTTGTATTTGTATTTGTATTTGTATTATGTATTTGTAAAGCACAACTATCGCTCCGGAAGGAGCATCCTCATGATAACTATACTGATGCCCACAGTACAGTACAGCTCCCAATACCTTTAAAAATGGGAGATTTTAGAGTGGGCAAGTTTGGTTGTTGTAGGCTTGTGTGTATATGGAAAGGAAAAAGAAAGAGCAAAACATTAAGTGTATGGAGTGACAATAGACCCAAAAGGGTGGGAATTCAAGGGAAAGCGCCCCAATCATTCCAACTAAAATTGGAAGGCTGTAGGAAAATTGGAAAACCTGAGATGCAGCAAACTGAAAAGATTATTGTTAGACAAGAACCCTGAAGGTACATGTAACACACCCTACCTCCCCCTTCTATGTTAAACTGAAGTATACTTAAATACATACGTTTTTCTTAAATTGATTGAAAAACAACCAATTCCATTTCTTTCTATTATGATTTTAAATGGTTCTTTTTTATATTAAAACTATTGTAAAATTCTGTTCATTATGATCATTTATATGTTTATTTTTATTGCATTATACCCTTTGGTATCTTTGGGATTTCTCTAGGGCTTCAAAATATAAAAAGGTGAGGAGCTCATAAATTAAACTAGAATCCTAACTGAGCCGAGTGACTCAGCTGTTCATTTCCCTCAGTCTATTTATGATAGATACAGATCAGGAAAGGAAATGTGTCAAAATTATTTCTGATCAAATCTTAATTTTTGGATAGAAAATTGACTAGTTACACTACTTATTACTTTGAATCAGTATTTTTGGCTTAAAACCATTTTACCTAAATGTGGATAAACTTTCTCCAACAGCACAAGGCCAAGGTTCACATATTCATTTCGGAGATTCCGCCCGACTGTGGCATCCGCCACGAGTGCGAAGGCCTTTTGTGAATCAGGACTTTCGAGTCTAAAAGTAGTCTAATACTAGTCATAAGATATGTGGGGAAGGAACTTGCCTCAGATCTTAGGCACAGTTTTCACCACTAAACAGGTTTTCACTAAGAGTTGTAAGCGAAACAATTTCCAAAGATTGTATCTAGGTATATACACTGCCATAGAGTTTTCAATATTATAACTTAAACTTATATTTTAATATCTCCTCAATCAGCTTTACTTCCCTGTCAGGGAGGGAGTAACACAATTCTTTTGCAACAACAAATAATTTTCAAAGGTCTAGGCTTTCCTACCAGAAACCTATTTTGAGGTGGGTAAACTTTAGGGTATTTGTCGCACCCAGTAATTCCCATTACCCTGGGTTGAAGTATTTACCACATGAAGTAATTACCTGTGTTTAGAGGTTCTAGCCTGGGAATGGAGCATGGCATTCAGATTCAATATTTATCACTCCAAAATGTGAACATTGTGCATCTTTTCCAGGCTCTTTCTCTCAAAATATTTCCCAAGGTTTTTCTAATAGACAATTAAACACAGAAACAAAATGGACGGAAAGCATAAGGGCCCATCCTTAAAATTGTGGGTTTGAAAGTGTACATGGCCAGAAAACTGCTTTTTTGAGTCTCCAAAGGGGATCTTAGCTAAGCCAGTAGTACCGACGTTCAAAGCAGATGAAACAAATAACTCTAGGAATTATCAATAAATATGTTTTAATTTAAGGCTCAGTCTTATAAAAACAAATACTGAGAACAGTGGTCATATAAGAAGGTAGTTAATTAAACAGAAGGCGGCGTGGGTGTGTCAAAGTGTACATCAGATTGCTTCTACAAGAACATTTATTTGATAGGGGAAATGCATATGAACTGGTCTTCACAGTAGTGAAACACTCATAAGCATGGGTCTAATGCTTGAACATAGACTTTAATACTGAGACATAATTGGGACAAAATAGTGGCCACATCTACTAACAACAAAGCAGAGCAGACACACAAAGGGCCTGATTCACAGAGGTAAACTTAGACTTTTGTGTAAGTGTATATTTTTTGGTCTTCAGGCTATGAGATAAAAGTAAGAGTGGAGGCTCTGCAGTTGGGGTGGAGAACTCTGCACATAAAGAGATAGGCAAGTCCTAGCTCTGACAAGACTACAGCATCCTGAAGTTGCAGCGCTGACAGTGTCACTCTGCTACAGACCTTTGAAGGCCAAACAGGTCTTTTTTTATTTCTACCCTACTATAAACTACACAATGTATTTTCAGACTATCAAGAACCAGAGCCCCGTAGTCACCCAAGAAGAAAATTGCAAATATATATTTTTTTAACCTGACTAATTACTAGTCAAGGAATGAACACTAATATGAATTGATACCCACACTGGAGCCTTGAGCCAGAAGGGAGGGTCATTGAACTGGGCAGGTGAACTGTCAATAGATGATTTGTTATGTATGGGTTACACATCAATCTCAGCTCTGTGACAGAGACTGTGTAGTGCCTTCATGTGTGTATTTACCACACACCCTGGATCCAATCACCTTGATTTAAACTGGAGTGCTCACCTTCCTCCAGAACTACAACGTCTATTCCTTCGGACGCACAATGCTGATTCCCAATATATCACACACCGTATTCATGGCCCACCACAGCCATTCACAATATCACACACATCTGACTACAGACCCACCATGCCCATCCGCAATAACAAACATGTCTCACTGCGGGCCACAATGCCCATGCAGAATACTGCGTACATCTCCCACACCACTTGTCCTTTCTCCCTCCGGACCCACCACACCCACTCACCTCACTCTGGGCCCATCATGCCTGGTCACAATACTGTATATGCCTCATTGGGGAACCAACACGGCCATTCACTATGTTTCACACATCTCACTTGAGGTCCACCACGCCTAATCACAACAACCAACGCACCTCACCCTAGACCAACCATGCCCACTCGTCCTACCACACTGACCTCACAACAGACCCAACAGGTCTATCCAATACCATATGCAAAGAGCTCATCATGTCCCTTTTCAATACCACACAACCCTTACTGTGGACCACCACGTCCAGTCAGAATACCCTACTCATCTCACTCCAGATAGACAATGCCCATTCTTAATTCTACACTAAGCTCACTCTGGGGCGCACACTCCATACACAATACTGCACTCACATCACTACAGACCCACCACGCCCGTTCACATATAACAGACACTCCTCGCTCCAGGCCCTACACATCCATACACAATACCCTACTCATGTCTCTACTGAACCACTCATGCCCAAACAGACATTTCACTTGGGGAGAGGGGTGGTTTATGGAATGAATTGTACCAGGTGTAAATTGTACGTTGTATTATACTGCAATTATTAAACATAATATGCAATACATTCCTAAAGCCTACTTAGCAGCCCTACGGTTGGATTTACAAATATGTTTGTGAATACTTGCACACAAAACAGTAATTTGTCAACCTAAAATCCACACATAATTCACAGAATCAAGACTGGTGTTTTTTTATACAAATAAAGCATGCACACATTTGTGGACTATCTGTCTATGTGGCAGAACTGACAAATGTACAAGTTTAGGAAAAGGGGCGAGAATTGAATGTTCCTCAGAGTTGGCCATGCAAGATGCAGTAAACCTTCAGAAAGATGTAAGCCTGTAGGTATTACAGACAGCATTCCTCTTTGGAAACACATGTTGTACGGTCAATGGCAGGAGTAAGTTATTTTCCAGGGCGTGAAAGAGGAGGGTAGATTCAGATAATGTAATCAGGGGAAGCTGAAGCGGTTTATTTACAAGTAAAAAACACACACATGGCTTTATTTACCAATGCAAAGTTTGACATCTTGTGGAAATCAGAACTGCACCTATTGCTGGAAACGTACCACTGGCATAGACTTCTTAGGATTCTCCTGGGAATTTTGGGAAAAATACTTGAAAACTCAGAAATCTACTCCAAATGAAGTAATTACCAAGGGAGAGCAGCCTTTGTTTTCATAAAGGCATTTGTGAATCGAGGCCCTCAGAGTCCATAGATGGAGACAACAAAGTATCAATCATACGCTTAGTGGAAAGAGCTGGTGACCACTTCTGATGTAATGGTTCCAATTTCTGCATATAGGATTTGGAAGTAGAACTATATACCACCAGCTGGATAAACATTAGAATTTATACTGGTTTAATAAAAATGTGATTTAAAACTATATACACAATCACACCGTTAGACACCTATAATACAACTAATAACTGGAACCAAATCAAAGCCACCAATTGTATTTTCTCTATATCAGTCTTTAATAAATGCCAGAAAAACAATTGCAGGCGCCTAACCTGCTGAGTTATATCACCTATTTGTGTCTCGTACACAGACCCAGGTTTACTATTGGTTACACAACGGAGTGCTGTGTCAGAGACTGTTGCGTTGCATAAACAAGGAGAAATTTCACAGCACCGAATCCAAGAGTGTCGCGTGCTAACAACATCACCAGTGGTACTGGCTAAAAAAGGCAGCTATAACACAACAAAAAACGTTGCACTCTGTGCAAATCTAGTTCCATGGAACCTGTCTTTGAGGTATAAATTCCAATCCAAAGCAATAAGAACTGGCAAATAATACGCCACGTTAAAGGTGGATTGTTTTGCGTTATGTGTAAGATTTTGATGACACTTGTATGCACTTGGTGTAGTTGGCGCTAGGATTTTATGTTGATCCAGGTCGTGCTATTTTATTTGATTGACTTTGATCTTAGGGCTGTTGGTGGTGTCACCGCCCTGTTACACGCTCTTTGCATGCATTATCACAGTGGTTTGCATTTTTGGGACCATCCCCACACCACTTTGGCTTAAAGTAGCTCTTAAGCAAGAAAGTTGGTTGGCGGAGTCTTTCGCAACACTGGGAATTGCCCATCATAGCTCAGCGACAGCGCCACAAGCACGGCCGCTAAGCTCTAGTAACCTTGAACCACAACAACAAGGTGGATCTTTTTCCAGTTAGTGACTGGACAACTCAAAAGCAAATAAAGCCAGTTCAAGCACCTTCCACAACATAACCAGGAAGAATGTATTTAGTGTTACATTTTCCTCTCTTTATTTTTATGTAGTATACAAAAGGCTTTGTGAGTAATTTTCAAGCTCCTCCGGTGGTAAGCAGCATTGTGTGCACGCACAATATACAGTTCAGAAACTCGCTCTGTGGTTCTTACATATATATTTATATATGGAAGATTTCTAAATCCCTTGTTGTATTAAAAAGGATCTCCACGTCCACGGTCAGAGAATTTGCAAACGTTGTCTCTCCTTCACAAAGTTTGTGAACTTTTAGAAAAATAACAAATAACAGGGGAATATTATTACGATTACAACCTAAAAATATTTTGTGGGAGAAAAACTCGCCCAAATCGTTCAAATTTTGGTAAAGAAACTTCTTGTGAAAATGTATTTCTGAAAAAATTATTTCATTAAAAATCTAAAACTTTTTTGGGCAGAAATCTTCTCCTACCCGTGATCTGGAGAACTTTGGCAAGCCCTGAAAACTGCACTAAGTTTGCCACAGTCCTCAACTGTGAAGTGAAGCTTGAACGTTCAGACACCTTCTACTGCATGGTACGAAGAAGCGAGAATTGGTCTGGCGCAGAATGTAAGACGCGACAGTCAAAAATCTTTAAACCTGATGGCTCCTCGCTGAAAGTTGTGTTCTAATCTGAAGTGGATGTAAAGTGGCATGTGGGCACAGTTATAAATAGATCTAATGAATAATAAAATTAATTTTACACGGCTCATTGACTGGTCTGGGCAATGTTTTTCCTCCTGTGTAAGTACCTCCTGGTCCCTGAAAGCTGGGACGGATTTTTCATTTTAGTGTGATGGGTTGCACCGCAAAATGTCCAGGCACAGGGGACAGTGGTCCTCGATAAACACGGGTATTGTGGCCTGCAAAGACCTACACACCACCCACCACATCTGTATTCATAGATGGGAAACTTTCTTGAAGCAGCCCGGCTTCCTTAAAGGCACCAGTGCTGCTTTTTATTATGTTTCTGTTTGGGAAAACTATGGGGGAACCCTACCGCCCCACTCCCCCCTCTCCCACCCCATGCTGCAGACATTATTCACAAAACGGAAAGTTCCCCACAGGGGACACCCACTCATTTGTGAATCAGTTCCCACCTCCCTTCGGGTGTCAGTAATTGGTTTGCACCCTCAAATGTGGTTGCAAACCATTGATACCTATTATTCTGAATTATTGTTAGGAAGGCCGCCTCTTTTTACACCGTTCCCAACTGCGATTCGGTGTCGGTCTGTAAACCTATTTTGCAAGTCGTTAATGCTTCTCTGACTCACAAAATGCTATTGGTACATATCGAAACTCAATATTGCGCATCACAGGATTCACGGTTACAAAATAGCTTTGCACATCACGTCCCTAAATTTAGCAAATTGGCATACAAAAGTATCTTTTTTCAATTTTGTGAATTGTTTTAAAGTGCACTATTCATTTTTTCTTGCACCAAAACATGAAGCCATCTGTATAACATAATTTGATTAACTGTTATCCTTTACTATCACATTTTTTCAGAAGAAATTATTTATTCTCGCTTGTACAAATTACAATGCTTTTTCGAAATCTTTGATCAAATTAATTTTTTTTCTCTTTATTACCTCCTTTTTTTAGCCCACAAGAATGCGACCCAGAAAAAAAGGCTAAGAACTGGTCCTGAGCTTCCAGTTATTTATTCTTCTCTCCAAAGAGCGGTGACCAGTCTCAGCTTTTTCCCACGAAACCCACTGGTTTTGAGGAGGGGAATTTATTTCCACTATCAACTTATTCTTTTCTATACTTATGTAAACTTGTAATATTAACAGTCATTAAATTAAATTTAATTAAATGCAAATCTCACTACGCTGTGATATATTCAATAGATAAAATGCACAATAAAAATAAATGTTGAGCCTTACCATGCTGCCGGGAAGGGGTGTCTCTCCATCCTAACTTAAAGTAAGACGTTCCACCCGACTGGAGGCGCCTGGATCTTTCTGGCCTTTCTCTTTAGCTCACATCACACTCCTTCAGCTTAAGTGGCCAGACATGCCGGTGCCAGAGTGCTGTGAGCTAATGAGGGCCTCCCAGCCTCTGCATCCCCCCTCACAAGGTCCCATGAAGTCCCTTGTTTAACCCTTTCAGTGCCTGCTCTTTCCAAAGCACAAAACCCAAGGGTCGCGCTTCCTCTCTGCCAACCACTGGTGGTGGGGCGGTGGGCGGTGTGATGACCAGCATGTCTCCCTTTCAACCACTAGTAAATGGCGAAATCAGATTATCTTTAATCTTGTGGGTCTCGAGATAGGAATAGCGGAGAAGACGCAGACACCAAAGAATTATTCCTACATGGACAACTGATGAAGGTGGGATAATGGAAATTTTCAAGCCCTATCCCATAACATATAATGGCGCATGCTGCATCTTGTTCTATGTTTTGAGAGGTGAAAGGGGGGGGTGTGCATTGGATTCGACAGGATCCTGCTTTCCACTCTTTATTTTCAACAAAGCAGCCAACAGCATCGGCAAAGTCATCGTGTCTCGTGTAGTAACAAAGTGACTTAAGCCTGGTGGCTGGAGATCCTATCCACAACAACCTTCGACCTGAAGCGGATTAGTCAGTCCTCAGAGCCAGGTCAAATAAACTAAGAAGACGTATTTATTGTTAGTAGGGCATGCGCAAACACTTTATTGAACTTACTGATAGCGCACCAGTGCCTGGGGTTGTGGGTCCTGCTGGTAGAATAAGGCATCCTAGTTTATGGATTGTCTTCCTCAACTTCATGTGACGTGGTTTCTGATCCGGAGCTGTAAACTAATACCATAAATAAAGACAGGACACCAGAGAGGCTTCACGTAAATCCGCTGTAGCCCCCCACCTAGAGAAAGGCAAAGTAGACCGGTCTAATGGACAAAGGTTTCAAACCAATGGGGAACCCTGGGATCCTGAGGTTTAGACACCTGGCAAGATTCTTGTTGGACTCTAACTGTGGTGCCTTGGCAATAAGAAGGCACATACCACTCACACTAAGTGGATAGTTTGCCCAAACATGATGGTGGGGCTCCTGTCTGTGCACAGAGCAGAAGGCAGACAATAGAGATGAATGGGCAGCTCTTGACCAGTGGCCACAAAGTTTAGAAATTGCTGAAGAGCTGGAGAACGTGCATAAACTCGGGGAGCTCTGCCTTCTAAACCATTAGAAGAATGAAGATGCACTTTCATTTTTTGCTTTGTGGCCTCCAGTATTTTTGTGCAACCTTTTCAGGTGTGGAAAGGATCATTGGATGTGTCCTCTAGAGCTTTGTGCCACCTCTGGTTGGTTTGTAGTGTTAGCATTTCCAAGCACTGTCAATGTACTTCTTGGACACATCATCTGATTTCACTGCAAAACCAAATAAGGAAAGGTAGTATGTGCCTAATACTACTCTAACAAAACTTTACAACTTTCACCATATATCTTAGCTGTCCACACCATCACGGCCGGGTTTAGGGTGGTGCGACGGGTGGGCCCGCACCTGTCGCTGAACTCAGAAGGCGCTGTGTTTAGAAATAACTTATGGATTTAAAAACACCTGTTGCAGAGTTCCTTGTGTGTCCAGCAGTTTTCAGACAACAATAACAATGTAAAGGACAACTCTGGTGATTGATGTTCATGCTGCAGAGAGATCGAGTTTTGTCAAGTGGCACTTTTCACTCATCATAAAGTAGCACATATTTTTAAAATGTCTGCTGCAAAGTGCACCATGCAGATCTGAATTGTATTTATGCAGATAGCTTAGTGGGTTACTGCTTTTGTCACAGAGATCATTTTTTTACTTGCAGTTCCCAAATTACAATCCTAACAAACTTTTGAACAGTCATCAAAGATCTGCAGGCAAAGTTCATGGTATAGGTTAGAACATGATGTTTTTCTCCCAGTCCTTCAATATCCTTATGTTTATAAAAATGGTTTGTTTGGGAAGAAATACATTCTTGCTAGTAAATCCAACCCCGACCACTGTGGAACATTTTAAATGCCAGGTTTGTGCTTCTGCAGACCAAACATTCTTAGAACATACTGCCTAAAGGCATGGGTGGCATGTGATGCCTACACCTTGTTATCCTCATTCCCTTATGTAACATTTCGTAAAGACCGAGTTACACACATATCATTCATTGTCTCTTTATAACATGTGTAAAGTGCTCTGACACCCTACACTGGTATAAGCAGCGCCATAAAACAAATGAAATGTATGTGAGAGGCGGGCTATGGTGAGATAAGGGGTACTCTTGTAGGGTGGTAGTGAGGGAATCCATGGATAAGGAGGAGGTCATGAGGCGGTCCAAAAGAATTGTTACACGGGTGCACCAACACTAAAGCCCTGATCACCAATAATGTGTAAAGGTTATTTTTCTTCGCAAAATCAAGTGCAATGCATACATTGCAGCACTATTTTTGGCACTATTTAGGTTTGTAAAAGTAGTTGGAGGGTGGCTGCTTCTGTGTTGGCCTTCAACTTGGTAGTTGCTGAGATTTTTGTAACATACAATCATTATGTGGAATTTATTTATGTAGGAGTCATTCTATAATGGCTGCTCAAGAGCAAACCTAGGGGGATATTTACAATGAAATGATGCAGCGTGGCGCCATACCAATTTTTCTGCAACGAGCAGCGTAATTTAAAACGCACAAGGATGCGCCGTAATTAAAGGAATAGGGTGCACCCCGGTGCTCTCCCCTGCACCGGCGCTAAAAAAGCAGCTGTGCACCCACACAGGCACCCTTGCACCATGGTGCAAGAGAGCCAAATTTACAGGGGTGAATATGTTTGTGCAGGAAGGAACATCTTTCTGCATAAAACAATCAGTAATGGCAGAATGCAGCACACATAGAAAGAGCAAAAAACGAGGAGAAATAAAAGTATTTCTCCTCGTTGTGCTACTTTAATGCCTCCCCTTGAAAGGCGTTAGTTTTGGGCGCTGCCTTAGATTTAACAATCCTTGTAAATCTGGGGCAGTGTCAAAATGCCATGAGTGTTGCGTGGGAACACCCACAGCAACACCCATCGCACACTGCTTTAAAGCAGAACACTGCATGTTAGAGGGGTATATTTACAAGGCCTTGTAAAGCCACGCAAAGTGGATGTGCGTGGCATTGCAAATATGGGTCAGCACATAGAGCCACCAGAGCGTAAAAAAAAGTGATGCTCAGGTGGCGCAAGGGGATTGTAAATATGCCCCCTCGTTCTTAAAGCTATGCACATTTTTTCACATTTCACACATGCTTTAAATGAATTACTACAAGAGGTGTGTTCGATTTCCACTAAACTAGTCACAGTTTGGCAAACTTGTTCTTTGAATTGCTCCATTAGTTTTAGCTCATTGTATGTATGTATTAGTATTTATATAGCACACACCTAGGTGTAAAGCAGTGGAGAGGAGTACATTACACAAGAGGTTGGAAGAAGATTCTAGATCATGTACGAATGTATGACGTTACAACGCATGCATTCACAACGCATACCATTACAACAAAACTTTTACAACGCAGGATCCATTACAACGCATGCCATTACAACGCAGCTGCTATTACAACGGATGCCATTACAACATAAGTATGGGTATAAGTTTACTACTTTACGGTATTCACAAAGGTAAACTTGAATCAAAAGTTTAACTTTACTACTTTTTGGTATTCACAAAGATAAACTTTAACGGGGTGCACACCGCAGGAAAACAAGACCAGTGTCAGGGAGATGACAAAACACTACCAGCAACGCTACCCACAAGCAGTCCACCTGGAATGCAGTCGGAGTGCTGAGGAGGCCAATCAAGGAGGTCAATAGGCACAGCATGACGTGACAAACTAAACCAGGCACCAACCCGCTGCCATCAGGAAAGCAGCAACGGCAACAGGAGGTGGCAGTCCAGCGCCACCGGAAACCGAGGGTTTTAAAAGTCATCACTGTGGAGAAGGTTCAAGGAGTAGGGAGTACGGACACAACTCTAGAGGACCAGAAACAACACCAACAGGGAGTACAACAAACATGATCTGGGAGAACGGGGGGAGATGGGCACAATGGCACCCATGCCCAATAAGGTGTAGCACACTGCACACCCCGAACCATGTCTCAGATCCCCTAGGCACACTGCAGCATACACACATAGCACGAATAGCACACCCACATTGACGACAACGTGGAACTACGCACATAGCCGACACTGCAGAACAGAGGACACAACTGGCTCCGCACAGAAACATGCCCACTACGCTGACAGAGCCGGTAACAGTGAAATGGTAATGTACGCGTATGACCTCACATTCATCATGTAGTCCAAATGTACACATACCCGCAGAAAAATCCAGCACCCCCAAACAGTTACAATGTACATTGCCATATAGTCTGCATGCAAACTAGCACAATGCGCCAACATATATGGCAACACAATGGCAACACACACCTGCCCTTCACATCGCAGAGGGGCACACAACACGTGCAGCAGAGCACATCATACAATGCATCAATGATGCCGGAGAGGACCACCACACCGTTGACACCGACGCCCTACAACAGCCCATGGATATCCCATGCAACCCCCCACCAGAACCCGGACAGCCAAGCTACTCGGAGGAGAACACTGAGCCTGCAACAGACCACACAGCAGGAAGCACCCACAGGCACAGCTGGCTCACGACACTTCACCCACCCACACATGGCACCCCAAGGCATGTGTTAGCACGCCAAAAGAAGGTGACCCAACAGTTGTGGGTGGGGGCCGAACCCATGGAATGAGAACCGGGACACATACATAGGGGTCTATGTCCCTACAGGGCATACCCACACCCCAATGCACATGCACAGCACTGAACCACACCCAGAGGCGCACAATTAGCAGTCACACACCCATGTTGGCTGTGCGTACGATGGCCCTGGCAACTTCCCTCACGAATGGAGTGGGTGACGACAAACCTACATATTCAAGCCCCAACCTGCTGCCTCCAGTGACATGTCTGCATCCGTGGTACACCGCACAATGTAAAGTCGTAGGGTCCAGGGACTACATGCATACTACAAGACCATAAGGACACATGCAAAGATCATGTTGAACAGGCTATGGGCACATGCACCCGGCCCCTTTATTGGCAGGGCCACATGTACAGTGACGCCTGTGCTGGATGTGTGTGAGGTGAGTGTAAGCCAACTCGCATGGAATGTCTGGTGTTGGCAGCCACTTGGACATTGAAACCAGTGCAACGCAAACAGAAAACACTGGCAATACAGAGTCAACTGATGAACAACATGGGGTGAGCCGGATAAGGTCCAGAGGACAGCCAACATGCAAACAGAAGTGTCCGTGAGTTGCTGTGCACTGGGCTTTGGGCACTAGAGATGAGCGCGCTCATGTGCAGAAAAAGTCTCGGATTGTGTCCCTTCGATATATTCCTGACGCAGATGCAGTGGTGTGTGTTAGACCTGCATCATCTTCACCATCAACGTTTCAGGGCCCCCCACTGTTTAAGGTGACATGACCTGCAGTGCACTGAGTCACTGGCACCTGGAGTGCTGAGCAGGTTAACAGGCCAATGATGGCATTGACAACAGGCCTGAGCAACCACAAAGCCTTTCAGGATCACTGCTTCAACTCTGGCAGATGGTGTTTGGAGGTGGTCCTTGTGGTGGTGGCCTGTGCCTCCTGCAGTGATGCATCGTCGAGCCAGTCTGGACTGGCTTTGGTGTGTGAGCCCTGGTGGGACATATTTGGGCCTGGAGGCTGCGTACAGTGCAAGGCCAGAGTCATGGTGTTGATGAGCCCAAGGTCCACGGCTCAGGGGCAGCATATGTCTCCAGAGAAGGGGTCCCATACTTGACCAGCACAGAGTTAGTGGCCCCCGATGCACTGCGGCTGGCACAGGCCCCCAGCCTCAGGACGGTGACTTGCTGTGCAGTCAGATAGGCCATGCGACCTGAGCGGGTAACCATCATTGTCCGAGGTGTATGTTTCGGAATCTTTTATGGGACAGTGGAAGGTGTCCTCAGGGCAAGACGCCGAAATGTTTGATTTTATCAGTAAGGAGGAAATGGAGGAGTGGAATGCGACAGCTCGTTGCCACCACCATCTACATGGGGGTGAAAACTGCCCCCTAGTCCAGTGGTTCCCAAACTGTGCGCAGCGGCACCCCGCTGCGCCGCATTGAGTGGCCAGGGGCGCCGCGCATGATTTGGGAACCTACGGGAGAGTTAGAAATGCCCCCCTTCATCATCCTGTATGATGGTTTGGGTGATGAGCGGCATGCCTACGTAAACGTTGTACGTGCTTTCCGAAAGTATAGTCTCCTCCATTACTAGCATACGGCCATACCTGTTGTGTGCAGCGTTTGAGCCTAGTTTCTGCTGCCTGCCCGCCGTGCCTCGTGGGGACCCTCTGCTCAAATCTAGGAAATTGGTAATGAAGTCCGCCACCGTAATTGAATAAAAATGCATATAAAAGGTGACTTGTGAGGGTAAATTATAGTCCGGTTCTCATAGCTGCCATGGTTTCAGATTGCTTTGTGTGACATATTCATAATTTTGCGGGCACTCGTGATTTAGTGAACTAAAGTGCACAAAACTGACTTGTGAGGGTAAATTATAGTCCGGTTCTCATAGCTGCCATGGTTTGAGATTGCTTTGTGTGACATATTCATAATTTTGGGGGCACTCGTAATTTCTTGAACTAAAATGCACAAAAGTGACTTGTGAGGGTAAATTATAGTCCGGTTCTCATAGCTGCCATGGTTTCAGATTGCTTTGTGTAGCATATTCATAATTTTGCGGGCACTCGTGATTTAGTGAACTAAAGTGCACAAAAGTGACTTGTGAGGGTAAATTATAGTCCGGTTCTCATAGCTGCCATGGTTTCACATTGCTTTGTGTAGCATATTCATAATTTTGCCGGCACTCGTGATTTATTGAATTAAAATGCACAAAAGTGAATTGTGAGGGTAAATTATAGTCCGGTTCTCATAGCTGCCATGGTTTCAGATTGCTTTGTGTGACATATTCATAATTTTGCCGGCACTCGTGATTTATTGAACTAAAATGCACAAAAATGACTTGTGAGGGTAAATTATAGTGCGGTTCTCATAGCTGCCATGGTTTCAGATTGCTTTGTGTGACATATTCATAATTTTGCGGGCACTCGTGATTTAGTGAACTAAAGTGCACAAAAGTGACATGTGAGGGTAAATTATAGTCCGGTTCTCATAGCTGCGATGGTTTCAGATTGCTTTGTGTAGCATATTCATAATTTTGCAGGCACTCGTGATTTATTGAACTAAAATGCACAAAAGTGACTTGTGAGGGTAAATTATAGTCCGGTTCTCATAGCTGCCATGGTTTCAGATTGCTTTGGGTGACATATTCAAAATTTTGCGGGCACTCGTGATTTAGTGAACTAAAGTGCACAAAAGTGACTTGTGAGGGTAAATTATAGTCCGGTTCTCATAGCTGCCATTCTTTCAGATTGCTTTGTGTGACATATTCATAATTTTGCCGGCACTCGTGATTTAGTGAACTAAAGTGCACAAAAGTGACTTGTGAGGGTAAATTATAGTCCGGTTCTCATAGCTGCCATGGTTTCAGATTGATTTGTGTAGCATATTCATAATTTTGCCGGCACTCGTAATTTATTGAACTAAAATGCACAAAAGTGACTTGTGAGGGTAAATTATAGTCCGGTTCTCATAGCTGCCATGGTTTCAGAATGCTTTGTGTGACAGATTCATAATTTTGCTGGCACTCGTGATTTATTGAACTAAAATGCACAAAAGTGACTTGTGAGGGTAAATTATAGTCCGGTTTTCATAGCTGCCATGGTTTCATATTGCTTTGTGTGACATATTCATAATTTTGCGGGCACTCGTGATTTAGTGAACTAAAGTGCACAAAAGTGACTTGTGAGGGTAAATTATAGTCCGGTTCTCATAGCTGCCATGGTTTCAGATTGCTTTGTGTAGCATATTCATAATTTTGCCGGCACTCGTGATTTATTGAACTAAAATGCACAAAAGTGACTTGTGAGGGTAAATTATAGTCCGGTTCCCATAGCTGCTATGGTTTCAGATTGCTTTGTGTGACATATTCATAATTTTGGGGGCACTCGTAATTTCTTGAACTAAACTGCACAAAAATGACTTGTGAGGGTAAATTATAGTCCGGTTCTCATATCTGAATTTGAATTTAAAAATATTTGTACAGCGCTCGCATACCCAGCGGTTTCATGGCGCTAGTGGTGATCAGTGGACGGCAGCAGAGGGTAGATTTAAGGGTAAGCTTGGGTGAACAAGAAAGTTTTGAGGTTTTTCCGGAACAGGGGGTAAGAGGGTGAGGTGCGAAGAGTAATCGGGAGAGAGTTCCAAAACGTTGGGGCCAGGACAGCGAATCTCGCTCCGCCCGCTCTCTGCTTTTTGAAGCGGGGGATGGTAAGAAGGGCCGAGTGGGCCGAGCGGAGTTCTCTGCCTGGACAATAAGGTTTGATGAGGGAACAGATGAACTCGGGAGCCGTGCCCGCTCTAGCTTGGTAGGTAAGACAGCCAAGTTTAAACAGGGCCCGCTCTCTTATGGGGAGCCAATGCAGGGATTTGAGTAAGGGAGTGACCCGATGGTATCTGGGAAGGCCAAGGATCAGGCGGGCCGCCTGATTCTGCACCAGCTGCAGACGATGAATCATGTATGCAGGTGCTCCGTTATAGACTATGTTGCCATAGTCTATACGGGACAGTACCATGGCCATTATGATGATTTTTAGAGCTGGGGGGGAAAAGAAGCGGGAAACTTTCCGAATCACTCTGAGAGAGAAAAAAGATGAAGAAACCACAGAATTGACTTGTGGGAGAACAGTAAGCTGGGGATTAAGGAAGATGCCCAGGGTTTTCACTTTGGGGACCGGGAGTGGGGGGACACCAAGGGAAGGGGGCCAGAAGGAGGAAGACCAGGGACTGCAGCCACCTCCGGTCAGGACCAGTTCGGTCTTATCCGGGTTGAGTTTGAGGTGGCTGCAGTTCATCCAGTCTTGGATGAGGGTCATAATGGTTTGAACGTTCCGGGCGGATGAAGGTGAGTGGGACAAGTTGAAAATTAACTGGAGATCATCCGCGTAGTTGAACACAGTGACCTCCAGTTGCTGTAACATAAAAATGAGGGGGAAGATGTAGAGGTTAAACAAAAGAGGGGAAAGTGATGAACCCTGGGGAACCCCGCATTCTACTTTGCGAGAGGCCGCCGAGAAACCAGCCAAATGGACTCCCTGTGTTCTCCCCGCGAGAAAGGACTTTAGCCAGCAGAAGGCTAGGCCCTCTACACCCGCCGCCTTGACACGGTTGAGGAGGATGGTATGGTCCACCGTGTCAAAAGCGGCGGATAAGTCGAGGAGGAGCAGGGCTTGCGGAAGGTTGATGTCGATTCCTTCACGCAATTTGTCCATGACTGAAATAACCACTTTTTCGGTAGAATGCAGGGGACGAAAACCAGCTTGGCAGGGGGAGAGGCAATGATTTGCCTCGATGTGAGTGCTCAGTGTGGAAGTGATATGAGTTTCGAGAACCTTTGCAAGGTAGGGGAGGAGTGAAATGGGGCGGTAACTAGAAGCAGAGGAGGGATCGGCGTCCAATTTTTTTAAGATTGGGATGACAATTGCCGATTTATGTGAGGTGGGGACATGGCCATGAATGAGTGAATCGTTGAGGAGGGTCAAAGGAGGGGAGGGGCAGGCTAAGTAGATTTCCCTAAGTATGCTAGCAGGGGCAAAATCCTGGGGTGAGCCAGATTTGACCCGTTGGAGCAAAGGGCGAAGGGTATCAGTGGTGAGGAGTGGGAAGTTGGTCAGTTTAACAGTGGAAGGGGGGGGGGGAAGGGTCCACAAAGGAAGGGGAGGGTTGGGGAATGTTATGTTTAATTTTTACCACTTTATCTATAAAGAACTCGTTAAGCGAGTCACAGAGAGATTGGGACGGGGGAATGGTTGATGTGGCTCTGGTGGATGAGGCAAGCTCATGAACGGTGGAGAAGATTTCTTTAGATTGTGACTCTGCAACCAGTATCCTGTGAGTATAAAATTCCGCCTTAGCTTCCAAGATGCTCTTTTTGTAGGTATGCAGAGTGGCCAGGTAAGCTGTTTTTGAGGCAGGGTCGTAGGTTCTTCGCCAAACTCGTTCAGCCCTTCTTGCAGCGAGTTTTTTCTCTTTAAGGTCAGAGGTAAACCAACGGTTGGCTGCATGAGCCCGTTTTACTGAAAGGCGCCTAAGGGGGGCAAATTCATCGCCCGCCTTCGTGAGTCAGTTGTTAATCGCGGCCAGTTGGGGGGCAGCTGTCAAGCCAGTAAGGTCCGGGCAGGTCGTGGCCAGGGCCGAGCAAAAGGAGGGCATGTTTACCTTACCCCATTTCCGAACCCAGGTGTTTTTGGGAAGGGGGGGTTTAACCGGGGGGGCTAGGGCCAGGGAAAACGAAATGGTGGAGTGATCTGACCATGGGCAAGGGGAAATGATGGGAGGAGTGCATGAGACATTTAATGTCCAAATTTGATCCAACGTGTGGCCATGTAGGTGGGTTGGGCTGTGAATGAGCGGTACAAAATTCAAATTTTCCATGAGGCTGGTAAATTCCTTGGATTGGGGGCTTTCGGCCGGGTCATTGGGCCAGAAATTAAGGTCCCCTAGTACTAGTACAGAGGAGTGATTAACTGCCAAAGTGGCCAGAAGGGTCTGAATCTCAGGAAGGAATAGGGGAGTGGACTGGGGAGGACGATAGATAAGAACAAAAGTAAGGGGGACTTGATGGGAAGTGGAGCGGGCTACAAGAAGGTCAACATCAGTGATGAGTGGGGAAGGGAGGATTTGAAAGTTGACCTCAGTACGAGCTATTAGAGCCACTCCACCTCCCCGCTTGCCGTCAGGGCGATCTGCACGAATGGCGGAATAAGTAGGTGGTAGGGCGGCAAGCACATTGGGGAGTGAGTCGGTCTTGAACCAGGTCTCAGTTAAGAACAGGAGATCTGGTTCGTTGGTGTCAAGGTAGTCGAATAGCTCGTATTGGTGGTTTACGGCGGACCTAGTGTTTAGAAGGGTGGCAGAGGTAGAGAACAATTGGGCGGAAGGGGCTGGGGACGTAAGGGGGGAAGGGAGGGATGTGGGTGCGGATGAAACACAAGATGATACTAATCTGGGGGGGTGGGATGGGGGAGGACTATATAGACCGAGAAGTTGTAGGCCAGTGGTGGTAGCAGAATTGATACAGCCGGGGGACCAGAGGAGACATAACTGGGACGGAGTGTAGGTGGTATAACCAACAGCGTACCGTGTCCCTAGCCCCGGCAGGCCGCGGACGGGCGCAGACGGGCTTAACTCAGGCGCAACTCCGGCGCGCCTCCGTCGCGCCCGCTGCGCTCGTCCGCTGCGCTGCCTCATGATGTCTGTATAAGTAGGGGCGGAGCGGCGGGGGAGGGGCAGGGCTATGGTGGAAGGCGAAGCCCAAGCCAAGATGGCGCCCGCTGCCGCTGGGAGCCCGCGACTAGCACGATCAGCCCCAGCCGGCAGCTCACCCCTAAAATGCCCAAGAGAGTCAAGTACCTGCACAAGTTTAAAATGAGTTAATCACAAGATAAAAACAGTTTCTGCCAGGAAGTCGCCACCGCTCGCAATCAGCGGGGCGGGAAGTGGGAGAGCAGCGCCACGCCAAGCGACCGGCCAATCAGCCCACTGCCACCGGGCCACTGGTCTGCCATGGTTTCAGATTGCTTTGTGTGACATATTCATAATTTTGCCGGCACTCGTGATTTAGTGAACTAAAGTGCACAAAAGTGACTTTTGAGGGTAAATTATAGTCCGGTTCTCATAGCTGCCATGGTTTCAGATTGCTTTGTGTGTCATATGCATAATTTTTCCGGCACTCGTGATTTATTTAACTAAAACGCACAAAAATGGCTTGTGAGGGTAAATTATAGTCCGGTTCTCATAGCTGCCATGGTTTCAGATTGCTTTGTGTGACATAATCATAATTTTTCCGGCACTCGTGATTTATTTAACTAAAATGCACAAAAATGACTTGTGAGGGTAAATTATAGTACGGTACTCATAGCTGCCATGGTTTCAGATTGCTTTGTGTGACATATTCATAATTTTTCCGGTACTCGTGATTTATTGAACTAAAATGCACAAAAATTACTTGTGAGGGTAAATTATAGTCCTGTTCTCATTGCTGCCATGGTTTCAGATTGCTTTGTGTGACATATTCATAATTTTGCAGGCACTCCTGGTCGGCTTACATCTCGTCCCCTGGTAAAAAAAAGGTGGGGAGCCACGGCCAACTGCCGATTAGGTCAAGGGAGCCACAGGTCAAAAAGTTTGGGAACCACTGCCCTAGTCCATAGGCTCAGACGCCACCGCTGTTCGATAAGAGAGTGTCCATGAATGTCGGGGAACAGACTGTGACACCAGGCTGAGTGGGGATGTTGATAGCGATGATGCCGGTACACTAATATGGACTCCGCCATTGTTGAACCATTACTCTGTGACCTACTGGACGGCAGTGTAGGCCGTAGGCAGCAGTCAGCAGTGGCTCACAGCCACGTGTCTTTGGCTCGCGATGCACAGTGCTAGTGATACCAGGACAGTTCTCGGTAGTGTACGAACACCTTCATAACGATGATCCTTTTCTGTCCGCCAAGTTGCAAGGCAACATCCTTCTAGGCCTCTCCTTGCGTGCAATGATGTGTAATCTGCCTTTGCATACTCGATGTTCAGTTCCAAATCTGTGGCCTACTTGAGCACAGACTAGGCCGAGAGCAGTGTAGGCCGGAGGCATCCGACAGCACGGGCCATTCACTGATTGTCGCCGGCATAGGTTGACTGACTGAAGTACTTATAATGCGCTCGAATGCCGCGGCGTCTTGGCGCTGGATGACTAGAGAGAGCGGTGTGAGCCGATCTTAAAGGTTGGTGGCCCTACCGGCCTGCGTAGTTCAGGTTCAGTGGCACTACGTGTTCAGTCACCTCCGTGACTGTGACCCTGCTTTCGTCCGGACTGAACTACATCTTTCTCTTACTCCTCTCCGGGTGTCCACTGGTGTGGACTCAGCCATTTGTGATTCGCAACTAGGTGCAGGATGTAAGTCCTACTGGTCTGCAGGGTTGTCCTGGTCCCTCATCCACGGCTCGACGACTGGTGTTGGACAGGGTTTGTGGCAGTATGGCTCGCCCGACGGCATTGGACAGGGTTTGTGGCAGCCCGGCTCGCCCGATGGCTTTGGACAGGGTTTGTGGCAGGATGTGTCGCAAGATGCGCATATGGAACTATGCCTCACTGATCGAAGGGAGTCCGGTGCTGTGGCCACTGTCCCGGATTTGGGGGCACAGCCATTCAGGAGCCAGGACACAGTCTCACATGAGGGTCCCACTGGGCCGCAGAGGTCACCGGTAAAATATGTAAATGAGAAAGGAGTAATGTGGGCCAGCGGTGTTCTGAAAGGCTGACTGGGTCGCAGGCCTCGAGCTTGGAGCTTACACTGGCACGTGGTGGGCCCTCCATTACACATGCATGTGTCGGATGCTGATTAGTGTGGCCTGGCTGCGTAGGGTCAGCCCTGATGGGTTTGTGATCCAGCGGGCCGGGGTATGGCTGGTGCACAGGATATCAGGCAACTCCGCTCATGAGGACGGCATCGGCCTCGTGGCGGGGTGGGTGGCGCTGCCCTGGCAGAGACGTTTGGCTTTCCGGAAGAGGACAACACCAAGAGCTATGTGCTTTTTATTGACAACCCTACGCTGGCCTGGCGTACGCCGCCCCATTCCATTCTGCTCACGCTTACGGGTGGGGCGTAACAGGCAACAGTTCTGCAAGAACCCCCACTGGCTGGCATGGTTGCATCCACTGTCCACTACACTCCATTCACCAGAGGTGTATGCGTCCGTGGATATGGATGTGTTCTACATACTGCGGTTTGTTCAGCACTTCACCGCCACTCTTGGCATTGTGTACTTTCCCAATCATGGTTCTGCTGCATCCTTCACATATGCCTGGTTGCCTCCTCTCCCAACATTCGTCTATTGTGTGGTAGAGGTGCCATGCCATAGTTGGTCATGTTCACGGCTTGCCCAGGTTACCATTGTGAGTTGTTCTATCGTGTCTGGTGGGTGGGCATGTTGTTGTGCATCTTGGTTGTGTACTTGTGACGTGTGCATTGCCAGAGTTGTGGATTGCATGGTTGTGGAGTTGAGGTGAGTAGGGTGTTAATTGGGAAGTTGCCATGGGCCTGTGCATTTCCCTTTGTGCCATCCTGGGACGGCTGGTTGCTGTTGGACTGTTGGAGGGTGAAGGGATCATCCACACTGGCTGTGTATTTGGAGGCGACATTGGTGAAGGTCCCACGGTGTTTGGATGTTGCCTGCCCATTGATGTGTAACGTGTGCTTACTGTTGCACTGATTGTGTGCTGTGTCACCACGGGGCACAGGTGGGACATGTGTGCAGTGGATTGCCCCCTACACATGCGTGCATCCGGCTATGGCGTATGGTCCTTAATTGTGTTTCCTGGGGGCTGTCTTTGTCTGCGCTGCCTCTGTGGTGGACCGGGGGCAGAGGGGGGGGGGGGTTGCCGGGGTGGTTGTTGTGGCTTTCTTGGGTGTCCGTGCTGCGTGATGAGTGGATCCATGGCATCTGTTGCCCTTCCGATGATGCCCTGGGCAGGGCTCCCTATTGTGGTGCAGGCTGCAGTCCGACTTTACACCAGGTCAGAGCAGGTGTAAAATTACTAGTAGTAACTTACCTCTGTGAATACCAAAAAGTAGTAAAGTTAGACTTTTGGTCCAAGTTTATCATTGTGAATTCCAAAAAGTAGTAAACTAACACAAAGTGTAAGTTTGCCTCTGTGAATCGGGCCCTTAGAGATTGGTTTTGAGGTGATATCTGAGATTCCAGGACCGACACTGGGACTTCTGCTCTTTCATAAATGGCTTTTTAGCAGGGGTGGCAGCCTGCAGGGCGGTTGATCTCTAGTTTCTGGAGCACTTTTTCTAGTGCGCCTATCATGCTATTGGCAGGGGATGCACGGAGTGTACACTTGTCCAGACAGTGTTAATGGCATTAAACAGTACTACCTAAGGCTCATCCCGCTGCATTATTTACATTTTCGCTCCTCCATGTTTATTCTCATGCATGGGATTTGCCTTCTCCTTCTGATGTGCATTCTTGAGGCATGGAGTGTCATTGTGAGCTTCTTGATAGCTCTAGAAGTACAGGATGGTCTTCCTAAAGATGAACACAAAGCACTAGACAAACTACACCAGAGCAAAGAGATTGTTATAAAGTTTGCCAATAAGAGGGTGGGTTCAATCATCGTATGGTATGCAGACGACTGTAGGCAGGAATGCTTATGGATTGTAGGATACACTTACAACTACCAGGTCTTAAGAAAGGACCCAACAGGCAATTTGGTTACTGAAAAAAGTCATGTGACTGAAATATCCAATTAGATTATTGAACAAAGAGTAGTATTCTTGGTAACTATACACCCCAGGACACCATTTTTTTGCATTCTCTGAAGATTCATAAACCCACCAGGCTACAACCTGGCTACCCTAAGTATCAGGCACAGGATCCATATTAGAACCATTATCCAGGTTCTGTGGTTGATTCCCTCAAACCTTTGCGCATAATATGCCATCGTATCTGAAAGATACTAAGGAACGTTTGAATCTATTGATTGATTTTGTCCTGTTATGACACAAGGTCTTCCCTGAGTGATTTTACATTGTTTACACTAGAGTAACCATATTGGATTGGGTGCAAGTAATTTTTATCATGCTCTACCAGTAATCATTTTTAGAAGTGATCATCTTTCTGATTCCATTTCAGGCCTTAACCAATCATAGTCACTGCAAGCCAGCCTTGATAGCCAAACGAGACATTGCACGCTCCTGGAAACTGCCAAAAGCACCCAGTCTCAAACTATGGTGAGCCGGTATGGACTGGTGAGCCAAACAGGAGGAACCAATTTATACTGCCGGGGTTTGCACTCGGGATTTCAGAAAAATGTGAGGCAAATGGTGGGAATACTACAGAATGTCGTCCATGTAGAAAACTGCACCTTGAACTGTTATCTTCTAATGAGACTAGCCGCTGAGGATGGAGGTGAGGAGGGTGGGGTAGGAGCAGGTCGCAAGAGTTATTGTACTTTGCTACGTAGTCATCAAAACCAATAAAAAATGTTTTTTTTTAAAGAAATAGTAACTGCAAGCATTTACTTGTATATGTGCTGTTTTTGATATTGTCCTCCACGTAACACCAAAAATAGAATAGTCACAGTTGTCAGGGTCACTAGATGCTAGTCCAGGAGAAGGCCACTGACCCATGAGAACTTCATCGGATAAATCATGTCGACTATTTATTTAGATACAGGGACAAAAGGTGACACAATGCATCTCACTTTGATTTTAATCTTATCAGGGGCACATATAATACATCCGTTCAGGGTAACCTCCTAGGTAACTTTACACCCACCCTTTCAGTATACCCCTCACATAGATTCACAGACCTGATTTGAGACAAAATCCTAAACTTACTACTTTTGGTATTCACAGAAGACATTTAGTGGTAGTAAATTTAATATTTTGTCTTAAGTTAGGATTTGTCTTAAATTAAATTTAAGTTAAACTAAAGTTAAACTTAAGATTGCCTTAAGTTTAGGTCTCAAGACAAAATCCTAACTTAAGACAAAATCCTAACTTAAGACAAAATCCTAACTTTACTACCACTAAATGCCTTCTGTGAATACCAAAAGTAGTACGTTTAGGATTTTGTCTCAGATTAGTTCTGTGAATCGGCCCCCTTATCAGTATATATAAGAGCTCTCAAAGGTAGTTGAGTACAAGCAAGCCTCTAGCTTAAGTGTGTATGGGACCCTCTGTTGAAGCATGCCACAAAGATGTAGGTGAGTGTCCCTGTCAAATAGCATAAATATTTTGGGTGGGAACAGAGGGTAGGGGCTGTTGTCCCTCTTAATTTGCAATCGCAGTCAGGCTGTACCCTGTGAGATAGATTTTCCTAAACTCAGCCCAAGTTTGGCAATAACAAGGTGAATCACTTTGAGACTGCATTGCTCAGTATTTTGTTATTTTATGGGGGATATTTGGTTTATACATATATATTTTGTCCTCTTCCTATCTCTAGCCATAGAAGTGCAAAGTAGAGGTGACGGTGCACTAGAAAAAATTGAAACACATATTGGTATAGCAATAATTGTTATTCAATGGTTGTGGAGTTCTGGATAACAGAAAAAAACTATCACACTACAAAACTTGATGGTGGAAAGTAGAGGGGTGTTGAATAATCTCCAGAAATATCTTTTAGGAAGGAGGAGAGCAGGATGTTTATGAAATATCTTTGTTTATCCTTGAAACAAATCTCACAGATCAGTGCATTACAGACTTTTAGACCCACGATCCACTTTTTAGAATGGCATACCCACCTAGCTATAATGAACATGAGGCGGGCAATTTTTTAATGCGACGGCATGGTTACAAAATTTATAAGTTTATCACTGGAGGGGTTTTGTCCTACGGGTCCTGGCTGGACAACATACGTTAATCAAAAAACAAGAATACCAGGGCTCGGATTCAAATCACAACAGCTTATTTATTCAGCTGGTGTGTACCTTCCTTTTATTAATTCATGAAGGTATTGTATATACATTTGTCATTATTTTAAATTTTCAAAACATGTTTACATTTTATGCAAGCTACAGAGGATTAAACATTCCTTTTACATTTACATTTAAGTCTATGGGGACTCTTTGTGGTCGGGGTTGTGTGTCTAGGTAGTACTCCATTGCTTCTAGTCCCTCCTCCTGAGGGATTTGGGTGTATAGAGAGGTGACATCGAAGGATACCATCAACTCTTGAATTCCATCAAATGCAATGTATGAAATTTTGTATGTATTGTTTCCACAGTAAAAGGAATGTTTAATCCTCTGTAGCTTGCATAAAATGTAAACATGTTTTGAAAATTTAAAATAATGACAAATGTATATACAATACCTTCATGAATTAATAAAAGGAAGGTACACACCAGCTGAATAAATAAGCTGTTGTGATTTGAATCCGAGCCCTGGCATTCTTGTTTTTTGATAAAATTTATAAGAGCATTCGAATGCCTAGAGATAGCTTTGATGCTATCAAGAATAAACCGAGACACAAGGAGGATTCAAGCTCATTCTGCATTAAACAACCAGATTTTCAAAGCACTCCTAAACATAAGTAGGTTGGGCATGGCTCTAATTTGCAGGGAAAGAGAGTTCCAAGCCTTTTCTGCTCCAATTACAAACCTTCTTCTGCAACTATTTGACATTTACAGAGAGATTTTCCATTGAAATGGGCATAAAATTTGCACAGACATACAAGTTATACTGATAAAACTATATTGTACACAAATAATAATGCGTGGAAATTGCGTGGAATCTGTGAATATTTATCATTTGTGCATCACCAAGTATTGAATATTGATTTGTTTTGAGCTTATTAAAATCTTTGCTTCCATCACACTTCAGAACCATTAATAAATGTGCTTAATTTTTTATTTCCTAACTGCGGAACTTGTACAGTTCATTTTCAGGTATTTATTTTGTTCTGTGTTAAAATATTGGGGGAGAGGATGTAGCCTTAATGCTGGAGCGGTCGATGCCGAAGCTGGGGAACGACGCTCAACATCCTGTGATTCTGGGCAAATCACTTAATCTCCCAGTGCCTAACAAAACGTATGTGTCCATCTGTAATGAAACTGGTGCTCATGTAGTGCTCTCTGATACCCGATGTCTTGGGTCTAGTTCGCGCTATGTAAAACTCTAAAACAAAATAAAAGAAAAACATTTCCTCCAACAGCAATTCCTGCCCCACTACTGTACAGCAGCAAGATTGTCTCATAATTCACTTGACTTTTCTTTGTCTGACTGCAAAGTCAGATGAGTTTGTAAACACTAATTCCAATGTTAAAAAAACATAAGCAGCGATTTGTCAGAAGTCAGAGCCTGAAACTTGACCTCTGTCTTTGAAGAGCAGTAAATGTGACAAGATAAATACACAATTTAAATGCATCTTTATGTATTGCTTGGATTTCACGACCCAACAAAAATCGGCTGAAATTCAGAAAATACTACCCTAGGCAAATATCCTATTGAAGAAGCTTGAAACAGTGATTGCATATAGGGCAGCTGTGTCTAGGCTGGCAGAAGTCCGAATTCAACACGTTGTGGATGTATCTCTCCGATTCTAATCAGCTAGTCGGATATGTGAACAATAAGCCCATTCTATGAAAGCGCTTGAGCATAATACCCACTTTGTTGGATACTGTGGACACAGTCTTTGGCATGTACATACATTTACGCTGGGGTTGGAAAGCTTTTTAAGTAATAAAATGTAAGGTAAACTCTAACCTTAAACAGTTTACAAGGGGGAAGAGGAAAAGAAAATGTAAATTTGCAAGTTCAGACAATGGCCCAGGAGAATGATAAGGCAAACTGGTTTCCATGTGTGAATGCCAGTTGTGTGAGCACAAGACAGATGTTTGTGCAAGAAATGTGAGGTGCCACTCTGTTGGGACAAACTTGTCCTTTAACTGTATACAGGTGTGCCCGTGTGCTCTGAGTGCCTGACTTATTTTGACCCTAGTTTTATGCTTTTCTAAGTGCACACAGCAGCCTAGACCTGCCTCTGAATATGGAAGGTCCTGGACCTGTCCTGTGACCAGTAAGGTGCATCAAGCATGCCCTAATATTGGAAAGAGGACTACTGTTCCGGTCCAGGATTTAGCAAATAAAAAGGTGGTGGCATCAATCTGTGTGTTAGGATTGATATTGTATGGTATTTCTATATTGCGAACCTATCCAGCATCAGCAATCATACCCTTAATCAGACCTTTTTATCTTAGTTGCTGAGAGTGCGGCCTACTGGGCCTTTATTGTATAAAGGTCTTGTGTTGCATGTTCACCCAGAGCTTTGTGCTGGTATCCAGTGTGTATGTTGAGTGCCTGTGTGTGTGTGTGTGTGGATGTGTTTGTGGCATGTGTGTGGCATGTGTGTAGGGTTCTGTGTGTGAGGAGCAAGTGGAATCCATGTTGGGTGCGTCTGGCTCGGCATTGCACAAGATGAAGGATGGGGCAGCTTCTCCAGACGGAGGGCGAGAACCGCCTGCGTTCATGTGGCTGAAGGCTGGAGATCATCATTGAAGTGAGGAGGGTGGAGACAAGACTGCTTTGAGAAATCCCATGAAGGCTTTTGGTAGCAAGCAGGCGCCTTCAGCTCGGGCCTTTAACGCTGGAGAGGGCCTTTAATAGCGGTATAGCCCTCTACGGCAGGCTATAAGGCTATTAGAACATTCTGTCACTAGAGGACGGAATGTTCTAACAAAAAAGAACAAAGCCTTATGGGAGCGCGAGGGGATTGGAATCCCCTCAGGCTCCCTGAAGCCTTTGTTCACAGCCAGAGCTGTGAACAAAGAAACATTGGAATGTTGGAGCTCTGGGCTTCTACCAGCCATTATCAGCCCGGACCACTCCATTGTTTTCAATGGAGCTCTCAAGATTCCAATGTTCTAATAAAGTGATAAAACAACACAAGAAAAATCCCACACCCATTAAGAAAAATAGAGCAAAATGTATAAACACTTTGCGACCAAAATGACAAAAATCCAATCAGGGAACTGGATATATGTAATTGTAAAGGTCTAAGTAAAGATAGTGCCAAGAAGCAGAACGCATTAACTGTGGGCATCTGGTCATGCCAGACTGGGACTAAATCACAAAGTCAGGCTGACCACAAAGGAATGCAGACCAGATACAGGGACAAGATTAGTCTTGCTGAAAAAGTGTCCATCTCAAAGTCTTGCAAGCAGAGTTCAAAACATCAGTATTTTAACAGTAGGAGCTCAACTAGTGCCAGCTATGGGTCCAGGACCTGAAGAGGCATCTCTTAGGGATCAGGAACTCACTCCAACAGAAGCCAGCAGGGCTCGGGTACGTCCAGTTGCAGGTCCAGGCAGATTCTATTGCAGATCCAAGCAGGGTCAGTTTTACCAGTTGAGCCGGGCAGTTGCAGGGTGTTCTCTGGACCTTTCTGTGGCCCTGTGGATCAGAACAGGTCAGCCAACTGACCCTTGTGGTCACTCCGGTAGTCCTAGGTTCAAAGAGATGGTCCTTCCCTCTTCAAGCAGCAAGGCAGGTCTGAAACAGCAGGGCAGACCTCTGAAAAACAAGACAGACCTCAAGCAGCAGGGCAGTCCGCTGGTAGCAACAGGGCAGCCCTCTGAGATCCAAGGCAGGCCTCAAGCAGCAGCTCAGCTGTCCTCTGGAGCTCAAGGTAGGCCTTCTGCAGTCTTCCACGGGTCCAGAGGTTTACTGAAGAGTGTGTCTGAGGGTCCTATTTATTTATTTCTTCCTTTCTTTATTTCTTTATTTTAAAGTTTTATAGAGGAGGATACCATCGGAATACAAACAGGTAGATACATTCTACAAGAAAAACAAGCAGTCTCAAATCCCGGATACATTTGGGATATAAACAGGTAGATTCATTATACAAGAAAACAAGCAGTCTCAACTCCTGAATCTTTCTACCTGATGCCAGCTTTGAGGTGGGAGGAACCTCTGGAGTTTCCCCCCACCCCCCATCCTCATATGGTTCTGGAAATCTTTGCCTCCCCACCCAGGTTCCACATTGTCGGGGGTCACAAAAGGCTAGTGTGGTATTTTTTGTTTGTGTGCTGAGTCAGCACCTGTGAAATGTAAGTTGGGCTGTGCACCGCTCCACCCCTTCCATCCTACCAGGATAGCCTAGTCTCTCTTTGTGATACTGTCTGCAAGGAAGGGATACACAAAAACCAATCCAACAACACCTAGTCATGTGACCCATGATACAGGGAAAAAGGCACCAAATAGTTAGGACAAAAAATGGCACAGTTCTAAAAATATACTTATACCAAAGTTTATAAGGGAGATAGAAAATTAATGTCTAGTGGTGGTATCCACATTGGGGTCACAGGTATCCCAAACTGAATTCATTGACCTAAAGAAATGCTCACAGATTTTAAAAAACATACAATTATGGGTTGTATTTCCCTGGACACAAAAGGCCTAAGTATGAAGACCACAAGATGAAATGGAATGCAATGCTGAGGAACCAATTATGCTCATTAGGGAATAATAAGAAGTCCAAATATTTTATAAATATCCCAATGAGCTCTCTTGAAATTTAGGTCTTTTGATTAGGGAGCTCCTTGAAAATAAGTTCAGTCAGTGAGTGCAGGGAACAAAAAGTGAAATGAGGTCTCTGAATGGCTGCCCATTCACCAGTCTTGAGATTCCCCTTCACTACTGATTCCTGCTACACATATAGCAAGCCAAACCCATTGCTTCTGTGCTGTGGCAATTTCTTGTACTTCCTCCCTTTCACATGGATGTTAAGCCTTGTTCTGCCTCCTTATCATTGTGGATTCCTATTTCGCATTCATATTTTGAGTTTGCATGGTGAGGTAATGGCTGGGAATGTCACATGTCTGCATTTGTGCATATGACACTTAGATATCGGAACATCTTGCATGCATAGGCGTACACCTACAGCTATGACACACTATACACGCTTGTATTATTCACTGTACCATTACAAGATATGGACATGCTCGTCTTTGCTAAAGTGTTTTTATTCCAGCAATGAGTTGCAGGGTCAGTGAAGGGGTGATGGTGGTAGTGTGGCGTGAGTCGAGCTGGAATACAGTAGGTCACGTGCAATGTGGGAAAAGTACACAGACATGACAGGTGTAGGAAAGTCATGTTTTTTGCACTGATCACCCCCATTATTTGACTGATACTGGTGGTTACTGGCTCTGCAAGTGCCCTGGGCTCTGCTAACCATGCCCAGGGCCAAGTGTAATTATAATTTACTAATTATCAGTCCCTAGCATATGGTAGATCATGTAGGTTTAGAGACATCAGTAGATTTAATGCACTTACATGGGCATTGCTGTGGTGTCTGGTGTCATTTTACAGTCAGGCCTGCCTTGCAGCCTGGTTGTAAAGTAAAACTGTGTCCAAATTCAAGTTTGGAATTAAAATACTTCCAAAGTCCAAAACTACCTTTTTATTACATATATGTCATCCCTACGGTCTGCCCTAGGTGCCCCAAGGGTAGGGTGCCTTGTTATAAAAAGCAGGAACATTATAAAGTATGTTTTATATGCCCTGGTGGGGGGAAAGCAGCCAAAATCGCTTTTCCCCATTGTAGTGCTGCTAGCTCCATAGGCCAACATGGCGAGGATTTTTTAAACTTTAATAAAGTCTAAGGTTTGATTGAAAGTAGCTAACAACATATTTCAAAGTATCAAAATAAGAGGGAAGCACATATGTCACAGGACCCAGGCCAGCTCCCACTTCCTTGGTCCCCAGCCTGATGGGAGCCCCCTAATTAAATTAGGAGAGGGGCTGGAAGGGGGGTGTAGGGAAATGTTAGTCACACCGGTGGGTTGGGTTAGCCAGATCTTCAC
This sequence comes from Lissotriton vulgaris, assembly GCF_964263255.1. Lineage (NCBI taxonomy): Eukaryota > Metazoa > Chordata > Amphibia > Caudata > Salamandridae > Lissotriton > Lissotriton vulgaris. The sequence continues at coordinate 90,218,423 of NC_141689.1, forward strand.
TCTAAGGAAATAATTTCTCCATTTTGATTTTTGGTGAACTATACATTCTGGGTCAAAAATATGCCACACCTCCCAGGAAGTGGCCATAGCAGAGGGTGGCAACTTGAATCCCATTGGTTGCGATGTACCCCCTCTTGCCAACACAGAATGGGGAATAAATATGGGAGATCTGCAGGAGCCACTCAGATCTCTGTCTGAAATATCTGGGGAGAAGGACTGCCCTGCTGGACCCTTGGACTGCATCACAGAAGGCTTGCACTCAGAAGGACTGCACCTGCTGCACTCTCAAGGCTCCACACAGGAAAGGACTATGCCTCTCTTGAAGGATAAGGAGTGGACTCCCTGGGCAGCAACAGAAAGAAAAGTGCTGGAAGAAACCACCTGCAACAGACCAAAGAGAGGACTACTCAAGCTGACAAGCTACACCTGGATTGATCAGTTGCGATGTGGGAGATTGCGTCCTAGCCCCCAAGTGGCAATCCAGAGCTTCTGAGCCCGTGGCCAGCAGTAGACGTCTCGACTCTCCCCAAAAGAACTAAGAACCAAATGGACTACAGCTTCTGGATCCATCTGCAATGAGTTCCTGACTCCCAAGAGGCGGCTTCCCTTGGGGGTGAGGCCCCTGGGTGCATGGGTGAGCCTGAAGCCCTTAAAATAAAGCGTTTGAGATGTTTGTTAATGCGAACAGGTGTGTTCGCTCTGGAACTGCACCTCTTGCACAAAGGATCAGCGTGAGTGGGCACAAGTTTGTCTCTTCGCTCAGCATGTATCCCCGATCGTGACCGTGAGGCTCTAGCTCATCTGCCCATGACACCCGGTGGCTCTTCGTGCCCCGCGGACCCCCGCAAGTGGCGCTCTCCTTGCTGCCGACAAAATTTGACCCTGTGAACGGGACTCTTGGCACAAATCTGAGCAGGTAAAACTTCAGCAGGACCTACCTGGGACTGCATGTGACACGTGCTCCATTACGGTTGGCTTGAGATTTCAGATTTGACCCGGTCTAGTGCTATCAGACGTCCCCGGTTGGCACTTTGTGCGTTTAGGTACTACATTACAGTTTATTCTTTAAAAATTATTTTCTCCAGTTCCCTACATTGGATTTTTGTCATGTTGGTGTCATTTTAAAGATACAAATATTCATCATTTTATAAATTGGTGCTGGAGTTTGTATTGTGTTGTGTCTTTTACTTATTTACTGTTTTGCTGATATTAAATGCTCTACACACCTGTCTCCTAAGTTAAGCTTGACTGTTGGTCTGTCAAGCTACCAAGGTTTGAGTAAGGATTCATTTATTGAGACTTGACTGCGCCTTATTAGTAATCGTGGTATTATTACTAGTTGTAGGTGGCTACCTGCCCCTATTAATGATCCACCTTCCGACAACCTTGATTCAAATGTGAGGTGCTCAGTCACTGAGCGGTGTTCACATTGCCTCTACAATGGTGTGTGACCATGCCATGACTGGGTGCAACTAGAGAAGTACATTATTGTCATTAACTGCCTTTGGAGGCAGCAGGATTGATGAGACAGGTGCATGTGGCAATGTCCCTGATTGTGTGGGCTCACTGGAAAGGATGTGGGACCTTTAGATGCTAATTGTTATATTTTTGCAGCATGCGCCCTCCACTACCACATGGTGCTACACAGCTACAGCAGCACGTCCAGCTTTCTTGGAGTCATTGCAAGATGCAGGGGTGCAAAGACACATAGACAGTGAGCCACATATGTGGAGAGATGGTCATGGAGAAATAAAGATGGGAAAAGACATAGAGGAAGGCAGTAACATAGTGTAGGAATCTGGCTCTCTGTCTAGTGCACTAAAATGAAGTACATTGTAGAGGGAGTTAAGTGAGACCCAGACTGGGACACAGAGGCAAAAGGAGATAATATTAATGTTCTCTTTTGTGGTAGCATAGGTGATCACAGAGGCAATAAATGAGACACACATTCAAGAATAAATCTGAGACCAATTTGCAAAAATTATATTGATTTTCATATAAGTTTTAAGACCAATAACTTTATTCACAGGTATTTTGTTATGAATATTCAAAGTTTGGAAAATACCTCACAGTGGTACTCAATTACGCACAATAGAAGTCTATGGAAAAAATAGCAAAATGTATAGAAAATCGTACAGTTGGTTCTTGGGGTTCACCTTCTGGTTTTAGGGTTGTAGCAAGGCCAGGTCCAATGTTCCACCAGCAGATCGTCTGGAGCCTCCCGAATTCGACTGGGAGCAGGGTGCTGAGGTCATTGGTAGCAGGAGCGCTACAGAGAATGGGACGACCTCAAAACAGGCTGCATAAGGTGAGTCACAGGTAAGTCTGGGGAACCCCAAATGGGGGGTCGGGGTACAAGAGACTCAGGACCTAGGGAGCACAGCTGTTTTGTCAGTACCTAGGCTGGGCGGGCTGGGTGCAGAGCAGGTAGGTCAGCCGGGCTCTGTGCATCAAGATGGTCTTCTCGGTCAGGAGCAGGCAGGTTACAAGGATGATACTGGAACAGCTGGGCCGATCTCGGAGTAGGTCTCAGGGGTCTCAATGTCCCTCGACGGGTGCTTGCTTCCTGGGCCACATTGGCCTCTTCGTCTTGGTGTAGGTTGTAGTAGGTCCGGTACCTTGAGTATTGCTATGTCACAGCTCCAGTAAGGTCCTGATGTGCTTGGTATTCACCTGTTACAACGCATTTTTTACAACGCACTACCACTACAACGCAGGCATTACAACGCATACCATTACAACGCATAGCGCTGGGGGGCGCTCTAGGATAAGAGGTAAGTTTAATTTACTATCCAACACCTTCCCTAGGGTCCACGGGGACTGGAGTTAGAATAGTAAATTATACTTACCACTATCCAGCACCCCAAAGCGCTATGCGTTGTAGTGGTATGCGTTGTGAATACCGCGTTGTAATGGTATGCGGAGTAAAAGTATGCGTTGTAACGTCATACATCCGATGTGCTTTCACTTGGTGGGGGGACAGGTCTGACCCCCTGGAGCTGGTGTACCATTTCTGGTTTGGTTGATGCGTCAGCGTCACTGGGGAGGAGCTAGTCGGTAAGCCTGACTCTGCAGGTTCGGTGCCTGCGGACTGCAGAGGAGTAGTTCCTATAATCCAAGGGTGTTCAAGGGTGATTGTTGAAGGGCAGCACACCACGATGGTTGAGTCCTAGATGTAGCAGGCAGAGTTGCACAACAAAATTCTGCAGCATGTACTCTGTTCTCGGGTCAGTAGCTCTTCTTTGCCCATTTCTTCTTTAGGTCCGTTGAATCTGAAGTTCAGGGTTGAGAGGTGCCACCTATATATTAAATACATTAAATATTAAATTTAGGGGTGTTACTGGGAGTGACAGGCAGTAGCCAATGGGCTACCGACTTTTAGGTTATCTACGCTCTCCATGGGACCACTTCCTTTAGGGAATGGACACAACCCTGACCCTATTTGGTTAATTCCCTCCAACACAAGATGGAGGAATTGGAAAAGTGGGGTCCACATCGCCTGCCTCACCTTATGGGTGATGTTGGCTGAGTGTGGTCCCACCTCCTAATCAAACTAACGTTTCCGCCTGTCCTCCTGCCAAAAGCGGGGTCTGGCCGGGGGTTGGCATTCTCCACTAGCTGGAGGAGCCTGGGATGCATTTCAAAGGCAGCACCGCCTTTGAAGCTTCCCGCATTGGAATTCAATTCCTGCCTGGAGAAGGTGTGAAGCATCTCCGCCTAGAGCAGGCCTCTGAGAGTGAAGGCTCTCACCCCATTAGGTCAGAAACACACCTAGTGGTGGCAGGCTGGCGGAGATCAGTCAGAATCCATGCTAGTGGCTGGTAGGTTTTCAGGGAACCCTCCTATGTGTCCTCTGTGTGCCTTTATTAAAAAATCCAACACTGCCATCAATAAGCGTGTATTAAGTTGAGATGGTTGGTAGCAAACATCGGTACAGTTAAGCCATCATGAAGCTGAGGAACTCCAAACGACAAGTGTCCAGCTATGTACTCTTTATGGCTTCCCTGCACACTTACAATCTCCAAGAATGGACTCTGGGTTGTAGGGTCATATCTGCTCAAGAAAATATGTCCACACATGAAGTATAGTGCACCCTGACTTGGGGCTGTAAGGCCTACAGTAGGGGTGACTTACCTATCTCATGCCGTGTCTGTGGGCATAGCACACAGGGACATTTGCCATGTCGACTCTTCGGTTTTCACTACACCAAGACACGCGGCTTGCAATTGCAGTTTGCATGATCTTGGTGAGGGGTCCAGAGGGTGGCACAATTTGTGCTGTAGCCCTAGAGGACCCTTTTCAGTACCAATGCCCTAGGTACCAATGGTACCATTTACTAGGGACTTATATGGTGGCTGAAGTTGTGCCAATTGTGGTACAGTATTAGGAAAGAGCTCTGGCACTGGGGACCTGCTTAGCAAGGACCCAGTGCACTTTCACTCAAAATCACATCATGTTCCAGGCACAAAGTGGGGGCTAACCAAGTTAAAAAGAGGTACTTTCCTACACATAGAGACAAGGAGGCATGGTACAGTAGACACTTTGGCACATCGTGTGAATGCCCAATTTATGCAACATCTGGAGTTGGTAGGCAAGCATCCCTGGCAACATATTACGGCACTCAAGTGCCAAAGGCATCTTACTGGTATTGGCCTTGGCATGCCTCTGCCCATCTGTCACCCCATCAATATTTGCCTCAGAAGTAATCTAAATGGCTTAGCATTGGTGAGTCGCTGCACCCAGCTTCTGTCTTCTGATCTGTCCCATGCTTTGTCAAAAGGCTGTACATGCCTGGAGTACCAGGCATCTAAAGCCCAATCACAGTAGGCAGTGAGATAACTGACAGTGATCTTGGGGGGTTACAAGCCAGGGCGACAGGATTTTCCATCTACGCCCCTGTGGTGGATGTCATCAACCGGTTCACCACTGTGAAGGCCCACTAGTCCAGCATAACTTGGGTTTGCATGAGGGACATGCACGTGTGTGCTTCAATGTGTTGTCTATGGCATGAGATGAGAAAAGCATCCTACACATCAAATACTATTTACATGCTCTGAACTTTGTACAGTGAAAATGGACACACGAACCTTAACATCACAAGGTAGTTGAAAGTAAGTCTACTGTGTGAGAGAGTGAAATGGAATCCTAGGACAGGCCGAAGGAGTCACACATAACACAAAGCCTCTTGACACTTATTTCTGCAAAAAGCATTGGCTGCCTCAACCTGCGACCAAGATAAAAACAGTTGATAACTGTGCACATGGGAAGTCAGCCATCAATGTACTGTTTAATGCGATGTGTTCATGTGCACATATTAGGAACAATGTTACACAAATGCTGTAATAAGGGCGAACAGTGCTTTTATTCCAAACGGCATTTCCCCTGTGGGCTCGAGCCAGGGCCGGACTGGGAACGCAAACTGGCCCTGCCAATTCATTCGGACCGGGTGCGGGGGTGGGGAAGTGCTTGTGGAAAACACGGTAGCTGCTTTTGTTACAGGGGACCAATAAAACTTGCCCGGGTACCAAAGACAGCCCCAGGGGTCCAAAACCGTCCCCACACTGGTGACCCACTGGGAAAATGCCCGGTGCCCGCTTCGGCTTGTCGGGACCTGGCTGGAGCTCCCCTTGGAGGCCGTTTTTTAGGTTTCGCCTGCTCATCACATGCGCTGTGCTTGAGAAATCTATTGTTTTTAAATATACATCCCATCGCCTATCTTTTCTGGCTTCTCATTGGTTCCTATGCATGTCACTTTTTCATTTCCTCCATTTCTGTTGGCTGTAGCATATTTTCCCGTAGTTACTAATGCGTGTTTCTCATCTGCTTCTCTTATCAGATTCTTGCCACCGAAATACTGTTAACATCCGCTTTGGTGAGACTATATTTTCATAACGTTTTGCCTTTTACTATTGCAGCATAGTTATATAACAATTTATCACCTGGAGAGATTAAGTGATTTGCATAGAGTCACAGGATGTTGTGTGGCGCCGCCGAGACTCCTGTGTTATCTGTCAGGGAGCTCTTTCCTTCTCCCGGACGATGATTGATGAAAACAGCTCTTTATTCATTACATAGGTGAAACCGATGCATTACCAATGCTTGTTAAGACAGGGGGCTTTTCCTGATGCCTTTGTCACATTCCCCAGCACCCTGAGGTTAATTGCAGAAGGCACAGGGGGCTTCAAAAGATAGGAAGAGTGGGGTGGTTTGGGAAGGTAGAGAAAAACCCTCAGAGAGACAGAAAATAGATGGATGTAAAGAGAGAGAATGTGCGAGAAAACAGAGGGTGGGCAGGTTTGACCATTTTTTCAGGGCTGATTTTTTAGCGACACCAGTTAATTGGGACTCATCACAATGATAGAGACAAGCATCATCCTTCACAGCAGCCAGATGACTTCAGGCTGCAGGGATTTGATCTGTGCTTAATTTGCAAGAACATAAGTGCCAGGGCTCTCGCAGGAGGCCACTCCAGCTTGATCCTCCTGGTGCCCCCACCAGCAATGCCAATGACAGTGCCAACAGAACAACTAACCATCACACTCCTACAAGTGTGACTATTCCGACTATTCCAGGCCCCCAAAGCTATTAGGATGGTTTTGGTGGCAGGTATTAGTGATTTTCAATATATACCATATGAATAATAAACTGTTGTGCTCGTTTCTAAATTTGACTTAAAGCACCACCATGTAGCAGAATTACATAAATGCCGCTGTTGACAATTAAGTGCTGGTGCAGAGCATCGGAATTCACAGGCTCAAATTAAGCACTGGATTTGATGCTCTACTGCAGCAGGGGAATCAAATAACTGTTCTCTCTGCCTGCCTCATCCCATTTTACTCTGCCAGAATTCCTGTCCTGGAATTCCAGCCATGCGAAATTGAATGTTTGTGGCTTAGTGTGCTCATATCCTGGCTGACGACGGCTGATAGCCAGTAACCGGTCCTAGGATGCTTGATTCTGGTCCAGAGAAGACATGGCTTGGCAGTTCGGGCTGGACTGTTCCCGTGAGGCACAGGGTCAAGGCTGATTTGCATATGGTCATGTCTGAACTGGAGTGGTGTGGAGTGCAAAAAACAATGGATTTAGGCCCAGATCTCTGTACTGGAGTGAATGTATGACATTGTTCTGCATTCCGTCCATCAACTGTTGTTTTTGCATTTGTCACCCTGAGTGGGACGGGTATGCTCAGATGTGAGTCCCGTGCTCTCCACGTCACTGGAGTCAAGCTATCCTGGCTGAAGACGGCTGATAGCCAGAAACCGGTCCTAGGATGCTTGATTCCGGTCCAGAGAAGACATTGCTTGGCAGTTCGGGCTGGACTGTTCCCATGAGGCACAGGGTCAAGGCTGATTTGCATATGGCCATGTCTGAACTGGGGTGGTGTGGAGTGGAAAAAAACGATGGATTTAGGCCCAGATCTCTGTACTGGGGTGAATGTATGACATTGTTCTGCATTCTGTCCATCAACTGTTCTTTTTGCATTTGTCACCCCGAGTGGGACGGGTATGCTCAGGCGTGAGTCCCGTGCTCTCCAGGCCACTGGAGTCTAGCTATCCTGGCTGAAGACGGCTGATAGCCAGAAACCGGTCCTAGGATGCTTGATTCCGGTCCAGAGAAGACATGGCTTGGCAGTTTGGGCTGGACTGTTCCCATGAGGCACAGGGTCAAGGCTGATTTGCATATGGCCATGTCTGAACTGGGGTCGTGTGGAGTGCAAAAAACGATGGATTTAGGCCCAGATGTCTGTACTGGGGTGAATGTATGACATTGTTCTGCATTCTGTCCATCAACTGTTGTTTTTGCATTTGTCACCCCGAGTGGGACGAGTATGCTCAGACGTGAGTCCTGTGTTCTCCACGCCACTGGAGTCAAGCTATCCTGGCTGAAGACAGCTGATAGCCAGAAACCGGTCCTAGGATGCTTGATTCCGGTCCAGAGAAGACAGGTCTTGGCAGTTCGGACTGGCGGGTTCCCATGAGGCACAAGGTCAAGGCCGATTTGCATATGGCCATGTCTGAACTGGGGTGGTGTGGAGTGCAAAAAAACGATGGATTAGGCCCAGATCTCTGTACTGGGGTGTATGTATGACATTGTTCTGCATTCTGTCCATCAACTATTCTTTTTGCATTTGTCACCCCAAGTGGGACAGGTATGCTCAGACGTGAGTCCCGTGCTCTCCACGCCACTGGAGTCAAGCAATCCTGGTTGAAGACGGCTGATAGCCAGAAACCGGTCCTAGGATGCTTGATTCCGGTCAGGAGAAGACATGGCTTGGCAGTTTGGGCTGGACTGTTCCCTGAGGCACAGGGTCCAGGCTGATTTGCATATGGCCATGTCTGACCTGGGGTGGTGTAGAGTACAAAAAAACGATGGATTTAGGCCCAGATCTCTAACTGGGGTGAATGTATAACATTGTTCTGCATTCTGTCCATCAACTGTTGTTTTTGCATTTGTCACCCCGAGTGGGACGGGTATGCTCAGACGTGAGGCCCGTGCTCTCCACGCCACTGGAGTCAAGCTATCCTGGCTGAAGATGGCTGATAGCCAGAAACCGGTCCTAGGATGCTTGATTCCGGTCCAGAGAAGACATGGCTTGGCAGTTCGGGCTGGACTGTTCCCATGAGGCACAGGGTCAAGTCTGATTTGCATATGGCCATGTCTGAACTGGGGAGGTGTGAAGTGCAAATAAACGATGGATTTAGGCCCAGATCTCTGTACTGGGGTGAATGTATGACATTGTTCTGCATTCTGTCCATCAACTGTTATTTTTGCATTTTATACGCTGTGTCACCATTTTGGTAATATGACACAGCAGCCAATTGGCGTTTCAGGTGGGAGAGAGTTAAACATTTTTTGGGAGCTTTAAAAAATTATTTGTTCAGCGTACCTGGTTGGCTGGAGTAGAACAGGGCATTCAGGATGGCGAGCAGTGGTACACGAGTCGAAGAGGCCATGTGTCTGCAGGCAGAAGCAGGATGGATGGACCTCGTGGTGTCAGCAGCGCGATGGTCAGCGTGGCCTGCATGGCATGCAGCCGGCGGTGTGGGTACAGCGGTCTGGGCATGCTCACTGCCGCAGCCCAGGCGAAGCGGCAAAGTAGAGCAGGTACATGCTAGGGACCGGGGGATAATAGCAGCCTTGGACAGTAGGTTAGGCAGGGAAAAGAGGATGGGGCGTCGCGTCCCCATCTGCACTTTGCAGGGCAGGCTGTGTTGGGGGCAGAAAAGAGATGAGCTCATGGCCCCGGGAAAGCCCAGCATGACACAAGAAATGAGCAAGGGGAGGGAGCATTGAAAGCTGCAGCGTGGGTAGCGGAGAGGCGAAGAGACCTAGAGAAGGGGCGGGCCAAGAAGCAGAAGCATATCGGAGGCAAGGCGATAAAGGCCAGGGAAACAAGACCCACTGTTGGAAGGCAGCAGACTCAGAAGAGGAGGAAGCCCAGTGGTCAGGTAGGGGAGGGTGGGCCAAGGGGTTGGGGTCATCAGCAAGGGGAAGGGGAGACAAAGGGGTAAGGGGTAGGGAGGGGGACAAGGAGGTGGAGGGAGGCAGGTTGACCATCAGGGAGAATCTGCAGCGGCACTGTAACTGTTGGGGGGAGGGTTGGACAGGGCTCTGTCGGGGATCAGGTCGTGGTGGTCAGAAGAAGGGAGGTGGAAGCAGGAGATGAGGCCGGGGGTTAGGGAGGTGTCAGCAAGAAGAGGTGAGAAGGGGGAGGGACAGAAAGGAACCAGTCAAGGTATATACGTGCCGGGGGAAAGGTCAAGGCAGAGGGCCCAGCGTGGAGGGGGGCCCTCAGCAGAGACAGGAAGGGAAGGCGTGGTATATCTTGGGTGGGGGGTGAAGGGGGCAGATGGGGTGCAGAGTGCGCCCCAGGGAAGGGCAGGGTAGCGTGGGTCATTGGCTTTGGTGACGGTACCAATACTTGTAAGGACACTAAACCCAGTTTGCCGGACCTTACGTTTTATTTTCAGGAGCAGCAAGAGCTGGATAAAGCAGTCTCATGTGAGTCTCATGCGGCTCCACAGTACCGTGAGGAAGAGATGGCACAGTCTATGGTGGCCAGCCGGAGTGAGTCAAGTGACGGTCTAAACACTGCCTCGCGGAGGTCAGAGATGGCCTTGACTGTTCAACAGCCTGGTTGGGTCAATGCAGCCTCTGGGGGAGCGGTGAGATGGTCAGGGCAGGAACACAAAGTTGGGGCTGATGGGTGGCAAGAAAACCCGCAGTGCCTTGTTATTGATTTAGAGGTGCTCATTCGCATTAGGAGTCAGAGTGCGGAAGCGTATTGGAACACAGATAGGTCAGGGGGAGGGGTGATAGACGTCACACAATTGGACTACGATGAGGCTAGCCTAGAGCATGATGAGATCATGGAAGAGGAAGAGGGGGGCACAGAAAGGATGGGTGGGTCCCAGTAATGACGTGCCTGGTATGTTACAGAGACAAGAAACGGGTGATGGTTACCCAGCCCAGGTCAACGCTATTCGTCCCTCTGCTCGACTGGTTAGGTGGCTGGATCCAGTACGGACACCGACCTTGACGCCAGGTAAGGCAGGGGGGGGTATTGTAAGCATGTTTTTCCCAAGTGAATGGTGTCCATAGGGACTGATGCAGGCTGGGAAGAGGCGGATGGGGAGGTCTGTCTCTGCATAGGGTAGCCTGTGAGAGATACTGGGGTAGGCACAGAGGCACAGAAGACTGATGGGGAGGCTGCAAATGCAGGGGTGACAGGAATGCAAGGCGACGAATTACAGAGGATGGTGGCGGACACGAATGACGCAGGAGAGGGAGGGAAGGACAATGGTAAAAGGCAGGCGGAAGGGTCCATAGAAAGTCACGAGATTAAGCTGTAGAAACTGCCCTACATGGATGGGATGAAGACCCTGGGGGCACACCACATGTTGGCCACAAAAGAAAAAATAGGGAAGGAATTGTCAAAAAGGCCTAAGTTGCCCATGACAATAGAAAACTGGACAGAAGCGTTCCTGATATTTGCGAGCGTGTATTGTGAAAAGAATCCAGAAAGGTGATTGTCCTTCTTTAAGTACGTGGACGTGATTAGGAGGAACACAGGTGACTTACGAGGGATATGCACGGTCACACTATGATGAGGAGTTCAAAGCCAGGCTTGCATGGGACCCGGAGGCAAAATGGGGGAGATAGATATGGATCTACACCAACAAACCATAGGGCCAGTTAAGTTGGGGAAGACCACATACATGGCCAGTGGGCCCCATTAGTCTACCGTCCTTGTTAGAATCGTCCCACCTGGGGGAGGGGGGTACACACCAAAGATCTCAGGGGGGTACAAGGGGCCTGTTGGCATTTTAAGAAGGGAACCTGAACGAGGAAATATTGCAAATTTAGGAACAAATGCTCAAAATGCGCAGGACAGCACCCATTGGTGCAATGTTTTGAGGCTGGATACAATCATTGGTTTCCACAAAATAGTGCGTACAACGGACAGCAAGGGCAACAAGTGGCGAGGGCACAGGAGGGAGTGGAGCGCAAAGCTACATGGGAAAATGCTTGTAGACCCATTAGACAGGAGTGTCTGGATGCCTGGCTTATACACTATCTACACTGGAAAGATGCATTGCTATTGAGTCTCGGTTTCAAAGAAGGGTTCAGGCTGGGATATGAAGGGCCTCGGTCCACCAGATGGGCAGAAAATCTTTGGTCTGTGGCTTCACATAAACCGGTTGTGCACGACAAATTGCTCAAAGATGTTGCTGAGGGGTGCATGGAAGGCCTGTTCACAGAGTGCCCAAATAAGGACTTGATTATCTCTCCTATCAGGGTAGTGCCGAAAAAAGATCCAGGCCAATGTAGGTTGATACAGAACCTGTTGTGGCCCCAGGGCTTTTCAGTGAACAATTTCATATTAGAGGAGCTAACATCCATTTCCTATTCATCAGTGGATGTAGCCAGGGCTCTGGTGGAAAGGGTGGGCAGAGGTGTAGAGATGGCAAAATGCGACTTGATTATCAGCTGTTAGGCATCTAGTTTGATGGAAACATTTTTGTGGATAAGGTATTGCCCATTAGATGTTCTATATCGTGCACTCTGAGCGATTTCGTTCCTTCATACAATGGGTCTTCTCTTGGGTAACTGGTAAAGAGACGGTGACACACTACCTTGATTACTTCCTCCTGGTGGGCCAGCCCAGTTCGGTGGACTATCTGCAACAGCTGACAAGATTCCAGGAGCTCATAGTAGTACTGGGGTTGCCCTGGCACCAGAGAAGATACACGACCCAAGCACAGTATTGTCATTTCTAGATATTGAGTTGGATTCAGTGGTTATGGACTGGTGGCACGTCTACAGGCGACTAAAGAAACTGCATATGCGAATGTTGATAGACGGCATGTTGGCCAGATGGAAGGTGACTATGAGGTAAGTGCAAGTGTTGTTAGGACATCTGAATTTTGCATGCCGGGTAGTCAGGTTGGGAAAAACATTTTATAGGAGACTGAGCTGGTCATTAGCGGGGCTTATGTTGCCGTATCACCACATGCGTATGGCCGCAGGGACGAAAGAAGATTTACGCATATGGCACAGGTTCTTAGAAGAATTCAATGGAATCCCCATGATGGCACCAAAAGAGTAGGAATGGGATGTCCAAATATATTCAGATGCAGCACGGGCTATTTAATTTGGGCTGTATTGGTAGGGTAGGTGGTGTGCCGAGGAGCGGCTAAGACATTGGAAGCATGGGGGTAGGAGTATTGCCTTTCTGGAGTTGTTTCCCCCTGGTGGTAGCTGTCACAGTGTGGGAACAGAGCATAGCACACAAGAAAGTCATCTTCAGAGTAGATAATATGGCTGTGGTACATGTGGTCAACAATCAGTCTGTGGGGGATGAACAGGTTCTTAAGTTGCTGAGAGTTTTCATCCTTAGTTGTTTGAAGCATGATATTCTGTTTCATGCCAGACATGTGCCAGTGGTGGACAATGTCATTGCGGATGCCTTGTCTCATTCGCAGTGGGAGAGGTTCCATGGGCTGGCCACGGAAGGGAATATTTGCAAGACGCCGGTGCCTGCAGGGATGTGGGCTGTAGGAGACAAAGGATGCTGCAATTGGTGGTAGCGTCTTTAGCCATTTCTACTAGGAGTGCGTATAGTCAGGCATGGCAGGAGTTTTTAGAGGGCGGGGCGAAGAAGAGGGCAGAAACTTGGGCAAGAGAAGAATATGTCATCCAGTTTATTATGTCTTTGATTGACTGATGTCTGCCAAAGAACATTGATGTATTTTGGAGCGTTCAGAGTGTCGAAGTTCCTGGGTAGAAAAGGGGTTGCAGGGCTTGATTGGAAGGAGGTAGAATTTGAGGGGTCGGGGAAAGGTGCGGTAATGATCATGCTCAAACACTCGAAGACAGACCAAAGGGGAATGGGGAAAATAGTGGTAATGGGGGTCAGTGCAGTGTTATTGGTATGCCCAGACTCCTGGGGCCCGGGGGCAGTTTTTTGCAGGGTGTCTGGAATGGTGGTGATAGCTGCTTGGCTACTGTGGGTGATGGTGAGAGCTCTGCTGCAGTTGGGCGAGGTACCAGGGGATTTCGGCACTCATTTATTTTGGATCAGGGTAGCCACTGATGCAGCGAGGCGGGGCTGAGCAGGGACAGAATCATGCATTTGGGACGTGAGGCTTTGGGTTGTTATAAAAGATATGTAAAATGCAGAGAGCCGGGTGACTGCAACATGTAGTTTTCCATACTCACGCATATGTCTTTTCATGTGCAGTAGCGACTCAGATGCCCATAAATGGTTTACCACCGAACTAAAAGAAACTAAAACTCGAGCTCTGTCAAAAAGAGAGAAAATGGAGGCTAAGATACTCCACAGAAGACAAATTGCAGTTCTCGCTAGCTCGCAGAGAGTATGAAAAATCCATACTGGAAACCAAAGCGGCCTACTTCTCTGCCAGAATATTAATTGCCCACAATAAACCTAAGGAAATCTTCATGATTGTGAACGACCTGTGTAACGACCAGAGAATATTGCCTAGCCAGGCACCCACTCAAGAGCTATGTAATTCCTTGAACAATTTCTTCTTGGACAAAATTTACATCATCGAACCCAGCAACCCTACCACGGAACCGCTGGAAGACATGTCCAGTAATTTATCCACCATGGACAATCTCCCAGTTATATGTCCTAATGTATTATCAGACCTAATGACCAGTGTTAAATCCGGATCTCCTAATGACTGTTGCCCACCTTACGTCCTGAGGGACACCTTTTCCGTCCTACCTCACAGTGTACTCCCCTTGCTCAACACAGGGCAAGGTACCTAGCGCCTTCAAGAACTCTACGGTAGTCTCTCTTTTAAGAAAACCAGGGGCTGACCCCTTGAATCCCGCTAGCTATCGTCCTATATCACTCCTCCCCTATCTGGCCAAGATCTTGGAGGCCCATGTGGCCAGGTGCCTCTCCAATTTTATAGAACAATCAGAACACTTAGAGCCAAACCAAGCTGGCTTTCGGCCCGCTCACTCAACTGAGTCAGTAATCCTTGCGGTACTGGACACTCTGAGAGAAAATGCAGACAGGTGTGACCACCAGGCTCTGGTGCTCCTGGATCTGTCGGCCGCGTTCGACACGGTCGATCATAACATCTTGATGAACCGTGTCGAGCAGGCAGGCATACGAGGGCCTGCATACAACTGGATTAAATCTTTTCTTGCAGGCAGAACTCAAGCAGTACGACTTGGAGCTTTCACTGTCCCCAAGCTTGCCACCACATGTGGGGTCCCACAGGGCTCATCCCTGTCCCTATTGTTCAATCTTTACCTCAAGCCCCTGATTCAATTGTTAAAAAATAGAAAGATAACCATTTTCAATCACGCCGACGACCTTCAGCTCGTCTACCCATTGGATTCTACTGACTCTGCCAATGAATTTCAAACTATTCTTCTTCACATTCAGTGCTGGATGGATCTTAACCACTTGAAACTCAACCCGGGCAAGACGGAATTAGTGTTGCCTGGGAAGAGTGAGAGCTTCTGGGACCCGCACTGCTGGGATCTAGAATCCCCCCCTACCCCCTCCCCCTCAGTGAAAAGCCAAGGGGTCACCATCAATACAGATCTCTCGCTTAGAGGACATTTGCTGACCCACTCAGCCCTCATAGAGGTGGTGATAGCTCTGGTTCTTTCGCGTCTGGATTTCTCAAATTCTATTTACCTCGGCCTGCCTTTGTTTTTACTCAAATGCCTACAAATGGTACAGAACCAGGCTGCAAGACTGATCTATAAACAGCCTAAATGGCAATCTGCCAGACCCGGGCTATTAAAACTCCACTGGCTACCGAAGGCCCAATGTGCAGCTTTTAAGACAGGGTGCTTAGCCTTTAAGGCCTTGTACTGTAAGAGCCCTAAATTCATCAGCAGCATGATCGTAAAGCATGTTCCTCGTTGAAGCTTATGGTCAGCTCATCTTCAACTACTAACTACTCCGGCTATCAAACTTAAATGGCAGGGAGGGTGTTGGTTCTCCTACTTTGCCCCTAAATTCTGGAACTCCTTACCACTGGCAATCAGGAGCTGCGACAACCTTTTGGGGTTCAGAAAGGCTCTTAAGACCTGTTTTTTTTAGCAAGCCTATGCATAGTCCGAACTGAGGTGACACTACCCAAGATTAGCGCCATGAAACCTCCTGGTGACCGTGCGCTCTAGAAGTTTCTGTTAACATAACATAACATAACAGTAGCGGGTCAGAGTCGGCAGCGCTGTCTATTTCAATAGTTTGCCATTCCTTTGTAAAATGGGTGGCATGACCTGACCTGCAGAAGAGGAAAGGTGCGAACCTTGGGTTGGATTCTTCACTGTTTAATATTCGTTGGCATGGGAGAGGTGGTTTGAGATGGCACAAACTCATGCCTTGCTTAAATACTTTTATGCAGCAACATATTTGGCTTGACGTGTTCATTGTACATTTAAGGGAGAATGGCCTAGTAGTATGCAAAGGATTGGCCTTATTGAAGCAGATGAAAAGGGACATGTTAGAAATCAGGCAGCAATGGTCGGGATGCTTCGTCATCTGGATGGAACATATCCCTCAAAGACAATGGAGGGGGAACGAAAGACCTGCTTCTATTGATAAGGGAAGGAGAAAGATAAATAGAGACATGAGGATGTTTTGTAGGGGGGCAGATTTTGGCAGGGTAGAGTATCCTGAGTTGAAGTATGCGGCGGTATATTTTTTCAGAGGGGACGGAGTGCACTTGTCTCGCTACGGTATGGAACTCTACCTAATCCAGCTAAGGAGGTATTAGACAAAAAATTGGATATTCAAAGGTACCCCAGAGTTTCCTAGTTTGGGGGGGTCAGAAAAGTCATAAGGACTTTTTCTGAGTGGCGTCTGGTAGCTAGTGTTTTTATATGTTTACAGTTTAACTTTATGGTAGGGAACAAGTTACTCCGGGAGCAGGCAATAATGTTAAGATAGGAGATACTTAGTTAGGTAGTTGTTTGGAGAAGTAGAAAAGCGGTTACAGGGTTAAAGTTCAACAGTTAATGACCGAGTAGGGGTAGTTGCAAAGAAAGTATAAGGGTGGGGAAACCTTAGAGGTGGGGAGGAGGATATGTAGGTGAATTAATGTATAGCGAAGTGTCGTTTTGCAAAGCAAAGGCCAAGGGAAATGTTTTTGTGAGGTGCACCTGTCTTCAATAAAACAGCCTTTTTCACACATATCAGAGATTCATGGTGGTCTGTGCTGCACCCTTCCGGCCCAATGCGAGAATTAAAACAAATAAGCGGTAGACAGTATCTTCCCTATTGACCTCTATAGAATCAGAAGCAATTTCAGGCGGGAGACAGCCCAAATAGGCCATATTTGGCTACAGGAGTCAGGTGGTTTCCGTGTGATTTGGGTCTGTTTGCATGTATGGAATGCTCTCATGGTCATGCAACACCCCTTTTACACTCTTGTTTTTAGGTCTGTCAGTCCTCTTCGTCCATGGGTCTGTTCAAGTGCCATTTACAGTTTACTCGCTCCCACCAGAGAGTACATCTTTAAGCAGTGGATCAGCTCTCTTCTGTCCTTGGCTTTCTACATAATAAGCGACAGCATTTTCCATGTGCACATCTGCTTAAAAGTAGTCCACTTCAGTGCAAAGTCTAGTAGACAAAACTATGCATTCATTTCTGCTTTCATGATGTGTTTTATTCATTTTTAGTGTGTATTATTTTCTTATTTATTCTTACTTGCAAACATCTTGCACCCCAGCGTTAGCAAGAGCCATTAGTTTTTGTTTCTTTTAAAATCGTAATACCTATTGCATACTCTTGCCAAAAATGCAGGCCTGCCAAGACCAAACGATTTGCTGTTCCATTGTTAGTTCAAACTTTGCGAGCTCCGTGCAGCTTCAAAAGGCGGAAGATTGAAAAATACAAACACAAAGTTGGAAACCCTCTGGCTTTACAACTTCAAACAATCTTAATGACTGTACGTCTGCTGAGAGTAGCAGGTAGATGAACCCTAAAGGCAAATTGGAAGAACAATTCAGTGCTGTAAGTGAGGCCAACACTGACAAACCCCTAGCAGGAAAGTGAAAATATTGTTCATGCAACTGCTGGCTTGCTGTTACTAACTTTGCTCACAATCATAAGGAGGCTAACATCATTACACTCCTCACCGTGCTTACTGGTGTCAAGTGAAGAAGCCCTGATCACGTGAAGTCCTTGTTGTGTGAAGCCCTTGTCACGTGAAGCCCTTGTCACGTGAAGCCCTTGTCGCGTGAAGCCTTGCGCAGATATCGGCTGGCATCCTGGAGCGCGAGCTGTCCCACGACGTGGTGGGATCACGCACTCACCATGAGTTACCTGACGCCGTTCACTCCTGGGCGCTGCCATCTTTGCCGCCCGAGGTTGCTCTTCGGCATGTTGTCAGCAGGAGCTGCATTAGGAACGTCTTAAGTGAAGATTATTTAGTGCTGATGCATTCCTAGTCAACTGGTTGTAGCACGCTAGTTGTTATTTTTATTGAAGTTGTTATGTTATGTTATATCTATACTAATATAATAGAGAGAGCCCAAACCTTTGAGGTGGGTAATCTCAGGAACCACAGCACCAATCACAACACCCAATACAGCGTTGGAAAGGGCAGTTGCAGCAGAAGGACATAGGCTATGCAGACGCCCACCATATACATTTAAAAAGTAAAAGAACCGTGTAGTCCCTTGTGGGCGTTTCTGCGTTGTGCTGTGGGCTTGTGCTGGGGGGGGGGGGGGGGGGGGGGGGGGTGGCGTGACAAATGCTGGAGGCGTGTGGTACGTTCCGCCCTTCGGGCTGGACTGTTTCCATGAGGCACAGGGTCAAGGCTGATTTGTATATGGCCATGTCTGAACTGGGGTGGTGTGGAGTGCAAACAAACGATGGATTTACGCCCAGATCTCTGTACTGGGGTGAATGTATGACATTGTTCTGCATTCTGTCCATCAACTGTTGTTTTTGCATTTGTCACCCGAGTGGGATGGGTATGCTCAGACGTGAGTCCCATGCTCTCCAGACCACTGGAGTCACAATATCCTGCCTGAAGACGGCTGATAGCCAGAAATTGGTCCTAGGATATTTGAGTCCGGTCCAGGAAAGACATGGCTTGGCAGTTCGGCCTGGAATGTTCCCATGAGGCTCAGGGTCAAGGCTGATTTGCATATGACTATGTCTGAACTGGGGTGGTGTGGAGTGCAAAAAAAAATGATGGATTTAGGCCCAGATCTCTGTATAGAGGTGAATATATGACATTGTTTTGCATTCTGTCCATCAACTGTTGTTTTTACATTCTGCCTTTCATGCCATGTCTCATATCGTGTGCTGGGGGTGTGGCCGTGTGCGTGTGCGGGGCGCGCGCTTGTGTCAAATATTTCATTGTTTTTTCTTCCCAGGTTCTGTACATTCCAGCTCCGGGTGTCCACCCTGCTCCCTTTAAATACCCCTGCACCCCATAATCAAAACTCACCCTTACTCCTTAAAATACCCCAACACCCTTAAACACTAACCCATCTTAACCCTATAAATATACCCTGTACCCCAAAACCCAAACCTATAACTAAATCCTAAAAATACCCCTGTACCCCAAAAACCAAACCTAGCCCTGAACCCTTAAAAAACCCCTGTACCCCAAAATCCAAACCTACCCCTGAACCCTTAAAATACCCCTGTACCGCAAAACCCAAACCTACCTCTGAACCCTAAAAATACCCCTGCACCCCAAAACCCAAACCTAGCCCTGAATCATAAAAATAGCCCTGTACCCCAAAACCCAAACCTACCCCTGAACCCTAAAATACCCCTGTACCCCAAAACCCAAACCTAGCTCTGAACACTAAAAATACCCCTGTACCCCAAAACCCAAACCTAGCCCTGAACCCTTAAAATACCCCTGTACCCCAAAACCCAAAACTACCCCTGAACCCTAAAAATACCCCTATACCCTAACACCAAAACCTAGCCCTGAACCCTAAAAATACACCTGTGCCCCAAAACCCATACCTATCGCTTAAACGCTAAAACTACCCCTGTACCCCATAACCCAAAACTATATCTGAACCCTTAAAATACCCAAACACCCCAAAACATATACCTCAGTACCCCAAAACATATACCCCTATACCCATACTTACCTTATCCAAACATTAAAAAAAACTTGCTTTTATCATTCATGCATTTACAACGAATTTCGTTGTAAATGTATGCATGGTAAAAGCATATAAAATGTAATGCCATGCGATATAATGGCATTGCGGAGTCATGGTACGTTCGTAATGAAAGAATGCGGAGTGATGGTATGCGGAAAGAAAGTTGCGGAATAATGGGTGTTTACACTCCCCCGGTAAGTACATTGGTGGCACGGCGGCCCACATCTCCAGCAACATACTCATATTTTTCCACCACCGATTTGAAAAATGCACAGGTCTCTCTCATTAATAGCCAGCACCGACATACACTTTTAGACACACATCCCGCCACAAGTTCTAGAATTGCGAACTTTAGAGCTGGGGAGCTACCTTCGAATCTCGGCATCAGGTCAACATCCTGTGATTCCAGGCAAATTGCTTTGTCTCCCCGTGCCTGCCACAAATTAATGTGTTCTTCTGTAATGTAAATTGTGCTCATGCCATGTTGTCGAGTTCGCGCTATATAATATTGCAAGGAAAAATAAAGTAGGGAAACTCGAGTTCACACACTACTGAATGCGCACTCTTAAGTGCATCAGCAGTGCACTGTGAATCGGAGCGTTTCACAGGCCTGTCACAGATAAGAAATGCTATCAAAACGAAATCCTACAAAACAATATACTACTGGCCGGCAGCAATTCAAACCCGGACAACGTCGGGACGGGCTGCTAGCACTCTTATATAGCGCTCGACTCACCCTGGGGCACCTTGGTGCTGCCTAGAGAAACAACACTGATAGCGGGGCTGGGCTGGGATGGGTTTAGTACAGGAAAGCTTTTAGATGTTTTCTAAAGGTTCCATATAACGGGATATCCCTCAGGGCTTTTGGCAGACTGTTCCAATACTTAGGAGTCAGATAGGAGAAGGCCATGCCACCCGTGCGTTTAAGTCGGATGCGAGGTATGTGGAGCAGCTGCAAGGAGCCTGATCTCAACAGACGTCCAGGAATGTATTTGTTCAGTTTCTTTTGTAGGTATTTCGGGCCACGTCCTTTTAAAGCATTAAATGACAAACAGCAAATTTTAAAGATGGATCTTTTTTTTTATCTGTAGCCAATGTAGATCTTTCAACAAAGGCAGCGACGGGGAGCCTGCGGGCATATTCAGGATCATTCTGGCGGCAGTGTTTTGGATGACCTGTAGTTTATTTAATAGTGTCACCCCCACCTCGGCCAATAAGGCGTTCCCGTAGTCCAAACGGCTAATCACCCTCGCTTGGATCAATGTTCTGCGATGGGCTGTTGGAATATATGGGAGGATTTTTCGGAGTAATGTAAGACTATATTAGCAAGCCCCTGTGGTGGCTGCTACATGGTCCTGCATTGGTAGTGATCGATCTAGCTTTACGCCCAAATTTTGGACACTCTGTTTAGGAACAGGGGGGATCCCCAACTGCGAAGGCCACCATTCATTGGACCATACTGCCGAGGCCTTTCCCAGTAACATGACTTCCGTTTTGCCAGGATTCCGCTGGAGATAGTTATTTGTCATCCAGTTAGATATTGCCAGTATGCCTGTGGCAAAACGGAGCTTATCAGATTCTGGGTTTGGGACGATGTTAAACAGCAGATGGGTGTCATCCTCATAGGAGATTGTTTCAAAGCCCAATGCTTCTACTGCCTTAGCCAATGGCGCAATAAAGATGCTAAAAAGGGTAGGGCTAAGGCAGGAGCCTTGGGGGACACCCTTGTCCAGTGATATTTTCTTGGACTGAAAAGGGCCCATGATGACTGTAGGAAGGTGGATACCTGACTATGGTCACCCCCAACTTTTTGCCTGGTGTTTTGCTGGTTTTTCGACTTAGTTGACCTGGGACCCTGCTATTCAGGGCCCCAGGCCTACTGCTCTCTCTGTAAAATGGATTCCATGTACCTTAGGTGCATTAACCAATTGGTACTGGGCCACCTTATCAGACCCTGTAACTCAGGGCATAGGTGTACCCAGGGCCTACCAGGGGCTGCAGCATGTATTATGCCACCCCTGGCTGTCCATCTAAATCTGACACAAATGGCTGCACGACAGCTGGGGCAAAGTGGTGTAATCACCCTTTGCTGTAGATATAGTATACCTATATCTAACCCTAAAATGGACAGATAGATTCCTATCAGTCACTCCTATGGCAGGCCTTAACAATCCTGAAGGCAGAGTGCTTGGAATCATGTGAGATGGTGCTCTGGCATGAGCTGAGCCCGCCTGCAGCTTGCGGAACCAAGTCCTAATAGCTGTTCTATGATAACGCATACCATATACTCTTAAGTGCATTATAATCCTCGCGGTTATTTGCTATCTTTGGTATCGCTTTATCAAAACATGTCGAGTAAGGTGTCATACGAATTGGAATACTAACCCCTCGCCAATTCTGGCGACGGGGTTAGAATTCCACCCTTCTAGAGGGACACGACATGTATTTAACTGTGAACCCCGGTTAAAGTTAACTCGAGCCTCAGCATCACAAAATGGATGCTGCCACCACAGACACAAGTCTGACCTCCTGCTGCTGGGAGTCCTTCCAGCGAGGAGAGCTTGGACACAGGGTTTCCTGTCAGGGGCGGTGCTAGCACCATCCCAGACAGGGTTTTGTGTATCCAAGGTAGGCAGGGCTGAAAAGGAAGGTGACTGCAAGTGGCACCCCGGTGCTCACTGTGCATCTGCCAGTTTGAACCGGTTCCAGGGGCACACCAGCCCCTGAGCTGGGGAAAGTCCGGCATGGGAGAGGGGTGTAACCACCCCCCTTCCTGGTCCCACCCATGGGCAGGACCTAGTCCCGTACCAGCCCCTTTCTTTAGTATAAAGGTGGGAGCGGGGAACCTTCCAAATTAGATCATCTTTGAATCCTGAAACTACTTTCAACGAAAGGACCTCAAGACTTCTTCCTAAGATTTCTCCCTTGTGACTAAGGAGTAGTCACCCTGCATCTGCGGGCACCAACTAAGAACACTGCGGTTTGCTGCACGTCCTTCCTCAGGAATCTGACCGACCAGCACAACGAGACCCGGCTTCCCTGGCACCTCTGACCTCTACCTACATCATCAGCCCAGCTGAGATCCGTGGGTGTGACGAGACCTCGAGGGACCGGCCATCTTCCGAACTGCACGGCGCTTATCCAGCACGACCGCCGAGGGATCCTCGAGTGAGTCCTTTGGGGTTTGAGAAGCCCTAACCCTGAGCAGCTCCAGCACCGAAGTCCAGCCCCCCAGCATCCACCAGATCTGCGTGGGGCCCTTCTGCTCTTTGCTGCTCACTGCGTTGTCCGGCTACTTGCCTGCTGGCTTGTGGCCATCCTGATGACGCACCATGACAACAAAACCTCTGGTCTGGTTGCTCCAGACTGGCCCTTGCTCCCCTCCAACAGAGGAGCACCCCGGACCCTCCTGGTCCACTCCAGATGCCATTTTGAGTCCACCGCGTGGGCTTGCATTTGCCAAGACTTGTTGCCCCAATCCTGGGTCCAGCGACGTCGACAGCAGATACCTTCGTGGGACAGCTCGCACCTCCATCCTGGTCGCCGACAACGCCTCCTGGTCCGAGAGACTGCAGAGCCCAGCGTCGCCCACTCACCTGGTCGAGGTGACTTCGTCCGGTGCCATCCTGGTGCCCATCTAATCACTGGCTAGTGATTCAGAACTTGGTCCCCTCTGCTTACAAGTATCCTCCATCATCGATCCAGGCTTGGATCCCATCGAACTTCATCACTGGTCGCCTGCCAGCAACTTCTTCTTTCAGGCTCCATAGACTGCAACGAGGATTCCCGACGTCTTTTCAGACCTATGCAGCCGCAGCCCCTGGGCTAGGTAAACTCAGCATTTCGGTGCTCCAGCATAGCTTAACTATCCAAAGGTCCAGATCCTTTTTCGTTTCAGCTCTACCTAGTCGGATTCGTCCGATAACACTAACTTTACGAAATCTAGCATCCATAGACTTTGTCCCGCATCCCGCGTGAGAGTGCACACTCTGCACCGGATCTCCCTAGGCCTCCTGCTCGTAATCTGAAGGTTCAGTAGTCCAGTCCTAGCGATCCTAAAGCCTATTAGAGTAGTACTTACCTGCTAGTAATTTCGCATTCCACTTTTAGAGTATATGGTTTTTCGTGCCCCTCGGGCATTTGTGTAAATTGTGCGACTTTCAGTATTTCTTTAAGAGCTTTGTATTGTGCTTAGCGCCCTGTCCTCATAAAGAGTCCAGGGCTGTTGTGTTCTAAATAAATATACTTTTATTTTCATAACAACTTGTGTGGTGTCCTTCCACTTGATGTTCAAGGGGTATATGTGATGGTATAACAGCTGGCTTAACACGCCCTCTAGAGTTTAGCCTAAAGACTGCTCTTGTCCATGCTACTAGGATAGCTGGTCGAAAGGTTGACTTACAACCAATCATCAATAAGGGTCGTTTGGAATGATACACAGTGATCACTAGAATAGTGAGCACTACATATCAGGCCAACTTCTCACATTGGTGAGCAGCGGTTGGGATTTGAGCTTGCTGTTGTTTTACCACACGTATCCTAAGAATATCATTTGAAAGATCACATAAGTACCCAGGTACATATAACTTAGCTTAGAATACTGAACCAGCTGTTGTAGTTCAACAGGGCCTAGCACACCCTGACTACAACTCTTAGCAAGGGATCAGTAGGCAAACAAATAGTGTAGGTAAGTGCACCACTTACACCTCACTAGAAAAGCATGTGAGACAAAGGAGGGAACTCAGAGGCCCCCCTTGTGTCAGTTGACCCTCCACAGGTCGTCTCAAGATATGCAGCTCTTAGCTTCCTGGAGATGAGACAGATATGTACCTCCAGGAAGCTAAAACAGGGTTCTAACCCTAAAATTCCCTTTCTGATTGGTCTCTTAGAGACTTATGATGCCAGAAGGACTGCTAACACAGACCCATCTAATCCAGATGGGAACATGCCCCCTTTAGAGGGAACCCTTGGGGACCCTGACCTCCAAAACAATGGAACAGTTAGTGAAGGTGAGGAGGAGGATCAGGAAGTGTCGGAGGAGGAGGCAGACAAGGGTCAGGTAGAAGTCAGTAGACTCACCAGGACCAACTTAAGTAGGCATGAGAATGGATTTGGGGGACCCCCAGGGCCACTCTCAGGCAGACTTAACATTGGGAGTGGACGAGTTAGGTCTCTATCTAGAGGCTCTAACAGATCCATTCGAACCAATGGCTCTCAGACCTCTTCTCATAGAGGGATGTCATCCCCTAAGAGAAGGGAGCATGAAGCTAAAATGAGGGAAGCCAATCTGAGGATTGAAAGGGAAGAGCTTGCCCTGGCCAAAGAGAGACTTGCCTTTGCTAGAGAGCAGAAATTGAGGGGGGCAGACCCCACTGGTGGCAGCATTTTACCTAGAGAAAAGGACAGGAGTTTAGACACTAGACACCTGAGTAAGATAGTGCCCCCCCTTTAAACAAGGGGATGATATCCACAAATGGATAACTGCTTTGGAGAGGGTGTGCACTGTCCAGTGTGTCCCCCAGAGTCAGTGGGCAGCTGTCTTGTGGCTCTCCTTTGAAGGCAAAGGTAGAGATAAGCTCCTCACTACTAGAGCTGAGGATGCTAACAATTACCAAGTCCTGAAAAATACACTGATAGATGGGTTTGGCCTAACCACTGAGCAGTACAGGATGCTGTTCAGGGATACCCAGAAAACTCAGTCTCAGGATTGGTCTGACTTTGTTGATTGTGCCACTAAGGCTTTGGAGGGCTGGCTACTGGGAAGTAGGGTTACTGATTTCAAAGGATTGTACAATCTAATTATGAGAGAGCAAGTCTTAAGTAATTTTCAGAACCAGTTATTACACCAGCACCTGTTAGACTCTGATCTGACCTCTCCACAAGAATTGGGTAAGAGGGCAGACAAATGGGTCAGAAGCAGGATTAGGCCTAAGAACCAGGGTGGTGATCAAAAGAAGGAATCAACCAAGCCTCAAGAGAAGGGTGGGAATAAATCTTCTGATCAAACCACAGACCCCAAAAATCCTCTGAAAAGGGTGGGTCCCAGACTTCTCCCCCTACCCAAAAGAAACCTTATTGTCATACCTGCAAACAGGTAGGCCATTATAAAAGTGACAGTAGTTGCCCCAAGGCCAACACCAATAAGGAAAACATACCCCCAGGTACTACTCCCAGACCTCCTGTTACCACTAGTGGTAACCCCCCAGGTGGTGGGAGTGCCCCCAAGAATGTGGTGGGCATTACCTTGGGAAACCAGGTGGTCTATGGCCTAGCCAGGTCCTCTAACACAACTCTTGTCTGTGAGACTGGTATGGGGTTTGCCAACTTCACTACTGGTTCCCACACTTTGGGGAAGTATAGACAAGAGCCCCTTATCAATGGTCAGAAAGTTGAGGCATTCAGAGACACAGGGGCCAGCATCACCATGGTGATTGACCATCTGGTCCCCTCTGCTCAACTGACCCCTGGTTTCATTTATCAGGTGACAGACATTCATTGAATGAAAAGAAGGCATCCCATGGCAGTAATCGAACTCAGCTGGGGTAATGTCACAGGGCCCATGAGAGTGGCAGTGACAGACAACCTACCTGTAGATTGCTTACTGGGGAATGACCTGGAACTCTCAGCATGGGCTGAGGTGGAGCAAGAAACCCACTCCAAGATGATAGGCCTACCCAGAAAGGTTAGTGGGGCAGTAATAGCTACAGCCCCAGTCCAAGCACCATTCCTCCCTGAAAAGGTTGGAAGGGCAGTGTTAGCCACTGCCCAGGCTCAGACAGACTTTCCAAAACAGGATAGGAGGGCTGTGACAGTCACAGTCCAAACACAAACTGAGTGCCTTCCTGAAAAGGTTGGTAAGGCTATAATGGTCTCAGCCTCTACTCAAACAGATAGTGATGTGAAGCCTGAAACTATGGATCACTCCACTCAGAGAGAGAGCATTGAGGAGGAAGAGAAATCTCCCTCCCACCAGACTCTAGGAAAGGATCAGCCTCCTCAGGGAACTGATCTGACCCTTTGTGAAGGAACTGCCCCAGAGGTAGTCAGGCCTAGCCTGGCAGAGCCCCTGATGTCAGTGGACCCTTCCAAGGTGGGACCCAGTCTGGAGCAGGTAACCTGCCCCTCTCTACCCTGCCTCAGTCAGCCCAGGGCTGTAGAGGTCAGGGAGGCCAGTGGTGGACCCCAAAGGGCCCCCTGTCCAAAATAACTCGCCAATCAGAAGATTAAGGGCACTGAAGCTAGTAATCCTAGCCCAGTGAAAATAAAACAAACTCCCGAGGGATCCCCCTTAAAATTAGCTAGGGAACTCCCACAGCTGGACACTGCTGGGCACAGCCAAACCTGGGGCCTGAAAACCCCAAACCTGACCTGTCCCTCCAGTAAGCCAAACAGAAGGATTCAGCCTCCAGCTTTAGGTAGCCAGAGGTTGACCCTGAGAGCTCATAGCAACTCAGTCATGGAAAGAAAGGCAGATTTGGTGAGTAGTGATTGGAGGAAGTTGAGCCCAAAAGTAGTGGAGCCTCACTTCAGTACTCCATCCCAGCACCAGCCTTTTACTTTGCCAAAACACCCCACAGGTAGTGATTCCCTATGGTGGAGACCCTCAGATACCCTTAGGGTGAGGGATTGCTTAGTGGACCATGATACAGGGGGTAACCATGCCAGTGCATGTAACACCTCATTTGGCCACTCAGGCAATATAGGCTTACCTGGCCAAGGATAGCCTTATCTCCTTTCGTTTGGGGGGGGGGGGTTGTGTAGGAAGGTGGATATCTGACTATGGTCACCCCCAACTTTTTGCCTGGTGTTCTGCTGGTTTTTCGACTTAGTTGACCTGGGACCCTGCTATTCAGGGCCCCAGGCCTACTGCTCTCTCTGTAAAATGGATTCCATGTACCTTAGGTGCATTAACCAATTGGTACTGGGCCACCTTATCAGACCCTGTAACTCAGGACATAGGTGTACCCAGGGCCTACCAGGGGCTGCAGCATGTATTATGCCACCCCTGGCTGGCCATCTAAATCTGACACAAATGGCTGCATGACAGCTGGGGCAAAGTGGTGTAATCACCCTTTGCTGTAGATATAGTATACCTATATCTAACCCTAAAATGGACACACAGATTCCTATCAGTCACTCCTATGGCAGGCCTTAACTATCCTGAAGGCAGAGTGTTTGGAATCATGTGAGATGGTGCTCTGGCATGAGCTGAGCCCATCTGCAGCTTGCGGAACCAAGTCCTAATAGCTGTTCTATGATAACGCGTACCATATACTCTTAAGTGCATTATAATCCTCGCAGTTATTTGCTATCTTTGGTATCGCTTTATCAAAACATGTCGAGTAAGGTGTCATACGAATTGGAATACTAACCCCTCGCCAATTCTGGTGACAGGGTTAGCATTCCACCCTTCTAGAGGGACACGACATGTATTTAACTGTGAACCCCGGTTAAAGTTAACTCGAGCCTCAGCATCACAAAATGGATGCTGCCACCACAGACACAAGTCTGACCTCCTGCTGCTGGGAGTCCTTCCAGCGAGGAGAGCTTGGACAAAGGGTTTCCTGTCAGGGGCGGTGCTAGCACCATCCCAGACAGGGTTTTGTGTATCCAAGGTAGGCAGGGCTGAATAGTAAGGTGACTGTAAGAGGCACCCCGGTGCTCACTGCGCATCTGCCAGTTTGAACCTGTTCCAGGGGCACACCAGCCCCTGAGCTGGGGAAAGTCCGGCATGGGAGAGGGGTGTAACCACCCCCCTTCCTGGTCCCACCCATGGGCAGGACCTAGTCCCGTACCAGCCCCTTTCTTTAGTATAAAGGTGGGAGCGGGGACCCTTCCAAATAAGATCATCTTTGAATCCTGAAACTACTTTCTACGAAAGGAACTCAAGACTTCTTCCTAAGATTTCTCCCTTGTGACTATCGAGTAGTCACCCTGCATCTGCGGGCACCAACTAAAAACACTGCGGTTTGCTGCACGTCCTTCCTCAGGAATCCGACCGACCAGCATGACGAGACCTGGCTTCCCTGGCACCTCTGACCTCTACCTACATCATCAGCCCAGCTGAGATCCGTGGGTGTGACGAGACCTCGAGGGACCGGCCATCTTCCGAACTGCACAACGCTTATCCAGCACGACCGCCGAGGGATCCTCGAGTGAGTGCTTTGGGGTTTGAGAAGCCCTAACCCTGAGCAGCTCCAGCACCGAAGTCCAGCCCCCCAGCATCCACCAGATCTGCGTGGGGCCCTTCTGCTCTTTGCTGCTCACCGCGTTGTCCGGCTACTTGCCTGCTGGCTTGTGGCCCACCTGACGACGCACCACGACGACAACACCACTGGTCTGGTTGCTCCAGACTGGCCCTTGCTCCCCTCCAACAGAGGAGCACCCCGGACCCTCCTGGTCCACTCCAGATGCCATTTTGAGTCCACCGCGTGGGCTTGCATTTGCCAAGACTTGTTGCCCCAATCCTGGGTCCAGCGATGTCGACAGCAGATACCTTCGTGGGACAGCTCGCACCTCCATCCTGGTCGCCGACAACGCCTCCTGGTCCGAGAGACTGCAGAGCCCAGCGTCGCCCACTCACCTGGTCGAGGTGACTTCGTCCGGTGCCATCCTGGTGCCCATCTAATCACTGGCTAGTGATTCAGAACTTGGTCCCCTCTGCTTACAAGTATCCTTCATCATCGATCCCGGCTTGGACCCCATCAAACTTCATCACTGGTCGCCTGCCAGCAACTTCTTCTTTCAGGCTCCATAGACTGCAACGAGGATTCCCGACGTATTTTCAGACCTATGCAGCCGCAGCCCCTGGGCTAGGTAAACTCAGCATTTCGGTGCTCCAGCATAGCTTAACTATCCAAAGGTCCAGATTCTTTTTCGTTTCAGCTCTACCTAGTCAGATTCGTCCGATAACACTAACTTTATGAAATCTAGCATCCATAGACTTTGTCCCGCATCCCGCGTGAGAGTGCACACTCTGCACCCGATCTCCCTAGGCCTCCTGCTCGTAATCTGAAGGTTCAGTAGTCCAGTCCTAGCGATCCTAAAGCCTATTAGAGTAGTACTTACCTGCTAGTAATTTTGCATTCCACTTTTAGAGTATATGGTTTTTCGAGCCCCTCGGGCATTTGTGTAAATTGTGCGACTTTCAGTATTTCTTTAGGAGCTTTGTATTGTGCTTAGCGCCCTGTCCTCATAAAGAGTCCAGGGCTGTTGTGTTCTAAATAAATATACTTTTATTTTCATAACAACTTGTGTGGTGTCCTTCCACTTGATGTTCAAGGGGTATATGTGATGGTATAACAGCTTGCTTTGATAGAGCGCGCAGTTCACCCGGGTCACCTGATTCACCAATTACTTACACGCACTGGGCCCTGGCGTGCATAAGATTTAATACACCATTGTCATTACAGGTGAACTTGGTGATGGCTTCTGCTGCACGCTTCTATGAGTAATTAAGGTTTGGGTTACACCTCTGCTTACCATGTACCTGACTTACCACAGGCACAAATTTCCGACGGACCTGGAGCTATAAGGGAAAATAGTAGACAGGGAACCTAGATAAAATATATTCTTTATACTTCAGTACATACTTATCCACAATTTCTGTAAAATGACCACAAACACCTGATGAAGTTTAAAACTTTATAAGAGTTCAAAGAGAAGATGCCAAGACAATAAGCGATATGCAGAATAATATATCAAACATCAAAATCAACACCAGTAAGTAACTTTGTATTAGAATTATAACCATTAGAATATATGGGAAGACTAAGGTATGGATTTTAGAACAGGACTAGTCACTGCAACTTTATACTAGGAACAATAGGACGGGGATGGGACCTAGAACAAGTACTTAACCTAAGTGCTTAAACTATTCTTACTAAATTCACTGCAATCAGCTAAAGGAAAGGGAAAAATTGGAACACACTAATACAATATAACAGTTTGGCAATTTCCTAAAGGTGGGGAGAGAAATGGAACAATTCTACAACAATTGCATATAACTTGTTCTCAAGGTGATAGAGCAATATCACAGGCAAGAGTGCTTTATTAAGAGAAATAGAGAAAGAGAGAGAGAGAGAGAGAGAGAGAGAGACGCAAACCCACAGGTTTATATTTACCTAGGTCTGAGAGAAGACTAACCCTGGCCACGGGTCAGTTGGAAGGACGGGGCCAAGGACCCTCAGGAAGGAATGCCAGAATGTGAGCAGGTACAGCTCACGGACAGTAAGGACAGGATACCCCTCAGGATTTGGATCAGGACTGGGCTCACCAAGGTACGACCAACCCCCACAGCTTCGGACAGCAACGCCAGCGTTACCCCTCTCTGCAAGTAATCCGCCAGTAACCCCGCTTGGGCTTTCGAATTTCCCAGCAAAGTGCTTCGCCAGCACTTAGGATTTTTCCACCCCTTAGGAGTTTGTGGAAAGTATGGACAGAGTGCTCCGCAGCACTTCAGATTGAGCACCTATAGAGTTCGTAGGGTCAGTGACAGGTCTGCTACTCGGACAAGTCGGACAATTTTCCTAAGCTAAACTGGGGCAATTATACCATTCTGGGGTCCCTCAGACCACCCACTAATGTTGCAAGTGACAGTTTCCCACATTTTGATTGGTCAGGAGAGGTGGTGCGGTCATTACCACCTCCTAAAATTCAACGTTCCCACCATGGAATTTAAATTTTTCTATCCGCCCATTAGGTTCACGTTCCCATCCATAGAATACAATAGAAAATCTGAGTGCACAGGACATCGCAACAAAGTCAGTTATTCTCAAGGTGAGTGTCCTCATCATGTGCTGGTTTTCTCAGGCGCATTTGGCTTCGGGAGCCAGCTGGCTGATTTCAGCTTCTGCGCAGTCGAGTTTCTCCCAGGTCACATGGAAATACCCAGAGGAGCTTCAAAGATGGCGTAGCTTACGCACTCCCAGCCCCCAGAGACGCGGTACATGGAAAGTAAGCGAGAACAAATTAAAATCACATATAAAATGATCACACTGTATACCATGATAAAATCTAACCAACCCTTATTCTATAATGACTATAGCATTATTGTTTAGTGCGAAAAGACAGATAGGCTGAAGCAGCAGTAGCAAGCGGAGAGCGTGGTGAGAGTCAAGCGGCCATTTTTGCAATAGTGCGCATGAGCACAAACTCCCTCCAGAATGCGAGTGCGTCACATCACATGGGTATGACCGACGCATGCGCAGACTGAATTTCAGCGAGGCAGCCGATTCTTTAGTGCAAGCTTCGTTAATATGGAAAAAGACATACGAGCAAGCATCCTGGGGACACCCGCGTGTATGGGAAAACGTATAATAAATGACGAACAACAGTGTTAATATGATTATACAGTTTAGGCAAGGGTTTTGTTTACGAGCAGGGCGCTTTACATGCGAATCCCTGCTCCATCAATCCCCTCTTTGATGATATTTACTATCATCACCACATAGAAGGAAACAGATGCCAACTTTTCTCATTCATCCACATCACTCATCTGAATTTCAACGAATTTATTGTTGAGTTTCCTTTCAGCTTCTCTATGAGAGTGGTGATTTTTCGCCTTTTTGTAAATTGCACTCTTTAACTCTTCTAATTCTAGTTCATCAATGTTTCTTTTCACCCCCCTCTGATTCACTGTATATTTCTTTTTGCACTTCTGGCATTTGCAGCAGATAAAAATGATCAATACAATTATACCTATTACAACTATTGGCATCAGTATTTTCCACAAAAGATTTCTACCTAGATTAGTAAACCAACTACCTATAGAGGAGAGACCTCCAGTCAGTCTCGTCCAGGCACTGTCAACCTCCAATGGTTTGAGTTCTTTTTCCAAATTGGTTATATTTTTCACATAATGTTTTAGTTCGATACTTTTATCGGGAATGTAAGTGCAACAATGTTGCGCTTTCAGCATTCTACAGACTCCGCCCTCTTTTGCTAATAGGGTGTCAAGGGCAAGACGGTTTTGTAAAACCATTGATCTGATCGCAACCATTTCGGTATTGACCATCAGGAATCCAGCAGCAGTGTCCGTTGAGAGCCGGTCCACTACTGTAGACAATTTGCAGATTCTATGGGTGTTCAGAACTACCCCCATTCCAGGTATCAGTGCACTAAAAATATCACCTATAATTTCACCTACACTTTCACGTTTACTACGCACTAAGCCATTAGTTTCTTCATCGCTTCCAGCTGCATTATTCACATGGTATATTTTCGGGAAAACAATGCCAAAGTAGCAGCTTCCATACCAGTGATCCGGCAATTTGAAATAAGCCTTGTTCCCACATATATAATATATTCCGGGAAACACAGGTTCTGACCCATTTTTGAAACCCCAACCTCCAATTACCTTGTAATTATGTTCACACTCGCTGGAACCGATGAATACATTGTTATAGTACTCTGTCTTTTCCCTATGGATACAAAGTTTCCCCTTTCGTTCAAAATCCAGCAACAAGGCAGGACTAGCTTCGCTTTGCGAGGTGTTATCCATGTGCTCAGCCCACCTAGGGACTCTATCCTTTTCGTCATTTGCCTTTTTGTGAAACTTTTCTCTCCTTCTGTCTGCCATCTTTATAAACATCTTTTCCTGCTCTTGCAGAGAACAGGTCAGATTAGATTGTCTAGCTTCGTCTAAATCTATGTTCCCTATAGTCAGAAAATATTCTCCCATATAACGGGTCACGTCACTGGTAGTATGTACACGGTTCAAATGTCCTCTAATAGGAAGTTCAGAAAATACTACGTCATCATTTGAATAATAGTACTGCAAAGTGCTTCTATAGAACAAGCTAGCTAATATACTACAGGAGATTCCATAGGTTAAAGGTAGATGATGGTATGTCACGCCTTCAGCCACTGAGGTAGGTAGCTTCATGCAGACATAACAGTCTTCTATTTCCATAGCTTCTACGTAATGCACCAACAAGTTAGCAAAAACATTCAAATGCGTCCTGTTTCTCATTTTGTGAAAGTGTAGTCCATCCTCATCTGATGCTTCTAAATTAGGTTGTGTGTGTGTCAAGCCTACTTGTTTGTCGCGTCTTTCTAAATTTCGTGGTGTTTCTACAGTCTGTACAACCCCTACGTCTACTGCTTCTGGTTCAGTAGGGGACAAATTTGGATTTTTGCTTATCATAAAAGGTAGGAAAACTGTTAGTGCTATCCACATTATTATTAGCATGGCTATACTACACAAGCATATTTTACAGCAGGTTTTAAGACACCCACATCTGGACCTTCCAGAGACACTCGGATCAGACATTTTTAGCTTACAGGTGGCTTTTGCTACCCCTCTTCGTTTCTTTGCACCAAAGGCTCACTTCGAGATTCTCTCAAGGAGGGTCTTCGTCAGAACTCCGATCAGCGATGGACTCTTCGTCACTGTTGCCACTGTGGTGTGGTTCGTCTATTTCCTCCAACACAAAGTAAGTCCACTCAGGGCTTCGATACAGTCGGTTCTGTTTCTTTAGTCTGTCGCTTTTTCTCAGCGATTTCCCTTGGGCCGCCCTTCTTTCACTTTCAGCCCTTTTTCGGTCTTTCAGTTTTTCTTCGACTGTCTTTAGTCTGAGCCTTAGTCTCTTGACGTATCGGGGTGCACTTCTCCCTCCGTGCCTCCCAGTAGTTGAGGAGACTTGGCCTTCTTCGTGCACTCTCTTTACTTTTTGTTGTGGCACCTCTGTTTTCCTGCCTGTCTGACTAGTTCCAGGTCTTTCATCTACTTCTTCTGCCTGGTCCCTATTCTGACCCTGCTCAGATTCAAATCGCACTTGCTTTTTATTTCCGGTTACTGTCGTTTCCGTTGTCTGAGCACTTTGATCTAGTTCTATCTGTTCCTGTTCATGCTCTTCGATCTCTTCGCTTTCTTCTGCATGAACGTCAGCTCTAGTTTCTAACTGTCCCTCTCCACCTTCTGGAGTCTCAGGAGGAGTTTCGGTGTCTTTATCTGACTCTACTTGGCCTACTTCCTGATCAGGTGTGATGTGATTCTCGTTGACCTGATCTGCTTCGTCTATTTCTAGCTCACCTGGACTATCCCACTCACTGTCTAAGTAGGAATATTTCCTGGTTCGTATTGGATCATGAACCTGGTCGTCGGCAGGGAACCACTCAACGTCTCGACTTGTGCTCGGCAGTTCGATGTCAGCTAGTTCTGGACTCTCCTCCTCGGGAGCTTCCTCAGCTGCGCTGCCTTCAGCTTCAGTCGCGTTTTCTCCAGTTACCCGCTTGGTGTGGCTGGCGTGGATCCACTTCGGTACGCCCGCACACTTTACAGCAGTTGTAGTGACGAGGATCACTTGTCGTGGCTTTCCCCACCTGGGTTTCAGGCAACTGCTCCGGGTGTGTTTCTTTAACGCCACCCAATCTCCTGGTTGCAGTTTGTGTGCTGGAGTCTTTGGCCACTCGTCTTCTGTCTCTCCAATCTGCTGAGAGAGAGAACGCACTTGGTCACCCAGCTGCTTGCAGTATTCTAGCACCATATCATCAGAAATGCTTAGCAGTTTGTGTCCGGGTACCCATGCCTGTCGCATCACTCTTCCCATCAACAGTTCATGGGGGCTCAGGCCAGTCTTTCTGTTCGGGATACTTCTCAAACTCATCAGCACAAGGGGTAAAGCCTCTATCCAGTTCATTTTTGTGGAATCACACATTTTGGCCAATCTGGATTTCAGGGTGCCATTTATTTGTTCCACTACCCCAGAAGCCTCTGGACGGTAGGCGCAATGCAGTCTTTGTTTCATTTGGAATGCTTTACAGAGCTCTTCTAGGACATCATTGGCAAAATGCCCACCTTGGTCCGTTTCGATTGTCTCTGGGATTCCATACCTAGGTATCAACTCCCTGAGTAACAATTTTGCAGTAGTTATGGCATCATTTTTCTTAGCGGGATAAGCTTCCACCCACCGGGAAAATAGGCAAACTATGACTAAAATGTATCTATACCCCTTGCACCTAGGCATGGTTACAAAGTCTGCCTGCATTCTGACAAAGGGACCTACTGCCTTTCCAACCGTACTTTGTTCTACCACAGTCTTTTTCCCTGCATTGAACTGCTGACACACTAGGCACCTCTGGCAAAGCCTTTCCGCCTGGTTCCTGAATTTTGAATTACAGAACACCTTGTCAAACACTCGACACATCGCGTCTCTTCCCATATGTGTTGGTTCATGTATCATTCTGATCATGGGGTCGATCAAGCTATCAGGCAGTACAGGCACCCCAGTCGGATTTACCACCACACCATCATCTCTCAACTTGCACCCATTTGCGGCCCACCTTCCTTTTTCTTGTCTGTCTGTTGCCTGTTGCAAATCTTTTAATTCTTCCCACGTTGACACATTCTCAAACAACATAAGTTGGCAGCTGGTTCCACTCCACAACGCAATTTGGAGTGACATGTGATGTCGGGCACAGAACTGGGCAATTTGGTCAGCGTACCTATTACCGGCAGTCACATCATCATTTCCAGATCTGTGAGCCGCGCATTTGACCACAGCCAATTCTTTGGGCAATTGGATAGCTTCCAGTAAGTTATGCACCACCTTTCCGTTTCTGATAGGTGTGCCTGAGGAAGTCATGAATTCTCTTTGCAGCCATAATTGGCCGAAGTCATGAACAACCCCGAAACAATACTGGCTGTCTGTATAAACAGTTATTCTCTTGTTCTTACCCCTCTTACATGCTCTAGTTAACGCGATGAGCTCTGCCACTTGTGCAGATTTCACCTCGCTCAGGTAAGATGCTTCTATGGTTTCTGTCAACGTAACCACAGCATAGGCAGCACTCAGGCCCCCACTCTCATGTCTCAAACACGAGCCATCCACAAACATTGTCCTGTCCCCATCAAGTAGTGCTATTTCACGAATGTCTGGACGGGGCTTTGTACTGAACTCGGTTAAATCGATGCAATTATGTTCCCCTTCCTCTTCTAGTTCTACATCCGGAGGGACAGGTAACAGTGTCGCTGGGTTTAAGACATTGCACCGGGAAATGGTTACGTTTTCGGCACCAATCAAAATTCTTTCATACTTAGTCAGCCGACTAGGTGTGAGGTACTGGGTCTTAGTTCTAGTCAGCAGGATTACAACAGAATGAGGAACATATACAGTGACGTGATGTCCCATGACAATGTTCTCACTCTGTTCCAGACTGACGCAAGTAGCAGCAACTGCTTTCAGACACCCCGGTAATCCAGCAGCCACCGGATCTAGGGTGGCTGAAAAATAGGCCACCGGTCTCCTAATTGATCCGTGCTCCTGGGTCAGGACTGAAAGAGCACAATTCTCTCTTGTGTCACAGAAAAGCTCAAAAGACTTTGAGTAGTCAGGCATACCCAATGCAGGAGCAGTACATAGACAGTTTCTCAATGTTACCCAAGCATTCATGCTTTCACTGTCCCAGCTGACGGGGTCTTCTACTCCTTTCTTGGTCATTTTTATCAGGGGTCTTGCTAGCGCGGCAAATCCTACAATCCATTGTCTGCAGTAGCCCACAACCCCTAAGAACATTCTCACTTCTTTCTGAGTTCTGGGCAGTTCCATGGCTTTAATTATTTTGATCCTTTCGGTAGTGACTTTCCTGATTCCTTTTTCTATCTGGTGCCCCAGATACTTCACTGAATTTTTGCAAAATTGTAATTTGTCAGGGGACACTTTATGTCCTCCCTTTCCTAGGTGATTCAGCAAGGCAATGGTGTCGGTGACACAGTCTGTCTGGGTCTTAGATGCCACCAATAGGTCATCTATGTACTGCACCAGGACAGATTCTCTCGGCAGCACCAGAGTTTCAAGGCACTTCTTTAGTATCTGGTTGAAAATCGATGGACTTTCGGTGTACCCCTGGGGGACACGATTCCAGACATAGATATGGCTGTCAAATTCAAAACTGAAAAGGAACTTGCTTTCTGGATGCAACGGGATGGAAAAGAATGCATGACACAGATCGATGACAGTGAACCATTCTGCATTCCAGGGAATCTGATATAGTATCACTGCAGGGTTGGGCACAATAGGACAGCAAGGCACGACAATCTGGTTTACCTTGCGCAAATCTTGCACTACCCGGTACTTTCCACTAGGCTTTTTGATCCCAATGATAGGCGAATTACACGGGCTGCTCATCACTTCTTCTATTATTTCCGCTTCGAGCAGCCTGGTAATTTCAGTCGCTACTCCTGCTTTCACTTCTGCACTCATTTTGTACTGTCTGGTTTTGGGGTATACAGCATTCGTTTTTATCGTTATTTTAACTGGGTCTACATTCGCCATCAAGCCTACATCTTTTCCTGTGAAATCCCACACTTCTGGAACTACCCTTAACTGGAGTTCTTCAGGTAAATCCTCAACTGTTAACGGCTTGATATCTGCATCTTGTCTGACCAGCATCAATTTGTACAGGCCATCTTCATCGGGGGTCTGAATTTCGACGCCTTTTGGTGTGCAATAGATGGTACAATGCATCTTGCACAACAAATCACGTCCTAGCAGATTCACAGGACTAGAATCACAGACCACAAATCTGTGCATTTCCTTGAAATTACCTATGGAGATTTCCATTGGTTCAGTTACTGGGGTACTTATTATTTGATTTGAGATGCCCACTACTTGGATCGCTTCTCCCGAGAGGGGTAGGTTAGGAACATCCACTGTTCTTACAGTAGATCTGGTAGCACCAGTGTCCAACAGAAAGGTGACGTCTTTTCCCTCAACCTTTCCTTCAATGTATGGTCCAGTCTGGTCTACCGGTAAGGAGGCGCCAAGTACGCACCCCTCATCCTCCCCTCTCAGGCCCCGTCAATCTTGATCTTCACAGAGGAAGGGATCATTTAACAAATACTGTGGAATGACTGCGTTTCTTTCACTCTCGACTTCCCATACTTCCGCCCTCTCATTCTGCTGACCCTGACTCTTAAAATTCTGTCTTGGAGCGCGAGGCACTGGAGGTAATTTTACCTGCTGCTGGTTCTTTCTCGTCCCCTCTTTCGGCACCTGTGGATTTAAACCATTTACAGGGGCATTACCGGCCTGCAGGTGTGGACACTCGTCTCTCCAATGCCCTATCTGGCCGCACCCGTGGCAAGGGAATTTTTTCATAGCCTCTTCTCTACTCATTTTAGTTCGGGGCTTTCCTCCTCCCCCACTAGTGGTATTCTGGGAGTTCTTATTAGAATTCAAGTTACTTAACTGCTGTTCTTGTTGTTCAGCCAACTTCACCTGAGCCCACATTACCTTTTCCTTGAGGGCCTTCCTTTTGTTTTCGATTTCATCTTCACAGTATTTTGCGTATTTCAGGACATCATCTATTGGTTTTCCCTGCCAACTGATTTTATTGTCTCTAATCCATTGGGAGATTTCGGGCCTTAATCCTAGCACAAATCTGTAACTGAAATGTGTCATGTCTTTCATGTCCACATTATCGATTCCGCTGTATGTTTTAAACACTTGCAGTAACCTTTCATAATAGGAGTGAACAGTTTCATCACGTTCTTGGGTGGTTCTATCTATTCGGGTTCAATCTGTTTCTTTTGCGGGAACCTTTTTCTTGAGATATTGTATGACTTGCTCATACTTCCTCATTACTTCAGGTGCAGGCGCTCCTGTTTTCTCATCTCTGGGAAATTCCTCACTGGGCCAGTCAATTTCAATTTTACAGTCGGTCCACAGATCTACAGGGACCACAATGTCGAAAAACCCATCCAGGTCTTTCAGCAGACATTTCTGAACTTTTATGAAGCGTTCTACCTGCCTGTACCAATCAACAGGCTTCTCCCGTAATTTCGGGAAGTCATTTGTAAATGACACAATATCTTGTCGGGACCAAGGGACATGGACATATTTCCCTCCCGGGACCTCTCTCATGGGACACAATTTTTCTGCGGGATTTACTTCTTTCAGCATATATTCTGACATTTGTGATTTCGCTCTACTGTCTTCCTTTTTCTTTGCCCACCGGGTTCTCCATTTTCCCACCTCTCCCCACTTTTGCAAAAGTTTTAACAACTCCTTTACTTGGATCTGTTTTCCCATCACATTCAGGTTTTCTAAATCTTTGTCTGAAAAGTCTACTCTGTAGGGTTTCTGAAGAATTTTGGAGCGACTAACATCAATTCCCATTTCTGTGGCTGTATCCATTATCTTTTCATGGAGCATTCTAGCATTTCGGGTAAGATTTTTACTGATAAACAATAATTCCTCTTCATTGTATGAGCTTAGGCGCTCAACTCCTACATTTCCAGCCATCATTTCTTCTATCTCTATTCTCAATTTATATATCTCTAATGCTTTGGGTTGGGGAGTGGTCTCTTTCTCCAGTTCCTTGGTCCATCTGTCTAATTCTTCTGGGGATACTACAGTAGCACTCCTAACCCCAGATGCACCTTCAATCAACACCTATTTGGGTCTAGTCTGACTTTTTGCCCCCGCTGTACTAGCCCTAGGCTCTCTAATGGGCAAATCCATCAACACCACAGATTCACATTCACTTTCTTGATCTTCATCTATGAATACTTCTTTCCTCGGGGAAGGTACGCTAGGAGTAGGCAGCACTGGGGTGATAACAGGAGGACGGGGACTAGTCAGGTCATTTCTATACAGTGGAATAGCTGGGCCAATAGTTACTGGAATAGTCAGAGAATCAGGATGGGGATGTATCTGGGCAATAGTTCGAACCAAATCCTCTCGCTGTCTAGCCAGGGCTTCCTTTTCCTTTTCTCTTAGAGCCTTTTCTGCAGAATTGTCGTGCAATACCTGAGGTACCAAGGGAGGGTAAATACTTGGAGCAGTCGGAGTGACCAATCGGGGTGGACCTTCTCCGAACGGCTGATAATTTGGGACCGCAGATTTAGGTCTGCAAAACCCATTCCCGTCACTGGTTTTACTGTCTGTACCTGTTCCATCTGTATCACTATCCCTCCTACATCTGGGATATTTTGAAAAAGGGTTTGGAGAATGCACGGGTTCTGACTCTGCAACATAGGGAGGTGGATTTTTCATTAACAAGTCTTCCAGGTGCTCATCTTCTGAGTCCCCTGCGGGCATTATGTGATGGGTCTTTTCTTTACATTTTCCTTTCTTTTCTTCTAATACCCCCATCATGGGAAATAATCCTTCAGTCAACATAGATTGCCTCCACTGTTTCATTTTCTGCTCTTTGGTTGGCGTTGGAAGCCTGGGATACCATTTACTTACTCCCTTATCCATCCGGGGTTTATCTCGCTCTGCAGCCTCAATCTCCCATTCCTCCAGAGCTTCGTACTGGGTCAGCCTAGGTCTAGGGTGTAATTCATTCATGCGGGTCCTTAAGTTAAACAAAATCCGACCATTAAATGTACCTTCAACAGGGAATGCTAAGACTCCGTCCTCGGCAGTATACTTTGCCCAATTTTCTAACCAGACACAAGTGTGATACCCTTTATCAAACAACATGAAAGAAGCAGGGGTGTTTGGCGGGGGAATGAGAACGCCTTCCCTTGTTCTAATGGGTTTGTCAGTTTTGAAAAAATTCTTTATTTTATCAGAGAATGACATTTTCCTCTTTACTCCATACATCATGTGCGGTCTACCTCGTATAAGCTGATCCTTATGAAATCCTAGGTACTTTGGATTCGGTATGAAATCTGGATACCACATGCAACTCTCCAGACTCGCTTCTAACTCGGCTTGATTAATTTTGTTTACCTTTGTGCTTCCAATGCTAGCGCGACTTATTTTTCGCACTACCCAATCAGGTCAGATATTACAAACACCCTTTAACCAATGGGTGCGCGGCCTTTTCGCGAGACAGAGTCTCACGCTTCGGCACTCACCCCTCCTTCACAAATTCAGCTCCGCTACACACCCGCTGTCTTGACCAATACCAGCGCGGCACGGAGTGACGTCAGAGCAACTCTCCGACTGACTCCCTCCTTCACAAGGTAACGGAAACTTTTTACTCTCTCTAAAGTGCGAATGTAAAACTTAGTTACTAACACACAACGTCTGCCACTATGTCTGAGCGTTCTAAAGAGATAGAAAAACTTCCTTTCACTGCAAGTAAACCACTTCTGTCTACTTCTCATTCACTCTGGATAGACTTCTTTGCCTAACCTCACACGCGAGTAATATAGAACCCGTTATTCTTCCGACTCATCCACTTTCGTCAGGGATATGTACTGAGCCGGGATTTCACCAGTGAACTATTTTACTTACCAGTCAAGCCTCGGAGACCCTACTACTCCTTCCGTATGCGACCCTTACTAGGTGATATCGCAATGAAAGTTTTATACCGGACTCGTAGCTATCATTTATTCAGATGCAACAAAAGATCCTAATTAGTGCTTCCAGTTATTCCTAACCCTGCACTAATGACTCAAACCCTAGTGACTTCAACAGCTAACCGGATTCTGCTCACCGTTAGCCAAATACTTCCCCGGGGATTCGGACTACACTGAACACTTACAAACAGTTCTGGGTTAATTCAACATGTAATATCTATAGCAGCAATGCAAAATCATATACATTTACATATAAATCTTAAAACATTTCAAAAACATTTAAACCAATACAGTAAAATCAGCAGCACATTTTGTTTTTACGGTTTGTTTATCAATTATCCTGTCTACCTAATCTAACTAGTCCAAACCATCCTCTGGTTGCCAGAAAATTACTGATAGAGCGCGCAGTTCACCCGGGTCACCTGATTCACCAATTACTTACACGCACTGGGCCCTGGCGTGCATAAGATTTAATACACCATTGTCATTACAGGTGAACTGGGTGATGGCTTCTGCTGCACGCTTCTATGAGTAATTAAGGTTTGGGTTACACCTCTGCTTACCATGTACCTGACTTACCACAGGCACAAATTTCCGACGGACCTGGAGCTATAAGGGAAAATAGTAGACAGGGAACCTAGATAAAATATATTCTTTATACTTCAGTACATACTTATCCACAATTTCTGTAAAATGACCACAAACACCTGATGAAGTTTAAAACTTTATAAGAGTTCAAAGAGAAGATGCCAAGACAATAAGCGATATGCAGAATAATATATCAAACATCAAAATCAACACCAGTAAGTAACTTTGTATTAGAATTATAACCATTAGAATATATGGGAAGACTAAGGTATGGATTTTAGAACAGGACTAGTCACTGCAACTTTATACTAGGAACAATAGGACGGGGATGGGACCTAGAACAAGTACTTAACCTAAGTGCTTAAACTATTCTTACTAAATTCACTGCAATCAGCTAAAGGAAAGGGAAAAATTGGAACACACTAATACAATATAACAGTTTGGCAATTTCCTAAAGGTGGGGAGAGAAATGGAACAATTCTACAACAATTGCATATAACTTGTTCTCAAGGTGATAGAGCAATATCACAGGCAAGAGTGCTTTATTAAGAGAAATAGAGAAAGAGAGAGAGAGAGAGAGAGAGAGACGCAAACCCACAGGTTTATATTTACCTAGGTCTGAGAGAAGACTAACCTTGGCCACGGGTCAGTTGGAAGGACGGGGCCAAGGACCCTCAGGAAGGAATGCCAGAATGTGAGCAGGTACAGCTCACGGACAGTAAGGACAGGATACCCCTCAGGATTTGGATCAGGACTGGGCTCACCAAGGTACGACCAACACCCACAGCTTCGGACAGCAACGCCAGCGTTACCCCTCTCTGCAAGTAATCCGCCAGTAACCCCGCTTGGGCTTTCGAATTTCCCAGCAAAGTGCTTCGCCAGCACTTAGGATTTTTCCACCCCTTAGGAGTTTGTGGAAAGTATGGACAGAGTGCTCCGCAGCACTTCAGATTGAGCACCTATAGAGTTCGTAGGGTCAGTGACAGGTCTGCTACTCGGACAAGTCGGACAATTTTCCTAAGCTAAACTGGGGCAATTATACCATTCTGGGGTCCCTCAGACCACCCACTAATGTTGCAAGTGACAGTTTCCCACATTTTGATTGGTCAGGAGAGGTGGTGCGGTCATTACCACCTCCTAAAATTCAACGTTCCCACCATGGAATTTAAATTTTTCTATCCGCCCATTAGGTTCACGTTCCCATCCATAGAATACAATAGAAAATCTGAGTGCACAGGACATCGCAACAAAGTCAGTTATTCTCAAGGTGAGTGTCCTCATCATGTGCTGGTTTTCTCAGGCGCATTTGGCTTCGGGAGCCAGCTGGCTGATTTCAGCTTCTGCGCAGTCGAGTTTCTCCCAGGTCACATGGAAATA
Organism: Lissotriton vulgaris; assembly: GCF_964263255.1. Classification (NCBI taxonomy): domain Eukaryota; kingdom Metazoa; phylum Chordata; class Amphibia; order Caudata; family Salamandridae; genus Lissotriton; species Lissotriton vulgaris. The sequence continues at coordinate 90,262,287 of NC_141689.1, forward strand.
CCCAGAGGAGCTTCAAAGATGGCGTAGCTTACGCACTCCCAGCCCCCAGAGACGCGGTACATGGAAAGTAAGCGAGAACAAATTAAAATCACATATAAAATGATCACACTGTATACCATGATAAAATCTAACCAACCCTTATTCTATAATGACTATAGCATTATTGTTTAGTGTGAAAAGACAGATAGGCTGAAGCAGCAGTAGCAAGCGGAGAGCGTGGTGAGAGTCAAGCGGCCATTTTTGCAATAGTGCACATGAGCACAAACTCCCTCCAGAATGCGAGTGCGTCACATCACATGGGTATGACCGACGCATGCGCAGACTGAATTTCAGCGAGGCAGCCGATTCTTTAGTGCAAGCTTCGTTAATATGGAAAAAGACATACGAGCAAGCATCCTGGGGACACCCGCGTGTATGGGAAAACGTATAATAAATGACGAACAACAGTGTTAATATGATTATACAGTTTAGGCAAGGGTTTTGTTTACGAGCAGGGCGCTTTACATGCGAATCCCTGCTCCATCAGCTTAACACGCCCTCTAGAGTTTAGCCTAAAGACTGCTCTTGTCCATGCTACTAGGATAGCTGGTCTATAAGGTTGACTTACAACAATCATCAATAAGGGTCGTTTGGAATGATACACAGTGATCACTAGAATAGTGAGCACTGCATATCAGGCCAACTTCTCACAATGACTGTTTGGGATCTGTCAGCCAGAAAGTTCTGAAGCCATTTAAGGGCTAGACCCTGAATGCCATAAGATGTTAACTTCTCCGCGAGCCTGGTGTGTGAGATGGTATCAAAGGCCGCGGAGAGGTCAAGAAGAATCAGTATAGCTGATCCTCCAGCATCTACCGTCATCCTCAGGGAGTCCGTTACGGCTAGCAGGGCAGTCTCCGTGCTGAAACCCGGACGGAAACCTGATTGCGAGGGGTCCAGGATGGAATTAATTTCCAGGTAGCTGCTTAGTTGCCGGTTGATAATGCTTTCTAGCATTTTGGCCAGCAGTGGGAGCAGGGAGATGGGGCGATAGTTACCAAGGTCTTGTGGGTTAGCCAAAGGTTTTTTTCAAGATAGGACGAACAAACGCTTCCTTCAGGATGAGGGAATTATACCTGATTGAATAGAAAGATTGAATATTTTATGAATGCCCGGAGCACAGCTGTGGGACAGGAGAGTCATGATTTTAGGAGGACAGGGGTCTATGGGGGAACTTGATTTGGCCATGCTTAGAGCTGTTGTTATCGCTTCTAATGAAACAGGGTCAAAGCAATCAAGAGAGCAATCTGTCATGTTTATAGGTTTTTCAGGGCAGGGCAGGGCTCGTCGATGTGTCATGTCAGGTAATGAGAAATTGGAATAAATGATTCAGATTTTCTCCTGAAAAAAACGCTGCTAGAGAGTCGCAAAGTTCTTGGGATTCCACGGGCGTTTGTTTACATACTTCAGGTGAAACAAAGTCCCTAGCGATGTCAAAGAGGGCCTTAGATGAGTTACTAGAACTTTCAATTTGGCTCAAAATGTACAGGCGTCTCACCGACTTTAGGTTCCGGTGATAGCCGGCCAGAGCTAGTTTGTACAACTGTCTGTTCTGAGGGGACTTGCTCGCTCGCCAACGTCTTTCTAGTTGTTTACAGGAAGATTTTTCCTGCCTTAGTGTTGTGGAGTACCATTGTGCTGAGCTTCGATTAGGAGCTGATCTGGGATTTTTACTTGTCGGGATAGTCAGGTCTAGAGCTTTCACAAAAGCCTTATTAAAGGTGGCCAGCATAGTAGGTGCGTCTTGATCGTCTATTAGTGGTTCCGCAAAGAACACTTTATTGAATGCCTCTAGTGTGAGCTTACTCCACGGTCTGTTTGGTTAATTTAAAGTTAATGTTGAGAGTGGAGAACTTAATCATGGAGTGGTCGGTCCAGGTAAGGGGCCACGGGGGGTCACACATGAGATGATCAATATTTGAGAAAATTAAATCCAGGGTGTGACCCGCATGGTGAGTTGATCCATTCACTCTTTGGGTGAGTCCTAACTGCTCTAAATCTGCAAGGAGTTTGTTTACCTCCGGTGTTGTGTGTAATTCACAATGAAAGTTAAAATCACCCAACATCAAAAATGTATTTGACGCGTGGACATGGATGGCTATGTAATCCACTAGTTTGTCAGCAAAGTCGGCTCTAGGGCTGGGGGACAATAGACTAGGGATCCAATCCAACTTTCCGGGGGGGATATAATAACTTTGAAAATGCCTATTTCAAGGCTTTCGTCTATTAGCGTGGATAGCCAGGATATACTAAGGTGGTTTTTAAAGGCTATGGCTATTCCACCTCCTGTTTTCCCCACCCTGTCGAGATGGATGAACTTATTGTTCCCTGGGATGGCGATGTTTATGATAGGATGGTTTGAAGGGTTCAACCATGTTTCCGTAAGGAAACAAATCTCTGGGGAATGAGAGGTATTCATAGCCCAAATTTCAAAGGGATGTTTGGCCAGAGAGCGCACATTGCATAAAATGTAAGTCACAAGAGAAACAAGATTGGCGAGAGAGTATTAATTTTTTTATTTAGTACAGCGTGCATTGCCGTGCTCTAGGCTGCAGCGGAAAGGGAGCATTGGTGCACCCCTCTGTGTTATGCCGAACACTACGATAATTGGAGGAGTATAGCACTGGTGCCATTTGGAACTGCTCAACTGCACATGAGTGTTAAAGTCCTTGATCAACCATCATCAGCAGATCGTCCCACATGGTGAGGGTTTGATTTGGGGGTCTCTAGATGGCACAGGTAGGTACTTGAGACAAATAGGGACCCTTGCCTCTAGTCAGGGTAAGGGGGTACACACCTATAATAACCCCTGCTCACCCCCTTCGTAGCTTGGCACGAGCAGACAGGCTTATCTCAGAGGCAGTGTGTAAAGCATTTGTGAACACATACAGTAATCCAGTGACAACAATACAGATGGACACTACATAGTTGTATATTAAAAATAAGTATTTTTACATAGACTTAACACAAGACCACAAACGACAAAAATCCAATATACCATACTTAAAATGTAGGATTAGCTTAGTTCTCGTTAGATCTTAAAATGTGACACTTTGAGTCAATGTACCTTAAGATGCAATGCGCAGGGCAACGAAAGTGCTGCAAAGATGGTGATGCGTTGAAATTTTGGGGCAAAGAAATAAAGACACCGATGATGCGAGAAGTCTCGACTCGATGTGTCAGCTGCAGCAGCGACACCCTTTTTCTGTGATGCGGCAACAGCGGCTTTGGCAGCGATATTCTTCTCCTACGTTGCGAGACGCTACCGCTCAATGCGACAACTGCAGCGGCGACACCCGTGTTCCGTGATGCAATGACAGCAGCTCCGACGGCGCCACGCCACGCTACTCCGTGGATGCAAGGCGCTTCTCTTGATGCGGTGCAATGCGACAGCTACAGCGGCAACATCCACAATGAGACGGTAGCAGCAGCGATGGTGACACCCTTCTTCGTTGTTAGATGCTTCTCTCAATGCGGTGCAATACGACAGCTACAGCAGCGACATCCAAGTTGCGACGGCAGCAGCGGCGACACGCTTCTTCTTCGTTATGAGACGCTTCTCTCGATGGGGTGCAATATAACAGGTACAGAGGCGACATCAAGTATGTGACGGCAGCAGCGACGGCGATATGCTTCTTCTTCGTTGCGAGACGCTTCCAGCTCCTTGCGACACACAGTCCCTCAGAAAGCCCAAAACAGAAGCAGGCACTTCCGAAGAACTCTTGAGGAGCTGGGGGTTGAAGTCTGTTGTCCCTGAGACTTCAGCAGGAGGCAAGCTCTTCTCTCAAGCCCTTGGAGATCCTTTACAAGTTGAATAAAGTGCACACAAAGTCCTTTCTCCTTTCTTTGGCAGTCAGGCAACCACTGCAGGTCAATCCCCCAATCAGCACTTCAGCTTAGGGATAGTCTCTCCTCCGTTTCTTCAGGGTCCTCTCCTCAGCAAAGGTTTCTTCTTTGTTTATCCAAAAATGATCTAAATTCTTGGGATCAGGGTCCCAATACTTATACCCCAAAATCCTTTGTCCTCTGTGGGCAGAGGGGCCTTTGCCTAGTCCAAACCAGTTCTGGTCAGTCCTGGAACACATGACTTCTTCTTTCCTTTAACAGAGCAGGGCAGAGACATCAGACACACCACAGGAGGTAGAGCCAGCATTGTGGAGGGAAGGCACAGTCCTATTCAGGTCCCAGGTGCAACTCCTCCCTCACATTTAGATGCAGATCTCTCTATTCACCACTGGGCAGACTCACCCTGTCTCCTGGAATCCCCCAGCCCGGTCACTCAAACTCCAGACAAGGAATACACAACCTAGCAGAGGCAGGCTTGGATAGTTAGACAAGAAAATACATACTTTCTAAAAGTGTTTTTTCAAACAAAGAATGTTAAAACCAACTTCACTGAAAGATGTATTTTATCATTCTGAGTTCAGGCACACTAAACTCGAATTTCTACCATGTTCTCTGAGTCAGTTAGGATTATAAAATGTAATAATCTAACTGCCCATTCTGGCCTATGGAGAACTGATAGCCTTGCAATAGTGAAAAACAAAAACGTCTGTAATTCACTATTAGGACATGGCACACACACCATGGCATGTCCTACCTTATATTTAAAATGCACCCCGCCCTTGGGCCTACCATAGGGGTGTCTGATATGAAGAAAAGGGAAGGTTTAGGGACTGGGAAGTGGGTGCACTTGCCCAGTCAGCATGACAGTACCAGACTGCACACAAGCTCTGCAATGGCAGACCTTAGACACACTTTTACAGGCTGCTTCTGTGGGTGGCACAACCAGTGCTGCAAGCCCACTAGCACCATTTGGTTTACATGTCCTGGCACTCCTGGTGCACTGTACCAGGGTCTGACAACTAAACCAAACCAGCCAATCATGGAATCACTAATTCATACATTAATGCACGATAGGGCGCACTTGCACTGTGGCACTGGACAGCAGTGGCACAGTGCCCAAAGCATCTAACACCAGCAAAAACACATGAGGCAACAGCAAAAATGGAAGGGAGAACCACGGCAAGGTGCCAGGTCTAACAGTGAGGTATGAGCTGAAGCCTTGTGCTGTTTCCATATTTCCTTCCTGTGTACCCTAAGGGAAGGATTTTAAAGGTGAAGTATTTCTCGTGCTATTTCTACAATGAGTTGGGTGAGATATCGCTCATCAGAGCTGCATCAGTGATTATACCAGACTATGACATTTGAGCTGTTGTATTCATTGTTGTCATTAGTGATGCTGGTATATAGTATGCACATAAGTATTTTAAGTTACAGTGCTATGCTGCTGGTTGTTTTCCTCTCTTATCTTTTCATCTCATGGTGTACTTCATGTCTATTATTGTGCTGTTGTGTGCCATGTAAGCTTCTGTCATGTTCTCGTACGCCATGCTTATTTTTCTGCCACATGCTATAGGGTGCCGTTCTTAGTTTGATACCGTGTATGCTATGTTCTTGCTGGGTGTGTTGTTGCCTATGCCATGTGCTATTGCATGCCGTGCTTAGTTTGCTACCATGTATGCCATATTCTTACTGGGTGTGGTGTTACCTATTTTGTGCTGTGTTAGTGAGGCTATCATTAATTTCTAGCCTATGTGTATTGTGCGCTGCTTGGGAGTGGGTCTAGTGTTTTTTACCCTGGTCTTGTAGAGTGTGTGGCTTTGCCTTTGTGGAATTCTGTTGTGTCCATTGAGTCACGCAGAGAAAGGTAAGTGTTCTTGCAATATATTCTTTATTCTTGTGTCTCGCTGCTGCGCTTACATGCACATCCTTGCTCGTGCCCTCGCTGTCCAGGAATCCCCCCCCCACTCCCTGTCCGGAAGTGGTGTCCGGTTCCTGTGCCTCCCAGCATTCGGGTGCAAGATCCTAGTGCCCCCTGACCCTGGTCACTCCATATCCCCCTTTTGGAGAGAGCTAGAGCGAGAGGGAGATAGAGAGAGAGAGAGAGAGGGAGAGAGAGAGAGAGAGAGAGAGATCAGTATCCTTATCTCTATCATTACATTTCTTCAATAAGTCTTATTGGCCTTTTACTCACTCTTTTTGGACATGTTCCTTTTGTTTCCTTCTGTGATCCTTATTCTTGTCTCTCACCGTTGTATGTCATTCTTCTGTCTCTCACCATTGTATGTCCTTCTGTTCTCGTCCATAACTTCCTCTCTTTCATGTGTGTCACTGTCCTCTGCCACTGTGTCCTCTCCATTTTTATCCATGATCTTTAGCCCCTTGAAGTGAGACTTGTTCCTGGTGATTTGGTAGGGGCCAGACACAGCCGTAATCTTTGGCCCTTTGACGCTAGTGATCGTTAGAGGTTCACTTGAAAATGGACTGTCTGATTTTCTCACTTGCTGCTGTCGCACCACCACTGAGTCCCCTTGCTTAAGGTACGATGGAGTGGCATGTCTCCTAGCGTCTGTATATGCTTTCATCTTTTCTTTCGCCTCCTGGTCTCTGATAGCGATACTGCTGTGCTCAAGTGGTGCTTTTGCTTCTAGTTGTGGTAATCTTGTTTTACATGTCCTTACCAGCACTAGTTCAGCTGGACATCGCCCCATGGAGCTGCGGGGGTGTTTCGATAGTCTCTTAGTATTTGACAGAGTGCTTGTCCTATGGAGATCTATGCTAGCTTTGCTCTTTGGACTGCCTTCTTTATGTTCCCCATGAACCTCTCCACCATGCCATTTGCTTGTGGCCACAGAGGCGTTATTTTCCGGTGGTGAATGCCTAGGTAGTCCATGACCTGCTAAATTTCTACCCTGAGAAGGGAGGACCATTGTCTGTCTTTAAGGTCTGTGGGGAACGCCAGGCTGCAAATATATCATCCAGGATTGGCAAAGTTGTGGTCGCTGATGTTAACGAAATATGTTGTATTATGGGGAATCTGAAGTATTCATCAATGACCACGAGCAAGTAATGGCCCTTGTCCAGTGGCCCATAGAAGTCTGCTGCCAACGTTGTCCACACTGCCTCTGAAAGCTCCAACATTTGTAGCTGTTCGGGCTTTGCTGGGCGTCCTGTTATTTGGCATGTGTGACAGTTTATGATGGTGTTCTCCACCAGCCTATCTAGACCGGGGAACCATACTTTCTCCCGTAGCATCTTTTTTGTTGCTACCATTCCTCTGTGGGATTCCTGTGCCAAATTTACAGTCTGCCGACATAGTGCATTTTACAAGGAGAGTAGCGTGCGCACACCTTCCCTTTCTTTTTTGTTCGTATTCATTATGAATACGAACAAAAAAGAAAGGGAAGGTGTGCGCACGCTACTCTCCTTGTAGTTTAGCAAACAAATCTTTGTCCCGCATGCTATGCGCACCCCACATATTGACTGAAAAATTGAACTCTGAAATGTTGAACTTCATAATGACTTTCACCACCGAGGCAGCTTTACGTTCGAAAAAAATACAATTGACAACAGTGAACGAGGACCAGATTCTATTCATGTTTTCTTAGGCGCATATTGTCAGTTTCAATTTGTTAGTTTCGTGATGACTATTTATGGCACTTGTAAGTTATTATTCAAAAGCAGGCACTCACGTAGTTGAAAAGTTAATTTCATTTATTTATTTTCTGTTTGGTGCAAGGTTTGAACTCACGATTGGGACAGCGTTGGCAGTGTACACGTCCATTTAAACATCACACACATAGCGCATGATGGGAAAGGTAGTTTTTCGGTCAGGAAGCTTGTCTTAGAGAACACACGGAAACCGTGAATAATCACGTGCTGCTAATTAAGGGATCTATTTGTTAAACATGGGCTTGGAGGCTAGTTGGGATAAGGTTGAAGGGAAAACTCAGGCTGATGGGAGCTTTAGCATACGCTCGTGATTCATCAGAGAGCAAACTCGCTACAAGCCACAGGCTTTTACTGAAACCAGGTAAAATTAATAACTTTAAAAAGTGGCATTTAACAGAGGACCAGCTAGGGGTGTGGGGAGAGTAAAACATTCGGATCGAGTTTTTGGTATGTCAAGATGGCCAGTTCAGGTTTTTTTAAAGGGGGAAGGAATAGAAAGCGTGTGATTTATGTGCACATGGTGAAACTGCTAATGTGGGGGATCAAAGGATTTGTGATAAACTTAGTTGTATGGACAGTAGGATACGATGGAGTATTGAGCAATTCACAATATGTTCATTATTATGTTTATTATTATGTAATTTTCATTTTTTGAATATCTGTTTAAATGGTCCTTTATCTATTTTTTCCAGTACCCCTGAGGAAGAACTAAAAAGTTCGAAATGCATTGGGTTTTTAACACTGGTTGTTCAACAGGATGTAGAAAGCACATGTCTGTGGAAAAGCTTCAGCAGCATTAGACATTTGAATATGCAAAATAAACACATCCAAGTTTCACCTGGCTGCCTCTGGAGTGATTTACTTTGGAAATACATGAAGTATGAAAATGACGTAATGCTTATGGATAAAAATGGATTAACAGGATGAGATATGATCAATGGACTCTTCTAGCGAGGAATGTCTCTTCATTGATGCAGTGCAACAGACAGGGACGCAAACCGCGAACCCCTCTCTAACCGACATAGTGCATTTGGCATGACTATCCTTGTTCCCCTCATTATTATTCCTTTTTCAGTCTCTGATAGTTCTTCATGTATCTTTTTGAATGCCAGCATTTCTTCCTTGTCAACTCCTTCTCCCCTGTTGCTGTTATTGTTGACGTGTCTCCATCTTTGATGCTGTGTCGTCATTTTGATTGCTTGCATTGTTGCGTCCCTTGATGTTTTTTGCTCTAGCTGTGCCAGTGTTATTGGTTTAGGGGTGTTCTGTCTTAGCACAAAATTGAGGTATTCCTCGGCCATTAAAGCTCATTCTTTTGCCTGCTGTAAGGGGTGACGTGACATGTAATCAGCTTGGTTGTGTTCCTTCCCTGGCTTGTGCACGATCTTGAAGTCATAGTCCATCAGTCCTATATGCCATCGCTCAATGCGGGCGGTATATTTGCGTTCGGGTTGCGGTATATTGTCACTAGGGCCTGATGGTCTGTTATGATGATAAATGGTTTCCCGTAGATGACCATGTGATACTGTTCACACGCCCATACTACTGCTAGGCTTTCTTTTTCTGGCTGGGAATATGCCCTTTCAATGTAGGACAAGCTTTTGCTGGCATAGGCGACAATTTTTCTGGGCGACTCCCTACCTGGCATTTGTTGTGCTAGGATTGCTCCTAATCCCACTGGGCTGGCGTCCACTGTTAGCTCGGTGCATAGCAATGGGTTAAAGTATGCAAGATGATCCACAGCCATCACGGCATGTCTGATGGCCTCATATGTCCGATGCAATTCCTGTGTCCAGATGAATTTTTGACCCTGCTTTGTCAGGTCTCTCAGCGGTGTGCTTACTGTGTCAAAGTCTTTTATGTAACGAGCACAGTAGCTGGCAAGACCCAGAAATTACCTCACCTCTGCAACGTCTGTTGGAGGACTTGCCTTTCCACCTTGCTGGGGTCTGGCCTCATTCCATTCTTTCAGAAGATGTGCCCGAAAAATACTAGTTCATTCCTCCCCAGATCGCACTTGCCTTCATTTAGAGTTAGTCCTGCTAGTTCCAGTTGCCTGCAGACCTTACGTAAAGCCTTGTTGTGTTTGTCATCTGAACGACCGAATACCAGGATGTCGTCACTGTAGTTCAAACTGTTTTTCATCGGCCTTATTACTTGCCGTATGATTTCTTGAAACATCTCCACTGCCGATGATATGCCAAAACTGAGTAGTTTGTTTTGAAACAGGCCCATGTGCGTTGAGAACGTGGTGATGTACCGTGCTTGCGGGTAGAGATCTAACTTACGATGTCCTTTACACAGGTCTAGTTTAGAAAATCGGCATGCACCTGTGAGACAACTAATCATGTCATTAAGGTGAGGTCCATGGTGTCTTTTCCTCTCAATTGCTGTGTTAGGTATTCTGTTGTCCACACATATGTGAATCTTTGAGGTATTTTGGTACTATGAACATTGGCGACTCCCAGGGGGTCGGCCCATCTGCTGGCTCTATGATGTTCTGGGTCAGCGGGCTTTGTATTTCTTCCTCCACCTGTGGTTGCAAATGTATGGGCATTCGTCGGTGATGTTGAGACACATATTTTATCACTTCATAGATGCGCAGTGTTATTTGTCTTTCTTTTAGTTTTCATAGCCCTTGTAGTATGGCCCGATGTTCTCGCCGGATGTTCCGTCTTTATGACATGATGTATGTCATTGCTAGGAGACCCATCACCTGCGCTGTGACGTTTCTTAGCAGACAGGGTGTTGGAAGGCCTCCCCATAGTACAAGGATTTCCTCCGTGCTTGATCTTTCTTTGTAAGTCAAAGTCTCTGTAAACTTCCCCATGTTTTTTACTGGTTTCCTCGAGCCCCGGGTGAATACATCAACATTGGACGGTGATTGTGGCGGCTGCAATTTCATCTTCTCATACTCCGACATGCACATGATGTTGCATGTAGCCCCCTATCTAACACGAAACGTGTATTGTGTCTTCCTACTTCAATGTCCACTATTGCTGTTTTCTTGATCTAATGTTTTTATGTGTTCAGATATAGCCGTTCCACCACTTCTGGCGTGGCCTCTCCTTCTGATTCAGCTGAGGAACTGTGATTTGTTGTTTCCATGCTCCTTGCCTACCTGCTTGGCACAGTCCGTGATTTTGCCAGTTGTCCATGCAGGCGCTTGCAAAATGGTTTTCTCTGTTTCTCTGTTGCATTTCCTGCATTCGTGGCCCATTACCGGGCACACGCCGACATGTGGAAAATCGAGTCGGCACCGATAGCACGTTTTTTTATGCTTCCTTCTTGGTGGTGGCTGTGTAGCCTCTCTCCTTTTGCCGTTTCCAGTTAAACACTTTGCTTGCTTCGCTCTTCTTTCTTTTCCTACTTCCATCTGCCTGGCATGTGTTGTTGCTCTGGCTTCCGCTCTAGCCATGGTCAGTATTTTTTCTAGCAAGGTCCGTTCTTTCAGAATTTGTGCGCGGAACTCCACTGACTGACAGCCTTCAATGATGCGGAATTGTATTGCTTGTTCATTGTCGAACTTGTCGAACTCGCAATATGTGACCAGTTTTCGTAGTCTTGTGGCAAAATCGTCGAGGGACCCCTCTGCTCATTGACATGCGGTGTTGAAGGTGTACCTTTCGAAGTCTATGTTTCTTTGCAGGTCAAATTTGTCAGTGAGTCACTTTATCAGTCCCTTGTATGTTGCTCTTTCCTCTGTGGGAAATGTTATTAGCAGGTCTTCCACCTCATCCCCGACAAAGTTTAGAAATATATCCACGGGCTTTGCTTCTGAGATATCGGTGTCGCACATGTATCTTTTGAATTGCCTAATCCATCTTTCCAACCTTAGGCCTGTCCGTGGTTCCGATGGGCTGAATGGTAGTGGTCTGCAAAATATTGCCTGTGCGCTATTCTTGTCACTTGCGTCGGTCATTTTGTTGTTATTCTGTTCCTCTTTGTGTTGTAATTTCTTTTTATTTCCACCCTTTTCTTCTTTTATTTCTAGTTTTTTATTGCCTGACTTTAAAATGTCCGCCTAGCCTTCTCTAGCCTCTCATTGGCCGTCCCGCCTGAATCTAAAATGGCCGTTGGGACTTCTGTATGGGCGAGATTTGCTATTAGTTATATTGCCTGCCTCTAAGATGGCCGCCGGGTCTTTCTCAGCATTTCATTGGCTGTCCCGCCTGACTTTAGGATGGCTGCCGAGCTCTCGCGAGATTTCAGCTCAACATCTACACGCGGTAAGCTTGGGGCTCTCTTTCAGTCAGCGGTCAGCTTTCTTCACGGTTGGGTGCTTTTTTGCTTTCTCTTCACCTCACCTCTCTTGATGCAGCTGGGGTGAGCTTCGGATGTCACTGCAGGCACTTGTACGCTGACCAGGGTGGGCTCCTAGCTCCGCTTTGCTCGCGATCGGGGTGGGCTCACAATTTCGCGTCTTCTTTCCTTGGGGCCCGACGGACCAGGGTAGGCTCCTGGTTTCTTCTTTTGTAGTTGTGTGAACTCCCGATGTTGCGATTCCACTTCTCAGTGGTCAGTGGACCAGGGTGGGCTCCTGGCTCGTCGTCGGCTGGGCATGTACTTTTGGTGGGTGGTTGAGGATTCACCACTTTCGTCGCCAGTTGGAGTGTTTGCTGAGTCACACAGAGACAAGTAAGTGTTCTTGCAATATATTCTTTATTCTTGAGTCTCGCTGCTGCGCTTACATGCACGTCCTTGCTCGTGCCCTTGCTGTCCAGGAATCTGTAGTAAATTGCTTCTCTACTGTTCTCCACTAAATAGAATGTACCATGACATCATAGAATGCCTGGGTGTCTCTCTGGCTCACAGTGTCAGTTGGTCAACTCAGGCTGAGCTGCTTGGAGCTTGCTCCTGGTGGGGTTTCATCTATACTTCCTATCTTGTCCTACTTACCTATCCTAGAAGGAATCTACAATAAAGGATTATCTACTTACACAGTAAGACTGTGCATCTTCCTTTACCACAACTTAGCGATGATCTTGAACCTACGCCTGGAGTAAGGAGAAAGGACAATTAAGGAACCAAGGATCTAAAAGGACAAGGAACTAAAGACACTAAGGACTGTCAACACGTCAATTGAAACCCAAAGGCTAACCCCACTAGTGTCCTGTACTATCTGGACAGCCTGCAGTCTGGGTGTTTGTCATTAGTGAGTCTGCTGTTGCCCTACTACTTACTGCAAGTCTCCTACAGTGAACAAATTTCATCAGCAACACTGATCAAGTCTCTCCTTCAACACCCTTCTCAAAGTGCTGCTATGTTTTCGGTTTTGGCACACTCTCAAAGACAGATGCTGCATTGTGATTTGCCTGTGGAACTTTGCGTCTGCTTCAGAGAAACCGGCAGTGTTGGAGAGGACTCTACTTGTGTTCGCCCTGCGTGTGTGAATTGGAGCCTTCTTGAGGGTGACCTGTAGCCTCGGAGAGGAACCAGAAGTGTGGGTCAGTTTTGCCTCTGTGAACTCGGCGCACTGCCTCTGCACCTTGGAGGAAGGCGTCTTGTTTAGTGTGAGGCGTGACATGTGCTCGAGTTTGCGGGAGGCAGAGTCCACCTGTTGTGTGGTGAGTTGTGCCATGGTGGCTACACTTTATTTTCCTCATTTCATTGTTAACTAGGTGGCGTGTTATACTCTGACAGTTGAACCGCTACCGTTCAAATACCACGCGCATACATATACGCGCGTTCAGTCTTACCTTTGTGTTTTGACTCCTATGACGTCCACATCTTCGGCAAGCTGCTTATTGTAGTATATGCTTTGGTGCACGCCTTTGCCGCTACCCATCCGGCGCGGTGTCAAAAAGCGTGCCGCCATCTTGTGCTTGGCTTTAGCACATCATTTTGAAGGATTGCTGATAATTACTGGCCTCCCCCTGACTCAGTCACAGCTCAAGACAACGACGGACAGAGCGGGGTCTCACATATCCTGAGCCAGGTCCAGGAAGAGGTGAGGTCCACTCCCCGGAAGCACTGGTAACCAAGTACCTGCTTCCGAAGAGGAGTACGCACAGAAGAAGGAACACTATATCCTTTTCTGGCTCTTTCCACTTGTGTGTTTTTTTGTATAATTTTTCACACTCATTTATACACTTATACAGGCAGTAGCACAACTCAGAACAGAGACCCTGAAGAAAGCCTGAGGTAACTCCCTCAGAGGCTGAAACATGTTGGTCTCCTCGCAGATATTTGTTATCAATGCGACAATTTTGCCAGTCTGTTCTTGTTTTTAATCAGGAAGGGGCCAAAGCCTATTAAAAGTTTTTCTGTTAGTTCCCTATCCTATTTTAAATCACCACTCTTTCTTTTTGCACTGCACTTTTCCCACTGAATCAACAGCATTTGTGATACCTGTGTGATTGTGGTCGCTACCCCGAACCATCCGAGAGGGTATGCATGTGATCTCAATGGTCAGGAGACACAATACCCGCCAGGGATTACCAAATGATAATATTGATCTTGTAAGACTTTGATGGGAATCCAAAACAACTGGGGTGACTCACGATTACAGGTGTTTCATTTATTGGCGATTTTGGTCTGTTACTCTTTGTATTCCTATAGTACTAACTAGACATAGGTTTTACATTAGCAAACACTCTTCTGGTTTAGCTCCTAGACCCCTAAGTTTTTCGTGTATAAGATAATTACTGTCTGCCAGCCAGATTTTGCTGTGGTAAACGCATGCCGTACAAACCTTCGAGATTTCGCCTGCGGAGTGCCGGACATGCATGCACTTAGTAACACTGTCGAGCTGACCAACAATATGAGATGGGCTAGAGAATTGTTTGATCAGCAACAAGACTATAGGCATGAAATCATTTCCCCTGATGATAACTTCATATCCGCTGAAGCGTTTGGATTGGTGTAACAATTTAAAAGAAAATCCTTAAATCCAGTAGATGGAAATAGATCTGATTTATTGAAGATTAGTTGATAATACAGAAATATGTAGGTCCAATAGTAATCCAATTAAAACCCCACCAGGAGCAGATGGACTCCTGCTCAGCCTCAGATGTAACTGACTCTCCAATCAAGCATACACAATCAGAACCCTATGTGACATCATAGATGCATGCTGAGCAAGTTATAATAAACACTAAAGTAGGACAGAGAAAAAGGAAAAGTAGGATGTAACAATTGGTCTTACTGGTCTTTCATGCTGCTGTTCACTATACTCCTGACCTAGTCCTCGAGGAGTTGATGATCCGAGCAGGGGCAAGAACAACGTTCCTGGAACTGCCGTGGATGCGTGGACACCAGAACGGGCTGAAGAGGACGTTGCATCTCATAGACTGCCTGACACTTCACTTTTGTGACGTGATTCAGCGCCGAATGAGGAGAGCTGTGTGCGGGGACCCCGGGTGAGAGTTCGCTCACCGGAGCTCAAGTCATTTATTTATTTATTTTTCAAGTGCTTAACATCTCAGTGCATGTTTTGAGTGCGCCCTTGTTTGGGCATGGTCTTTTGTTTTGGTTGCACTATCTTTGTGGAGGTTTCTGGAGTGTTTGCCCTATTGTGTGTATTTGGTGTCCTTATGGAAAGTGTATTGGGAGCTGTTGTGGCTGTAGTTTCCTTGGGCGACATCTTTTAACACTACAGTGTACCCTTCTTTGGGGAGGTTGAGGGGCCAGTCAAAGCCCAATTCTGTTATCTAGAGTGCTGTTGTACCTTACGGTGTACCCTATGTAGGGGATGTTGTAGTCTTGGTTTTCCAGGGTGAGTATCCTGTGGTGTACCCAACTTTGGAGGGGTGGTGTTGTTTGTGGGTAGTCAATGCCCCATACCTATTCCCAGGGTGCGTACCCTGTGGTGTACCCTACTGAGGGGAGGTTCAGTAGTTTTCCAAGGTGTTTACCCTGCGGTGTACCCTACTTAGGGGAAGATGTGTCATTTTACAGGGTTGTTACCCTGTGCTGTTCCGTATTTTGGTGGTTCCCTTTTCCAGGGTGAGTATCCTGTGGTGTACCCTATTTAGGGGAGGTTGTGTTATTTTACAAGGTTAGTACCCTGCGTTATTCCCTATTTTTGCTGGAGATTGTTTGGGCACCTTTTCATTTTGACACTATGCTCCGGTCGAAGTCCACCTGCTTGGAACTCGTGGCCAAGGGTTTCATGTTTGTAGGACTTTGAGTGGGAAGCTTTATCATTTTTTCGGTGTCAGCATGCCTTGATCAGGGGAACCTTTGGTTTCTTTCCAAAGCGTGTTTCTTTGGTGTATTTTTGTTTTAGGGATTACACTCTTCCGGTTATCTAGAGTGAATCTTACCCCTGTTGTACCTTTTATTTTGGATGTTGTATTTCTCCCAAGGGTCTGTGTCTACACCCACCTTTGTTTCCGGGGTGTGTACCCTGTGGTGTACCCATGTTTGGGGAGGTTGTGGGAGTGACCACCCTTCTTTGTTGACACAGTTGGACAGTGCATCGTCCTTTACCACAGAATCCCTCCCCACTCCCTGACCGGAAGTGGTGTCCCATTCCTGTTCCTCCCAGCATTCGGGTGCAGGGTCCTAGTGCCCACTGACCCTGATCACTACAGTGGTGAAGGTTTGTGTACCCTGTGCAGTTGTTTTACCTTAAGAGTGTGTTCATGGGTCGTGCACTCTGTGCTCGTGTTTTACATTAGGTGTATTGAAGGGTTGAGTACCCCGTGCTTTTGTTAACCTTAGGTGTGTGTTGAAGGTGCATGTACCATATGCAGTTGTTTTTGCCTAGGTGTTCGTTGAAGGATTGTGTACCCTGTGCATTTGTTGTACCTTAGTGTTAGACCTGACATCATTGGCTTGAGTCTCTCCTCCATTTTTTCTGTTTGCCTCCACTGTTTTTTCGATGTTTTGCTGGTATATGCTTTGGGCGCCGTGCCACTGCTGATCAGTGCCACAGCGCAAGTGCTCCCTATGTTAAATTGATGTATCGATTGTATCCATGTTTGGCTTATTTGGTTTACTGTCAGTCCCTAGTCTAGAGCACCAGGAGTGCCGGGGCTTGTAAATGTAAATGCCGCTCGTGGGCTTGCAGCACGTGTTGTGCCACCCACAAGAGCGGCCTCGTAAAAGAATGTCTACGGGTCGGTCATTGTGAGACCCACGTGCAGCCTAGTGCTGTCGCGCAGGCTGCGCAAGTATACCTACTTGCCAGCCCCTCAAACCTTCCCTTGACTTCATGTTAGTCACCCCTATGGTAGGCCCACGGGCAGGGTGCATTGTAAGTATAAGGTAGGACACGCCTGACCAAGTTGGCATGTCCTAATAGTGAATTACAGCCATCTTCGTTCTTCACTATTGCGAGGTAGCCTGCTCTCCATTAGTTAGAATGGGTCGCCGGGATTATTAATGCTATGATCCTAGTTGGCTCGGGGAGCATGGTGCAATGTCAAGTTCGGTATCCCTAAACTCGGGTTTAATTACGCATCCGTTGGTGTGGATGGTTTTTGGACTCTGGGTTCGAAAATAGCACTTTTAGAAAGTGCCTATTTTCTTGTCTGACCATTTCTGGTTTCTGCTGGTCTTGCGTGTGTGTGACAGGAGCTGGGTGGCTCCACAGGTCTGGATGAGTCAGTGTGGGATGAGTGGGACATTTGCGTTGAGAGTAGGGGGAGAGTAGTTGCTGATAGCCTGCCCTGCCGGATACAATGCTGGCTCCACCTCCTGCCAAGCGGCTGATGGCTCTGTGCCTGCCATGGACGATCCTAGCCCCACCTCCTGCCAGGAGGCCGATAGCTCTGCTCCGGCCAGTGTCAATGCTGGCTCCACCTCCTGCTGGGCGTCTGAGGACCCAGCCCTGCTCAGTGAATAAGCCAGGTACTTCTGCCTGGCTCCGCCCACAACAGACCCAGGATGTTGGGGAAGTCCCAGGCATGGACAAAGGGATCAAAGCCGGAAAGGGGTATAAGAGGAGGACCCCTGAACCAAGAATTTAGATCACTTCTGACAAGGAACCCTGTAACCAAGGACAAGAGGCCTGCTGATCTGAGGACTTGCCTTCCCCTTCTGCCAGTGTGCTGTTTGCTGGGGGGAATCCTGCAGTGCTTCTTTATTTTTGCCAATCAACCAGGAGAGAGGAACTGTGTGTGTACTCTCACGCTTGCTAAGAAAATCTCCAAGGACTGGAAGAGTGCCAGTCTCCTGCTGAAGTCACAGGGCTAAAGGACTTCATCTGCTTAAAGTACTATTTGCTGGAACCTGTGAATCCAGCACCTCTGAAAGAGCCAGCAACCTCGACGCCGACGGACGTCGCCGAATCCAGCTCGATGTAGTGGGTAACGGCCCCAGTGTCCCGCTTCCTCGACGTCCGGCCGCCGGGCCCGAACGACGCCAGCAGCAACGCCAGTGAGTGGGAGTACGGCTCCAGCTCCAAGGGACCTCGTGTCTGCACCGCTGCTGATCGCATCGCCCTCGTGCCCTCTCGACGCCGTGAGCGCTGCTCACACTTTGCAACCGCATCATCGACAACGACGCCTGCTGAGGCCTGATCGACACCGAAGACGCGACGCCGGATTGCTCGACGCCGCTGATCATCGTGTGTTTCATTTTTCCTAAGGTACTGTGTTGTGGGGGGTCCGTGTGACTCCAGGCTCGACGTAGCGCTCCTCGCGGTCGACGCCGAACCTTTGGATTAACTTTGCCTCGACGTCGTGTAGCTCCCGTATGAGTTACCCTGTTGCTAAGAACTGTGTTTCCAAGAAGAAGATTTGCTTTGATACTAAAGACTTTGTGCTAAAGAAGAAACTACCTTTGAACTATCCTTTTTCCTTCCCAACGTATTTATTCCGATTGTGTACATTTTTGTAGTTATTTGGTCTTGTGCTAAGCCTTATATAAAAATACTTATTTTTATAATACTACTGTGTCGTGTCCATTTGTAGTGCATTCACGGTATTACTGTATGTGGTCATAAATGCTTAACACACAGCCTCTGAGATAAGCCTGTTCTGCTCTGCCAAGCTACCAAGGGGGTGAGCAGGGGTTATCAAAGGGTGTGATCCCCTTGCCCTGACTAGAAAAGGTGTGTCCCTATTTGTCAGAAGTGTATACCTCTGCCAAATAGAGACAGCCGGTTCTAACATTGGATGCAGCGGTGAGGATTTGAACCTTGCATTTATGACCTATGTACAGTGATTAGTGAGCGCTACATAGTGAAAGCAGACCATAGTGCAGTCACAATCTAATTGGGAAAGATCCATTTTTGGTTCTCTGCTTTTCTGAAGCTTGATTTTTTGAACACTGCCAGTTTTGACCATGAGTGACACCGGAGTCACTACCCCTGTTGTTGTTGAGGAGGAATTCGACAGAGCGAAGATAAACGACTACGGCTTGAAGAAACTGAAATCTTTCTGCAAGCAGTTTAAAGTTCCTACCAAAGGCCTCTCGTTGAAGGAGGAATATCTCAAAGCCCTGGAAGCCTGGTTGGAATCCAGAGATCCCACTGATCCGGTGGTGGTACCGCCAGTGGAAGGGGAAGAGGAGGCGCCAGCGAATGGGCCTGAGTCCTCTCCCGGAAGCAGTGTTTCCTCCAAAGGTCTTTCCCCTGAAGAACGAGAAGAAAGGGCGAAGGAGCGTGCATGTAACATGGAAATGGCAAGGCTAAAGATAAATGGGCAGTTGGAGTTAGAAAATGCAAGAGGTAGAAGAGAAGCTGATTTGGAGACCAAAATGTTAGATTTTGAAAGAGAGAAGTTAGCTTTGGAGCGTGATACCAAGTTGAGGGAGTTGGACATCCAAGCTAAGAAGTTAGAGTTGAATCCCTCTGGTGTCAGCAGCCCATCTGTGCCTGCAGAAAGTAAGTTTTACTTCCCCAAAGATGTGATAAAAGATTATCATAGGAATGAAGATATTGGTCAGTGGTTTAAAGCATATGAGTTAGCATTGTTGGCCCACCGGGTCCCTGAGAAGGATTGGGGAGCGGGGTTGTGGGGTCGCTTTGTGAATGAGGGGAGAGATACCCTGTTAGACATGCCTTTGAGGATAGGATGTCATATGCTCATATGAAAGATGCTTTAATGTTGCGGTATGGCCTAACCCCCGAGAAGTACAGACAAGCTTTTAGAGAATGTAAGAAGTTGCCTGGTACTACGTGGGTTGAATATGTGTCTTATTTTTGCAGAGCCATGGATGGTTGGGTAAAGGGCAGCAAAGTGGAAAGTTATGAAGCTCTTTATGATTTGTTTGCTTGGGAGCATTTGTCTAATAACCGTTTTCCAGAGCTGCGCCTGCACCTTATTGATAGCAAGATATCTAACCCTAGAAAACTTGCTGAGGAGGCGGACCGCTGGGTCAGTACCAGGGTCCACAAGGGTCCAGTGGGAGACTCAGCCAAAGGTGGGCAGGGTCCCCAGCAGAAGAGTGGGGGGGACAAGGGTAAACAGAAGGAGTCTCAGAAAGGGCCCCAAAGTAATCCCCAAGGGAACCAAGGGAAAGGTTCCCAGCCTCCCCCTGAGAAGAAGCCAGGGGCCCCGACGGGTAAACCTGTTCATAGGGGCCCCCTAACCTGCTACGGTTGTGGGCAGGTGGGACACCGGTTTTATGACCCCCAGTGTCCCAAAAAGGATTCGAATGCACCGCCGCGTGCACCCCCCATCAGTTGGCGAGTGTAGCCCTGGGAGGGGAAGAGATGGTTGTCCATGGTGGGAGGGGTCCCGCAGAAATGTCCCTGGTCTCGCTAGGAGACATGCAAATGGTCCCTCCACCCCCTCTGCCTAGTAACACTAGTAAATATAGGCAGTGGGTGACCATTAATGGCCATAGAGTGGAAGCTCTCAGAGACACCGGAGCGAGTGTGACAGCTGTCAAGTGTCACTTAGTGTCCAGAGAGCAGGTGGTTCCCCACGCATTCTACCCTGTGATAGCTGCCGACAACTCTCAGAAAGAGTGTGAGGTAGCTCAGGTTTCCTTTGAATGGGGGGAGTTTCAGGTACTCTTCAGGTTGCTGTAAGGCCCGCCATGCCTGTCGATTGTCTCCTGGGCAATGATTTAGAAGACTCCCCTTGGGCTAAGGTGGAGAGAGAGGCGCACTTGAAAATGTTGGGTGTGCCAGAGTGGGTGTGTGCAACCACTCGATCGATGACAGCGAGTAAGGGTGTTGATGGGGTCCCGGAGCCTGAAAGTACGGCCCAGGACCCAGCTGTGACGAGAAGAGGCAGGAGGCGCGGGAAACCGGCCCCCGTAGTTCCCGTGGTCCAGGAGGAGGTAGACCCTGAGGGGGATGCCCTGGAGCCCACAGGGGAACAAATTGCCGAACTGGGAGACCTGCCCGAGCTGACCCATTGGCAGCAGGATGGTGGTCCCTCCAGGGAGGAATTCTGTGCGGAACAGAAAGTATGCCCTTCTCTTGTGGGCATGAGGCAGCAGGCCTCAGCCCAATCCTCAGGTGATCAGTCAGGGTCACAGTTTGTGTACTGGGAGAACGACCTCCTGTATAGCGAGCCTAAGGCTGCTGAGCCTGGGTCAGCCCGTGTGCTGGTGGTACCCCAGCGCTTCTGAGCCTTCCTACTGGGTTTGGCTCATGACGTTCCGTTAGCTGGACATCTGGGGCAGGACAAGACCTATGACAGGCTTGTCACCCATTTTTATTGGCCTCAGATGCTTAGGGATGTAGACATCCATTGCAAGACATGTCACACTTGCCAGGCAAGTGGGAAAAGCGGAAGGAAGCAGAAGGCTCCCCTCCAGCCTTTTCCAGTGGTCAGCACCCCCTTTGACCGGGTGGGTATTGACATTGTGGGGCCCCTGGACCCCAAGACAGCCCTGGGCAACAGGTTTATCCTGGTCTTGGTGGACCATGCCACGCGGTACCCGGAAGCCATCCCTCTCCGAACAGTGACGGCCCCCGTGGTGGGACGGGCACTGATGGGTGTTTTCTCCCGGATGGGGTTCCCCAGAGAGGTGGTGTCGGACGGAGGCACCAACTTCATTTCGAACTATATGAAGTCTCTGTGGAAGGAGTGTGGGGTAACCTACAAGTTCACCACTCCTTACCACCCTCAAGGAAATGGGCTGGTTGAGAGATTCAACCGGACCCTTAAAGGCATGATTATGGGTCTTGAAGAACCAATGAGGCGGAAATGGGACGTCCTCTTACCATGCCTGTTGTTTGCTTACCGCGAGGTGCCGCAAAAGTCTCTCGGGTTCAGCCCCTTTGAGCTCTTGTACGGTCACCCGGTAAGAGGGCCTTTGAGTCTGGTCAAGGAAGGCTGGGAGCAATCTCCCAGGAAACCTCCCCAGGATGTATACAGCTACATGCTGGCCTTTCGGAACCAGACTCGGCGCTTCAGAGAACTTGCTCAGGCAAATCTGGAGGCCAGCCAGGAGGAGATGAAGCGATGGTACGACCGGAACTCCACTCTGGTAGAGCTTCAGCCTGGTCAGGAAGTGTGGGTCATGTCCCCTGTGGAACCTTGTGCGCTCAAGGACAGGTGGACTGGACCGTTTACGGTTGTGGAGAAGAAGAGCGATGTCACCTACTTGGTAGACTTGAAATCTCCCAGGAACCCCTTGCGGGTCCTGCATGTCAACCGTTTGAAGCCCCACTTAGAAAGGTCCGAAGTGGGCATGCTCCTAGCTACAGATGCTGGAATGGAGGAGGAGAGTGAGCCTCTTCCTGACCTCCTTTCTGCGAAAGAGCAAGACGGGTCAGTGGATGGTGTGGTCCTCTCTGACACACTGACCCTTGAGCAGAAACAGGATTGTCGCCAACTGTTGGGACAATTCCCGGATCTGTTTTCCTTGGTTCCGGGTGTCACTCATTGGTGTGTCCATGATGTTGACACCGGAGACAGCCCTCCTGTGAAGCACAAGGCTTACAGGGTGACTGACAAGGTCCGAGCATACATTAAGGAGGAGGTCTCCAAAATGTTTGCGTTAGGGGTGATTGTGTCCTCTAGCAGTCCTTGGGCCAGCCCAGTGGTCTTGGTCCCGAAGGCTGCAGTGCCTGGTGCTTCACTGGAACTTCGGTTCTGTGTGGATTACCGAGGACTCAATTCAGTCACGAAGACTGACGCGCACCCCATCCCCAGAGCTGATGAGCTCATCGATCGGTTGGGGGCTGCCCGGTACCTTAGTACATTTGATTTGACGTCTGGGTACTGGCAGATCGCCTTGACTGATGGGGCAAAGGAGAGGTCAGCATTCTCAACACCAGATAGGCTATACCAGTTCCGGGTGATGCCCTTTGGGATGAAGAATGCCCCTGCCACCTTCCAAAGGTTGGTCAACAGGGTCTTGGCTGGGCTGGAGGATTTCAGTGCCGCCTACCTGGACGACATTGCAGTGTTCAGTGCCAGCTGGGAGGAACACTTGCGCCACCTCCAGGAAGTGTTGTTGGCTCTGCGCGGAGCAGGCCTCACAATCAAAGCCAGTAAGTGCCAGATTGGGCGGGGTTCTGTGGTGTGCTTGGGGCACCAAGTAGGGAGCGGCAAGGTTGCCCCCCTGCAACCCAAGATTGATACCATCCTGGCTTGGGCGCCGCCCAAAACCCAAACTCAGGTGAGTTTGTCAGGATTTGTCAAGGATTACGATAACATTGTGCACCCCTTGACTTCGCTGACTTCCAGGAAGCAGCCACGAAACGTGATCTGGACTGATGCCTGTCAAACGGCCTTCGACACCCTGAAAACTGCAATGTGCACAGCACCTATACTCCAGGCACCCGACTTTTCGAAAGAATTTATTGTCCAGACGGACGCTTCAGAGCATGGCGTGGGGGCTGTTCTAGCTCAGGTGAATGAAGAGGGCCGAGACTTGCCTGTAGCCTTCATCAGTCGGAGGTTACTTCCCAGGGAAACGAGGTGGAGTGCGATAGAGAGAGAAGCATTTGCTGTGGTCTGGGCGCTGAAGAAGCTAAGACCCTACCTGTTTGGGACTCACTTCCGGGTTCAGACAGACCACAGGCCCCTCAGATGGTTGATGCAAATGAGGGGTGAGAAAACCGAAACTGTAGAGGTGGTCCATTTCTCTACAGGGGATGGACTTTACGGTGGAACACCGCCCTGGTACAGATCACGCCAATGCTGATGGTCTGTCCAGATTTTTCCGCCTTAGTGATGAGGACTCCCTAGGTCAAGGGTAGTTCTCCCCACATTTCAGCTGGAGGGGACACGTGTTAGACCTGACATCATTGGCTTGAGTCTCTCCTCCATTTTTTCTGTTTGCCTCCACTGTTTTTCGATGTTTTGCTGGTATATGCTTTGGGCGCCGTGCCACTGCTGATCAGTGCCACAGCGCAAGTGCTCCCTATGTTAAATTGATGTATCGATTGTATCCATGTTTGGCTTATTTGGTTTACTGTCAGTCCCTAGTCTAGTGCACCAGGAGTGCCGGGGCTTGTAAATGCAAATGCCGCTCGTGGGCTTGCAGCACGTGTTGTGCCACCCACAAGAGCGGCCTCGTAAAAGAATGTCTACGGGTCGGTCATTGCGAGACCCACGTGCAGCCTAGTGCTGTCGCGCAGGCTGCGCAAGTATACCTACTTGCCAGCCCCTCAAACCTTCCCTTGACTTCATGTTAGTCACCCCTATGGTAGGCCCACGGGCAGGGTGCATTGTAAGTATAAGGTAGGACACGCCTGACCAAGTTGGCATGTCCTAATAGTGAATTACAGCCATCTTCGTTCTTCACTATTGCGAGGTAGCCTGCTCTCCATTAGTTAGAATGGGTCGCCGGGATTATTAATGCTATGATCCTAGTTGGCTCGGGGAGCATGGTGCAATGTCAAGTTCGGTATCCCTAAACTCGGGGTTTAATTACGCATCCATTGGTGTGGATGGTTTTTGGACTCTGGGTTCGAAAATAGCACTTTTAGAAAGTGCCTATTTTCTTGTCTGACCATTTCTGGTTTCTGCTGGTCTGGCGTGTGTGTGACAGGAGCTGGGTGGCTCCACAGGTCTGGATGAGTCAGTGTGGGATGAGTGGGACATTTGCGTTGAGAGTAGGGGGAGAGTAGTTGCTGATAGCCTGCCCTGCCGGATACAATGCTGGCTCCACCTCCTGCCAAGCGGCTGATGGCTCTGTGCCTGCCATGGACGATCCTAGCCCCACCTCCTGCCAGGAGGCCGATAGCTCTGCTCCGGCCAGTGTCAATGCTGGCTCCACCTCCTGCTGGGCGTCTGAGGACCCAGCCCTGCTCAGTGAATAAGCCAGGTACTTCTGCCTGGCTCCGCCCACAACAGACCCAGGATGTTGGGGAAGTCCCCAGCATGGACAAAGGGATCAAAGCCGGAAAGGGGTATAAGAGGAGGACCCTGAACCAAGAATTTAGATCACTTCTGACAAGGAACCCTGTAACCAAGGACAAGAGGCCTGCTGATCTGAGGACTTGCCTACCCCTTCTGCCAGTGTGCTGTTTGCTGGGGGGAATCCTGCAGTGCTTCTTTATTTTTGCCAAGGAACCAGGAGAGAGGAACTGTGTGTGTACTCTCACGCTTGCTAAGAAAATCTCCAAGGACTAGAAGAGTGCCAGTCTCCTGCTGAAGTCACAGGGCTAAAGGACTTCATCTGCTTAAAGTACTATTTGGAACCTGTGAATCCAGCACCTCTGAAAGAGCCAGCAACCTCGACGCCGACGGACGTCGCCGAATCCAGCTCGACGTAGTGGGTAACGGCCCCAGTGTCCCGCTTCCTCGACGTCCGGCCGCCGGGCCCGAACGACGCCAGCAGCAACGCCAGTGAGTGGGAGTACGGCTCCAGTTCCAAGGGACCTCGTGTCTGCACCGCTGCTGATCGCATCGCCCTCGTGCCCTCTCGACGCCGTGAGCGCTGCTCACACTTTGCAACCGCATCATCGACAACGACGCCTGCTGAGGCCTGATCGACACCGAAGACGCGACGCCGGATTGCTCGACGCCGCTGATCATCGTGTGCTTCATTTTTCCTAAGGTACTGTGTTGTGGGGGGTCCGTGTGACTCCAGGCTCGACGTAGCGCTCCTCGCGGTCGACGCCGAACCTTTGGATTAACTTTGCCTCGACGTCGTGTAGCTCCCGTGTGAGTTACCCTGTTGCTAAGAACTGTGTTTCCAAGAAGAAGATTTGCTTTGATACTAAAGACTTTGTGCTAAAGAAGAAACTACCTTTGAACTATCCTTTTTCCTTCCCAACGTATTTATTCCGATTGTGTACATTTTTGTCGTTATTTGGTCTTGTGCTAAGCCTTATATAAAAATACTTATTTTTATAATACTACTGTGTCGTGTCCATTTGTAGTGCATTCACATTATTACTGTATGTGGTCATAAATGCTTAACACACAGCCTCTGAGATAAGCCTGTTCTGCTCTGCCAAGCTACCAAGGGGGTGAGCAGGGGTTATCAAAGGGTGTGATCCCCTTGCCCTGACTAGAAAAGGTGTCTCCCTATTTGTCAGAAGTGTATACCTCTGCCAACTAGAGACAGCCGGTTCTAACACTTAGGTGAGAGTTAAAGGATTTTGTACCCTGTGCAGTTGTTTTACCTAGGTGTGTGTTGAAGGGTTGTGAACCGTGTGCAGTTGTTTTACCCCGGTGTGCACTAAAGGGCCGTGTAACCTGTGCAGTTGTTTTACCATTAGGTGTGTTGAAGGGTTGAGTACCCTGTGCAGTTCTTTTACCTGAGCTGTACGTCAAAGGGTTGTGTGCTAGTTGTGGTGTGCAGTAGGGGGTGAGTGAGAGGGTTACAGCTCTTTGGGGTTCTCTCATCTTCCTGCCCTACACAGAATTACAGCGATGTACATTAAAAATATATATATTGTGTTATTCTCTTATCCTCAGTCCAGTCATATTTAAATTGTATATTTATCTTTGAAGTAGTGCATACTTCTATTTTTGCTTTGTTGTAATATTAGTTTGTTTGTTTTCCCAAGGGAAGGAGATGGGTTGTGACTTGGTGCATCCTTTCCCCTGGTTACCTATTCCCTGCTGCTCAGCCCTTATGAATGTGATGTGTGTGGAATGTTGGAATGCTTGAGGAGGTAGGGGAATGCTGGAGTGCCTGGTGGAGTGGAGAGAGAGTCAGTTGAAGTGTGTGGGCTGAACAGCAAAGATGCTGCTCCTGGTGGGGATGAACTTATCCTACTTACCATCCTGTAACTAAGCTTAATAAAACTCTTACATATAACCTACTTGATAGCTACTCTTGGACTTCTTTTGGATTATAACAGCTAGGTTGCTGTGTTTGTGTTACTTTTAGCATAATTAGCAAACGGAACTCTCAGCTTTAAAAGAACCACCCACGAGTAGCTTGTCTAGTTAATGTATTTGCTTTGTAAAATCATGCATTAGCCTTTATGTTTATTTATTTATTTATTTATGGCGTTTTATAAAGCACAAAAATGACCCGCCCGGGTATCAGAGCGCTGTATAATGGGACAAACTATATTGCAAGTCTCAGAATGCGTAGCGGGCAGCCATGGGCGTTATAAGTGGTAATAATAGTAATAATGCAGAGCAAAACTGGACAGGGAGAGCTACTCACGCAAGGACCTTGGGCACTTGAGAGTTCTGAAGAAAACACATGCATGACCCATTGAATCATGGAATACTCAAAACAAGCATTGGTAAGGCTAATAGGCCTGGCCTTGGAATGCGTGTGAATGAATGTATTAGGAAATAGGCATTAAAAGGTACAAAGTAACAAAAACTCAAAATCATACAATTTTAAGGGTACACAGTCAAAATATCGAGTCCTAATTATCGACCTACACAAATATTGTGTTGCAAATATCGAAGGTACAGAATTTCAATGTCAAGAATATCGTTGGACAGAATATCGACCCTAAGGTAAGTAATATCGAATTCATTTATATTGATGTAAGTAATATAGGAGTTAGTAATATCGATAGCATATATATCGATGTGACTAATTTCGATGTTATTAATATCTATATTTGTATTATTTTTATGTTTTTAATTATGTATGTGTAATATGTTTTTGTTAAGTATTTTAATTATTTTAAATTATATGTGTATTATTTTTATATATTAATAATGTTATTTTTAAGTAAATTTAATGTTTTAGTACCGGAGTGGGTTGTGGGTTTATAGGGGAATAGGGTGGGAAGTAATTTAAATATACTATCTTAATTTTTAATTTTTAGGAATTATAAATTAATTTTAATTAATGTATGTTTTTACATCTGTAGCGGGTTGTGGGTTTATAGGTTGATTGGGTGGGAAGTAATTTTATTGTAATTAATTAATGAATTTTTTATTTTTATGGATAAGTATTTTTGAATGAATTATTAATTGGCAATTAATTATTTTAATTGATTAATTAATTATTATTGGGAATTAATTATATTAATTGATAAATTAATTATTAAGTGGCAATTATTTTTTTAATTGATAAATTAATTATTTAATTGATATTTAATGTTATTTTTAAGTACATTTTATGTTTTCGTACCGGAGCGGGTTGTGTGTTCATAAGGGAATAGGGTGGGAAGTAATTTAAATATACTAAATTAATTAATAATTTATAGCAATTATAAATTAATTTTTTTTAATTTTGATTCTATTTTTGTAGTGGGTTGTGGGTTTATAGGGGAATTGGGTGGTAAGTAATTTAATTGTAATTAATTATTGATTTATAATTTTTTGTTATGGATAAATAATTTATTTTAAAATAATGATTAATTGACAATTAATTATGTTAATTGATAATTTATTTTTTAATTGGTAATTAATGTTTTTAATTGTTAACTAATTTTTTTAATTGGTAATTCATGTTTGTAATTGGGAAATAATTTTTTTAATTGGTAATTCATTTTTTAATAGGTAAATAATTGTGTTAATTGAAATTAATATCTTTAATTGTTAATTGTTTCTTATTAATTGGAACATATCTGTAATTAATTGGTATTCAATATTTTATTTAAAAAAGTATTATTTGGTATATTGTTTAATAAATTTTAATTGTGAATTAATTTTAAATCATATTTTTATGTAATGAAATGTATTTAATTTTATAATATTTATTATTTGGTGAGTAATATTTAATAATTAATATTTATTGGTATTTGTTGAAACGTTATTGTTAATTAATTATTCAAATGTAATTGCTTTTAATTATTATTAATTGTTTGTAAATGATGTAGATTTATTAAAAAATTTAATTATACATTATTTTAAATATAAAATTATTTATAAGTATGTTAAATTTAAATTCTACGCTATCCAACGCTTTCCCTACTGTTGCACCCTTTGGAGTTGGAATAGTAATTTTTACTCTTACGCTATCCAACGCTTTCCCAACTGTTGCACTCTCTGGAGTTGGAATAGTAATGTTTACCCTTACGCTATCCAACGCTTTCTTACTCTTGCACCCTCTGGAGTTGGAATAGTAATTTTTACCCTTACGCTATCCAACGATTCCCCTACTGTTGCACCCTCTGGAGTTGGAATAGTAATTTTAACCTTACGCTATCCAACTCTTTCCCTACTGTTGCACCCTCTGGAGTGGGAATATTAATTTTTACCCACCCGCTATCCAACGCTTTCCCTACTGTTGCACCCTCTGGAGTTGGAATAGCAATTTTTACCCTTACCTTATCCAACGCTTTCCCTACTGTTGCACTCACTGGAGTGGGAATAGTAATTTTTACCCACCCGCTATCCAACGCTTTCCCTACTGTTGCACTCTCTGGAGTGAGAATAGTAATTTTTACCTCTACGCTATCCAACGCTTTCCCTACTTTTGCACTCTCTGGAGTGGGAATAGTAAGTTTTACCCCTATGCTATTTAATGCTTTCCCTACTGTTTAATTTTCTGGAGTGGGAACAGTAATTTTACATTCTAAGCTATCCAATGTTTTCATTAATGTAGTTTTTTGGGGACTTTAAATAGTATTTTTATTTATTTATGTATTTAATATTTTTTGTGTTATTTTAGATAATGTATTTAAATAACTTTTAAAATATTGAAAGTATATTTAATTTTTTTAATTTATTAAATATAATTTAAATTTTTTTTTAATGTTATTATTTTATTTGTGTAGATGTATTTGTAATTTATGGTATTTGTTATTAATTTATAATTAATTAAAATAATTAATAAATATTGTTATTAAGTAAGTATATATTATATATTGTATGTTTATTTTTAATTAAATGTTATTATTAAATATGTATTATTTATTAATTGTAAACATTATTAAAAATGTTTCAATATGTTTAATTTATTTACAAGTATTATTTACTTGATTTAACTTATTTTTTTACAGAAAAAAAAGGATATTTTTAATTACGATATTTTTAACATTGATATTTTAGTTTTGATATTTTTGTACTTACCATGTTGTAGATAGGGTGTCGATATACTTGCCTTCGATATTCCAGCGTCGATGTTGCTGTAGGTCGATATTCTGTCCGTCGATAATCACTCAGTGATTCAATTTTAAGGAAGTGGGCACACTGACTTGATACGACAGTTAATGGGATAACTATTCAATGTGAAGCTGTACTCGTCCGGGCTGCTTTTATAAGAGGTATTTCAGTTGATAGTCATCCACTCAATGACGTCTACACATTTCTTAAGAGAAATTCTTCAACACTCTCACACTTACTGTCTGACTTTTTTGCATTGGTGATTCTGAGCATTGGCTGTGTTGAATTAATTCAAGAATGCTAACAGCCAGGGATGTAGCTACCATTGTGCAGCGGGTGCAGTGGCACTGGGGTTGAGAGGCCTGAGGGGGGTAATAAACCCGGCTTAATTCTGTATTTTATCATTCAGACAGCATCTAGGGAACCCATTTCCTTCCTTGTCCTACACTACAGCTCTCCTTACCTAATCTTCCACATAGGTCCACGCGCTTTGCAAGCTGATTGGCTGTAAATACCTCCACAGTGCCTGAGAGAAAAAACCTATAAGCAAGCGGAACTATACGGAATCCAACCCTAGATGTTAATGTTAGGACGAAAACTCACAGTGTCTCATTAAACATGCTGCACCAAAGCCCCCTCTTGCCTTCAGGTACCTTTATAAACAAAACTCTGCTACTGGTTATTTGCTGTATCATTCCGCCTTCCACGGATTGCTTGCAGGGCAATGCTTGAGGGACTATTTTACATGTCAATAGAGCACAGAATCATCATGCATTACATTCTTTATCTCGTAGATACATTGTGTACATAAAGGATTTTTTTCTTGACTGGGACAGCTTTTTAAAAATCATTTTAGTCAGTACTCTAAATGCAAGCCAGGCCTATTGGCTTTAACAATCATGTTCTATCGTGCAGAAGACGGGCTCCGCTTAGATGAATGAATTGGATTACCTGGCCACGAATTCATGTCATTAGAATACAATTATCCAATCATGAGTATTCCTTTTACAATCACTGCTCCCAATTCGTTAAGCTATTTAGTGCAAGTTTGATTTACAAGAGCAAATAGCTTCTTTCACTATTGCAAAATATTGCTTGCTATTTTCACAAGCCGTTTTTGCGCTGGTAAAAATATCATTCTCACCGGGAGGTTTGTGCCCATGCCCAGGACAGGAGTCTGGGAACACACACTAAATTATATATTTGTGGCTGTTAAGAAAGTTGGCCAAGCATTCCCATCTTGGAAATTGTAACATATGTACACCTGTGGAGTGCAGCAGTAACACCCTTTCAATGTAAAGGGAACACCCTCAAACTCCACGTGGGAGCAGCAGTGATTATGTTTGCCATTTCACCAAATTGGCAGGGTGCTGGAAGTGAAATCACATATTCCATAACATCACCGGAAATTGAATCACACCACTGCCCCCCAAGATGACACTCCATTTTACTTTTTTTGAACAAACTGTATGGTAAACCTGTGATTGTATGATGCCGTTAAACTGCAAGCCTATAGCAGGAGCTAAAAGATTTTTTTTGTAATTAGAGGCATGTTTCCTTTTTAAAAAATGATAGGCAAACTGGCTAGTGAGTAGCAACACATGGCTGGCGTTTTTTAAAATCCCTAAATACCTCTAAATGCATAGCGTTTTTTATCCCTAAATAACTCTAAATGCAGATGCATCTACCAGGCCCTTAAACCAACCCACAATGGAGCTAACCTCGCACTACTGCACTCTAATGGAATTGCACAGTTCTGGAGAAAAACATAAACCAAATGCTTTAATTAAAAGAATATGCTTTTTGTTAAAAAAAAGAATCGTAACAGAATGATGCCGCCATTTTTTTTAAGAACAGTGCGCAGCCTGGCGGGTGGCTCGACGCCGAGCGGACCCTCGTTAGGCGCTTTGAAAAGCAGCCTCCATCAAGGACCCGTTGTCAGTGGCGGCCATTATGCTGTCACCTGCATCCCGCGCCCTGATTGACATGTTTGTCCCGGGGGGAGGGAACAGCTGCAGTCTCGCGCTCCGAGACAAAAGCGGGGATGCGCGGTGACAAGAAGCTAATACTGTTTAAGCAACACTATATTCCCTTCACACTCATTAGCAGCGCCTAATGGAAGGGCAAATTGACACTCATTGTTTGGGCAACGGCATTCAAACCAATTAAAAATATTTGCTGCCGACGCATTAGCGGCGCGTTGACGGGTTTTCAAAGCTGGGGAGGGTGCAACGAGTTTACACTGGTATTATCTCTTTGTTTGGGTGAAAACAAAATCCAGGCAGTGCACTTCTGTTAATAGAACCAGCAAATACCTATATTTTGCTGCGCAACACTGGTAATAGCGCCTGTCACTTCAGCGCCAATAAAACGCGGCGACTCCGGTTGACGCACTTCCGTTGTTAGAAATTCACCTAACACGGAATAAAGTTTGAAGAGAGAGCCTATTGTGCACAAGGCCATTTCCATAACGAACTGGATCATTTGCATAACTAAGCCAATGGTATTCTTGTCCATCCAGTTCGTCAGCTTTCAAATCTGGCCCTCCCATTTCTTTGAATAATAAAGAAAATGGCTGCCACGCTCCTTTGTGGAATAATCCAATATTATATGATGCAAAAACAGCGTGCAAATATTGTGGGTCCGATTCACAAAGATAATCTTACACTTTTATGTAAGTTTGCGATTTTTTGCAATTTCCAAAGGGATTTTATGCGTAGTATTTACTCATAGGGGTGACTCCGCCC
The DNA here is from genome assembly GCF_964263255.1 of Lissotriton vulgaris. Classification (NCBI taxonomy): domain Eukaryota; kingdom Metazoa; phylum Chordata; class Amphibia; order Caudata; family Salamandridae; genus Lissotriton; species Lissotriton vulgaris. Next base: position 90,294,871 of record NC_141689.1, read on the forward strand.
ATAAAAAGTTAGGCAGTCGTAAAGATACTACTTGTAAAATTCCTTTGTGAATTGCAAAAAATCTTAAACTTACACAAAGTGTACGTTTACCTTTGTAAATCAAGCCATATGTCCTTAGTGGTTAAACTAAACTGTCTGCTCCTCCTTAAAGAATTTCCAGTCAAAAGACCGAAAGTAGACAAATACATATACCTTTCGTAAAGATTATACACGGACCATTAGGCCGATTTCCCATGACTCTCGGAAATACAGAGGCAGGATTAGCACACAATGGGGCATGGAGCTGTGCCAAATTTGGCAGCGCCGCACTCTGGCATTTCCAAAACGCAGGGATGCACCGTTTTCACAAGAATACCGCACACTCATGTGTTTTCCCTAGCACTAGCGCTAAATTTAGCTGGATTAGCGCCAACGCTGGCACCCTTGCTCCATAGTGCGATGGTGCCTGCGCTGCAGGGAATGATTGTTTATGAGCAGGAAGGTGCCCCTTCCTGCACATAAACACTCACTAATGGCGCTTTGTTTCTTCCATGTGTACCGTAGAATGCAGCACACATAGAAGTAGCAAATCATACTTATTTAATGAATGTTTATGTACAGGAATGCAACACATATAGAAAAAGTCAAAACGAGTAGAAATAAAAGTATTTCTCCTCGTTTCGACATTCTAATGCTTGCTCTTGCATGGCGTTCATTTTTGGTGCTGTCTCACATTTACACCTTCTTGTAAATCTGGGGCAGTGTCAAAAGCAAAAGTGGTGCATGTAAAGTGGTGCATGTAAAGGGGCGCATGTAAAGGGGTGCATGTAAAGGGGCCTTATTTACAAGGCGGCATTAAGCCACAAAAAGTGGCTTAATGGTACTTTGTAAATATGGAGAAGGGCATATCGCTACCAGTATGTCGCTAAAAGTGATATTCTGGTGGCGATATCCACTTGTAAATATGCCACAATATGTACCCGAGGTTTAAAGACCAGACTATCTGAACAAAGTCTGTTCTACCTCAGATCACATTCTCTGAAGTACTTGTGCTGGTGAAGTTTTAGATATTTTCTGGTCCTCAAGAAAATTTCTCTAGTGTTAGTAGGATTTAGAATTAACAGAGAAAATCCACCTTCCTCTCTGTTGCTCATGCAGAGACTGGAATGCTTGCAAGGGGTGGTTGGAGGCCTGGGTACTAGGCAGTTCCAGGCTCGATGGACAAAGCCTTCATCAGGTGTTTTAAGTGCATGTAGATCTTCTCTACTGAGAGACTGTACTTCTGAGACCTCTGGTACCTGAATGTCTTCCTCATGTTCCACACATTCTGGTCCGACATTACTACAACATGGTAACCCACTCTCATCATGTGCGAAGGAGTAGAACATTTTGACAGTCCCTTTGACTCTTCGTCCTGTTATATTCTATATAGGTACCCCAATATAGGCTCAGGAAACATCATAAGATTTCACCTATATTCTTTCCTATACTAAATACATAACGCTTTTTAGGGACTGACCTTTTACCTAGATACGACACTGCGCACAGAACGCAGGATTTTCCCTGGTAAAGGACTCATACATTATGCATGAGGATTCTTGGAAACTCAGCAGGACTACCATCTCCAGTATAATATCTATGTATAAAGTTAATTCCGACATCATCCTAAGTCCGACAAGTGGCACGGCAGGGTAGAACCCCCGGGGAGACCTTTGGGTATATAAACATCACATCTTGCTGAGACAAACAGAGGAGATCAGGAGGACTTCCCTACCGACACACAGATGCGAGACACTGAGGTTCCTGCATGCAGATACTCCAGCTCGCAGTGGTCTAACATCCCTTGCGGGGTGTCCAACTCAAGACCAAGACGGAGTCCCACAGTCTCTCACTTCAGGTAATGGGGTTGACTTTATCCTAGAGGGATGCTTGGCTTAACACCTACATACATGCTAGGTACACTTAGGTACATCTAGTTAGGGTTGCCATGTATTTTATATACATGCCTGTATTCATGGTTATAGCAAAATGGTAGAAATCTACCATCCTTTTTACTTTCTTAGTGCTTCTAAAAATGTATATATGTTACTGTCTAATGGTTGTTTCAGCACACCTATTTTACACTAGAATAACGACTGTTCAATAAATACTACGTTCATACCGATTATTCTGTGTAAATCTGTGAGACTGAGTGAGCACGAGTGACTGAGCAAAAAGTAGCACACTGTTTCCACGGTCCTGAGGGATCAGGGTTGTCATGTTCGATAGTTGCCAAGAACTATTCTCTCCCTGATAAGAGGAGTTTCTATTGGCACTGTGAGCTAGCTGGTACACAGGCCAAAGTACCCGGTGTCTTGAATTAGTCTGACACCAATCCTACAGCGTATGTTGTCTAAACATGCAGATCCTATATAGGTTTTATAGGAACTATGCGACAGTCCCAGCTTCACACACACCCAATCATTAACCTTGAAGCGATCATAGCCTTTTAGCACACCTTTATTCATATCCATGCGTGGCTTTTCATACTTTTCCCTCCTCCCTCACTTCCATGTACAAACACTCAACTATGCTTCTGCTCAGAACAAAAGTCTCTTCCCTGCATTAAGATATATGGCATTTCACCTGTATTTGCATAAGGTGCGGAATGCCCACATCAACTTCCTAACTTTCAACTCCCAAACTTCTCTCGCTCACAGTGCCTAATACAAACCTTCCTTCAATTCTCTATTCCATCTTTCTACCAACCTGTTCCCTTGGGGTAATAAACAGAAGTTCTGAAATGCCCGATTCCTGACCTGTGCAAAAAATCCTTCATCTCCTGGGACACCATTTGCACTTCTTACTAAATAAACAATTTCTCTTGGAACTCTACAAAAACTTTAGTTTCCACATGCGCTACAAACGTAACCTTGGGCCAACATGAAAAATAATCTAGTGCCACCAAAGCATAATGTGTACAGTGTCTCTCAGTGTGTAAAGGATCTGCAATGCACAGGGTTATTTTCATCTTCCGATTTGGTTTCTCCACTCTTTGCTTGGAGCATGATTTGATCTTCTGGAACTTATGACTCTACAAACATGAAATACATTGCGATACCCTAAATACTATTTGTATCATGCACGCACATCAGGTATATACCAATCTTTTAGAATCAAATATGGATGTAATTTTACAGTAGCTGTAAACATGCAAGCTAATACTCATGGTTCAAGTAGACCCGGAAGCCATATAAATCAAGGTTGTAGATTTCCACCTTTGCTTGCTTTCGAACCTGGCAAGTGGAAGCAGGATTTTAGGACACTAATGAACCTAGTATTGTATTTATGAATGACATCTTCGCCTCAAGGATTTTCTGTGCTTCAGCGGAAAAACGACTCTTCCACCTAATTTTTGATTAAAGTAAACTTTCTGTCAAATAGTTGAGCTTCATTGACCTGTATTTAGAAAAAGCTTATAGACAGTGATCTAAAAATATAGGTATTTTAGCTTTTATACGCCCGTTGACATTTTCTAATGAGAGCCCTGGCCAGTTGAAAAGACAATTGTCTTTGAGTCTTTAGCTGCGGTGCCTGCTATTTTGTATTAAACGGTAGTTGGACTTTAGGGTGTTGTGTTGTATTTTTAACAGATTTTGCGTGTGGTGCTGATACAATCCTTAAGGGAAAGAAAGCAAGGGAGCAGTGCACTGAGTTCCACCTGACCACCCCAGTCACCAGAGGTAAGGGAGATATTCTTTACTACGGCACCTGGGGTGGAGAACGGCTAGACCAGTGCTTAATTTGCAAAAACATAAGTGCCGGGCCCTGCACCACACATTGCCACTGTACTTACACAACTAGTAACCATCACGCTGCTACAAGTGTGACAATTCAGAATGTTCAAGGCCGCCAACGCTTTAAGAATGGCTTGGGTGGCAGGTATTAGTTGTTTTTAATGTATATTGAATTAACAAACAGCTGGTTTTCTCCTCCTCCTTAAATTACACTAACAGCACCACCATGTGGCAGCCGTCATAAGTGCAGGTTCCAGCAATTAGGTGCTGGTGCTGGGCACCAGAAACCACCTGCTCAGATTAAGCACTGGGCTAGATATGGTGAATTGGATAAAAGTAAAAAAAAAAAGCGTCAAAATGTTAGGTAAAGTCTAACAGTTGCTTATCATTTGTTTGTTACTTGCATAAATAGCCTGTTTTGTTGTGTGGCTAATGTATTGTCAAGAGGGTGCGCACAAATGACATCTGGGTAGGCGACTACAGGAGAAAATAAAAGGAAAATGGTTGAGTAGTTAGAGCTTGGAGGAAGTCAGAGAATAAAAAATTTGTATAAGTTTGAACTCATGGCATTGAGTGAGATAGTGTGGTAAAAAGCAAGACAGATAGGAGTGACAGAACCCAGAGCACAGACTCTTGAAGAATGAACGTGTGATAGAAAGAGACCCTCTGATCCAATTGCCCCAGTCCTTTCACAAGCCCCTCTGGGTGTTGACTGGTACCTTAAACATAAAAAATGAGCTAATTTACAGAAGAAACTAAAAGATCATAAAAATAGAATAGATGCCAAGCAATGGCCGCTCTTCTAACAATGGCATGACGAGGCACACAAATGGAAACATGAGTCACAAGGTTGGAATATGAAAGCTATTCAGGAAAAAAGGAATACCTACCTAGTCTTTAGGGACAGAAGGGATGATTTACACTTTGGTGGACAGAGGGTCATTGCTGCTGCCCTCCTGAGGGACCACAGCCCGGAAAATCTAGAGTGGTCTGCCAGCCACAGAGACAACTCTTAACATTGACATGATCCGTCGTCACAGTGGTTCCTGTCAATGTTGTAAAAGTATAATGTTCGACTCCGTCAAACAGAATGACCACCCATCAAACTTTTGCAGTTTACAATTTTTCCAAAAATACACACTCCCAAACCTGTAGTTTGTTTTTGAAAAATGAAAAACTAGAGACTCCCACACCATTGGAGTTTTGGGGACTTTTTTTCTTTTTTTGACTGTCCCTCACCACCTGGATTTATCTGGCGCCGATACGCAGCAAATAAAAAGAAATCCGATTGCCACTGTAAATTAGGCAGGCTGTTAGATGGCCAACCTCTGATGCCCTATACTTTTTCGGGTGTTGAAATAGCAAGTCGGAGATGGAGCTGGAGGGTTCCATCATCGACAAACTTATGGTTCGCCTACCTCTAAATCGTATGGGCGAATCGTGAGTCTGGATTAGAGGGTACCCTGTTGCCACTGCGATGGGATATCCCCACTGTCAAACTCTAAATCAGCCCCAGACTTAGGGCTTGTACCCCAGCTTCTCCCCCTCCTCCATATCTATTGCCCCTGTCCACTGCCAACAGAAGGAGACAGAGAGTGTGGACACCAAGGAGGAGGACTTGCTGGGTTGGGGATGCAGCAGGTGATCCACCTGGAAATGCCTGCGGGCCTTCTGGTGGCTGGAGCACGAAGAGGTAACGCATAAGCGAGCCCGGCGAGGCAACTGGGTAGCAGCCCAGCTGCAAGGTCGGATGATTCTACTACTATGTATCGGCTCTACAATAAGCACAAGTTCCACCTTGGTGCAGAGAGATCAACAAGAATGAAGCCCAAAGATTTTGGGGGCCCAGGGCCAAACATATTTTTGGGGCCCCTGTTCAGAACAGCTTTGAATGTATGATCCAAGCCCCTGTTTGAATAGGTCTCTGACAGTGCAAAGGAACACTTGTCCAAATTCTAAGGGCCTTACTTTTATGCTGCCAGTGCATCACTTTTTGTGATGCACCGGCAGCGTAAAAAATGTGCCATGTTGTGCCCTATTTACAAAGTGACGCATCTAGGCAGATGCGTCACTTTGTAAACCCCTGCACCACATTATACCTGTGCCGGGTATGATGTATGCAGGGTGGGTGTTCCCCCGCAAAAAACCTTGTAGAAGTGGCGCATTGAAATCTATGAGATTTCTGTGCGCCACTTCTAGGACGCCATTGCGTCAATATCTTACACCTGCCTCACAGCAGGCGTAAGACTGACGCAGACTATTTCACCTGGGGCTTTCCCCATTTGAAAGGACACATTGCTGGAGTTGCATCTATTTTCAGACACACCCTAACAATGCATCACTTTTGCGCCTACAGATACGTCAGAAATACTGACATATCTGTAACTCCTTGCGACGTTGATGCGTCATACAGTAAATATGACACATCCATCATGTCGCAAGTAGGGCGCAGTAAGAAGTGACGCATCCCTGTTTTCACACAGCGATGCGTCACTTCTCATAAATAAGGCTCTAAATGTGTATACATCTAATACTCAGGGATTGTTATGTGTGTTTTCAATATTGTGACACAGCAGCAGCTCACCAATACTACTGCAAATAATCTCTGTGATGCCCTCCCATTTCTTATATGTGAGACCTTGTTTTGATCTAAAAGAAACTTTTTAATGTAAATTGCATGAAACATAAGCACAACTTTTTAGCCAAATGGCTGAACTAGACTCTCACACATAAGGTACATAAAAAATAAATTAAAGGAAAACAGTATTTAAAACAATGTTTAAATAATGTCCAAGGTCATTAGGGCAAAACTCTGGAAAACAGAGCTGACTCTGTTAGGGGTCCCCCTGAAAGCCTCGGGCCTTGGGCCAGAGCCCACTTTGTCCATGCATTAAAACGTGGGAGTGCAAGGCAGCTGTCTGGAAGGCGTCTCCCTTCTCCCCATCCATAGTGAGAGTCTTTCCTATTCCAATCTTCGGCCATTGAGAGACTACCCTGTGTCCGGGAGAAAGGTGGTAGTCCATGTGCTTTAGACACACTCTGATTTAATGAGCATCAAGAAACAGTTCTTCAACATTCAATAAAAGAAAAGTTAGATCCGAGAAGAACTACAGAGTGGGCCCGATTCACAGAACTAACTTAAGACAAAATCCTAAGCTTACTACTTTTGGTATTCACAGAAGGCATTTAGTAGTAGTAAAGTTAGGATTTTGTCTTAAGTCTGTCTTAAGTCTGTCCTAAGTTTGTCTTAAATCTGTCTTAACTCTGTCCTATGTTTGCCTTCTGTGAATACTAAAAGTAGTAAGTTTAGGATTTTGTTTCAAGTTAGTTCTGTGAATTGGGCCCAGTGTGTTTGAGGTAAACAGTCCCACTTAGGCAGATGGGAATCAGTTACTGGTGGGGCCGAGTGAGGGGAGATAGAAAAAGAGCAAGGGCTGAGAGGGTTGCCTTAGAAATATTGGGGAACTCAATGCAGCGAAGGATTCACTGTTGAATGGGATTGTAAAGATCTGCAAAGTGACAACTGGTTGAACTAAGTTCTCAAACAGCAATTTGAGACTGTTAGTAGAAACACCCCAGGAGTTAATATGGCCTGACCATTGGGCCTTAAGGTTCTCCTTTATGCAACCAGAAAGGGTAATGAAGAACCGGGATAGGAAGGGCGTGCGGAGGGCCTGGAGGAAAGTTACTAATTAAGTATTTAGGGAGGCCTTTATAGCCCCGCCTTCAGAGGACAGTGACAGCAATAGAGCTAAATGTACAGTGGACAAGCAGGCGTATAATGAGGCGCATAGAGCCTATTTGGACCATTTTAAGGCCTCTAGAAGAGAACATTTGAGCAGGAGGATTGGGGAAGCAAATAACTACTCTAAAGAACTGTTTGCAATATTAAAAGAATTTACGAACCCCTCTGTAAGCAGTTCAACGGTCCCACATACGCAAGATCTATGTGATAAGATGGCCACCCACTTCAGAGAAAAGATAGATATCATCTATAATGCTCTGGGGGGGAGGAAAGAGCATACAGCCACCCAATCCAGGGCGAGGGTCTCTTCTTTACTCAATTTGGACTCCTTTTCCACTATTACAACGGAGCAAATAAGAGTAGCCCCGGATGCAATCAAATCAGGAGACGAATCAGACGGTGCCCCTCCTTTTGTTATGGCAGCTCTGGCCACTACCTTACCTCCTTCATTGCGGGATGTTTGTAACATCTCCCTAGTTACAGCCACCTTCCCAGATAAGTGGAAGAACTCTCTGGTGAGTTAACCCCTTAGAAATGAAAAACTACAGGCCAATATCCCTGTTGCCGTGTGGGGCTAAGGTGATGGAAAAGTTGATCAACCAACAATTAACAAGCTATCTGGAGCAGAACCAATTATTAGATCCCGCCCCATTGGGCTTCCAAGCTGGACATAGTACGGAGGCTGCCCTAATGGAAGTGACGGACATAATTAGAATGTCCCTGCACTATTATGTTGGTACTATTAGATCTATCGGCGGCTTTCAACACCATCTCCCATTCCATCCAGCTTTGCAGATTACAGGAGATTGGTGTCGAGGGGCAAGCTCTGGCATGGTTGGAAAGCTTTCTGCTAAAGAGATCTCAGCAAGTCAAACTGGAGCCATTTTTGTCTGCAACTAACCTAGTGGACAAGGGGGTGCTGCAGGGTTCCATTCTGAGCCTAACGTTGTTCAACATTTATGTGGCTCCGTTGTCTGTAATTATAAGGGCGTCTGAATTCGAGACGATCCCATATGCAGACGACACACAGGTGATTATCCCTTTCGATCCGGATCCCAAGGTCACCAGAATGAAATTCAAGACCTGTATGTTGAACATTGCGGCCTGGATGAGGGACAATTTCCTCCAGATGAATGCTAATAAGACAGAGATCCTCCTGTTTGGAAAGGCGGAGGAACTATGGACGGCGGAACTGCGGGAGGATCCCCGCCCCGCTAAGCAGGCCAGGAACCTGGGAATCCTTTTGGGCAGCAACCTATCTTCTGAAGAGCATGTAAAATCACTGTCTAGCTCTTGTTTTGGCATCTTGAAAATGCTAAAGAAAGTTTTTCCTTGGATCCCTGTGGAGGCAAGAAAGACTCTCATTCAGGCGTTGATTGTGAGTAGGCTGGACTACGGAAATTCCCTACTAGTCGGCCCGCAGAAGCTTTGTTCTCTAGGCTCCAGGTATTGTAGAATACTGCAGCCAGAATGGTTTTGAATAAACCGAGACGTACTCCATCTCGGCTTCTGCTGCAGTCTCTACATCGGCTGCCTGTGAAGAAGAGAGCAGTCTTTAAACTTTTGATCTTGGTGTTTAAGGCTAGGCAGGTTCTGGGTCCGGCTTACCTAAAAAAGAATGTAAGAGCATATATTCCGGGCACGAAACGTCGTTTACGACGCAACGTTTAGCACGCAGTGCTATTACAACGCAGACTTTAAAACGCATTCCATTACATCGCATTACACTGGGGGGCGCTCTAGGATAGGGAATACTTTTAATTTACTATCCAACACCTTCCCTAGTGTCCACGGGGACTGGTGTTGGAATAGTAAATTAAAATATTCACTATCCAACACCCCTTAGTGTAATGCGTTGTAAAGGAATGCGTTTTAAAACTTGCGTTGTTACAGCATGAGTGCTAAAAGCATGCGTTGTAACAACGTACATCCATTCCGGGGCGTCAACTAAGATCCAGCAACCAAAATCTTTTGGCTCCTTCCAAAATCAAACAAGCATTAGAAATGCAATCGGGCTCGGATTTATTTGAGTTTGAGCTAATGGCATTGTAAATGCCAATGTATTGTTGCTATGTGTTATGGAGTGTGTTCATGTGGTGTGTACTGCCAGTGATCTCCTTGTGAGTGTGAGAATGTTGCACCGTTACTGCCTGTGATGTCCTTCTTGTGAGTGTGAGAAGCTTGCACCTCTGCTGCCTGTGGTCTCCTTGTGAGTGTAAGAAGCTTGCACTGCTGCTGCATGTGATGTCGTTCTTGTGAGTGGGAGAAGATTGCACCTCAGCTGCCTGTGGTCTCCTTCTGAGTGTAAGAAGCTTGCACAGCTGCTGCCTGTGATGTCCTACTCTCTACTCTACTCACTACTCTACTCACTGCTCTGCACTCACTACTCACTACTCTACTCACTACTCTACTCACTACTCTACTCACTACTCTACTCACTACTCTACTCACTACTCTACACTCACTACTCACTACTCTACTCACTACTCTACTCACTACTCTACTCACTACTCTACTCACTACTCACTACTCTGCACTCACTACTCACTACTCTACTCACTACTCTACTCACTACTCTACTCACTACTCACTACTCTACTCACTACTCAACTCACTACTCAACTCACTACTCTACTCACTACTCTACTCACTGCTCTGCACTCTCTACTCACTACTCTACTCACTACTCTACTCACTACTCTACTCACTACTCTGCACTCACTACTCACTACTCTACTCACTACTCTGCACTCACTACTCACTACTCTACTCACTACTCTACTCACTACTCTACTCACTACTCACTACTCTACTCACTACTCACTACTCACTACTCTACTCACTACTCTACTCACTACTCTGCACTCACTACTCACTACTCTGCTCACTACTCACTACTCTACTCACTACTCACTACTCACTACTCTACTCACTACTCACTACTCTACTCACTACTTTCTGCTCACTACTCTACTCACTACTCTACTCACTACTCTACTCACTACTCACTTCTTTACTCACTACTCTGCACTCACTACTTTACTCACTACTCTACTCACCTCACTACTCTACTCACTACTCTACTCACTACTCACTACTCTACTCACTACTCACTACTCTGCACTCACTACAAACTACTCACCTCACTACTCTACTCACTACTCACTACTCTACTCACTACTCACTACTCTGCACTCACTACTCACTACTCTACTCACTACTCTACTCACTACTCTACTAACTACTCTACTCACTACTCACTACTCACTACTCTACTCACTACTCTACTCACCACTCACTACTCTACTCACTACTAACTACTGTACTCCCTACTCACTACTCTGCACTCACTACTCACTACTCTACTCACTACTCACTACTCACTTCTCTACTCACTAATCTGCACTCACTACTTTACTCACTACTCTACTCACTACTCACTACCCTCCACTCACTACTCTACTCACCTCACTACTTTCTACTCACTACTCTACTCACTACTCACTACTCTACTCACTACTCACTACTCTACTCACTACTCTACTCACTACTCACTACTCTACTCACTACTCTGCACTCACTACTCACTACTCTGCACTCACTACTCACTAATCTGCACTCACTACTCTACTCACTACTCTACTCACTACTCTACTCACTACTCTACTCACTACTCTACTCACTACTCACTACTCTACTCACTACTCTACTCACTACTCTGCACTCACTACTCACTACTCTACTCACTACTCACTATTCTACTCACTACTCTACTCACTACTCACTTCTCTACTCACTACTCTGCACTCACTACTTTACTCACTACTCTACTCACCTCACTACTCTACTCACTACTCACTACTCTACTCACTACTCACTACTCTGCACTCACTACTCTACTCACTACTCTACTCACTACTCACTACTCTGCACTCACTACTCTGCACTCACTACTCTACTCACTACTCACTACTCTACTCACTACTCACTACTCTACTCACTACCCTACTCACTACTCACTACTCACTACTCTACTCACTACTCACTACTCACCTCACTACTCACTACTCACTACTCTACTCACTACTCACTACTCTACTCACTACTCTACTCACTACTCACTACTCTACTCACTACTCTGCACTCACTACTCTACTCACTACTCACTACTCTACTCACTACTCTGCACTCACTACTTTACTCTCTACTCTACTCACCTCACCTCACTACTCTACTCACTACTCTACTCACTACTCACTACTCACCACTCTACTCACTACTCACTACTCTACTCACTACTCTGCACTCACTACTCTACTCACTACTCACTACTCTACTCACTACTCTGCACTCACTACTTTACTCTCTACTCTACTCACCTCACCTCACTACTCTACTCACTACTCTACTCACTACTCACTTCTCTACTCACTACTCTGCACTCACTACTTTACTCACTACTCTACTCACCTCACTACTCTACTCACTACTCTACTCACTACTCACTACTCTACTCACTACTCACTACTCTGCACTCACTACAAACTACTCACCTCACTACTCTACTCACTACTCACTACTCTACTCACTACTCTACTCACTACTCACTACTCTGCACTCACTACTCACTACTCTACTCACTACTCTACTCACTACTCTACTAACTACTCTACTCACTACTCACTACTCACTACTCTACTCACTACTCTACTCACCACTCACTACTCTACTCACTACTAACTACTGTACTCCCTACTCACTACTCTGCACTCACTACTCTACTCACTACTCACTACTCACTTCTCTACTCACTACTCTGCACTCACTACTCTACTCACTACTCACTACTCTACTCACTACTCTGCACTCACTACTTTACTCTCTACTCTACTCACCTCACCTCACTACTCTACTCACTACTCTACTCACTACTCACTTCTCTACTCACTACTCTGCACTCACTACTTTACTCACTACTCTACTCACCTCACTACTCTACTCACTACTCTACTCACTACTCACTACTCTACTCACTACTCACTACTCTGCACTCACTACAAACTACTCACCTCACTACTCTACTCACTACTCACTACTCTACTCACTACTCTACTCACTACTCACTACTCTGCACTCACTACTCACTACTCTACTCACTACTCTACTCACTACTCTACTAACTACTCTACTCACTACTCACTACTCACTACTCTACTCACTACTCTACTCACCACTCACTACTCTACTCACTACTAACTACTGTACTCCCTACTCACTACTCTGCACTCACTACTCACTACTCTACTCACTACTCACTACTCACTTCTCTACTCACTAATCTGCACTCACTACTTTACTCACTACTCTACTCACTACTCACTACCCTCCACTCACTACTCTACTCACCTCACTACTTTCTACTCACTACTCTACTCACTACTCACTACTCTACTCACTACTCACTACTCACTACTCTACTCACTACTCTGCACTCACTACTCACTACTCTGCACTCACTACTCACTAATCTGCACTCACTACTCTACTCACTACTCTACTCACTACTCTACTCACTACTCTACTCACTACTCTGCACTCACTACTCACTACTCTACTCACTACTCACTATTCTACTCACTACTCTACTCACTACTCACTTCTCTACTCACTACTCTGCACTCACTACTTTACTCACTACTCTACTCACCTCACTACTCTACTCATTACTCTACTCACTACTCACTACTCTACTCACTACTCACTACTCTGCACTCACTACTCTACTCACTACTCTACTCACTACTCACTACTCTGCACTCACTACTCACTACTCTGCACTCACTACTCTACTCACTACTCACTACTCTACTCACTACTCACTACTCTACTCACTACCCTACTCACTACTCACTACTCTACTCACTACTCACCTCACTACTCACTACTCACTACTCACTACTCTACTCACTACTCACTACTCTACTCACTACTCTACTCACTACTCACTACTCTACTCACTACTCTGCACTCACTACTCTACTCACTACTCACTACTCTACTCACTACTCTGCACTCACTACTTTACTCTCTACTCTACTCACCTCACCTCACTACTCTACTCACTACTCTACTCACTACTCACTACTCACTACTCACCACTCTACTCACTACTCACTACTCTACTCACTACTCTGCACTCACTACTCTACTCACTACTCACTACTCTACTCACTACTCTGCACTCACTACTTTACTCTCTACTCTACTCACCTCACCTCACTACTCTACTCACTACTCTACTCACTACTCACTACTCACTACTCACTACTCTACATGCGTGCGTGTGCTGTACATGACTTGTGCAATTCTTTTAATAATACATGAAAGTATTTTTTTTTCGTGCACTTCATTTTTATCATAATGCATAGCACGTCTCCCTAAGCATGACCTATTAAACTGAGCAGTTTGGAGGAATTTCCTACACTGACCCAGTCATGCCTGGTCTTTTTTTTTAAAATATAAGGTAGTCGGAAAAAAATGCAGATTCATTTCTACATGATAGTGAATAGCAAAAACAGCGCCGCCTTCTGGATGTTAAACTAAATTGCATTGCAGTTCCCGGGTCAAACATCTAACGCTTCCTTGGGTACCTCACGTTCATTTTGGCACATATCTTGGTGAGAAAACGGACTCACATTTTGGAACCTTTTTTGCCCTGGTGACCAGGTGGCCTCAAATTGTCCTTGTTCACTTTTTGAACCAGATTTTCATTACTGATAATAGCGAGTGGATAATATGTGAAATGAGCTAAAGGTGTGTGCAAATCGGGCATGAATACTGCTTCACTTGTTAGTCCCCTTCATTAACCACTCCTGGGTAGGCCCTTTATGAACATGTTGAGCCAAATACGAGCGGAATAAAGTACGGAAACCTTACTATCGTTAATGTATTGGTCATTAGCACAGTAAAGTTATTGTTGCCTCAGACCCCTAGCTCATAATTTAGCCGCCACTTCTAAATGAGTGTGTCAGTTCTGACATCACGATGATGTCACACTCTGCTCCGGACTTTGGTTACAGGAAGACGAATATGCACAAATTAGCTTCCTTATTACATGAAACTCACAAAACTACTTGGGGTGCTAGACAGCACTACAAGACGCAAACCAGCGTTCATCGATTTAAATATCAAACTGGCTAATCATACACACGTGGACGGTCTGACACATCCGCAAACCGACAACACGATTTTATAACTGCGAAACATGCTCCTGTTAAACTCCCGCCATCGAGATAGCTGGAGGCAGCCGACCTTTATCTCGTATTTAAAACACAAGCAATAGCCGAAATTAATTTTCAATTTATTTTCCAATCATATAAAAGGAAGAAGGGGAGGGGGGCGCGTTTACTTTATTGAATCCTTTTAGCAGCTCGCGCGGCTGGTGAGAGGCGCTCTTGATGTTTTCCAGGGAGCTGCGGGGACGGTCCGGAGGGAACACGCTTAATCGAATAAACTAATCTTTGCTGTGGAGATTAACTGGATGGCTACAGCGGCAGAGAGCGGCAGAATGCAAAGTGTCCGCAAGGCACCGGCTGCCTCAGAGGTGCTGCCTCCCCGCCGGGCCCACCCTACTGATCTTGCAAATTCGGTAAACTTCATGGAAATTTAATAAGTGCGGCTTGCATTGTGTCGGCCTGCAGAGCAAACAGCCGGGTGCCGTGAGGCACATATGTCGTGATTTAGGAATATTTTTGGAAGCCGCCGTGGCGGGTGCCGCTCGGGCCCGAGGCCTTTGCAACTGTAGGGAGCGTTTGGTGTTTGTACATCCTGGATGTAAATAATATCTGGAGGTAAAAATGTGCTTCTAAGCAGTTTCTGACAGCGGATAAACTGCGTTATGCGTGTGCGCACAACTTCAGACGTTGTTTGATTTTGCACGCCAAGAAATCGCATCAATCCAGCTCCACTCCGGAGCTCTTCTTGGGAACAGCATGTATGAGTCATCTTCTGTGAGCCTCGCCTGCTGCCTCTCTCGTCATTTAACATTGAACGCGCTCACCGCTGTGAAAGCGCACGCATCATCTGGATTGCATTACACGGGCACTCTGACAGCTCCTAATTAAGATGAATCACTCTCCCGTGCTCGTTCGCGAACAGAAAATGCCAACTCGGCCACGCGTACATTGCATACAGCCTATCACGTCAACGCTACTGAATACACAGCACAGCGAAGACGAATCACCAGGCAGATGCCAGAAAAATCTAAGGAATGTCCCAGCCGGAGTCCTTTCTGAAAATTCTAAATACTAAAGAGCTCGCAAGCTCCTCCTACACTCCGTGTAGGGGAGGCCCGAGCCCTAAAAAGGGAGAATGGGCGGGCTTTTTCTCATCTAGCTGCCCTCCATTGGAATAGGCTACCAAAATCACCACGTGGCTGCACATCCCTGGCACACTTCAAAAAGAGCCTAAAGACCTGGATGTTTTAGTAGTCTAGGCCATCCAAGGGTCCTGCTTTTCTGTTCTGCCGGGCGCTGAGAGATCTCCTTGGGAATGATTCGCTGCACCATACAAATGCTAAATAATAATAGTAATAATAATAAATAATAAAATAAGGATGAGGCGTCAGCTGATTATTTGGACAGATGTAAGGATGTGTTTGGAAAGTATTCAGGCTTAGCCTATCTGACAGGGATGGCTCAGGAATCCGTAGGTTCTGGTTCTGTACAGGGATTTTTACAGAACGTTATTGGTCGGCAAACTAAGAAGGTAGCGGAACTGATGACAGTTGCCAACCACTGTGTAGCCTCAAAGGGAAAAAAGAGAACATGCTGAATCAAAATTGTTATGTTTAAAACTGCAGCATATGCAAAAGTTAATTAAAGGCATGGGACAAGGAGTCTCACAAAGGCGGGAGGACAAAGGAGGGCAGAGAGGCGAAAGAATTGGGAGAGAAAATGGAAGAGGCAGAGGAGTGGCCCTGGGAGCAGGAGGTTCATGTTTCGCTTGTGGTCAGTTGGGACATTGGAAACAAGATTGTCCCTTCTTCTATCTCGCTCCTAAAGACTTGATCCACCTGCCCCTGCACATCACAGTTGCCTCCTCAGTTCTTCAAGTCCGCGAGGAACGGAAAGCAGGCTCTCCCCCTAACCCTGGCCCTGGCTCGGTCTGTACAGCTCCTACTTCAGTGCCACAATACCCTCCCAGGTGAGTTGTGCACTATAAAAAGACACATAACATAACAAAACAAGACAGTGTATAATGCATTCGGACTCCCTGATCAACCTGGGTCGCATCATATAACTTAAATCCTTTTGCTGCATTTTAGGACAGCCAAAAGATTCCAAATGAATTATTATTATTTTAATTTTAAACAATTGTTATTGAAACAATTTGTAGAGCATTCCAGTGACAACATACTTTGCATGGCTTGTAAATACAGTACTATATTAATCAGACATTTTTCCTTACAGTTCGTATAAATCATCACACCTATACTCCCCCCAAGATCAGACTGGGTTTATTGCAGGACGTTATATGGCAGCAAACACCACGTTCTTAATTCAGCATTGGACTATTTTAATATAAATTTGACTCCAGCCTGCATTTTAATGATCGACGCAGAAAAGGTGTTTGACTTGGTCAACTGGGCTGCATTGTTTTACTCTCTCGGCCAATTTGGATTCCCGGCCTCCACTATTAAGATGCTATATAACATCTATGAGGGAGCATTGGCTCAAGTTATAATCAATGCAAAACAGGCTGGGAAGATTAAGGTAAATCGGGGTACAAGGCAGAGCTGCCCGTTGTCCCCGTTGCTCTTTACTTTCTTTATTGAGCCTTTAGTGGTAAAGATCTGGGACAATGTGGCCATTCAGCCCCCTATCACCGGTATGTCTAAATTAAAGTTGTTTGCCGACGACATTATACTTTATTTAACACCCAAAAAAGAAAATATTGAAAATGTAATGAGAGAGTTCAAGGACTATGAAAAGATAGGGGGATATAAAATAAATCACCAAAAAACTGAGGTCCTTGCTTTAAACACTGATATAGATTTCCCCCCTATTTATTTACAGGCCCAAGTTGCACGAAGTGACCCAATTAGATACCTAGGCATTTTCCTGACTTGCGAATATGATAAGCTCTTTTCCTTGCATTATATTAGAATGAAGAACAAAATTCGGAACCTTTTAGATCAATGGCTTCTGCTTCCATTATCAGTTACAGGCAGGGTATCTTTGATTAAAATGTCGGTGCTGCCCTTGCTTATATTTCTGTTCAGCAATGTCCTCATTAAAATTAATTTAGGCTTCTTTAAAGAACTGGAAACAATGCTGAGAGGTTTTATTTGGGGCAATAAAGCTTCGAGAGTTAAACTGCCAGTGTTACAACTTTCAGTTGATCAAGGAGGTTTAGCTCTACCCCATTTAAGGACCTATTATGAAGCTGCATTTTTTGATATTTTGGCAGGATTACTGAGGATCAAACAGACAAGAGATAACTTTTTTCTCGCAAAAATGTTACAAGAGGCAGGTTCTCAAATTCCAGTTTTTTTAAAAATTGCAAAGCTCCCAAAGAGGTCAAGGTATAAGACGCTAAGAGAATATGCCTCAAGATTGTCACTCCTTTTTAAAAAACATGGCACTGATGGCTCACATTATTTATGTTTACTTGAATGTACTCAAATAGGCCTCCCAGTAAGTCTGAATCATATTAAAAATTGGGAACTTTGTGGGCTCCATGAGATGAGACATCTGGTAGTCCAAAACCGGATAATTAGCTGGCAGGAGGTAGTGGCTAGAACAAATAGTCCCATGCGTCCGACCTTTTTTGAATATATGCAGATTGTTTATTTGACCAGAAACGAGATAAGTGGCCTACTTAATCTTCCTAATGCTATACTAACAGCCCTGTATGGGGCTAAGAGTAAAAGTATAGGATATTGGTACAAGATGCTTCATTGCTCTGGACAAAATGTACTAGTAGACAGACATCTCAAGAAAATAAATCTCTCAACTCAATGTAATTTTTCCTTGAAGGATTGGGAGGTCCTATGTCAGTTGGGAAATACATCTTTACGAGCAGCCAATGTCCTTTTTATCTCGATGGTTAGCATATTATACTCCGGAGGCTCTGGAGAAGATGTACCCTGAAGTTGAGAATAAATGTTTCAGATGTATGGCTAGTGGTCAGGGAGGATGGCACCATATTTTCTTCACTTGCCCACAGTTAGAATGTTTTTGGAAGGGGATATTTGTTGATATCGAACAGGCCATTGGGAAATCTTTTCTGCCATCAGCAGAAGTAGCTCTGTTCGGTATAAGTAAGGACAGGAGTGGGCTCAATAAAGCTGAAGAAGTATTTATATTTAAATCTTGCGCTGTTGCTCGTTCTCTAATACTACAAAACTGGAAATCCAGGGAGATCCCATCACACTTAAAATGGTTTAATAAAATGAGGAGAACCTGTTGTTTTGAAAAGGCTTATGCCGGCAGAATGGGAGCCATTGTGAGATTTGAAAGGAACTGGAAATATTTTGAGATTCTAAAACAATTGAAGGGAGGATGATTTGAGATTAGATGATATAAGTTTTTTCATCATTATCAGCCTTTTTCATCTATGAATGCAGTAGCTTTGTTTTCTTTTTTAGGACATTTGCACTTTATTAGCACTATTCACTTACATAGCTTGCACTACGCACTTTTAAGATTGCACTTTATTGTACCTTTTGCACTTTGCAGTAGCACTTTATTGCAGTTTTGCACTTCTTGCAGACGCACTTTATAAATTGCAAATTTTGTACATAATGTCTTGAAAATTTTAATGATGTCTTTGGCTGTTTTCTCTATCTCGATGACTCTCGCTCCTTTTTATCTTTTTAGCTCTTGTCTGATATTTTAAAAATGTATTGGGAATAAAATGTATTGGAAATGTATTGTCATCGAAATTTTAAGTGAAACATGTCTTGTACCTTTGGTTACCTATTGCTCTATTCAATAAAACTTTTTTTTTTTAAAAACACCTATACTCCCCCTTTGTGACCCTCCCCAACCCACGGGGACATATTTCAGGAGGTCGTACAGTATATGTTGTTCAAATACTTGTATCTGAATCAGAGTCCCCAGGCTGCGGGGTTCACATATTCCTCCCCGGTAGGTGTTCCATCCTCCCCAGATCTTCTCCCACTTTTTCGGACAGCCTCGATGTAGATAGACTGATCTTTCTGCGACCTTTTCCAGGTCCATATCCCTGCACCACTGAGCAAGAGAGGGGCTACTAAATTAATTATTAATGAATGAATACCAGTAAATCAGAAGGCCCTTATGTGAATTGTATCATTGATGGTAAATGTACTACTTGCCTTATTAACATTGGTGCAAGCCACTCAGCTCCCGAAACCTCTGCATTGCCCTCTTTCCCTCTCTCTGGGATGTCCACAGAGCACCTCCACCATATTACGGATACTGTGTCCATTTCTGTGGGATGTATCAGTGACAAGCATTCATTTTTAGTGATCCTAGATGGAATTTTATTTTGATTTGTACCCCTGAAGGGGCACTCTTGAATATACCTGAAATAGAATAAGGTACTTGCATTATTATGTGACAGTGTGAGTTGTCTAGAGGAAGTAGAGAAGAAGGTTGCCAAGTCTCCGGATTTAGCAGAATTTTTTTCACAAGTACCGTCCAAAGCATGGTCCATAGATTCCAATAATTTAGGATTCATCTCTTTGATGGAGCCCATAAAACTGAATGTCAGCCCTCAAAACCTACCTAGAATACTCCAGTAGGCATTAAAGCCTGATCCACCCTGTAGTAGCAGATTTGATCAAGCAGGTTTTTCTTTGTAACCATTGTTAGTATATATAGTAGACTGATTATCCCAATACACAAGGCAGGGAAGCCAATCTTAAGTGATTCGTACAAGACCTTAGGGCTAAAAATAACATGGTTATCCCAGGTTTTCCTCTGCTCACCAGTTCTGCCACTTTCCTTTCTTGCGTCCCCACAAATGCCTACCAGTTTATTGTATTGTGATTAACCTTTGTTTAGTCTTTGTCTCCATTTCTATACACAAGGAGAGTCACAATCTCTTCTCTTGCACATTCAGAGGGTTTCAGCTTTAATGGACTCGACTCTCTCAAGGATTTACATTGGAGTCTCCCTCAATCCTTTCCGTACCCCATAAGAATTTGGACACATTGGGTTTCCCATGGTGTTAAATCCTTATTTAATATGTAGATGATTTATTTTTGGCATCTTTTACTCTAGATCATTGCAAAGAGTATTTAGTCTACCTTCTCACTGGCTTCAAAGAAAAAATTGCTGTTCTGCCTTCCCCGAGCTCCACTTGTCTTCCGAAAAAGTTGAAGCCATCCATAAGTTGCCCCGTCCTGTAACTGTGTTCCAAGTATGTTCTTTTGTTAGGGTGGCCGGGTGCTGTAGGCAGTGATATCTTGACTACACCGAAATGGCAAAACCTTTGCAAGAGTGTGTTCAAAAAGATACCCCTGAACCTCTGCAGTGGTCTAGTGAAGCAAAAAAGTATTTGTAATATTTAAACAAGCTCTAATTTCTGTACCCACTCTCGGGCTCCCTGGTTATGCCAAACTATTTACTATGCATTGTTCTTAACTAAATAGATTTTCACTTAGAGTGTGGATACAAAGTCATGGGATCAGGAAAAGCCATTGCAGTTTTGGACCCTGATGCAACTGGGCTCCCACCATGTTTTACATTCTGTGGCAGCGGCTGCAAATCTTGTTGAAGTTTCTGTAGTAGAGTAGGATCTGCTTCCTTTGGTTACCCCCATTTTTGCTGTGTTCCACTGGTTTATCGACTTTAGTCTGGCTGTGACCCTGCTAATCAGGACCATAACCTAGCTGTTCTCTCTCTAAATTGATTCCCTGTACAATAGGTACACACCAGATTGGTTACTGGGTTACCCTTGTGAGTCCCTAGTATATGGTACCTTAGGTACCAAGGGCATAGGTACCCCAGAGGCCTCCCAGGGGCTGAAGCATGGATTATGCCACCCCTGGGAAGCCTTCCAAAATTGCACCACAGGCCTGCAGGTGGTATAAGCACCCCTTACCTAGATATAATATACCTATATCTACCTTTTAAAACAGACACATATTGACCTATAAGTCACCCCTATGGCAGGCCTAGACAACCCTGAAGGCAGAGTGCTTGGTTTTGTGTGAGAGGGTACCCTAGCATGAGCAGAGCCCCTCTGCAGCTTTCGCAAACCCTTCCTTATAGCTGTTCTGTGATATGGCCATACCATATACTCTTAAGTGCATTTTAATCCTCGCGGTTAATGCTAACTTTGGTTTGGCTTTATCAAAACATGTTGTGTTTGGTGTCAAAAACTTTGGAATGGATGTATGACGGTACAACGCGTACCGTTACAACGCGTACCTTTACGACGCAGGTTTAACAACGCAAGGCGTTACAACGACTTGCGTTGGGGGCGCTGGATAGTGAATAGTTTCATTTACTATTCCAACTCAAGTCCCCGTGGATAGTAGGGAAGGTGTTGGATACTAAATTAAACTATCCCCTATCCTAGAGCTCCCTCCAGCGAAAGTCGTTGTAACGACTTTCGTTGTAAATCCTGCATTGTAACAGTACCGCGTTGTAACGGTTCCGTTGTAAAGGATGTTTCCCCTTTGGAATACTACCCCCCCCGCCAGTTCTGGCGGCGGGGTAGCATTTCACCCTTCTAGAGGGAGAAGACAGGTACACACTTACTTTCCCAGTAAGAGTTTAAAAAAGCCCCAGCATCACAAAATGGATGCTGCTGCCACAGACACAGGTCTGACCTCCTGCTGCTGGACAAAACTCCAGCAGGGGAGACCTGGACAATAGGCTTCCTGTCCAGGGAGGTGACAGCACCTCCCCAGATAGGCTTTAGTGTATTGGGGCAGGGTGGGTTGCATTCAGTAAATGTTTTTCAGACACTGCCTGGGGCACACAAGGTGTCGCATGCATTTCCCAGTTCAAACCAGTTGCTGGGGCACTCAGCCTCAGCTCTGGCGCAAAACTGGACAAAGGGGAAGGGGTGTAACCACCCCCTCCCCAGGTCCTCCCATAGGTGGGACCCTAGAGGTAGTCCAACCCCTAAACTTAGTATAAGTATGGGAACCCAGTCCCTAGGACTTTAGATTACCCTGGAGGAAACTCTGAAGATGAAATCCTGGACCTTCGACATTTCATATCAACTGGAAGATGGAAGAAATTTCCCTTAGGGTCAATGAGTGACTCCCCTGTTCAAACAGGCACCAAAGAAGCATCTTGCCGGTCTGCATTTTTGAGGCTCCCGCCGGACCCTGAAGAATTTGTGACACAGGACATGGACTTCCAGACATCTCCGAAGCTGACAACAGTCCCCAGCAAAGCTGAGACGTGTAGCTATCACGAGAGACGTGGGACCAGAACTCCTGGACATCCAGCACATTTGCTAGTGCATCAACTTTTCGAGCTTCCCTGAAGTTATGCATTGGGCTACTTGTAGTCCAAGCTCTGAGCATCTTTTGCAACGAAGATCACGAGCCTACACTCCACGAGTGTTTTGTGGCCTACTTCTAACATTTTTGCGGGAGGCGCCTTCGTGATCCCTGGTCCGTTGACTGGTGGGTCCCCACAAAGATAACTCTTCTACTTCTTGGGCTTTTGTGATTGCTCCAGATGTGCCCTGACTCCCCTTCAAAGGGTGAGTCCCTTAGACCTCGCTTGTCTGCACCGAAGCCAATCTTTGCATCTTGCATGGGTTGCTGTTGCCAAGGCTTGTTGGGTCCAATCCGGATACCGACACTGCAGCACTCGACATCCTTTGTGGGACAGCTCGAATCCAGCTCTTTGTTGTCGTCGACACCTCCTGGACCTTGTGGCTGAAGAGTCAAGCTTCACCTACTTCACTTGAAATCACCCGACATCGGCTGGCATCTTCTTGTAGCTATCCTGGTCAGTGGCTAGTGACCTAGACTCTGTCCCCTCTGCTTTCAGGTTCTTCAGATCTCCGATCCACCCTTGGATCCATCCGGACACTCTTCACCTGGTTGCCTGCAGCACGTCTTTGCAGCTCTCCATAGGAGACGACGACAAAACCCGAGACGAAAAGACACCTATGCACCCGGCTTCTCTGGGTGAGGTAACACGAGCACCTCGGTGCTCCCATGGGTCTTGACTCTCGAAGTGTCCAGTACTGAAGGGGTTCCCTCGCAGTCCACTCCAACGTTTCCCTAATCTTTAACTTTGTAACTTAAACTTTCTCCATAGAAGTCAATGGTGATTCGCGGCCGTGTTTAGACACTGCACGCGTCCCCCGTGGGTATCCTGCGTCCCTACCTTAGGTGGTTCCTGGTTGCGCCAGCGGTTCTACAGGCCCTAGGCCTAACTTCTATCCTTCACGTGGTTCTTATACCACTTACTTAGTATATGGTTTGTGAGGCCACTAGGGCAAAACGTATACTGTGCTATTTACTGTGTGCTATTTAAAGTTCTTGTATTGTACTTTTGCCTCTAGCCTCATAACGAGACTAGAGGGGTTGTGTTTATAATAAATACATATATATTTGATATATACCTTGTGTGGTGCCCTTTCATTTGATCATTCAAGAGATTATAGATTGGTAAAACAAGCTGCTTTACATTCCTTCAACACTCTGCCTGAAGGCTGCTCTCCACAGCTTCCACTAGGATAGCTTTCTATAAAGGTGTCTTAAACCTACCTTCAGTAAGTGTCGTTTGGACTGGTGCAAGGTGCCCACTAGAATAGTGCACATCATATGCCAGGCCAACTTCTCAGTTTCTGATTGTATTGAGTTCACCATTAGCAGTTGCTTTTCCCCCTTCTGTAGTTGTGCTCTTCCTCACTACAAAAACGTGCACCTCCCCACAGCCTGACTGTCTTGATATAAATATGGTTGTAGTCTGCTCCAATATTACTTTGGCCTGCTGTCCGCCTTGAAACTTGCTTTGTTAATTCCCAAGAATGAGGACGGCGATCAACATGAACGTGCCCCAGCCACTGCCCTTGTTACCTAACCCTGTGTCGATTTGACTGATGTACCCATCACTGATTGTGAGCGAACATATTTGGTGGATGGGTCATGTCTCAGTAGCAGTAAGGGTATCCTAGTAGCTGATTATGCGGTTCGTACATCGTGGGAGAGCTGCTATTTACCATCTGTGACGTCAACTTAAGTCACGGAGCTCATCACTCCCAGCCAAATAAAATAGGTGTTACTGAGTGCACAGTCTCAAGTGTGTTTGGAGAGATGCACAACTTTGGGCTCCTCTGGAGGCAAAGAAGTGTCATGACCTCAGCTGGGACTCCTATTAAGAATGTCTAATATGTTCAAGATCTTTTAAATGTCTTGCAGTTACCAGAAAAGGGGGCAGTGGTGATGTGCACTGCACCCCAGTACAAAAGGGGGTGGTGATGGACGGAGCATCTGAACCAATCAAACACTCACACCCAGTCAAAAGATCTGGGTTCAATCCATCACCGTTCTTTAGCTCACTCCGCCACCCCAGTTCAGACATGACCATATGCAAATCAGTCTGACCCTGTGCCTCATGGGAACAGTCCAGCCCGAACTGCCAAGCCATGTCTTCCCCCAGCACCCTCATGATGATGTCACAGGGGGCAATGGCCGAGCTGATTCAGCTGCTAAGGATGCTGCATTTTCCTAAACTGCTGATGTTAGTATGTATGTTATTAGATCCAATCTGTTTCCTGTACCAACTTTAAAAGGTTTCTCTTAATTGCAGGAGCAAGCCTTCAAAATGTAAAAACAGTTCTGGATCAAGCAGCGATGTAAAGGAGATCCCGAGGGGGTTTGACGAGACAGTCCTGGGCATTTGCTCGCACTGAAAGTGATACACCCCAACCTTACAAGGACGTATTAATGGAGCCGCCCACATTGGTAGGAACAGCATGATTTGTGCCACTGCAACCCATTGTGCGCCCTTCTTTCCTTCTATAACCAGGAGTTGGTGCTAATTCTGTGCCATATGCCTGGCAGGCATTATCAGGAAACAAATTAAAGCCACTCCGCTGGTTCCCTCCCCTTTGGGGCCTCCATAGTGCACATCCAGACAGACTTTATTCAGATGCCCGAATCTGTAAATTGTTCATAGGTTCTTGTGTCGCTAACAACAGTTAGCGACAGCTAGTAGGAGATAGCGACCATCTTGGGCCCCGCTTTGCATGTCAGTGATATTTATCACTAATGACATGCAAAGTGGGCGTGCCAAGATGTTAGCGACTGGAAACAGTCGCTAACATCGCTATCTCCTATTACCAACTTTTGGAGATATTCGCGAATATCTCCAAAAGATAACACCTGCTCAGGAGCAGTTCTTAGCCATGTTATCCAATGGGAGGTGGATAACATGGCTAAAAGTATTAGCTCGGTAATGCCTGAATATCGCAGATTTTTCAACGATGGTAATACCAAGGTTTATCTGCGATAAAAATCGCTGCAGCTCGGCAATCATTTTTTATCTCTAACCAACCAATAGCGCTAATTATCGCTATTGCTTGGTAATATGCCACACTGAGTGTTACAAAAGAGACCGCACACAGGATGTATGTACATTTTTTTATAATCAACACACATATACAATCATTGTAACATGACCATCATATACTTTTGGACATAAAATACATTCGGAAATATCACTAGCAGTACTAGGCTCACTCGTAGGGTTATGATATCAGGATTATGGACACTGTGGATAATTCTTAATCTAACCTCCCCAATTGAGAGAGAGCACCCCTATGCCGTGGGTGATGTCAAAATGATGCACATGCATGAAAATAGAACACTTTTTAGCAGCGCTATGGGATGGAGCCACGCAGGAAAACCCAATCTCAAAAGGTTTTGTCCTCTTGGAAACAATCAACGTATAATGCAGCACTGCCGACCAGTGTCGTATATCACAGGTGGTCCACACACAATCACCCCCACCTCTACGTGGTACAACAGGTATCAGCCAATCTATACAGCACACTCTTATACGCAAATACGTACTCAGCACCCTATTGCAGTGCCACTGGCACCCAGCAGGTGAATGGTTCACTCTCTGCGGATTCTGTGGCCCCAGCCTCCCGCCATCCTCTAGTTTAGCCAGATTGTCCTGTACCAACAGATGGAAGATAACCAATGCGCCTCCCAGTCACTTAGCTGCACGCAGCCAAAGTCACACTTAGTCTGTGTGCTCGGGAAGCAGGTGGTAATATGTAGCATTTTTAGTTAGGAGGTAGACGTAAACAAGGGAAAGGTTAGCAGCCAGTCAGGAAGTTCACCCACAGGTCTCATAACACAAAGGAGTCAAACAATCTCTTGACCCACTTCCAAACTGTCTCTGAAGCGTTTCTTCAACCCAGTCAATCTCTCTTGCTACAAACTGGTGCCAAGATGTTTCCAAGAGGGGCCAGGTGTGAAGAGGACAGTTGGTCTGCCGCAATGAGGGTCAACAGGGGAACAACCGATGAATGGGGAGTAGCACAAGGGAGCCTCTCGATAGAATGAGGCGCCCTGATTGGTACACGATTATTCGGGTCGTGCACAGGTAATCCGGGCACAGTGTCTGGCGTGCTTAGGGATGTGGTGCACCAGGCACTTCAGATATCAAACACAATGAGTTGCAATATTGTACATCCCTGGAATGGAGGCTTAAGGACCTGTGCAAGGTGAGATGGGTTACACCAGCCAATTCCGGTCATGCACAGCGAAGTGTTGCACTTCCATACCTTGCTGGAAATGAGGCATAACGTCTGGTGCACGATGATACAGGTTGCACAAGACTAGTCCAGTCACACAAACCGGTGCAAGTTCAGCAGAGTCACATGAGGTAGGATGTGGCACAACTCCTGGTACACCTCCACCTCAGAGGGTTGCACACTGTGAATCAGACACCACACTCAATGAGCATGCAGTCAGTGTGTTGCATGAGAGAAATGTGGCACGATCAACAAAATGGGCCATGCGGGTTTCTGCAAATCCACTCACCACCACTAGACGCATATGAGTGTCGAGGTCACACAGTATGGGAACCACATGCCTTAGATGCGGGCAATATTTCTGGGGTTCCGCTCTAGGCAATCCGGTGTCCCGATGCAAATTCTAGGTCCACGCTCGCACCACATGTCCAGTTTGGATTTAGCACCCGAGGAAGGCACTTAAGAGGGCACCGCTCAATAGATGTCACAGGTAGATTCTGTGGGTCTGTCAGGTGAGATCTTTGATGTCAATGAGATCTCCAAGAGAACAGGAGGCAGGTCCAAGCTAGCATCTATTCAGACAGTTATCCTTCATGTGTACAACAAAGTCCTCTGACAATGTGCCCCACACAGTCTGACTTCTCCGGTCTAACAACCCGACAAGTGTAGTTCACCCTTTGCTGAAGGATGACACCCTTAGTTATACTGTGGTGTGTCTTGGAAGTTGCAGTGATTTAAGGGGTTTTCCCTTTGAACCACAGATGTCTCCACTAAATTGTAGGCCTGTCTGCTATTGACCTTGGAATGCAGATCTTATTATTCAGTGGGGCCATGAACCGGTCCTTAGAGGCTAAGTGTCACAACCTCTATCTTCAATATATCCCATTCAGCCCTTAAATGGCAGAGGTCTGGCGTTCCTGTGGGATGCCTATGGTTCATGGCTGTCGGTTGGGGAATGCACAGATGTCCTCACCCCAACCCCAGGTGTCACCTGGAGCCAGACACCATGGTAATGAGACTCTTGGAGCACAGAAATGTTCATATTCTATAAGTGGCATTTATTAGTGAGTTATATCAATGTAAAGCGTTTGACACTGTGCATCTAATGATATGAAGCATCATGAGGCTGCTCCACTGCAATCCACTATTGCTGTCCAAAGTAATGTCAACCATTTCCCCATGTTAACCTATTGGAAGAGCAGACCTCATAGGTAGTGAAAACACATAGGTATTCCTCACTACCTGGGCGCACTTGCGCTATTGCGCACACCGGCCTCAATAGCAGGAGGGACACATAGTTCCAGCACCAGAGGTGCCCTGTGCACACCTGAGTGTGCAGAGCAGACTGGACACATGTTTATCTATTACATGTGTGTGTGTGCACGCACTAGCCATCTTTGACAGGTGACATACACAATCACGAGCAGCATAGGAGCGTGTGCCCTCATTGCCTACAATGGCAAGCTGCTCATGAGTTTCCTCATGATAGATGCAAGTGCGCATTCACCAGTCTGCGAAAACTGATCGGCCTTTTTCAGAACAGTGAATCAGCGCCACTCCTCAACATGGATAGGAAGGGCGCGCACATTTTCACACTGCATTTTCAATGGGAAAGTGCCCAAACCCGGAGGCCACATAAGAGAGTCAGCAAAAACTAGGTGGAAAAGCGAAAAAAAGTTCAGGAAAACACTACCTGACCAGTATCAGGTCCAACATGCATCCCTCCAGCCAGGAGTGCAGAGGTTCTACCCAGCATCCAGGTAGTTCTCCTCACTAAGAGAGAAAGAAGAACCTAGATAGCCCACCCGCATTGGAGTGGTCGACCCTTGGTCGGTGTTCGACTCTAAAGTCCATCCCTTGTAAGGAAATGGACCAACGCAGTAGTTTTGGATTCTCACTCCTCATATGCATTAGCCATCTGAGAGGTCTGTGCTCTGTTTTAACAAAGAAGTATGTGCCAAACAAATATGTCCGAACTTCTTCAGGGCCCAGACCGCAGGGAAGCCTTCGCTTTTTTGTATATTGGGTTCATGGAATCTGTGGGCTTCTATTTACTGATAGTATATGGTAAAAATTGGTCATTTTAGCATATTTTCAGATTTTGTCAAGTAGGGCTCACATCAGACCTTCATCCTACCAAGGTCGATAAAAATGCCCTTCCTGGAGATTAAATGGTAGAATATGACCCTCCATCATATGATGAGCTCCCGATAGAAGTCCAGGGCCCAGAGCATAGGCGTGGTGCGGTAAACAATGCTTACGACAAATTTCTTTTCCCGCAGGGAATCACAACGCCGTTGTTCCAATTGGTCCAATGACCGCACTGTGATTCCGTGTACCATTACTCCGCAAGTCGGAACAACGACTTGCGGAGGGGGGGGGGAGGTGTTGGATTTAAAATCCAAAACCTTCCCTAATGTCCGCACAGACTGGAGTTGGAATAGTAATTTATACTATTCCAACATCCAGCGCACCCCCTCCGCAAGTCGTTGTTCCGACTTGCAGAGTAATGGTATGCGGAATCACAACGTGTTCGTTGTAATGACCGCGTTGTGATTCCCTGCGGGGAAAAAGACTGCAGGATGACAAGATACATTCGCGTGGTGCACATGACCTGTTTGAGGGAGTCGAATGCCGTTTGGCAGGCCTCTGTCCAGATTACATTTCTAGGCTACTTTTTTGAAGTCAGCTCTGACATGGGGTCTCAATGGCCAATATTCCTTGATGAACCTCCGGCAGTACCCGTCAAGGGACAAGAAGGCCGTTTGGGTTTTGGGGGTTTCCCAGGCTAAGATAGCTTCAACCTTGGGCTGGAGGGGTAGCACCTTACGCCGACCCACTTGGAGTCCAAAGTACACCAGCGATCCTTGCCCTATCTGACACCTACTGGCCTTAATAGCTTGCTGCAGGGCCTGAAGTACTATCCTGAGGTGAAAGAGATGATCCTCGCAACTGTTACTGAAGATGGCAATGCTGTCCAGATAAGCAGCTGAGAATGTCTCCATACCAGCAATGACCTGGTTCAACAACCTCTGGAAGGTGGCGGCGCATTCTTGAGTCCAAAGGGCATGACCCTGAATTGGTAAATGCCCTTCCAGAGTGGAGAAGGCAGTTTTCTCCTTGGCTGTCTCGGTGAGGCCAATCTGCCAGTACCCGAAGGTGAGGTCGAAGGAACTGGGCTGTGTCCAACCTGTCGATCAACTCATCTGCCGGGGGAATTAGATGGGCGTCCACCCGAGACACCATGTTCAGTCCCCGATAGTCAACACAGAATCTTAGTTCAGGTGCAGCTTTTGCCACCAGAACCACCGGACTGGAGGGTTCTATGATCCCCAGTTATAGCATCTTCGACACCTCCGCCTTGTTGCTATCACTCACTTTATCCGACAACATGTAACATTTGCTCTTGACAGGGAGGTTGTCACGTGTGTCCACGTCATGGATGCACAGGTGGGTTGTCTCCGGGATAAGAAAGAACAGCCAGCCTGGCCCGTGTTTCAGAACACTGAATCAGTGCAACTCCTCAACATGGATAGGAAAGGGGCATGCAGTTTCACACCGCATTTCCAGCAAACCCCAAGTGGAAAAAGCTAAAATGTTCAGGAAAACACTCCGTGATAGGTATCAGGTCCAACAGTAAGGCTGTAGGAACAGACCAGCACTTTCATTGTGCCAATCAGTCAATGTAGAAAGGAACAATGGTACTTAAGTTACTGAAGATATACTCAGAAACACAGTTAAAATAGGCGGATTCCCTGCCATTACCATTATGGTTGATGATGGCAACACCTTACAAGAATATATAGTTGGACCCGTACGAAATAATCATGGGTTGATGCTCTCCTCAAATGTCCCTCTTTCTCTTGCCAAGCTGGGTTTTCAGTTAAATGATGATGCAATCCTACAATTTAGCAGAAAGTTTAGACAGGTTCCATTCTCAGGTGCAAGCACCCATACCTCAGTGCACGACTGAAGCCTGTCATTCCCTCAAGCCGGGGGATTGACCTGTGCCCTTGTGTGCTAGAGGAACACTGCACCACAGCCTTGCAGCCGCAGACCCCATCAGATCCTGCTCATCCCCAGCACAGCCATCATATGTCATGGTCTAGCAACATATATCCACTCTCTACACTGCAAGTGAGTTTCTCCTCCTAGAGACAACGGTGCTCCTCCCACCTCCGCCGGGCCTGACTGGATTTTTTACCAATGCTGTTCCTGCTGCGGCTCCGCCATCTGCCAGTGGGCCAAGTTCTTCATGCGCACCTCTTTTGTCTACTCCACCAATGCAACATGATGCAGCCCCAACAGCCTCTCATCGCTATCATCAATATTGCAGCCTCTTCCTTCTGGATATCGGATACCCCAGTGAGTCTAGCCTGTTATCTACACTGCTTCTCTGAACTTTTGGATAGTAGTGGGATACATCCTTGCGGGAAGACAGAACTGTACAGACCCTGCCCTTGAACAGAGCTGCATCTTCCTACAAAGATAACTCCTTTGTATTGCTATTGGAAAAGACTGTGGAGAAGTGTGGCTCAATGGTTAAAGTGGCAGACCCTGATGCCGAGGTCTGGCCCGAGACCAGGCTTCGAGTCCCGCCTCGGCGGGTCTTGGGCTCAATTTCCTCAGACCTGACTATTCTCGCCTCGGTGCCTGTACTAATCATAGGTCCCACTTTGCAACTCTGGGCAATAGCTTGCTTAATCTCCACAACGTCCCCAACAGTGCTGGGATGCCTGGCTTCACCTTGGGGTGCCCAGGAGTGGACATTTCACAGGGAAAAGCCAGGAAGGGTTCCACAGTGGTATGCATTACAGCGCCAGGACACCCCAGTTGGGGCATTAGTGCACTGTACAAATTACAAAGTACAGACAGATAATTCATTCTTACTGCAGTTAAACAGCTGGGTCTGGTGGCTTAGTGGACTAACATGTGTACGGAAGGGGCCTGTGTTTGACCTTGTGGTCACAGGTTCAAATCCCAGCAGGTCTACTCAGCCTTTCATCCTTCTGAGGTTGATAAAATAAGTGACAATACGTTGGGTAACAAAACCATCTTTTATTCAGTGCCAAGTGGTCCTTCTTCATGAATGTTCGACTTACAAATACATATGCCTGTTGTTGTGGGCGGTTATATTCCATCGATTGGTGTGCTCATCAGTTTTTATGACACTTGTTTTCAATTTCCTCACTTCGGACATACACTGCCTAGAGTATGCTGCCCCCCACCCCCTCCCCACCCCAGGGGCTGAATAGCTAAGCAATCCTTTGAAGTGCACCAGAAATAACTCATCTCTCAATGACTGAGCAAGGATTTAATTGCGAGCACTGAGGAACCAGAGTCTCCAGTGTCTTTGTTGGATATTGCAAATGTGAGTAAATAGTGGGGAACATTCCTTTTGAGGCACCTCCCTTTGAGTGCCGCCTTCCCCATAGACTGCTGCATCTCAAATGCCACCCCCAGGGGTCGTGCTTCTTTTATTGGTGGGTCACAAGCTTACTGTTGGATGCCTCCAGACTGGACAGGGACTTGTCATCCAGGACACATTGTTCCAGCAATAAGGAACTTTGAGCATCATCCTTCAGAATGAAAAGGTGCAGACAGGCTGGTTCACCACCTCTACATTCTTTTTGGACTTAATGCCAATCTATGGAATGACTGTGGCTTTAGATGAAATACGAAGAAATGCGGACATTTTAGAAAAATAACAAATGCAACCTCAATAGCATTGGAGTTAGTGATGGGACAGGTGGATGCCTATGGAAAACAGCGGATTAAAAATCGAATAACCTTAGTTTATCTTTTGGCAGCCAAAGTGCACTGAATGCTGTGCTCATCTCATCACACTCCCCTTAGCAGACACAAGCAGATAGATACAATTAATGAGACTATAAAGAAGTTACATGAGATAGAAAGTGGCCCTGATATCGGTCCCAATGTCATTTGGAGATGGCTTGAGGAGTTTGAATCGTGTTAATTATTGCGTTTTTTAAAATTTATATATAGACTAGCAGCCCGTCCCGACGTTGTCCGGGGATGAAAAAAGTACCCGAAGGAATTGTGTCCTACCTTCTGTGTTTGCTGAAATGTGTGTTTGTGTTGTAATGTGTTGTTTGCTGCAGCGTTTGAAAGTGTGTACTGCTGAAGTACCATGGAGTAAATGTTAATCGTGTTTCCTTGTTTGGAGTTGTTCCCCCTGTGAGCACGTTGTTGTTTTAAAAATTGTGAAAGGTTATTTTTATGTTTGTGCAGCAAGTCTTGCGAGTATTATAGTGTTAAATCTGATGTTGTGGAGTGTAATCCTTGCTTGGTAAAGTGACTTGCCTTGTGTCCAGTGCATAACCCCATGATACTGTAGTGATGAACGTGACTTCGTGAAGTAATGAAACGTTATTGAAATGTGAAACGCGTTGTTTTCGTTCGGTGCCAAAGCCTTGCCTCTTTTCATTGTGGTCATCCCCCTGTGAGAACGGGCGAGCTTGACAAATGGTTAACGATTTCTTTAACCCCTTCAGTGCTGATGACAAAGCCAGCTTGTCATGGGCGTTACCTGCGCTACGCGCATGACGAGCTGGCTTTGTCACGTAACGCGCGATTTTCGAATTTTCAGCGCGCAGCGGGAAAACCGCTAGCACGCATGCGGTTACAGTTTGACCGCAAGTACTGTCACTGTTAAGAGTTATGTGGCGTGATTTGGCGGCAGTGGAAGGCGCGCCCCTTAGTGTAAGCAGGGCCCCGTATGCGAATGAAGGAGGAGTTTGTGAAAATCGCGCGTTAATTATGCTTACAAGGCGCGCACCTTCCAAGATGTCAGCGTCGTACCCTCTGGCAACGGTTAAACCTCAGCCGAATGTTGCGTCACTTGATAGGCGGCCCTTTGTTTAATCCAGAAAACCGCGCCCCTTTTTCGATGTGAGCCTCGGAGGCAGTGTGAACGCCCCCTGTCAACGGTACCGGCCAGGTGAAATCACGATGCCCACAAGGGACTACTTTTCCACTGAGGTCGTTTCCCCTTTTTAATGTATATGGTGTCCATATATATAGCCTATGTCCATCTGCTGCATGTCCCCTTTAGAATGGTGTATTGGGTGTAGTGATTGGTGCTGTACTTTTTGAGATTACCTGGCTCAAAGTTTGGGTTCTCTCTTTATAATAGTATACATAATATATATATATATATATATATATATATATATATATATATATATATATATATATATATATATATATATATATATATATATATATATGCCGATTGAATTTGAGTTATTTGTGTTAATATTGCCCATCCAGGGCGTGATTTGGTATTACGCATGATAATCAAGTTGCATTGTGTGGTGATTGTAGCCATATTGGGCTTTTTTGCATTTGAATATTAATTTATGCACCATTACGAACATATATGTTAAGCACAATGCATTATTATCCACTCCAAGATGGCGGTTGCCGATTTAGATTTAAGTCCTATCTTTATGTTTACTACTCGTGCAACGCGGGTGTTTAAATGTAAGTTGATGGAACCTCCCACTGTCTCATTGCTGACGAAGGCCAAGTGCCGAAAGCGCTCTGTGTGAGATTAAATAACTTTGTGAATTCTATCTTTGAGTGCTGCCTCCTGTTTCCCGTACATTGCGGGGAAGGACTGTTGGAGCGGATATATATATATATATATATATATATATATATATATATATATATATATATGTATGTATATTGCATTGTATTTACAATAACTTATGCACTAGCACTTTTCTCTCAATGCGTCACGTTAACACGGAAAACATAATTTACAGCGTGGGGATTACATCGCGATGCTATTACATTGCGGTTTTCACAACACAAGTCATTACAACGACTTGCGTTTGATAGCACTCTAGGACAAGGAATAGTATAATTTACTATCCAACACCTTCCCTACTGTATGTAGACTGGAGTTGGAATAGTAAATTAAACTACTCCTAAGTCCAGCGCCCTCCAACTCAAGTCGTTGTAACGACTTGCGTTGAAAAAACCGCGATGTAATGTACTGCGATGTAAGTGTATGCGTTGTAACGTCATACATCCTGTTAACACAGTTATGAATTTACAAGTTATACAATTGGTACAAGCACAAGCACTTTTGTGGTTAACTAAGGTTTATCAAGTGGTAGTTACAGATCGCTGACAATGGATTTTAGTAATTCAAGAATATTCATGGTTTGATTGTCAAAAAACCCCACTGGGGAGGTTTTAGGTATTTTTACCACGATTCTAGTGTAACCAAATGTATTTACACAATATGATAGTTTTTATACACAACTACATTCTTTTGTATTTAATCAGGTTTTTATGATAAAGTGTACCACTTGTGTGTATATATATATGTTTACCATCGTTTTGACATATGCAGTGCGGATACCGATCAGGGTGAAAATAATACTCGTTCACTGTTTAGATCATTGTAGACCACTTCGATATATTTATTGTTTCAAATCAACCCGTACCATTGAGGTTACACAATGTCTACTTTCGGTTTTAATACCTGGGCACAAGGCAACAGTTAACGTATGGTTGTGAATGAGTAGTATTGTATCTATGTCTATGCAACCTCACCCAAAAATACACCTATCACTTTAAAAGATTGTAAAAAAAAAACAGTAAAAAAAACTGTCAGGATATGCTCTGCGGGATCCAGTTGCCGCAAGTAAGGGTCCACCTCCTGACGTTACCAACACCCTGATTATAATGCACAGAGTATTCGAACCATCAGGCGAGGGAAAGGAGAGGGAAGGGACAGCAGGGAAGGAGACCTATTTATATATATATATTGTTCCAACAATGATGGTCTCAACACAGCGCACACTGACTGCCGATGCAGCATTTAGAGAAGACCACAAATCCCCAAAATATAAATTGTTGAACAAAGGACGCTGCACTCCCAGAGACTTATATAATCTACATTTATTTCACAGCACTCGAACAGCAAGGCACACCATGACGCGTTTCGACAGACTTGTCCTCCTCAAGTGGTAATCATTAGTGATTTCAGTTCCCCAGCCTTAAATACCTGTACAGAGCATTGTGGGAATTGTAGGATTATCAGTTCTATCAATATTTCATGCTCAGTGCAAATTTGACTATAGTAGTTTTTTTTATTTTTTATTATGGAAGTCGCGCAAGGCATTTTAGAAGTCATGACAAGAGTAATGATCAGATTAATATTGTGCATCATCCAACGCGCTTGCCAAACTAAAGGTACCGCCAAGACTTTTACACTTGTACAATGCCCCACATGCACACCAAAACCTCTTTTTCAATGACAGAATATCTGTTTTTTTTGCTGCCCTCAATATTCTTGATGCATATGTGACAACCATTTCTTTAACTTGCAAAAGAACAGCTCAAATGCTGTAATTACTAGAAGCCAATACCACCTGCAATTCATATTCAAGGGGTATGGAACCTCAGATATTTATTTTTGAAAAACACTAAATTCCATCTCACTGTTCCCATCCTACTCATATTTAACATCCTTTTAAAGCAAATTTCTCATGCTATTATTCTAATCAGCAAAGTTTTCAATAATGTTTGGGCAGATTTCCGCGAGCCCCTTTAATAAACACCCCTGGACTATGTTCTGCGGACAATGTGCTTCCATTCTGTTGGTTTACCATAAACTTTATTAGCAGTGGTGAGTTGGTGATGCATCAAGCGCAAAGTAATTCGTTTTATTTATTAATTTTCTTTATTTTACTCTTTGCCATCGTATGTCTGACTCCACTACCACCCCACCCTGCCCCTCCCCTGGCCCTGCCTCACCACCCGCAGCACTCCCTCTGCGAGCCGCCACTGTTTATTAGGTTTTCCTTTAACTTGATTCTATTCCTATCAGTGCTTAATTTGAGATGGTGGTTTCCGGTGCTTGGCACCAGGACTCAATTGTCAACAATGGCACTCATGACAGTTTGCCACATGGGGAGCGCCTTTGTGTTATTTACATATGAGCACATCAAAAGTTGTTTGTTAATACACTATACATTGAAATGACTAATACCTGCGTCTCAAACTTTTTCTGCAGCTTTTGGGGACTGAAATATTATAAATTTTCACATTTGTAGGTGGACGATGGTTAGTAGTTGTGTGGGTACTGCGATTGGCAGCGATGTCAGGGGCAATGGGTGGGGCATGCTGCAGTGGTCTTTTGACGAGGGCCCTGGCGCTAATTACTTTTTCAAATTAAGCACTGGTCGCCGTTCATATGATTGCCTATGAGGTCTACACTGGAGGTGCCACTCTTCTATTTCCCTTGCTTTATGGTTAACCCACTCTTCATGCCTGGTGCTCAGAACTTGTTTTAGAACGTTGTCACATTCCTGTTGATCTTTACCATAAACAGGATGGGAAGAGAAATTTCTGAAAGTGTTTGCAGACAAGCCTGGATTGTTATAAAGATTCACACATAAAATGATCCTGTGGCAAGAATTTATTCCTAATGTGCACACAGTTAGAACAGCTTCCTAGCATTGAGAGTAGACTTGACGAAGGAATTGAAAAAGCTGTCTAACGAAGGGCCGATTAGAATAGGGACCCTGGGGCAGATGTATCATCATTGTAGTTTGCGAGTCCGTAATAGCGAATTTTACTGATTCGCTATTAAGGACTCACAAAATGCAATGTATGTAGGTTTCGCAATAATAATTGGGATTCCTACATATTAATTTATTGTGAGCCCTGAATTGTGATTTGCAATTAAGGAATACCTTCCCATTCATTCCTATGGACCTAGAGGCCCGTAGGAATGAATGGGAAGGCATTCGCAATTTGCAAATACCGAATAGGTACTTGCAAATTGCGAATGCAATTTCAAAGGTGCAAGGGTGCCAAAAGGACACCCTGTTGCACTCCTGAAATATGCATGTGTGCACATGTGGCGCACATACATGCCCTAAGGACATGTATGTGCACCACATGGCACTTAGAAAAATGCACAAAAAGGGTATTTTTCTTGAAAATCGCAAATTAGCACCAACTTGAAGTTGGTGCTAATTTGCGATTTCTTAAGGCCAGATCATAAATTTTAGGAGCTTGCAAAGTTCTATTCCTTAAATGCATTAGCAAAAAAGGGAATCGCAAATTTTGCAATTCCTTATTTTGCAATGGCCTTTTGGGATGATACCCTTGATACATCTGGCCCATGGTGTTTTCAGCTAAAATCAAACATTTAAAGGTTTTTGAATCTAATCAATGACACATATAATGTCATCATTCTTATTCTTTATTTCATTTTGTTTACTAATGGATACTATTTATCAAATGTCTCTTGGTATAATGACACATCAGATGATGTTACAGATATTATGAAGCACTTCCACGAGGCGTTAATAATGAATAAACTATATATATCTAAAAAAACAATCTTGGTGTGGGTCTATGTGTAGTGTTCAGTGTCCTTGATTCCATGCATAATGACCTGTGAGTCTTTGACAGGTAAGATGTGCTGATCAAATGCACACACACACAGTTCATATATGTATGAACAAGATTGCTAGAATAGCTGTCCATACTGACTCCTGAACTAAGAACCCTAGCCATGGTTTTCCCTTTCACCTCATAATGTCATTCGGGTCATGGGTCAAGACATTCATATTTCACATTTTATTTTTCTCCAAATCAGAAACAATTTGCAAATGGAAAGGGGCGACCACTCGGTCCCCCCGAACGTATGGTTGGGGGCCCGGATCCCCCCGGGAAGCCATTTTTGGGCGGGGGGCGTGTCTCGGCTGGTATGCCCGAAGCGGCGTAGCCGGGGCGCGCCTTTTCCCGCCCAAGAGGGGTTGTCCTAGACACCTACACCGTTGGCCACACCCCGTAGGCGTACCGGAGGAGTGTACACGCCCTCCCGAAGAGGAATAAAAGGAGCAGCAACCCGAAGAAGCATCCTCTTGTTCCTGTGCTTGGAAGCTGCACCCTCTCGTTGCACGTGAGACCTCGACGGAACAAGGAGCAATTTTTGAGAACTTGTAATTTTTTGTGTTTCTCTTTCAGCGACTCCGAACCTTCGGATCCAGGTCCACGTTGAACGCCAAGGATCGAACATCCGACAACGATGCCTGGCAAGAAGGCCGGAAAGAAGGCAGGGACTGACCAGATGCTCCGTATGCTGATAAAGGATATGGCGAGCATGAAAAAGCAGATGGCGGCAATGAACAATTCGGGCAGACCGAAGAAAGTCATAGGCCCAGCATTGCCGGGAATCGTCCCCGCAGGGAGAGGTAAAAGGGCCAGGTATAGGGCAACAGGGAGGGAGGTCCCAGTTCCCGAGTCACCCCCGGCAAGCCCGGTTAGTCCAGTTGAGGCCCCGGTACCGAGCCCGGACGCGGGCCAACCGATTCCGGTTGTAGTTACGCCCACCAACGAGGAGGATATGCCTCCGGAATTGGCCGCCCAGTTGGCCGCATGGCTTGGCAAAAGTCCAGGGGGTGCTGCTGCACCTGAAGATACGGCCGAAGAGGCCAAGTTGCTAATGAAGCAGTTGCGGCAATCACGAGATGCTGCGAAGGCGAATCTCCCTCTTGTCACCCCAGAGGTTCCATCGGAAGGACCGACGGCTGGCGGTGGAAAAACAACGGGATCAGCTATGGAGTCGGGTAAGCAGCCATTGCCAATGGCAAGGGAGGGGTCTTTACCCTCGAGAAGGGAAAAAGTAGTCCAACATATTCCGCTGGCCACGAAAGAAATGATTTGGGCTGATAAATATGTGAATATGTTTTCTCTCTTAACTGACCATCACGAGATAGAGTATGTTAAGGCTCAGAAGGATTTGTGGCACCCGAGTGTGTGGCGCGCAAAAATGGCGGGGTTCAGGGTTGATGAGACGATCTCAAATTGGGCCAAGGCCTTTGCAATGTTTACTGCAGTCATGGGGGAGCGTAAGCCCGAAATTTTGACCGAATTGGCCTGCTATCAGGCGCGTATAATGGATTTCTATGAATCATATGAGGGCGATGAATGGAGGGGTTATGATAGTAAGTTCCGTAAGGCCAAGGAGCACGATTCATCTCTGACGTGGGACTGTCTCGACTCCATCTCTTGGCAGAAGCAGCTCCTGCCGGGCACGACAAAGTCGTCTTCGCCTGGCGGGAATGGGTCGGCGCCCTTCCGCCATCAATCGGCGGCGCCCTTTCGAGCAGCCCCCGCTGGTGACCAACAACCGAGGAATGGTGGGAATGGGGGTAGAAAAGGGGTCTGCTGGAATTTTAACAGAGGCAAGTGCACGAGGCCTCAAGGGACATGTAAGTTCAGGCATGAGTGTGCAGGGTGAGGACATTCTTCACACCCTGAGAGTTCGTGTAGAGCCAAGAATGGTGATACCGGTGGTAGAGGAAGTGCCAAACAGGTCTAATACCGACCGCGGGGTACCGCTACCTACCCCGGTAGATATCATGGCAATGATCCCCTGCCTAAACGAATACCCTGATCATGTCTCCGCTAGGGTGTTGCGGGACGGCTTCTCGTATGGTTTCCACATCCCGGCGGGGGATTTTCGGGGGGAACCACTGTGTAAGAACCAACTGTCCGTTCAGCAGAACCCGGGGGTGGTAGAAAGAAAGATTGCAAAGGAAGTTGCCCGTGGCCGGGTCGCCGGCCCATATAGGCACCCGCCAGTCACTAATTTTATTTGTTCACCGTTGGGAGTAGTCCCCAAGAAGGACCCAGGTGAGTTTAGGTTGATTCATAACTTGTCGGCTCCTAGGGGTCTTTCAGTGAACGATGCAATTGACCCAAGAGTTTGTTCGGTACGGTACGCATCCTTCGATGAGGCCGTCACCATGTTAAATCGCCTGGGGCCCGGGGCGCTGATGGCGAAGTCAGATATCGAGTCAGCGTTCCGGTTGCTCCCGGTACACCCGCAGGATCAGCGTCTGTTAGGGTTTGTGTTTCAAGGACGCTACTACATGGATAGATGTATGCCAATGGGTTGTTCCATTTCTTGTTCTTATTTTGAGAAATTCAGTTGTTTTCTCCAATGGGCGTTTACCAAAGCTACGGGCCATACACAGGTTATGCACTACCTAGATGATTTTTTGTTCTTGGGGGCAGCCGGTGACACGGAATGTGCGCAGGCGTTACGGCAATTTTGCATTCTCATGAAGCAGTTCGACGTGCCATTGGCACCGGGCAAGACGGTGGGACCATCTACTTCACTCGAGTTTCTTGGAATTGAGCTCGATTCAGTGGAGGGATGCTTCCGTTTGCCAAGGGACAAAGTAGCGAAATTCAGGGCCTCTCTGGAACTGTGTATTAGCAAAGAGAAGGTTACTCTCCATCAGTTGCAGCAGGCAGTGGGCCAGCTTAACTTTGCCCTTAGAGTGATACCGATGGCCCGCCCCTTTTCCCGCTCTATTGCTCAAGCAATGGTTGGTCTCAAGGAAGGGCACCACCGCACAAGACTGTCTGCAGAGGTTCGCCAGGATATGCGCATATGGTTGGCATTCTTGGCGGGTTTCAACGGTCGAGTGGTGTGGGGCAAGCCACCAGCGTCCTCGGACGAGCTGGGTTTATGGACCGACTCGGCAGGGAGCGTGGGATTTGGCGCCATCTTCGGTAATTGATGGTCGGCGCAAACATGGCCGACGTGGTGGCACACCAGTGGGCTCACAGGTAACATTGGGTTTCTGGAGTTGTTCCCCATTTTGGTGGCTCTGAAGGCATGGTCGGAGGAGTTTCGTGATCGCTCAGTGGTGTTTTGGTCCGACAACATGACCGTAGTCGAATGCATAAATAATCAGGCAGCACGCTGCAAGTGGATACTGAGATTAATGAAGGAAATTGTACTACTTTGCATGAGACTGAACGTTCAATTTAGGGCGAGGCATGTGCCGGGTGTGCTGAACCATGCGGCTGATGCACTCTCTCGTTCCCACATGCAGGCATTCAGGGGTTATCTACCTTCCGCGGACCTAGTGGCGGCACCATTCCCCGAAGCACTCTGGTCACTCGGTGCCCCGGATTACAGGACCTCGTGGGAGCAAGCCTAGCCCCCAGGACATGGAAGGCATACGAAGGAGCGTTTCGTTCCTATTGTGCATTTTTGGGTCCAGCGGGAGGGGACAAATGGGGGCAGGAGGAGTATGTCCTAAAGTTTTTAGTAGCACTACACAGGGCAGGCCGATCAGCGGCAACGGCCAATAGGCACCGGGCCGCCATTGCATTCATGGCGCAGGCGCATGGCATCAAGGACCCCACATCGTCCTTTTTGGTGAGGAAGGCCCTGCGTGGTTGGCAACGCCTGGAGGGTCGCAGAGTAGATGAAAGACGCCCGATTGGGTTAGAAGGGTTGTCCCTGCTGATGGCGGTACTCCCCGCGACATGTTCCTCCCAGTCCGAGGCAGTGCTGTTCCGGGCCGCTTTCGCATTAGCATTCCATGGGGCTATGCGGGTGAGCGAGCTGGTTGCAAAAAATAAGAAGGATGTGGAGGGAGGTCTGTGTCGGGAACACATTTTGATCAAGGGTGATTCAATGGTGGTCACAATAGCCAGGTCCAAGACCGATCAGGGTGCTATGGGAGACAGTATTGTTGTCCAGCGCATGCGAGGGTCCCCCGGGTGCCCGGTGAAGTGCGTTGAGGAATATTTAGCGCAAAGGGCAAAAGCATGGGGGGGGAAGCTTGCTGAGACACGTTGACGCCACCCCACTGACAAGGTTTCAGTTTCAGCGGGTTCTAACAATGGCAATTGCAGCGGCGGGCTTGGACCCGTGCGATTTCGGGACCCATTCCTTTAGGATAGGGGCTGCTACAGAGGCTACAGCCAGGGGTCAGAGTGTTGAAGAGGTGAAACAATTGGGACGATGGTCCTCGAACTGTTATAAAAGGTATGTGCGGTTGCACATGTTGTGAGGACAATGTTGTGAAGCCAATGTCATGAGATCACCGGCTGTGGAAAGAGTGGTGTGGGTCGTGGGCCACTCATACGTGAGGCGAGCCGGGGACGTATTCAAAGCAGGTGACATGATTCACGCAGCTGGGGAATACGGGTACAGGGTGACCTTCCACGGAAGGGGCGGGCTCTGTATTGACCAATTTCAATGTTTTGTCGAGGGACTGCTAGGGCGGACAAGGTCACCGCCGTCTGTAATCATAGTACACCTGGGAGGCAATGATTTGGTGACACTCGGGCGGCGAGTACTACTCGAGCGAGTTCTGTCTACCGTTAGCTGGTTGGCGAGGAGGATCCCGGGGTGCACGATAGCATGGTCCCACATGATTCCCAGGAAAGCGTGGCGGAGGGGCCTCTCGGTGTCAGCACTAAACCATTCTGTAAAGAAAGTTAATAACAAGCTTGGTAGGTTGTTTCGCTCGGCGCAGTTACACTGTATTTCACATGGATGTATTCGGGGGGAGCACATGTATCTCGAGGATGGGGTCCATTTGTCCCGGGAAGGGAATGTCTTACTCATAGGAGACTTCTTAGCATGGTTGAAGGGTTTGTAAAAGCATGACCTTTAGTAGGAGTTGTGGGGGGCCGGATAGCCGGTCAACTATCCGGCCTGTGGCGGTAAGGTCATGATCGGTGAGCAGTAATTTCAAGGTCCCTAGAGGGGGGGCGCCACCCATTATGGATGGGAGCGCCCGGGGGGAGGCGGCCATTGGCCCCTCACACGGGGAGGCGGCACCCACTAAGTATGGGGTCGCCTAAGGGAAGGCGGTCATAGGCCCCTCCCAGGGGAGGAGGCGGCTAGATGCCCCTCCTACAGGAATTTCCCGGGGCCAGGATATCGGCGACGGCGGATGTGATGAACAGTGTGGGGTGGGAGGGGGATCCACGCTACCTTCTAGACACCTCACACGAGTCCTCGGACGACCACTAAGATGGCGTCGAGTTAAATAGGGGCCCCCGCAAAGACAAGGGAAATTGGAGTTGGCACAGAGGTCCAGTCCTCTGTGCGCCCGCCCCTCACACCGTGAGGGGGGAGTTCTGGTAGTAGGGATCTGACACCGGTTGCGACCTTGCCGTTGGCCCGTAATGCTAGGATGTACATTTTTTAGAATTATGCATTAGCAGGATGTTTAGACTCGGCTAGGAAAACCTTTGTATTAGAGATTTGTTAAGGTTAGCCAATGAACGTGTCTGC
Source organism: Lissotriton vulgaris (assembly GCF_964263255.1). Taxonomy (NCBI): domain Eukaryota; kingdom Metazoa; phylum Chordata; class Amphibia; order Caudata; family Salamandridae; genus Lissotriton; species Lissotriton vulgaris. The sequence continues at coordinate 90,339,221 of NC_141689.1, forward strand.
ATCGTAATGTAATAAATGAAAATTGTACATGATATGAAACTGTTATTTTAATGTTTTAATTTTGTTTCATATTTTAATAAATACGGCCGGGAGGGTAACTCCCTCCCGCCTTCCAAAAGTTCAGAACTGCGTCCGTCTTCCCATCCTTGGGGATTGTGTTGGGAGGGGGTGACAGGCATCCCGGCCATATGGAAAGGGGCGACCACTCGGTCCCCCCGAACGTATGGTTGGGGGCCCGGATCCCCACGGGAAGCCATTTTTGGGCGGGGCGTGTCTCGGCTGGTATGCCCGAAGCGGCGTAGCCGGGGCGCGCCTTTTCCCGTCCAAGAGGGGTTGTCCTAGACACCTACACCGTTGGCCACACCCCGTAGGTGTACCGGAGGAGTGTACACGCCCTCCCGAAGAGGAATAAAAGGAGCAGCAACCCGAAGAAGCATCCTCTTGTTCCTGTGCTTGGAAGCTGCACCCTCTCGTTGCACGTGAGCCCTCGACGGAACAAGGAGCAATTTTTGACCCACCCACCAGCCCCTTATGGCAAATGTTAGTGCTGCAGTGAAATTGATCTGCTTTGATAATGTCCTTTTTAATCCTGGTTTAGTAGTTAATAAAAATGTCAATGTTGATATTGCAATAAAATGAGTTGCTTCATAACATTTCCTTCCTTAGTAGTGCGGAGTATAACAGTCTAGTTGAAGGTAAATTCGCAATGTGAAGTTGATTTTCTTTCTTAATTAGGTTAATAAAACGTCGTATTTATTTTTTGGCGGGCGGTAAGGTCATGATCGGTGAGCAGTAATTTCAAGGTCCCTAGAGGGGGGCGCCACCCATTATGGATGGGAGCGCCCGGGGGGAGGCGGCCATTGGCCCCTCACACGGGGAGGCGGCACCCACTAAGTATGGGGTCGCCTAAGGGAAGGCGGTCATAGGCCCCTCCCAGGGGAGGAGGCGGCTAGATGCCCCTCCTACAGGAATTTCCCGGGGCCAGGATATCCGCGACGGCGGATGTGATGAACAGTGTGGGGTGGGAGGGAGGTCCACGCTACCTTCTAGACACCTCACACGAGTCCTCGGACGACCACTAAGATGGCGTCGAGTTAAATAGGGGCCCCCGCAAAGACAAGGGAAAGTGGAGTTGGCACAGAGGTCCAGTCCTCTGTGCGCCCGCCCCTCACACCGTGAGGGGGGAGTTCTGGTAGTAGGGATCTGACACCGGTTGCGACCTTGCCGTTGGCCCGTAATGCTAGGATGTACATTTTTTAGAATTATGCATTAGCAGGATGTTTAGACTCGGCTAGGAAAACCTTTGTATTAGAGATTTGTTAAGGTTAGCCAATGAACGTGTCTGCATCGTAATGTAATAAATGAAAATTGTACATGATATGAAACTGTTATTTTAATGTTTTAATTTTGTTTCATATTTTAATAAATACGGCCGGGAGGGTAACTCCCTCCCGCCTTCCAAAAGTTCAGAACTGCGTCCGTCTTCCCATCCTTGGGGATTGTGTTGGGAGGGGGTGACAGGCATCCCGGCCATATGGAAAGGGGCGACCACTCGGTCCCCCCGAACGTATGGTTGGGGGCCCGGATCCCCACGGGAAGCCATTTTTGGGCGGGGCGTGTCTCGGCTGGTATGCCCGAAGCGGCGTAGCCGGGGCGCGCCTTTTCCCGCCCAAGAGGGGTTGTCCTAGACACCTACACCGTTGGCCACACCCCGTAGGTGTACCGGAGGAGTGTACACGCCCTCCCGAAGAGGAATAAAAGGAGCAGCAACCCGAAGAAGCATCCTCTTGTTCCTGTGCTTGGAAGCTGCACCCTCTCGTTGCACGTGAGCCCTCGACGGAACAAGGAGCAATTTTTGACCCACCCACCAGCCCCTTATGGCAAATGTTAGTGCTGCAGTGAAATTGATCTGCTTTGATAATGTCCTTTTTAATCCTGGTTTAGTAGTTAATAAAAATGTCAATGTTGATATTGCAATAAAATGAGTTGCTTCATAACATTTCCTTCCTTAGTAGTGCGGAGTATAACAGTCTAGTTGAAGGTAAATTCGCAATGTGAAGTTGATTTTCTTTCTTAATTAGGTTAATAAAACGTCGTATTTATTTTTTGGCGGGCGGTAAGGTCATGATCGGTGAGCAGTAATTTCAAGGTCCCTAGAGGGGGGCGCCACCCATTATGGATGGGAGCGCCCGGGGGGAGGCGGCCATTGGCCCCTCACACGGGGAGGCGGCACCCACTAAGTATGGGGTCGCCTAAGGGAAGGCGGTCATAGGCCCCTCCCAGGGGAGGAGGCGGCTAGATGCCCCTCCTACAGGAATTTCCCGGGGCCAGGATATCCGCGACGGCGGATGTGATGAACAGTGTGGGGTGGGAGGGAGGTCCACGCTACCTTCTAGACACCTCACACGAGTCCTCGGACGACCACTAAGATGGCGTCGAGTTAAATAGGGGCCCCCGCAAAGACAAGGGAAAGTGGAGTTGGCACAGAGGTCCAGTCCTCTGTGCGCCCGCCCCTCACACCGTGAGGGGGGAGTTCGGGTAGTAGGGATCTGACACCGGTTGCGACCTTGCCGTTGGCCCGTAATGCTAGAATGTACAATTTTTAGAAAGTATGCATTTGCAGGATGTTTAGACTCGGCTAGGAAAACCTTTGTATTAGAGATTTGTTAAGGTTAGCCAATGAACGTGTCTGCATCGTAATGTAATAAATGAAAATTGTACATGATATGAAACTGTTATTTTAATGTTTTAATTTTGTTTCATATTTTAATAAATACGGCCGGGAGGGTAACTCCCTCCCGCCTTCCAAAAGTTCAGAACTGCGTCCGTCTTCCCATCCTTGGGGATTGTGTTGGGAGGGGGTGACAGGCATCCCGGCCATATGGGTATGTGCTGCTACACAAGCGATGTGGCAGCAGTCCATTGATAAACAGAAAGAAATGTAATGATTTATTCTCATTTGTCTGTATTTATTTATGGCTTTGGTAAAGCATTAGTTGTAGCCTTCAGAGCCCTGCCAGTGATAATACAATGCAGCTTGATAAGGGGGAGGTTGGACAGACATCTTCATTTGTGATCCCTCTTTTTATGGCAACCAGCTTACATTCGAGAGCTCACATATGTTCAAGAAAATCTGCACACATGCCAATTGAAGTGTCAGAAAGTTAGTTAATAACATAAAGAACAAATTAAGGTCTGTCAATCACAGATTCTGTCTGACAGAGGGTCCCCCTGAACCTTGGAACAGAATGTGTGCCCAAAGTAAAAGAAAGAACAAATATATAGCATTTTATACACCGGCTTTCAATGTCACTCAAATAACCGTGTAAAAAATGATGGAGTACTGCTGGTGCAGAAGACTAAGGTCATGAGAAGGCCTTCCAATGTTACAAGAACAATATTTGTTGTCTGAGCAAGCTAATTCATGTTTTCTGATCTATTGAGCCAACCATCATAGACAGCCACATCTGCTTGCACATACAAGAGAAACATGGCACAAATAGGCAGTTTCACACAAACTGTTTACTGATGATACTATGAGGCATCCAGGGGGTCTGTTAAATTCGTATGTACATTTGGGAGAAGGTAACATATTGGCGTCATGGGTGTTTTATTTCTCAGAAACTGCAGTTCATCCCAGTTCAGGACCTGCCTGCCAACCCAACCCTGACTCAGAATAAAGTATCGGTGTTGTAAGTTTGTTAGATATGTTCTGTCTGGTAACATGTGGTATTACTCAATTGTCGGTGGGCTTCATGAATGTATTTTGTTCTATTCCTCCTTTATCAGAGGGCTTGATAATGAGGGTCTCATCGTTTTGTAGTGTAATGACTGCCCCCCACTGCTCTTTAGTTTTATTCCTTCTAAGAGGCATCTTATTTGTGAGACTCAATACCTCATGTGCAAGTGTATCCCAGAAGATGTCTATGTGATCTTTGGCTATTTGTAGTATGTATCGCGAGGACGCCCTAAATCTGGTTCGATCCCAAATGTGTCAGGCAGCTCTTTCAAATGGACAGGATCAAATGGATCCTGTGTTTCAGCCAGGACACAACTCTGATCATGATTACTGATATCATGTAACAAACCTAGTGGCCCAATGACATCAATTGACAAATGGGGTCGGCATTCAGTGTGAGTTACCTGGGTTATATATATTATAATATATACTATATTATATGTAATTATACCTAATACTACATAGTTAATTATACTTACATATAGAGATTTTCAGGCAGTCCTCTTCATTCATCCATTGGTCTGCTGTTCTGTCATTCACATTTTTGGTCCACTGACTACAATGTACAGCATGAGGCAGTGGGTCTGCCCATTTCAACCAATGGCTAATTTCACTGTGAGTGGTGGTATTCTGCTCTTTCGCAAGCAGCACATCCACACACAAGGTAGTTCTCTTCTTTGCCATGGATGACTATGGTAATGTGTGTTTTTGAGACAAAAAAATATGTAAATAATCGTTTTTAAAGATTGGTGAGGGCCCAGCAGCCCCACTAACAATAAAGATTTGCTAAAAACATGTTAAAATAAAACAAACATTGATTAAGCAAAAAAGGTTGCAATCTGATGCTAGACCTATTAGCTCTTCCATTGCTTGACCTTTTTTAAGTTTCGCCTGCACTGTGCTTGGGTTGTGTCAAAAAAAAAATTCTAATGAAAAAAACATCTAAAAAGGGGCTTAGAGCCCACCCATTACCTACATTTACGTAGCATTGGTTGGCTCCCATGTCACTTTCATTTCCTTGCTTCCTATTGGTCAAGACCTCCTCCTCACCTTCAGATTTCTCCTGAGCTTTGAGTCTTCACCCATGTGCTGGAGCATGGACCAAGTACAGCTTCTTTTGATCAGTGTCCTTCCACGGGGCACAGGATCATGAAGGTACTATTTTTTTACTTTTGAACATGCACTCTTAGAGAGTTTCGGTTGGGTGGGGCCGCTGAGGCTTTAGCCCCTTGTTAGTGGAAGAAGGAGAGGTGGGGAGGGGCATCTGCTCAGTGGGTTTCCACCTCTTTGGCTGCTGAAATGACAGCACGCTAAAAATTAGGGAGGGAATGGCATAAGGATTATTCATTGGACTGTATAAAAATGCTTCTGCTCTCAGGAATTGTGCAAAGGGCTTGCAGATTTTTTTTAGGCTAAGATCAATGACATTCAAAGAAATCTTTCTACCTCAATGGAAGAACATTCATTGGTGAGGCCGGCTAATAATGACAGTAATCTATCTCAGTTCAGGGTGATTTTACTTGAGCAATCTGCTGCTGCAATCTTGAATTGCACATCTAGTTCTCCTCAGGGTTTTTGTCCCTCTGCAATGTTAGCTTTGGCAGTTGAGGTGATTAACCTGTTGATTAACTAAGTATTTAACCTTTCATGTTGTCCGACATTGTGCCAGCCGCATCGAAGCTGGCTAAGGTGGTTCCTTAGCTCAAGAAGCCTTTAGTATTTATAGACCTATCTCCTTACCACCGGCTGTAGTAGTGGATATGCATATACTTATTCTCCTTTAAATTGAACCTCGGGGTGTAGAATTTCGAGTATTGTAGAATGTTACCCACAAGCTATCTCGCTATACGCGGACGACCTTCTGCTGTTTTTAGCTAACGCGGATGAGGAATTAGAGGGAGCGAGGCGACTCCTCGGAATTTTCGGGAGATTGTCGGGTCTAAAGGTTAACTGGGCCAAATCCTGCTTATTCCCGTTGCGAAAAGGGGAGTCACAACCTCCCAACATCCAGGCTCTCAGGTGGGAGCCTCACTGCCTACATTATTTAGGTGTCTATGTGTATCACACGGCAGCGGATATGTTGGATGGCAATGCTATCCGTTGCATTAATGCACTGAAGGGGAGCATGGACTTTTGGGCCACTCTGCCGCTCTCGATGACGGGCCGTGTCTCCTTGCTGAAGATGATAGCGCTTCCACAGCTGCTATACTACTTCCGTACGTTACCGGTATGGATACCGAGTTCCATCTTCCGACGATTAAGATCACTAGTGATAGCATTTCTATGGGGCACGGGCAGGCGACGGATAGCGCTGGGCACTCTATTGCGGCCCAAGGACGAGGGAGGTATGGCAGTGCCTGACTTTGAGTGCTACTATTTGGCGGATAAGTTGCAGTCCTTTACTCAGGAGATAGCAAGGGTCTACCGGGGTCCGGAACCGGGCAGAGACGGGGGTACCCCACGCCATGTGCTCGCGTACATTACCCTTCACCAAAGACTTCTCGTTAGAGACTTGTCTGTAGAGGAGCAGACGTTTAGACTTTGCTGGAACCGAGCACGCCGAAGAGCGGGGATTCGACGAATGTATGCACCGGAGATCCCGCTGGGAATGGTTACGGCGCTGCCTCACGGCGGGGACTGGTCGAGACTGCAGGGTTGGGAGGATGCAGGGCGACAGATGTTGGGTGACCTTTATGAGGATGGGGTATTGCTCCCGTTCCAGATTCTGCAAGAACGGTTCGATCTGCCCAGGGGGGACTATCTGATGCACGCTGCTGTAATCGGAGCCATGCAAGAGCATTGGGGAGAGGGGCTGCAGGAACCTGCCACTTCTATGGCATGTTAATATACGATGATGGCAGTAGGAACTTTTAAGGCTGTGACCTGCCTGTATTCCCGAATGCTACGGGAAACCCTGCAGCCACTCACCGCCCTGAAAGCTAAATGGGAACTGGATCTCCAGATGGAGATCCCCGACACCACCTGGGGACAATTGCTGCGGATGGCGAGGAAGAGCACGAGAAACGCCAGATTTCAACTGATACACTTTTATATTCTCCATAGGGCATACCTCATCCCAGGGAAACTGAAGAAATACTTTGGAGTAGAACAGGCGGCTTGCCCTAGGTGCAATACAATGGAGGCGGATCTGGGACACATGCTATGGGATTGCCCCCAATTGAGGGATTATTGGCGAGAGATCGGGGAGGCACTGAACAATGTTACAGACAGGGAGTTGCAATATACCAAAGCGGTAGGGGTGCTGCACTGGTTTCCTCACACGCCCAAGAATAAGACGACCAGTAAGTTTATAGATATGGGGCTGATATTAGCGAAGAGGGAAATCACTAGGAATTGGAAATCCAAGAGGGGGCCCACGTATAAGCGATGGTACAATGAATGCCTAAAGTGGGCGGCGAGCGAAAGTACCCTGCGATATCAACTAGCTAGACGTGCTGCAGACGAGAAGGCATTAGAAAGGGCGACAGCGTGGGAGACACTAGTGCAGGCACTCCACGATGGTACTGGGGAGGAGGAGGGGGAACATACTGACATGGAGGAACCCGCTAGTACACCGTGCACACACTCATAGCGAATGTTACATTCCTCCTCGCACACACCAGAACTTATGTTACCTAGTAATCCATTATAGGCGCAGACACGGGGGGGTTTGGGAGTTCGGGGGGGTTACTGCTAGGGGGAGGGGGTGGGGTGAAAATATAAAAGCAGGCCACTCTATCCTAATGCCCAGGCCAACGAGAATTGGAGGAAATTGCAGAGGCTGAGTATATCACTGACGCCGCCCGGCCTTCTGGATGTGGGCTTACAGGCTGTGTAACTGAATTGCTCAGGCAAACTCTACATTTAACTACTGCATTGATGACATACTTACCGCTGTAATGTATATATAAAGATTTGGTACTGCAATAAAAACGATGTTACAAAAAAAAATTGTAGAATGTTATAGGTGTTCTGATATACATGATACAGATGGAATGTGGAGCGAGTGGGAAAGACAGTGCTGAACTGTGAGGAGCTGTCATACATCCTTGTATGGAGATTGATGCAATAAACATCTTGGAACTACACTGTTGTGCGTATATCGTTACTACAGTAATTTGGCAACAAGCAGGAGCTGTTTCAAACCTACAGGTCCCAAAGATGAATTTATGGGAATGTGTTTCACATGTTCTGATTCGGGCACTTCCAGTGTAATTTTGGATCCAGTTGGAGAGGAAACAGACGTATCGTACCTGTTCTGTGAGTGGAACTTCTCAGTGCGGTATATATATTTTTTTCATTATGTCTGTTGCCTAAGCTGTTCTGTATGCTTGGCATTTGAACTGGGCCAGCGTGTGAGGTGACTGTTCCTGGCTACCGTTGAAGAGCGAGGCTGCAGCGCGGACAACATTCAGAAGTCGCTTCAGCATGCACACAGTATGCATACGTCGCATTGCCTAGCAACCGGAGTACTCCTCCAGCAGTGCACGCATTCCTCGGCGAAATGGCAAGCAGTGAGGTTATTGTGCTAGGTCACTGCTACGTATTATATGCCATCAGACAAGGTCAGCCCAAGTGCACCCATTTTGGAGAAATTCATCTTTCATTGGAAACATAACACGCTACCACACAACACAGACTAGATTTCATCTCTCCCTTGGAGTGATATTCTATTGCGTGTAGCCCATGAGGCTTGTCATATGTAACAATTTTTCCAATTTGCCTTGCAGTGATAGGATAAGGAAACAATCTATCAAAAACTGTAATACAAGGATGTTAACAGTTCTTGAATTAACACACTGTTTCTGAGGTAACTCTTTTTAATTTTACTTTGTTATCTTTGGGAAAGAATGTTTGCTAATGTGGCTATATTGGCTACTGGCAATATGATCTTGCATCCCTTGCAACTCAGTTCTCCCAAGAGATTTTGGCAACTCCTGGTGAACCTGCTGTTCAGTGGATTGAGTGGAAGGAGTACTTCTTCAACTACATACCACATATGGAAGACAGTATTAGTTTACCATATCCAGGAAGGCAAAAAAGAATTCTAATGTACTGCCTAGGTCCAGAAGGGTTGTGAACTTATAATCAGTTACACAAGTGAGAAAGGAAGGCTAGTGATATGGATGTATTTAAGAGTGCAATATTGGATTTGGAGGAACAATTTTCACACACAGTGTGCATAGCAGTAACGAGACACAATTTTGTTCAGAGGAAACAAGAGAAACATGAAACTGTTGAGGAATATGTGTCTGACAATCTCTTGTAGATTTTGCAATTTGTATGATGAGCTAATCCATGACCAGATTGTGATGTATGTGATTAATAAATCCATACAAGAGAGATTATGGGTAGAGGGGAATCTCAAGGATATTATGGCTATAGTGAAGAAAGCTGAACTATCTGAGTGTTGTGCCAAAGCTACCTTATCTCGGGAGAAGGGGTTAGATTCAGTAAATAATTACAGAAAGTTTCAGACAGTAAACAATAGTGCATGCAGACTCGTGAGCATTACAACGACCAAGGGAAGAACATGTACATCGTTTGTTTTTAGTTTGGTAGTACATCATATTCTGCAAGGTTTGATAAATGTCTCGTAAAATCAACTAAATGCTTAGAATGTGGCATAATAGGTCATCATGCTAGAGCATGCAAAAGAAAGGGGAAAAGAAATATCATCAAAGTAGCATTTGTGAGGGAGAGTGAAGAGGATTATGCTTCAAGGGAGAGTGTGAAGAATGCAAGTGTAAAAAATTATATTCACAGAAAAGTGGTGTTAAACATTAAAGTGAAGGAAACAGCAAACCATTCTTCTGGGTCTCATTTGGGGTGGTTTATTTGCAGGTGGTAGCTGATTCTGGTTCCCCACACACGATTATTGCAGAGAGTGCGTGGGAGAAAGAGTTAATTGCAAATATTGACACTTAGAGCATCCGGATATCACCCACAGGAGAGATTATTGATATAGTCGGTTTAAGACAATTTGTATTTAGATTTAAAAATAGACATGCTGTGCGCAAACTGTTTTATTTTTGATCCTAACAGTGTTCAACAGGTGTTTGTAGCTTGTGAGGCTGAAGACACTAGAAAATGGGTGTTACAAGAATTTCCTATAGTATTTGAACGTAAAATTGGGAATCTGAAAGGGTTTACGCATCAGATACAATTAAAAAGTGGAGCCACACCTAAAATACAAAAAGCATGAAACATCCCATTCATTGTTGGGGATGAAGTTAAGAAGAAATTAGAAAGGTTACTGAAATTACATATTGTTGAACCTGTTGAGGCATCAGAATGGGTTTCACCACTGGTCGTAGCCAGGAAGGTAAACAGTAAGGTGCGTTTATGTGTTGACTTGATGGGACTGAATAATAATATTGTTGTGGATCAGTTCCCATTACCAAGAATAGATTAAATGTTGTCCTTAACTAGACAAACTAAGTGGTTTTCAACGTTGGATTTGTCTGCCAGTTAGATTTGTCTGCCATGTGCCATCAGATAGTACAGAATTCTGGTAGCAGACATTTTACAATGTTTTGTACACCTTTCGGCTGCTACCAATTTAGATGTATGCTTTTTGGGCTAGCGTCTGCAGCAACTGTGTTTCAGAGATTACCAACAAAGGTATTTGGGCACCTAGCTGAAGTTACACTCTTTCAGGATGATATTTTAAGTATGAGAAAAAGTAAAAAACATCATGATGAAGTGTTAAAAAAGGTGTAACTCATTCTGAAAAAGAGAGGATTGTTAGCAGAAATTGCCAAATGCATATTTCCAGAAAAAAGTCACGTATTTAGGTGATGAGATAAGTGCTGTTGGAATCAAGCCGTAAAGTAAATTGGTGGAAGCCATAAACAATTCCCCATCTCCCAAATCTAAGATTGACCTCAGGTCCTTTTTTGGCCTAGCAGAGTTTTATTAAAAATCCATAGAAAATGTCTAACAAAAAACACATGACATGAGGTTGTTAATGAAGAAGAAAGCAACTTTTATTTGGTGTGATGCGTGTCTGAGAGCATTCTTGGATATTAAGCTGGCAATAAGTAATGGTCCAATGTTGTAAGGTTTTAATTCCACTATCCCACTGCTGACACCTTAGTAATTATGAATGCCAGTGGGAAAGGTTTAGACTGTTACTTACCCAGGACAATGATCAAGGAAAAGAAGTTGCATATCATTTTGTAAAATATGATAGAAAGGGAGACATTAGCATTTGTGTGGGCACTGGAACACTTTCGGAAGTTTTTGTGGGGAAGAAACTTTGCACTGAGGTTGTACCATAAACCCTTAACCAAATTGTTACCCAAAGTGGGTTTGTCTAGAGCATCTGCAAGAATCGCTAGATTGTCTATGCTGTTGCAAAGATTCCTGTATAAAGTTAAATACGTATCAGGTGTCAAAAATGTCACTGATAGGGGCGTGGCTATCAGCTACCGATGGCGGCAGCAAACTAGAGAGGCTCCCGGAGTAAGGCGGCGTCCCGCATCAATCCGCATGCCTATCCGCTCAACAGCGAACCCAGACGGGATGTCCCGGGTCCGGTGACCGAACGGCACTTAGCAGAGAAGTTTTGGAGCAGCGGTGCCCCGGGAACCGGTGGAAAAGACGGCACCCGAACAAGGCCTTGTGGTACATGAAAAGCAGCGGAGGCTGGTTGAGGGGCTGCCCAGGCGGAAGTGGGACCTCGACGGTGTTGCCAATCGGAAGTGCTCGTGGTGCGGAACGACCCGTGCGACAGCGGCAGTAGGGAATCCGTTGTCCCCGCAGCCCGACCATGGGCAGTAGATATCACCCCACGACAAAGCAGCGCTGCGGGTAGCAGCAACACTGACGGAAACCGAAGCCGGAAAACAAGTGCGACAAAGTCGCCATGTTGCATAACCTATGCCATTACGGGCACGAACTCCCTCGAATAACAGGCTGGGCGGCCCGCGCCGAGGTCTCAACAGGCTCGACAACGGATCCTATGAACACCAACGCGACTGGGGAAGGGGTGCAAACCCATCTGTGGGGATCCTGCCCGGAACGCCCAATTACTGCGTAGCCGGGGCGCCATCGAAACTCGGGCGGCCTCGTCGGCCACTCGCTTCGAAGAAACACCTGGCAGAATACCACCACAGGCTGCGTGCAACGGTGAGCCATTACTTGATGTGTGAACATGGCGGGCAGAGGGCCTAAGCATAATTCCACCCAAGCTAAGCTTGATAAATTTGCATACGAGAAACAGTCTCTCCCCCTTATGGAACAACGCAAGTCTTTGGGTAAAGGGACGGAGGGAGACGGTGCAAAGAAAGCCACGTTGGAGGATGTGCTAAGCGCCCTGGCCCAAGTGCAAGCGACGGTGGGGGCGACAGCAACGGAAGTAACCCTCATTCGGGCAGACCTCCAGAAAATGAGTGAAAGGGTGAAGCAAGTGGAGGTGGTAGCCAAATCCCTGGTGGAAGATGTATCGGATCCACTGGAAATGGAGAAACTGCAAGCTGATAACAAAGTGCTCAAGGAAAAGCTGGACGACCATGAAGGACGCTCCCGGCGGAACAACATCTGTATCCTGGGAGTCCCGGAATCTGAAACTACGGGTGCTATAGATCTATATGTGGAAGATCTGATCAAGAACCAGCTTGCCCCCAAGGGCCTCTCAAACTTTTTCACTGTGGAAAGGGCCCATAGAGTTCCAGGAGGAAAACCAAAACCAGGGGCCTTGCCAAGGCCGATCTTGGCAAGACTTTTTAACTTTCGTGATCGGGACACCATCCTTCAGGCAGCCAGAGTGGCGCCGGCCATCCAAATTCAAAACTCAAGGATATCTTTCTTCCCGGATTACACGGCTGAGGTATCGCGACGGAGGAGGACATTCTTAGAAGTGAAAAAGACATTGCGAGAGCAAGAACTGCCCTACTCCATGCTATTTCCGGCCCGGCTAAGGGTGGTCGCCGATAAAAAGTCTGGTTTTTTGAATCTCCAGAGGCGGCCAGAGATTGGCTCGAGGACTGGCGCACTGCAGGGCCTCCGCGTAGGTCCAACAGAATGAACCACGGACACAGAGACGACAGCCGAACTGGATCACAAACATCAGGCAGAGGAGGCGCGAGCAAATCACCGACACAAGAACTTTCTGAGGCTGGTGGAGGGGAATAACGCAGACAACCCATAAACACAATGGTCGCTGACTTCTTTTAGACTACAGTTGCACAAGAGTCGTGGTTGGACGCTGGCCTGGATATCCCTGAAGGGAGCAGGGATGCCGCCTGCTCGGGGAGACGCTCTCCCCAACGTGCAAGTACTCTGTTTTTGGGATGGGTTAAGCGCTCTGCTCAGTTGGGGAGGCGGGTAGTTGAAGGTCCGTTAAGCAGGGAGGCAGGGAGGGGGAGGGAGAGGGAGGGTTGTTGTTGGTTGTTGGTTAGAAATTCACAACGTCGGTCGAGAAATGGAATTGTATGTTTAAATACTATAGCTGAAAAGGTAAAATTAGGGATCCGGGTCCACCACCTGGATTCATTTGTATACATCTGCATGACCAGAAATGGCGGATGGCCTGATACGTAGTGCGGGGGACACCGAGTCACGGACACGTGGCTCCCCCCTTCGAATACTGTCATGGAATGTAAGAGGACTTGGGGATAAGGTGAAACGTGGCCTGGTATTGAATGCGTTGAAGAGACAAAAACCTCACCTAGCATTGCTACAAGAAACACATTTAACGGGGGGCATCTAAGGCCCTAGATAGGAGGGGGTACAAGATGGTGGTTCACTCGGAGTTTACTTCAGGCTCCCGGGGTGCTGGCATTTTGATTAAGAAGTCCTCGCAATTCATCCCACTGGGCACAAAAACTGATGGGCAGGGTTGCTTTGCAGCCATACAGGGACAAAGGGAGGGACGACTCCTTATTGTGGTATCGGTGTATATCCCACCATCCCTTCACTCAATAAAGCTTCCAGCGCTCAGTGAATTTTTGCTGTCCCTTCCCGAGGGTGATGTAATTCTTGGGGGAGACTTCAACGCCACAGTAGACGCACAACTTGACAAATTCCCAGTGACAGGCCTGATTGGGGGACCTTCCCGGTTTCAACGATTCCTAACAGCGATGGGTCTAGTAGACATCTGGCGGCATGTCCACCCCCAGGATAGGCAATACACATTTCATTCAACGGTTCACAACAGCCTATCACGAATTGACTACTTCTTAGCACTAGGTGGCGGCATACAGCACGTTGACACCACAGACATCCACCCTAGAGGCATTTCAGATCACTCTCCAATCACCATGACAGTTTCCACTCAAGAAAAGTCTCGCAGCCGTGTATATCCCATTCAAGCATCATACCTCAAAATCCGGAAAGTCAGGAAAACCCTTCAGAAGGTGACAACACAATACTTCGAGGAAAATGTGGCCTCCGTGACCTCTTCGGAGGTTATATGGGAGGCTTACAAGACGGTATTGCGGGGGCAGGCCATAAACTTGATCACGGGTCATAAAAGGGAACAAGTTGCCGAACAGTCTAGGCTCGAATTGGCACTTCGAGACATGACAACTTTACATGAGACAAACCCCACACCAGACACTGCGCACACACTTATACTCCAACAACAACTGTACACGCAACACGTCCGGCAGCAGGTGAAGGGGCACATAACTGATACACAGAACAGGGTATATGATGTGGGAGATAAGGCGGGAAGGATGTTAGCTTGGCTAGATAAAAGAGGGGGAAGCTCAAGGGGCATCCAGCAGGTGAGGGATGGCAACGGTGAAATTCAGACAAGTCCTGAACAGATAGTGGAAGCACTGGCGACGCACTTCGAGGAAGTTTATACCCCCGGACGGGTTATATCTACTGACATGGCACGGGCAGCATTGGACAGGATAGAAACTCCGATACTGCAACCAGAAGCAACAACCGACTTAGAGGCAGCCATAACTAGGGAAGAAATACAACTGGCTATTCGAGCGCTGAAGCCTGGCAAGGCGCTCGGACCAAATGGCATTCCAGTAGAATGGTATCAGGCCACATCGGAGGAGCTAAGTGAACATTTACTAGCCATGTATGAAGAATGCTTAGAAAAGGGTGAACTTCCGCTCGATCAGAGAATGGCTACTATAGTAGCGATTCCCAAGCCTGGGAAACCGCAAGAGGACTGCTCCTCATACCGCCCTATCTCCTTGCTGAATGCGGAGATTAAAATCTTGGCCAAACTCCTTGCTACCCGGCTGATGGCGCATCTACCCGACCTCATACATCCGGATCAATCCGGGTTTATGCCCCACAGAAACACGGCGATGAACCTTCGCAGAGTGCACAGGGTGCTGGCGAGAGCAGACTTGATCCACGATCAAGCAGTTATACTGGCCCTGGATGCAAAATTGGCCTTTGACCTAGTAGAATGGAACTATCTGTTTGAGGTTCTTGCTTGTTTGGGCTTCGGCTCGAAATTTATATCGTGGATCAGACTATTATACACGAAGCCGGTTGCACATGTGGTGGCGAACGGTCATATTTCACGGACATTCCCTTTGGGGAGAGGCACCCGCCAAGGCTGCCCCCTCTCGCCATTGCTCTTTGCACTCTCCCTAGAACCATTCGCAATTTTCATAAGACAAACGCCATTGCTTAAAGGAATACATTGGAAGGAGGGATGGGAAGACCGGATATCCCTTTATGCGGACGACATGCTGGTGTACTTAACAGACCCAGAGCGTGGTGTGCCGGCACTCCTGGACCTCTGTCATGATCATGGTAAAATCTCAGGATATACGATAAACTGGAATAAATCGGAAATGTATGTTTTAAAAGGCCCGGTCCCGGTACTAGGCCCTGACTGCCCCTTAAGGTTAGCTGGCTCCTCCTTTAAATATTTAGGGATCCATGTTACAATGGACCCAACGGAATGTGTACAAAAGAATCTGGCACCACCCATGGAACGGCTTAAACAAGACGCCAAGTTCTGGGCGGGTTGCCCTTAACAATGCTGGGTAAAGCAGCGCTGTACAAAATGATGTCCTTGCCCCGCTTTCTCTACATACTAGAGAACACGCCGTATCCAGTGGCACTAGGATACTTCAAAAAGGTGGCGGCAGTGGTATCTGGTTTGCTGTGGGGCAACCACCCGACGCGCATTGCGCAAGCCAAACTACACAGGGGTTGGTATGATGGTGGAATCGCTTTGCCGAATCTTAAATTGTACTACTGGGCAGCTCACCTTAAGCCCATTAATCAATGGAGTCATGCCCCGCAGACTGACCCAGCTTTCCAAGCAGATAGGGCACAACTAGGTACCAATAATATGCTGGCCCCGCTCTATGACCAACGGCGAGTGCGGAGGTTGGTGGGACCCACTAGACTCACCGCAGCGCTGTGGCATACGGCGCTAGCGGCGTTGGGCTGGAAGGGGAAAATAACCAAACTCACCCCGCTCTGGGACACACGTGCCTTGGGAAATTTGAGACACAGCAAGGGTTTCTCTCACTGGGACACCATAGGGATATCCACGGTGGGAGACCTGTGGGAAAGAGGAGAGGCTATAACATTTGACCGCCTGAAGGAACTATACGAACTGGGGCCACAGGAAACATACCGCTACGTCCAGATACGTCATGCGTTACTCGCGGCCACCCCCCCCGGGGAGGATATACCAGAGTCATCCCCGATGGAGGATCGTCTCTTCACGGAATTTATGATTGAGCGAGCGACGTCATTGACATACCGCAAGCTCATCAATAACTTGCCTGACCCACTGACCTCATTGAAAGACAAATGGGAAGGGGAATTGGGCGCCCTGGACGAACACGAATGGAATGAGGCGCTAGCATCACCAAGAGAGGTGGGCATCTCAGCCAGGCTGAGGCTCGTACAACTCAAGGTCCTACACAGAGTGTACTACACAAGAACACTACTGCACCACATACACAAAACACAACACCCTTACTGTCTACGTGGCTGTGGGGAGGAGGGTACCTTCTTCCACACAATCTGGGACTGCCCACGCATCCAAGACTATTGGAGACAAATAATGCGCACTGTGTCACAGACCCTGGAGACCTCTCTAATCCCCGAACCGCGAAAATGTCTCTTAAATGTGTGGGGACCGAACGACCTGTCCAGATGTGGCCAACTTTGGGTTACGTTGGGCATGATAGTGGCCAAGCGGGATATCGCACAGCGCTGGGGGGCAGCGGAACTACCAACGACATCACAGTGGTGCATGAATATGGATAAGATAATGGTGACAGAGAGGGCAGTATACTTGAGTCGCGCATGTCCAGGGAAATGGAACAAAATCTGGACCCCATGGAATGTGTATAGAGGGGAAATTTGTGATCCTCTGCCGCAGGATGACCCGTTGGAGTCAGATGAAGAAGGGGAGGAAGGCTGAAGTGCTATGAGGGTGTTGTAGAGGGGAAAAGCCATCGGGAATGGGGAAGGGGCTTGAGTCCCGGAGGATAGGCAGTGTGGGTAGGCAAGGGCGAGACTCACGGAAAGTCATGTGCAGGAAGTATAGGCGTTACCGACCTTTTATTATATGTTCGAATCAACGGTTATAAACAATGGCACGTACTGTGGGGTAGCCCTTATGTTCAGCTAAAATAACACTAATTACTTATTGATGACCGCAATGTGATTTCTTTGTTGTTTTTCTTTTTGTTGTTTTCATAAAAAATAGAAAACTAAAACCACTATTGATTAGCAACGTATCGCTAGTTATGTGCCTTTCACTTTGCCTTATAGTAAACATTTTTCTTCTAAGCAACGTAACCAATTTATGGACTTAATCTGGTGCAATATATCCAACATTGAACGATTGCGGCCGTCCGGGTTGTAGGCCAATGGCTGTGTAATTATGAAAAGGTTTAAAAAAAAAAAGTGACTGATGATTTACTGAGTAGAATGTCACTACCTCTCAGAGAAACTAACCAGAATCCCTGGAATGAACAGTCATGAAAAGATGCCTGTTCAAGATGCTCACCCAAGCTTACAAGGTACTACACAACAAATGACTGGTGTACCTCAACAAATGAGTGAATTTCCACCAACCTAACAGGGAATTTAATTCCAGATCCCTCTCCCTAGCAGCTACCCAGTGCATCCGGCAGGCAAACAGCAGAGGCTGCTCCTTCTCCCATCTGGTGGCTAGAATCCTCCCTCTCCCCCTCCCACTCCCCCTGCACCTCAGAACATCACCATCACTCCAACAGTTCAGGATGGGCCTGAAGACCTGGATGTACAACCAATAGGAACAGGCAGCGTGATCCCACAGCATGACCCCACAGCGCCTCAAGACACTCACGGGTGAGGCAGCCGTGCTATACAAATCCTGATTGATTGATTGTGTGGAAGGTATATTTACTGATGTGGGTATCAACAGTCCACAAAAGAATTAATAGATTGAGGCGAAACAACGAGGACGATATCTTAAAAAATGTAAGAGATATAATTGTCAATTGATGCTGTCAGGGAGAAGATCTTCTCGATTTGTCATGAAGGACATTATGTTATGTTATGTTATGTTAAAATTGTATTAAGCGCAAAACAGCTGCCCCAGCAACGAGGCGTCCCGGCGCTGAACCATAACAGATACCAGAGGGGAGGGAAGGGAGGGAGTGGAACTGCAGGAAGATTATGTCAGGGAAAACAGAAATGTTTTAATTGCCTTACGAAAGGCCATCAGGTTTGTCATGGAGCGAATGTGGGGTGGCAAGGAGTTCCAAAGCTTCGCCCCCAAAACCTTGAAAGAGCGGCCACCCATTCTGCTAAGCCTTGTTCGAGGGACAACCACAAGGTGTTGTCCTAAGGAGCGTAGGGCGCGCTGGGGGGTATAGGGTACCAGGAGTGGGCGTAGGAGTCCAGGACAGTCAGATCTAAGAATTTTGAAAGCAGTGGTGAGAGCCTTGAATCGAACTCGGGCTTCAATACGCAGCCAGTGTAGCTTCTGGATGGTGTTTCTGGCAGAGCATCTGCGGGGGAGGCCTACCACAGCCCTAGCTGCTGAATTTTGTACCCGTTGCAGCCGTGCCATCTCTGCTTTATTGATGCCTAAGAATAGAACATTGGCATAATCCAATCGAGCCAGAATGATTGATTGAACTATCAGTTGGCGCGTACTGGGGTCAAAAAAACCAAGTATCGGATGAAGGCTCCTCAGCAGGCCCACACAAGTAGCTGCCACTTTCTTTGTGTGGGTCTGGAAATTGAGGGAGGAGTCCAGCCAGACACCTAGATTCTTCACCACATTTTTGGGGGAAGGAATGGGGCCAAGTAGGGACGGCCACCAGTGTTCACTCCTGTAGTAGGGATTTTTTCCTAAGGTATTACACGCACCAAACACAAAGTAAAAATGCTATAAATGTCGAATGGGTGAATGCAATTGTCAATGAATACCTTTGCTATGTGCAGGCCTGACAATGGCAATACCAATAAATGCAATGTCAACGTATGCCATAATCGGTGCCCGCACAACAATGTCAATACCCATAAGTGCAATATCAATGTATGCCATAATCTATGCCCGCATAACAGTGTCGATACTGGCAGTAACAGTGTCAATGTATGCCATAATCCAGTCATGCATAACCATGTTAGTACAAGTAGAAACAATGTCAATGTATGCTAGGATCTAGGCAGGGCATACCTATGTCCATATCAGTAAAGGCAATGCCGATATATGCTGTGACAACTGTAAAGAATGTTAAGAATTTTGGTAAAAATGATATCCATGACTGCCATATTATTTTCAGGAGCTCTAATGAACTCGTATCATTGTTATCGCATAAACCCAAGGTGACCTCCTCATCAACCCCGAATCAGAGATACATTGTCAGACAAGAACTACGACCCCCAACCCACACCTTTAGAGTTACAGGTCTCACATAGCCCAGAGCCAAACTTGCATCCAGGGAAAATCCTGATCGATCCCACAGGTAAATAGTTGCACCACAAAAAAGTCCAAGGAAATTGGCCCTAATAACACACATTTAGCCAAAGACACGTGTTCCCCAAAAATACCACAAAGCAAGATGCCACATTTAGGTAGGAACACTCCGCCAATCAGGACACAACATTCACACCACACGTAGTCATCACGCGCTCTATGCACCGGGCATCTGTGCACATGCACACTGGCCCACACTAGCCAAGAGCCATCTGGGTCCTTACCAAATGCTAAACTTGTTAATTTATGACTGAGATGTTTTTTTTAAGAATACAGAATGGCTTTATTGTACCTCACAAAATGTATATATTGTAAGCCGAAACTTGTACAAAGTGACATTTTCCTCAGATGCATTCTGTTGAGACTCTCCCAGCAACTGTGTTTAATTAAACCAACTTGTTTCTGTTTTGCCAAACTCCTCTTGTCTTTTCATTTATTTAAAGTACAATCCTATCCGAGCAACATATTGTTGACTAAAGGTGGATCTAGAAACAGAGAGATTTGTGAGATCTTGCGTGGATTGTGAGAGTGCTGATGAATCCCAGAAAAACTTGAATCCACCTATGTCCTGTTTAGTAAATCCCAAATTACCATGGGACGATGATGGTTCGTGTAAATATATCAGTCTTAATGGATATGATTTCCAGATCGATAGAATTTGAGGTAGTGAATAAGGTCAATACATGCATGGTTATTAGATTTCTAGAGGAAGTTTTTTTATAAGAGGGATTTTCTGCATCAATACTAATAGACAATGGGGTACAATTTAAGGCAGAAGAAATTGTTACTTTTGTCAAGATGGTTGGCATAGAACAGAAATTAACTGCATTATATCATCCCAATGCTGTTGTGGAAAAGGCGAATAGAGTGATTAAAAGCCTGACTGGCCGGCAAAGCCCAATGGTGTGCGTCCAGCTGGTAAACGAGGGCCCACAAAACGGGTTAGAGTAGATCTCTACAGCAGTGAGCATGGAGAGAGGTTTGGGGGTAGTCACTGAGAGTCAGTCTCAGGTGCAGTCACTGGCAGTGGATGAGAGGACAGTTGTTTTTGATCCCACATGGCAACCGATCGAGTGTAATGTTCCATGTTGGACGAGATGACGGGGTGTGACATAGTGAGTCATCCGCCCGCATCTCAAAGTTGTTCGGCCTCTCATGGCGCAATGCTGGCGTATAAAAATAACGGCGTGGCCCGTTGACATCAGTCCTGGCACTGCGGAGTTTACATCAGACCTGGCTCAGTTTCCTTATTACCGCCGTGGGGCGTCAGGCCTCTACACTGGCGATGAGGGGGTCGCTTACCTGCGCTACCGCTTCTGCTGCTGTGCCGGTATACACGCTGCCCGCCCGCTCACTAAATATCGGTGGTGCACATGTGTTACCAGCGTCATAGCGCCATCCTGAAGGCCTCGTCCCCTCCCGCTACCCGACTCACAGCGAGATTGCTGGAGGAGGTAAGCAGACCATTCCCACTGCAGTGCTGCCTGTGCCCCTGTAGGGCACAAATTACAACTGAAAATGTGCAGAGGCATCAGGACCCCACAGAACCATTGCAGGCACAGAAGAAAGGCTGCCTGGGTTCTGGAAAAGTTTTAGCACTCCCTCCACGTGCTCCAAACCAAAAGTGAAAGGAACTTAGGGAAACACAATCTAGTAGTTCTAAAGGAGGAGCACTTAGCCTCATTCAAGTGCACAGAACAGATTGCACAAGGAACTCTAGGGCAGGGCTGTCCCCTGCACCTCAAGCAGAAGCCCCTGCCAGGGAGAGTTAGCCTTTATGCTTCCACAAGTCAGAGAGACAGCACCACCCAGCGGGGAGATCGGATACCCTCGGTCAAGAAGCTGCCTAAAGACCTCTATAGCAAGGTAGTGCTTGTGCCGCGTGGTGTCTCCACCATCAGGATCCAATAGCGACTATCCCTGCAATTGAACCATTTGTGGTTGACGGCTCACTGTCCTCCCTAGCCCCAAAATGGAAGGATAGGACAGACCATCTGCAGTTCTACTGTGAAGGGGTAGTCGTTGCACCAGATAAACGCCGTGCACTACTACTCCACTGAGGGGGTAAAGACATACACCAGATCTACAAGACCCTTGTAGAAGCCACCCCTAACATATACATCACACTCCTTAATGCTCTAAATGCCAACTTCGAACCAATGGCGAACAGGGACTATGGACGGTTTGTCTTTAGGCAAGCCCGGCAGGAGGCGTACGATTTGCTAGACCCATTCCATGGACATCTGAAGGAACTAGCCAGTACGTGCAGCTTTCGAGAGGAGCAGGAGGAGATCAGAGCCCAAATCTTTCAGGGCTGCTACTCTGCGAAACTCCGGGAAAGTATACTTCAAGAGTCAATGAAACCACAAGGGGACATTCTGTCCATGGGAAGATCAAAAGAACTGGTGAGGGCTAGAGCATCACACATGGAAGCGGCACTACATCGCCTGATCAATACTGAGCAAGCCAATGTAGTGAAAGCGAAGCCACACCTTTCTCAGACAAAACGCCCACATGAAGGGGGAAGGAGTGTGGCTACTGTGGAGGCGCCCCGCATCGGATGAACGAATGCCCAGAAAAAGGAAAGCAGTGCTCTGCCTGCGGAAAGATAAATTACTTGGCAAAAGTCTGCAGATCCTCCAGACCACAGAAAGAGTCAGCGCAAGTGGTAGAGGATACCCTGGACAGCGAAGACATGGTTGATGGCACAGGAGACTATCAAGTACACTACGGGCTAGCAGTAGACCAACCGTCAAAGAAGCGGCACCGGCTGCCCAAATCCCAAGTTAAGGTCCACCACCAGGATGTCAAGGCCACCATCGACACGACCTTCAATTGAACTCATGTCGGCAAGTACATACCGAAACTGAATCAAAGCCCCCCTCTTCAGGAAGCCTAAATTTGAGTCTTTGCAAATAGGCAGAAGACACCCATTCCCCTTATGGGATGTTTCAAGACGGAGATTGTGTACCAGGGCCTAACCACACCCACCACGATCTGTATGTCGAAAGAAGGACACAGTAGTAAGTGGAACTACTAAAGAAACACTCAAGTTCATTTAATTTACATTATCAGAGTAAGAGAAGAGATTTCGATGATCCTTGACAAGTTTGGAGACGTTTTCCTAGTCATAGGGTGCCTTAAATGAAAAGAGATCTCGATCCACATCGATAGGTCAGTCCAACCGGTGGCACTGATTGATTGCCACATTGCGTTCCACCTCCGACAACAGGTTGAAGAGGAGCTTGAAGCATTGGAAAGACAAGGCATCATAAAGACATTCACGGGTCCCACCCCGTGGGTGTCCCCAATAGTTGTTGCCCGAAAGACAAAGCAGCAAGGGCAGGTGCGAATCTGCGTTGAAATGTGCCTCACAAAAACCGCCATCAAACGGGAACGCCTCATCACCCCTACAATTGGTGATATTTTGGGGGAGCTAAACGGGACGCTTTTGGTTTTCAAAGAAGGATCTGCGCTCTGGATACCACCAGCTGCCCCTCCACCCAGACTAATGCTATGTTACCACGTTCTTGACTCACGTTGGCCTCCGGTGGTACAATTGCCTCAACTTCGGGATTTCCAGCGCAGCCAAAGCCTTCCAAAACACCATGAGAAGTACTAGAAGGGCTCCCGGGGGTCCTCAAAGTCAGTGATGACATGCTGGTGTATGCAAAGTCCCTCGAAGAACACCACCAGAATCTCTGAGGAATCCTCCAATGCATCCGTGACTCCAGTCTAACGCTACATCGGGAGAAGTGTGAGTTCTTACAGAGGCGGAGCAGTTTCTTTGGCTACACCTTCTCGGACAAAGGAATTGCCCTGGATAAAGGTGCGTGATATCCAGGAGGATCCAGAGCCATCCAACATGTCCGAGATGTGAAGTTTTCTGGGAATGGTCAACTTCTGCGACCACTTCATCCCGGATTTAATGAGTTTAACACACCATATCCGAGATCTCACAAAGTCCAACACCACGTGGCAGTGGGGAGCAGACCAGGACCAAGCCTTCAGGAACACTAAAGAAGCACTTTCCTCAGGAACCCCTGGGTCATACTTCGACCCCTCGCTGCACACGAACATCGCTGTCTACGCCAGCCCATTTGGGCTAGGGGCAGTATTGAGGCAACATCAAACAAATGAAACCTGGCCCCCATAGTCTACACCAGGCGCTCCCTGATGGACAGAGAGAAGCGATACTCCCAGATTGAACGGAAAGGGATTGCAATCCACTAGGCATGCTGGCATTTTCACATTTATGTATTCGGGCACCCATTCACCTAACACAATTCCAGGGATTAGGGTCAAATCCTCCCCCGAGGATAGAGAAATGGATTCTACAGCTGCAAGAGTATGACTATAAGGTGGAATACAAACCAGGGACGTCCAATCCCCCAGATTATTTGTTGTGACTCCTGAGGGCTGCCACAGCAGAGGAAATGACAGAGGCTGAGGGCACAGAAGCGTATGTACGGCACATGACAGAGCGATCACGCCCCCTCCCAATGGAGTTAGAATCACTAATCGAGTCAACCAAGAAAGACGAATGGCAACAGCTCACATTCTCAGCCCTCAGAGCCAATGACTGGTGCTCTATCATCGCCAGCCTGACACAGCGGACACTGCAAGCCAAGGAGATTCCGGAGTCTTTGATACATGTGCTGGATGAACTATCTACAGACATCAGTGGCTGTCTCTTGAGATAACCCAGGCTGGTTGTCTCATGAAGCCTCACATCGCAAGAGGTGCAGCTGGCCCATCGCGGACACCAGGGTATCATCAAGATGAGGAGCAGACTGAGAGCAAAGGTGTGGTTACCTGGAATGGACAAGATAGTCGAACAAGCCGTTGGCTCATGTCAGTGGTGCCAAGTATCCGGAAACCCCGAATGGCCACCCCCTGTCAGTACTGAAGATAACCCAAAGCGACCATGGGAGAATGTGAGCATGGACTTCGAGCACCTCCTAGACGGGAGATACGCATTAGTTGTAATCGATGACTATACAAAATATCCCGAAGTGGAGATCGTTAGAAGCCAAACTGCCACTGAAATCACCAAAATGGAGAAGATTATCGCAACCCATGGATTCTTCAAAGTGGTGAAGACCTACAATGGTCATCCGTTTCACGGATAAGAGTTTGCTGACTACCTGGAGGAGTAGAAAAGTACATGCGGACTCTAAACAAAGTGATTCGGATCGCTCATGCCGAAGAACTGTCAGTGGAAAGAGCCATTAACAGCTTCTTAAGAGAGTACCGGCTGACACCCCATGTCACGACAGAAAGGGCCTCAGGACATGCCAGCATGGGGCGGGTGGTACAGGACAATATCCCACATCATTCTAACTGTACCTCGTCACTCATTGAAGATGTCCAGGATCTAAGGAAAAGGTCTGTCATGAACGGCCAGTCCAGCGAAAGGCCAAGATGTCTACCATCAGTCAAGGGGACTTGGTGTATCTCAAGGATTGACACCCAAGAAACAAGTTCTGTCTCCTGTTTGAGTACAGTCCATGGACAGTGACAAGCCGAAAAGGAACTATGATCACAGTACACCGAGTAGAAGAAGAAGCCACAGGAAATATCTAGTTTTTCAAGAGTCCACAATTTGACAGTCATTTCAGACTCTCCTGAGAGGGTCATCACCAGGGGTAGCTATGGCTCATCTCCGGATTCCATTACACAGAGCCCCAGCAGCACTCCCAGGAGTCCCCTACAAGATGAGAGCATGCAGGAGCATCTCGAAGCTGGCAACAAACCAGAAGGGGCCTCCCCGGCACCAACCCCACACCACCGGGGTGCATGTTCCGGATATCACCTGAGAGGCAACCCGACCTCACCGTTCCTGATGTGAGGGAATCGACACGAGGAGTCGGTGGACAGGTAACTGTATATCATTCCTGTAATGTAGTAGATAGATAGTGCCCAGTGACCACACTGACCAGGCACTAGGACCAGCCCGAGGGAAGACCGAGGGCGGGAGGAAAGGGAGGAGCTGGGGGACGAAAGGGCAGTTCCCTGCTGACCACCATGGCTGTAGCACATGAATAAACAAGCTCCTGAATAATAGAACTTGCCTGCGTGGTTCATTGGCCTGCTGCGACACTACAACTGGCGACGAAGGGTCTAAAGACACCCTACGCGTGTACCCAGCAGCGACCGGCGATCGACTGACCCCGGGCTCGCCCCACGCTTGGAGGCTCGAGCGCGCTGCGACGACAAAGGGAAAACGCCCACCGAGTGCCCACCTCGGCGGCGTGCAGCCAGAAAGAACGCCCACCGAGTGCCCACCTCGGCGGCGACCGCGTGACAAGACGCGGACCTAGGAAGCGCCCACCGAGTGTCCACCTCGGCGGCGACGGCGTGGCGAGACGCGGACCTAGGAAGCGCCCACCGAGTGCCCACCTCGGCGGCGACGGCATACTGAGATATCCACCCACCGAGTGCCCACCTCGGCGGTGAAATAGATGAAGACTAGCTCACCTGTACATCCAGCGGCGGATCGAGGTCCGGGTGAGTGAAAGCGCCGACCCAGCCAGACTCCCGGTTAAAATACAAATAAATACGCTGAAATCCCGCCAGAAACGAGATTCCCGGCGGCCATCTTGGAGTCAGGCAGATTTAACCAATCCCCTGCG
Source organism: Lissotriton vulgaris (assembly GCF_964263255.1). Taxonomy (NCBI): domain Eukaryota; kingdom Metazoa; phylum Chordata; class Amphibia; order Caudata; family Salamandridae; genus Lissotriton; species Lissotriton vulgaris. Next base: position 90,365,520 of record NC_141689.1, read on the forward strand.
AGGGATTTCCGGCGGCCATCTTAAAGTCAGGCAAGAGTCTTGGAAAACAAGAAAGAAGGAAACCAAGCACTGGCGAGTGCAACGAAGAGACTAAATAAGCACTGGCGAGTGCAACGGAAAAAGAAAACAAGCTCAGGCAAGTGCAACTGAGCATACAAACAAGCACGGGCGAGTGCAACAAAACTGACAAACAAGCACTGGCGAGTGCAACGAAGAGACTAAATAAGCACTGGCGAGTGCAACGAAAAAGGAAAACAAGCACTGGCGAGTGCAACGAAAATACTAAATAAGCACTGGCGAGTGCAACGAAACCTGCAAACAAGCACTGGTGAGTGCAACGAAGATACTAAAGAATCACTGGCGAGTGCAAACAAGCACCAGCGAGAGCGAACACAGACTGCAAAGGCGTCAAGACCCACGAGCGAACAATGCCTGACCCCGCCTCTGAGAGCACGTCGCGTGCCTCTCTCCTGCGGCGCCCCGAGCCCCTTATTGTCGAATCAGGCAGGAGCATGAGTCTGCGGTGGCAAGAATGGATAGAAGACTTCGACACCTTCATACAAGCGTCCAAGATTACAACCGAGGAAGAGCAACTACTATTCCTCAGGAACCTGATTGGCAAGGACGGTGGACGGGTCATAAAAGAACTCCCAGCAGACTCTCTGACGTCATACACGAAAGCACGGGAGGCCCTGAATGGTAAATTCCTACACAAAAGAAATGTTGACTATGAGCGGTACACCTTCAACCGGGCCGTGCAAGAGAGAGATGAACGAATGGAGGCGTTCGTGACTCGTCTGGATCGCCTAGCAGAATACTGCGAGTTCGAGAAGTTTTCGAAGGAAGACGCTATGCGACTAAGAGTCATAGAAGGATGCCTCTCCGAACCATTGAGACGCAAGCTGCTGAAGAAACACTATGCATTAACAGACATCGTGAACATGACGAGAATAGAAGAACAAGCGGACGAGCATGCAAAGAGCATGGAAGGCGGAAAAAGTGAGCGACCAGAACGAGCGTTCAGGATGCAATCTAGGCGCGAACCTAGGCGGTCTCCGCCAAGTGATCGCTCATCCAAGTCCAAGAAACACCACCACCAATCTCACCGGGGGCACAAAGACAAGAGATACACGAAAGGACGCTCGGATAAGCACACCAAATGTTACCGATGCGGCTACGACTTCCCACATGCAGATGCATGCCCAGCGCTGGGAGAGCAATGCCGGAAATGTGGGAGAGACAACCACTTTGAAAGCATGTGCGGGGCCATATCAAAGAGTGACCACAAGGGAAGCCACCGACGACACCCGAACTCAAGCAGTCGCCATCATGCCAGGGCTGTCGAAGACAGACGTGACCCATCCTCCGGGTCATCACAATCAAGTGACCGCTCCTGCAGAACATGTCAGTCTCGGCGATCATCCTCCCGAGAATCCCGATCTCCATCACCTGCTCCTCGAAAGGAATACCTCTATCGGGTAGCAGACCTTGATCAACTGAAAGAATATCCACGTCTGGACATCAACGTTGGCTCTCACCCCACCCAGTTTGTGCTCGACAGTGGGGCAACGCTCAACTACCTACCAGCCACTGAATATCACCGGATGAATCCACAACCAGAACTAATGGAGGCCCATGTGCAAGTATACACGTGGATGGCTGAAAAGCCACTGCCGTGTCTCGGGAAGTTTGAAACTGACCTATCCTATGAAGGCCGAACGATACCAGCATACATTCACGTCATTGAAGGGCCCGAAGCCGACTGCCTTCTGAGCCTGGCAACTGCCGAACGGCTGAAACTGGTAGACATCCTATTCAGAGTCACTGACAAACCAGCACTCATCCGAAAATTCCCAAACCTGTTCCAAGGCCTAGGAAAACTGAAGAACTGTCAAATAAAACTACATATAGATGAACAAGTCACGCCAGTGGCCCAACACCACCGAAAAATTCCATTTCACCTCCAAGAAGCTGTGGAGAAGGAACTCAGAGACCTGCTAGAGGCAGACATCATCGAGAGAACGGAAGGACCGACCCCGTGGGTCTCCCCGGTCGTAGTGGTCCCAAAGAAAGGAGAAGCTGGCAAAGTTCGTCTGTGTGTAGACATGAGAGCGCCCAACACAGCCATTGAAAGAGAGAGACATCCTGGCCCACACATCAGTGATATGATCACGTCCCTCAACGGAGCAAAGATATTTTCAAAACTGGACCTCAACAAAGGATACCATCAGCTAGAGTTGCACGAAAGGTCGAGATACATCACAACGTTCTCGACACATCTTGGACTATTCAGATACAAGAGGCTAAGTTTTGGAGTGTCATCAGCGGCAGAAATATTTCAAGAGGCCATCAGGAGAACAATACACCACATCCCACAGGTCCTGAACTACAGCGATGACATCCTCGTATACGGAGCAACGGAGGCTGAACACAACAAGGCGCTGAATCAGGTCTGTCAAGCACTGCAGGACGCGAACCTCACACTTAACGAAGCCAAATGTGAACTGCACAAACCAACATTAAAATTTTTCGGACACCTGTTCTCTGGAAATGGAATGAAACCAGACCCAGAAAAGGTAGCAGCGCTGAATGACACACCAAGCCCGAAAGACGTTGGCGATATACGATCATTCCTAGGCATGGCCAGCTACTGTTCCAGATATATCCCCGACTATGCCACACTAAGCTACCCATTAAGGAAGCTCACTAAACAAGGGCAATCTTTCCAGTGGTCCACCCAGTGTGAAGGAGCCTTTCGGGAAATCAAGAGAACTGTTGAATCAGCTAAGAACCTAGCATACTTCAACCCAGCAATGAAGACGGAGATAACGGTGGACGCCAGTCCCGTAGGATTAGGTGCCATCCTAGCACAGTATGACAGGGAAGAAGATCAAAGGCACATTGTAGCGTATGCCAGCAGAAGCCTGACTGACACAGAGAGGGCTTACTCGCAACCAGAAAAAGAAAGCCTGGCGGTTGTCTGGGCATGTGAACACTTCCACATTTTCATTTTTGGAAAACATTTCACACTCATAACGGATCACCAGGCCCTAACAACAATCTTCGGGAACCCGAAAGCAAAAATGCCACCGAGAATAGAGCGGTGGGGCCTAAGGCTGCAAGAGTACACATACACCATCATCCACAAGCCAGGCAAAGATGCAAACTCAGCAGATTACATGTCACGACACCCCATCAAAGACAACAAACGAGAACACTCAATAGCGGATGAATACATTCACTTCGTAGTGAATCAAGCGAGGCCTCCGGCTGTTCCACTGGATGCAATCTGTGAAGCAACACAAACAGACACCACCATGCAAGAGGTGAAACTCATGATCCAAACCAACGGCTGGAGAAGCAAACCAAGCAATGGACAAACCAACACCGACATAGCGGCATTCAAACATGTCCGTGAAGAACTGTCGATAGCCGCCAATGGACTCGTTCTACGAGGCACAAGAATAGTAATACCACAACAACTCAGACAAGGGGTCGTCAACTTAGCGCATGAGGGACACCGGGGTGTAGTAGCTACAAAAAGAGCACTCCGTGAAAGGGTCTGGTTCCCAACACTAGATCAGATGGTGGAAGCGACATTGAAGGACTGTCTGCAATGTCAACTCGTAAGTCGTCCAGACCCCCCTGCACCGCTACAAATGTCCCCACTACCAGAGGGCGTCTGGCAACACGTAGCCATTGATTTCTACGGGCCGATCAAATCGGGCCAACACGTCCTGGTCATCATGGACGAATACTCCAGATTCCCCATCGCCCAGCTGTGCACGTCCACAAAAGCATCAAGTGCCATACCCATCCTGGAAGAGGTTTTTGCCGCCTGGGGAATCCCCCTAGTGGTAAAGTCGGACAATGGACCACCCTTCAACAGCCACGACTTTGCTGAGTTCGCCCAACACCTCAACTTCACACATCGCAAGATCACAACATTATGGCCCCAGGCCAACGGGATGGTTGAACGCTTCATGGCCACGATCAAGAGGACCTTACAGCAAGCTGAACTCACCGGAAAGCGCCCACAAACAGCCCTGGATGAGATGCTGCGGGCCTATCGAAACACGCCTCATTCCACAACGGGCAAATGTCCCGCCACCATCATGCTAGGACGCCCAGTGCGCACCAGAATACCGATGATGAATCTAACTGCGCCGGAAATGGATTCTGACTCTGATCACGAAGAGATCGCGGCAAGAGACAAAGAAAAAAAGGAAAAGATGAAAGAATATGCGGATGAGCGACGCCACGCGGCACCCCCGCAAATAAAAGAAGGAGACTGGGTGCTGGCAAGACAAGAGCAGCACCGAAAGACTGACTGTCGATATAATGAGGTCCCACTCAAAGTGATTCAACAAAAGGGAACCATGATCACCGCGGAGACTGAAGGAAAGAGACTCACCAGAAATGTGACATACTTCAAAAAGTGCGGACCCACTGTCACTGAGTCACTGGCCAATCCCAAACTAGAGCCGGAAGACCCAGAGAGACTGACAACCAACAGCCCACCAACAATGGAGGTCACCGACGACAATGAGAACGACAACCCCGACCTGCAAGCACGCCCGAGACGCGTGATTAAGAAGCCATCGCGTCTGATCGAAGAACCGTAACAAAATGAACTTGTAATTCGATCAGGGACATTGTCATTATGCCACTATCCACCGAGGGGGGAGGTGTAATGTAGTAGATAGATAGTGCCCAGTGACCACACTGACCAGGCACTAGGACCAGCCCGAGGGAAGACCGAGGGCGGGAGGAAAGGGAGGAGCTGGGGGACGAAAGGGCAGTTCCCTGCTGACCACCATGGCTGTAGCACATGAATAAACAAGCTCCTGAATAATAGAACTTGCCTGCGTGGTTCATTG